>NC_000067.6:97147103-97747103 GCF_000001635.26 Mus musculus
TAGCCATTCTGACTGGTGTGAGGTGGAATCTCAGTGTTTTTTTTTTTTTTTTTTGATTTGCATTTCTCTGATGATTAAGGATGCTGAATATTTTTTCATGTGCTTCTGAGCCATTCGGTATTCCTCAGGTGAGAATTCTTTCCTTAGCTCTGAGCCCCATTTTTTAATGGGGTTATTTGATTTTCTGGAGTCCACCTTCTTGAGTTCTTTATATATGTTGGATATTAGTCCCCTATCTGATTTAGGAAAGGTAAAGAGCCTTTCCCAATCTTTTGGTGGCCTTTTTGTTTTATTGATGGTGTCTTTGCCTTGCAGAAGCTTTGCAGTTTCATGAGGTCCCATTTGTCAATTCTCGATCTTACAGCACAAGCCATTGCTGTTCTATTCAGGAATTTTTCCCCTGTGCCCATATCTTCAAGGGTTTTCCCTACTTTCTCCACAATAAGTTTCAGTGTCTCTGGTCTTATATGGAATTCCTTAATCCACTTAGATTTAACCTTAGTACAAGGAGATAGGAATGGATCAATTCCCATTCTTCTACATGATACCGGCCAGTTTTGCCAGCACCATTTGTTGAAGATGCCATCTTTTTTCCACTGGTTGGTTTTAGCTCCCTTGTGGAAGATCAAGTGACCATAGGTGTGTGGGTTCATCTCTGGGTCTTCAATTCTGTTCCATTGGTCTACTTGTCTGTCACTATACCAGTACCATGCAGTTTTTATCACAATTGCTCTGTAGTACAGCTTTAGGTCAGGCATGATGATTCCACCAGAGGTTCTTTTATCCTTGAGAAGAGTTTTTGCTATCCTAGGTTTTTTGTTATTCCAGATGAATCTGCTGATTGCCCTTTCAAATTCGTTGAAGAATTGTGTTGGAATTTTGATGGGTATTGCATTGAATCTGTAGATTGCTTTTGGCAACTAAGCCATGTTTACTATATTGATCCTGCCAATCCATGAGCATGGTAGATCTTTCCATCTTCTGAGATCTTCTATAATTTCTTTCTTCAGAGACTTGAAGTTCTTATCCTACAGATCTTTCACTTCCTTAGTTAGAGTCATGCCAAGGTATTATATATTATTTGTGACTATTGAGAAGGGTATTGTTTCCCTAATTTCTTTCTCAGCCTGTTTATTCTTTGTGTAGAGAAAGGCCA
This sequence comes from Mus musculus, assembly GCF_000001635.26. NCBI lineage: Eukaryota > Metazoa > Chordata > Mammalia > Rodentia > Muridae > Mus > Mus musculus. Next base: position 97,148,260 of record NC_000067.6, read on the forward strand.
TTGACTTGTTTGAGTTAATTTTATATTCAGCTATTTCACCGAAGCTGTTTATCAGGTTTAGGAATTCTCTGGTGGAATTGTTAGGGTCACTTATATATATACTATCATATCATCTGCAAAAAGTGATATTTTGACTTCATCTTTTCCAATCTGTATCCCCTTGATCTCCTTTTGTTGTTGAATTGCTCTGTCTAGGACTTCAAGTACTATGTTGAATAGGTAGGGAGAAAGTGGGCAGCCTTGTCTAGTCCCTGATTTTAGTGGTAATGCTTCCAGCTACTCACCATTTACTTTGATGTTGGCTACTGGTTTGCTGTAGATTGCTTTTATCATGTTTAGGTATGGGCCTTGAATTCCTGATCTTTCCAAGACTTATATCATGAATGGGTGTTGGATTTTGTCAAATGCTTTTTCTGCATCTAATGAGATGATCATGTGGTTTTTGTCTTTGAGTTTGTTTATGTAATGGATTACATTGATGGATTTCTGTATATTGAACCATCCCTGCATCCCTGGGATGAAACCTACTTGGTTAGGATGGATGATTGTTCTGATGTGTTCTTGGATTCGGTTAGCAAGAATTTTATTGAGGATTTTTCCATCAATATTCATAAGGGAAATTGGTCTGAAATTCTCTATCTTTGTTGGGTCTTTTTGTGGTTTAGGTATCAGAGTAATTGTGGCTTCATAGAATGAGTTGAGTAGAGTACCTTCTACTTCTATTTGTGGAATAGTTTGTGAAGAACTGGGATTAGATCTTCTTTGAAGGTCTGATAGAACTCTGCACTAAACCCATCTGGTCCTGGGCTCTTTTTGGTTGGGAGACTATTAACGACTGCTTCTATTTATTTAGGGGATATAGGACTGTTTAGATCATTAACCTGATATTGATTTAACTTTGGTACCTGGTATCTGTCTAGAAACATTTCCATTTCACCCAGGTTCTCCAGTTTTGTTGAGTATAGCCTTTTGTAGAAGGATCTGATGGTGTTTTGGATTTCTTCAGGATCTGTCGTTATGTCTCCCTTTTCATTTCTGATTTTGTTAATTAGAATGCTTCCCCTGTGCCCTCTAGTGAGTCTGGCTAAGGGTTTGTCTATCTTGTTGATTTTCTCAAAGAACCAGCTCCTCATTTGGTTGATTCTTTGAATAGTTCTTCCTGTTTCCACTTGGTTGATTTCGCCCCTGAGTTTGATTATTTCCTGCTGTCTACTCCTCTTGGGTGAATTTGCTTCCTTTTGTTCTAGAGCGTTTAGGTGTGTTGTCCAGCTGCTAATATGTACTCTCTTTAGTTTATTTTTGGAGGCACTCAGAGCTATGAGGTTTCCTCTTAGAAATGCTTTCATTGTATCCCATTAGTTTGGGTGTGTTGTGGCTTCATTTTCATTAAACTCTAAAAAGTCTTTAATTTCTTTCTTTATTCATTCCTTGACCAAGGTATCATTGAGAAGAGTGTTGTTCAGTTTCCACATGAATGTTGGCTTTCTATTATTTATTTTGTTATTGAAGATCAGCCTTAATCCATGGTGATCTGATAGGATGCATGGGACGATTCCAATATTTTTGTATTTGTTGAGGCATGTTTTGTGTCCAATTATGGAGAAGGTACCATGAGGTGCTGAGAAGAAGGTATATCCTTTTGTTTTAGTATATAATGTTATGTAGATATCTGTTAGATACATTTGTTTCATAACTTCTATTAGTTTCATTGTGTCCCTGTTTGGTTTCTGTTTCCATGATCTGTCCATTGGTGAAAGTGGTGTGTTGAAGTCCCCCACTATTATAGTGTGAGGTGCAATGTGTGCTTTAAGCTTTACTAAAGTTTCTTTAATGAATGAGGCTGCCCTTGTATTTGGAGCATAGATATTCAGAATTGAGAGTTCCTCTTGGGAGATTTTACCTTTGATGAGTATGAAGTGCCCCTCCTTGTCTTTTTTGATGACCTTGGGTTGGAAGTCGATTTTATTAGATATTAGAATGGCTACTCCAGCTTGTTTCTTCAGACAATTTGCTTGGAAAATTGTTTTACAGCCTTTCATTCTGAGGTAGTGTCTATCTTTTTCCCTGAGATGGGTTTCCTGTAAGCAGCAAAATGTTGGGTCCTGTTTGTGTAGCCAGTCGATTAGTCTATGTCTTTTTATTGGGGAGTTGAGTCCGTTGATATTTAGAGATATTAAGGAAAAGTAATTGTTGCTTCCTATTATTTTTGTTGTTAAAGTTGGCATTCTGTTCTTGTGGCTGTCTTATTTTAGGATTGTTGAGGGATTACCTTCTTGCTTTTTCTAGGACGTGCTTTCCATCCTTGTATTGTTTTTTTTTTTTTTTTCTGTTATTATCCTTTGAAGGGCTGGATTCGTGGAAAGATAATGTGTGAATTTGGTTCTGTCGTGGAGTACTTTTGTTTCTCCATCTAAGGTTATTTAAAATTTGGCTGGGTATAGTATCCTGGGTTGGCATTTGTGTTCTCTTAGTGTCTGTACAACATCTGTTCAAGCTCTTCTTGCTTTCATAGTCTCTGGTGAAAAATCTGGTGTAATTCTGATAGGCTTGCCTTTATATGTTACTTGACCCTTTTCCCTTACTGCTTTTAATATTCTATCTTTATTTAGTGCATTTGTTGTTCTGATTATTATGTGTCCAGAGGAATTTCTTTTCTGGTCCAGTCTATTTGGAGTTCTCTAGGCTTCTTGTATATTCATGGGCATGTCCTTCTTTAGGTTTGGGAAGTTATCTTCTATAATTTTGTTGAAGATATTTGCTGGTCCTTTGAGTTGAAAATCTTCATTCTCCTCTACTCCTATTATCTGTAGGTTTGGTCTTCTCATTGTGTCCTGGATTTCCTGGATGTTTTGAGGTAGGATCTTTTTGAATTTTGTATTTTCTTTGATTGTTGTGCTGATGTTCTCTATGGAATCTTCTGCACCTGAGATTCTCTCTTCCATCTCTTGTATTCTGTTGCTGATGCTTGCATCTATGGTTCCAGATTTCTTTCCTAGGGTTTCTATCTCCAGTGTTGCCTCACTTTGTGTTTTCTTTATTGTGTCTACTTCCCTTTTTACATCTTGGATGGTTTTATTCAATTCCATCACCCGTTTGGTCGTGTTTTCCTATAATTCTTTAAGGTATTTTTGTGCTTCCTCTTTAAGATCTTCTACCAGTTTAGCAGTGTTCTCCTGTATTTTTTTGAGTGAGTTATTAAGGTCCTTCTTGATGTCCTCTACCATCATCATGAAATATTCTTTTAGATCCAGGTCTAGCTCTTCAGGTGTGTTGGGTTGCCCTGGACTGGGCGAGGTGGGAGTGCTGGGTTCTGGTGATGGTGTGTGGTTGGTTTCTGTTAGTAAGATTCTTACATTTACCTTTCGCCATCTGGTAATCTCTGGAGTTAGTTGATTTAGTTGTCTCTGGTTAGAGCTTGTTCCTCAGGTGATTCTGTTAGCCTCTATCAGCAGACCTGGGAGACTGGATCTCTCCTCTAAGCTTCAGTGGTCAGAGCACTCTCTACAGGCAAGCTCTCCTCTTACAGGGAAGGTGCACAGATATGTGGCTTTAGGACCTCCCTTCTGGCCGAAGACGAAGGCCCAAAACAGGACCTGTCCCGGAGCTGAGTTGCTTTGGTCTGTCCCAGAAGCTGTTAGCTTCTGTATTCCGCAATCTCACCTCTGCAGAATACACTTGGTGGGGTCCCGGAACCAAGATGTCTGCTGCCGATGCTCAGGCAAAGTGCCTCAACTATGTATTTTCAACTTGCCTGCTAAAAGCTCATTACATCTTCTGTGGTATATATTATGCTATTGATGCTTTAATTTCATTTCACATAATTTTCATATCAGTGTAAATTTTTGGTTTGCATTTCTATGTTCCCTTTTATAGAAGCATAAAATCTTGTATTTTATACTTTCTTTTTAAGACACTGTGTGCGTGTGTGTGTGTTTGTGTGTGTGTGTGTGTGTGTGCGTGTGTGTGTGTGTATGTGTGTATGAATTGCCTGTGAAAGAGAGACACAGGCACTTGTGCCCAAACCCAGGTCTTGTGCAAGAATGGTATGCATTTTTAACTGCTAATACATCTCTCCAGAACTTTATGTTTGGGATTTTTTTTTTCTTGCAGAACCTCCACAATAATAATCCAAGTTTATATTATCACCAATAAGTACAGGCTTTTCTATTTCCACATCCTCATGAGCATTCATTCTCTTGATTATTGCTGTTCTGATCAATTTGAGATAGAATTTAAAAGCAGGATCCATTTTCATTTCCTTAATATTAAAAGATGTTGAATATTTTTCAAAGATTTATTATGTACCTGTATTTTTTGAGGAACTGACTATTTGAAATGTTAACCTATGTTCTAATAGTGAATAAATAGACTACTCTATGGCCACTTTATCTCTTTGCTTGTTGTTGCCCTAACAACTACATTCCTTCACTAGGCTTAGAGCCTATTTCTTCAAGAACCAAACATGTACTGAAGGTCATCTGAGACATTGAGCTTCATGGACAGAACAACTGATTGTCCATTTACAGACGAGTATTGGTGGTTGAGCAGGAACATACACATACATAGATATGTGTATATAATAACTAATATAATGTGATATGTATAATGTATATTATTAAATAGATATGATATAAATGTATATGTACATATATGTGTGCATATAGATGTATAATATAGATATACTATGGATATAGAAATAAAAAGATAGAGATTCATTCTATAAATTCTATTAACCTAGAGAGCACTGACTAACAGAGTAGGTAAATAGATTTGAGTATACTTCAATATAAAGGGCAACTGTGCATTTTAAACATGTAGTAGGATAGTAGTGAAGGTCACAGGACAAATTATGTAAACAAATATTTTATCCAAGAATCCATTCATGTTTGTTATTATATGAGTAGATTATCTTATGTCAGTTAGAATTCTAATTGATTTCAATGAATATTATGCACATTGAAACATTCAGATATTAATAGTCATTTTTTCCAACTTGATTTCTTTACAGAGTGCATATCAAATTTTTTTTCAGTTTTGCATGCATGTGTATATGTATGATATAGGATGAGGTCAGAGTACAAATTTCAGGAGTTTGTACTTTCTATAAGGTGGGACCTGGTTTCTAATGAAAGGTCTTCAGCTTTGGTGTCCAGAAACTCTGTGTAATAAGATGTCTTGCTAGCCTTGATTTAATCCTTTTAGTATCCTTACTTTTGTCATTTGCTTTCCCGAAATTCTGATGTTTTTTTCTTTGTGTTTGTATTCAATTTTAGTATACAAAAGCTAGATGGCTCACTACATTCATCTTTGTCAATGTTCTGGTTTTTATGTAATATAGGTTTTCAGTAATACAATGGATAAAATAATTGCAAACTGAATACAAGGTCATATCCAAAACATCATCTGCCATGATCAGGTAGGCCTAGCTTCAGAGATGCAGATGTCATCCCACATCCTTAATTCAATAAATATGGCTAAACACATAAACAGACTTAATGACAAAACTCACAGGGTCACATATTATATACAGGAAAGAACTTTGAGAAATGCAACATCTCTTTATGATAAATGTCCTAGATAATCCTGAGATATAAGAAACCAACCTCAACATAACACAGGTGATCAAAAATCAACTAAATGGAAATACACTCAAAATTGCTATGAAAATTTGAACCAGGAACAAAGGGCTCTTTCCATACTTACTCATTTTAGTACTTCTAATCTAGAGCAGAAAGATAACTGAAGGAGGTCAATGTGATAGAAATATAAAAGGAAGACTAACAAGCAATCTTTATTTACTGATCTTATAGTTTTATGAATAAAAGACCCTAAACACTTCATGAGGAAATGTCTACAACAAATAAACATTTTCAGCAGAACAGCAGGAAAGAAAATCACCAAAAAAATGTTTTTTTTCAGGAGCCTTCCCATATACAAATGACAAATAAGCTAAGAAAGAAATCAATCAAACAACATATTTAACAATAGCCTCAAAAACTACCTTGAGTGAAAAACTATGTAATAAAAACTTAATACATGAAGAACAGAAGATGGGATCAGAAGTACTAATGTAGTGGTAATGGACATTCTTTTTTAATTAATTAATTTCTACACCTCAAATTTCATTCCCCTGCCCCCCTGCCCATCCTTAGACTGGATCACATCCCATATCTCCTAACCACCCCTTGTCTCCAAGTGGATGTCCTCACCTCCCATGCTACCTGACTTCTAAACTCCCTGGGGCCTCCAATCTCCTGAGGGTTAAGTGCATGATCTATGAATTAACACAGACCTGGAAGTCGTCTACTGTGTATGTGTTGGGAGCTTCATATCAGCTGGTGCATGCTGCCTGTTTGGTGATCCCACAGGGGTTCAGATTAATTGAGACTGCTGGTCCTCCTACAGGGGCACCCTCTCCTCAGCTTCCCTCAGTCTTCCCTAATTCAACAACAGGAGTAAGCTGCTTCTGTCCATTGGTTGGGTAAAAATATCTACATCTGACTCTTTCAGATACTTCCTGGGTCTTCTGGAGTGCAGTCATACTAGGTCCCTTTTTGTTAGTACTCCATAGACTCAGTAATAGTGTCAGGCCTTGGGACTTCCCTTGAGCTGGATTCCACTTTGAGCCTGTTGCTGGACCTTCTTTTCCTCAGGCTCCTCTCCATTTCCATCCCTTTAATTCTTTCAGACAGTAACAATTATGGATCAGGATTGTAACTGTGGGATAGCAACCTCGTCCCTCACTTGTTGTCCTGTCTTCCTGCTGGAGGTAGGCTCTATAAGTTCCCTCTCCCTACTCTCTGGTATTTCATATTAGGTCCCTCCCTTTGAGTCCTGAGTCTCTCTCACCTCCCAGGTCTCTAGTACATTCTGGAGGGTTCCCCCCAACATCCTATCTCCCAAGGTCACCTGTTTCCATTCTTTCTGCTGGCCCTCAGAGTTTCATCCCTTTTTCCTCACCCGATACCAGATCAGGTTCCCCTCTGCCCACTTCCACTGTGCTAATTAAAAAAAAAAATCATTAAAGTTCTTTTTTTTCTTTTTTTTTAGCTTTTTATTATTTATTATATATTCTGTATTTACATTTCAAATTTCATCCCATTTCCCCATTTTCCCCTCTGAAAAGCCCCTAGCTCATTCCCCCTCCCGCTGCTTACTAACCCACCCCTCCAGCTCCCTGTCCTGGGATTCCCCTATACTAGGGCATTGAGCCTACAGGACCAAGAGCCTCTCCACTCATTGATGTTCCACAAGGCCATCCTCTGCTACATATGCATTCAGAGCCCTGAGTCCCTCCTTGTGTACTCTTAGGTTGGTGATTGAGTGCCTGGGAGCTCTGGGAGTACTGGTTGGTCCACATTGTTGTTCCTCCTATGGGATTGCAAACCCCTTCAGGTCCTTGGGTCCTTTCTCTAGCTCCTTCTTGGGGACCCTGTGCTCAGCCCAATGGACAGCTTTGAGTATCCACTTAGTTTTTGTCAGGCACTGGTAGAGCCTCTAAGGAGACAGCTATATCGGGAATGAGATAACCCAAACACAAAAGAACACACATGGTATATACTCACTAATAAGTGGATATTTGCCCAGAGTTCAGAACACCCAAGATACAATTCACTGACCACACGAAGCTCAAGAAGACCACAGTGTGGATACTTCGCTACTTCTTAGAAGGGTGATAAAAATACGCATGGGATAATATACAGAAACAAATTTTGAAGCAGAAACTGAAGGAAAGGCCATCCAGTGACTGTCCCACCAGGGGATCCACTCCCATATACAGTTACCAAACCCAGACACTACTGTGGATGCCAAAAAGTGCTTGCAGACAGGAGCCTGATACAGCTGTCTATTAGTGGCTCTGCCAGTGTCTAACAGAATTTATCAAATTTTTAACACCATTCTTTGCAAATAGAAACAAACTCAGTTTCATATGAACACACACACAGGCACGCACACACTTACAAAATACTCATGAATGGTAAGTGATTTGCTGAAAGTATCACCCTCTCTGAATTCTAGTTTTATAAGAAACTAGCATAATAAAAACAGCATGGTATTAGCACAAAATCAGACACATTGATCAATGGAATCAACCTGAAAACCAAATGTAATTCTACAGGTATGGAAACTAGTTTTTTTCTAATAAGCCAAAAATAATCCAAGGAGAAAAGATTATCTTCAAAAATGCTGGTGGTAAAAGTGGATGGCTGCAAGTATAATAATGTAAATAGATCCATAACTATCTCTCTGCAAAAAACAAACAAAAAAAAACCAAAAAAACAAAAAACAAAAAACAAAACAAAAAACAAAAACTCAAATTCAAGTGGATTACTGACCTTCACATAACAACAAATCCTCAGAGTCAAAAAAGTGAGGAATAGACACAATAGCAAAGTCACTAAGATCAAGAATTAATTAATGGGATCTCATGAACCTGAAAATAAGGCAAAGCAAGCAACACATCACTGAAAGAAAGCAGTAGCCAAAAGAACATTTTAAAAGCAATTATATGTCTGATAAAATGTTAGCAGGTATAGTACATAAGGAACTAAAACACTGAGCATCAGAAAATAATCCAATTTAAAGTGGAGTGCAGAACTCAGCAGAGAGTATAAAAGATAAAATGCAAAGGGTTGAGTAACACTTGAAAGAAATGCTCAACTTTATCCGTCACAGAAATGCAAATTATGACTAGTTTGTGGTTTCTTCTCATATCAGTCACATCTATCAAGATCAATTAAAAAAAATGACAGCACGTGCTGATTAGAGTGCACACTAGTACAGTCAGTATCGAAAATTAGGGTGAAGGTTCTGTCAGGAAGTTGAGTGTCAATCTACATCAATCCAATTATACTACTATTTGAGAAATACCAAAATGTTCTACTGTAATTCTTATTCCTTCAATTTCACTGATTTTGTGTTCTACAATATGAATAACCCAGAAGTTATATACCCACTAAGGTGTCAGCAAGAACACAAGCTTCCAAAAAGGGGGAAATACACACAATGTTATCGACATCTGAGAAAGAAATTACAATGGTATGAATTAAGATGGAAGAGAATGTATGGACAGATAATGGAAGAAACATAGGAGACAGGGTCTAACACTAAAGTCCTTTTCAAATCACACATAGAAACATATTTAGTTATTACATATACATTTAATTGATTCCTGGGACATGATGTCATAAGACATCTAGCTGGGGCATTGTTTCTCCAATTATTTGATGAATCTATTTGAATTCTTTGCATACATGTATTTATTTCTAAGCTTCTAAAGTAGTACAGTAGTGTATTTTCATGGGAGACATGATGCTATGTGTTTTTGACATTATTTCACAAACCAGAACAAAAATGAAACAACATTCACACAGTAATAAAAATCAAAACAAACAAACAAACTAAGGCCCAGTAAGACATAGAACTAAGTGATAAAAGAAAAAATGAAAAAAAAAAGTTCTTCAAAAAACCATTGAGGATCAAGTGACCATAGGTATGTGGGTTCATTTCTGGGTCTTCAATTCTATTCCATTGGTCTACTTGTCTGTCTCTATACCAGTACCATGCACTTTTGATCACAATTGCTCTGTAGTAAAGCTTTAGGTCTGGCATGGTGATTCCACCAGAAGTTCTTTTATCCTTGAGAAGACTTTTTGCTATCCTAGGTTTTTTTGTTATTCCAGACGAATTTGCAAATTGCTCCTTCCAATTCCTTGAAGAATTGAGTTGGAATTTTGATGGGGATTGCATTGAATCTGTAGATTGCTTTTGGCAAGATAGCCATTTTTACAATGTTGATCCTGCCAATCCATGAGCATGGGAGATCTTTCCATCTTCTGAGATCTTCTTTAATTTCTTTCTTCAGAGATTTGAAGTTTTTATCATACAGATCTTTCACTTCCTTAGTTAGAGTCACGCCAAGATATTTTATATTATTTGTGACTATTGAGAAGGGTGTTGTTTCCCTAATTTCTTTCTCAGCCTGTTTATTCTTTGTATAGAGAAAGGTCATTGACTTGTTTGAGTTTATTTTATATCCAGTTACTTCACCGAAGCTGTTTATCAGGTTTAGGAGTTCTCTGGTAGAATTTTTAGGGTCACTTATATATACTATCATATCATCTGCAAAAAGTGATATTTTGACTTCCTCTTTTCCAATTTGTATCCCCTTGATCTCCTTTTGTTGTCGAATTGCTCTGGCTAATACTTCAAGTACTGTGTTGAAAAGGTAGGGAGAAAGTGGACAGCCTTGTCTAGTCCCTGATTTTAGTGGGATTGCTTCCAGCTTCTCTCCATTTACTTTGATGTTGGCTACTGGTTTGCTGTAGATTGCTTTTATCATGTTTAGGTATGGGCCTTGAATTCCTGATCTTTCCAAAACTTTTATCATGAATGGGTGTTGGATCTTGTCAAATGCTTTTTCTGCATCTAATGAGATGATCATGTGGTTTTTGTCTTTGAGTTTGTTTATATAATGGATTACATTGATGGATTTTCGTATTGATCTTCGACAAGGGAGCTAAAACCATCCAGTGGAAGAAAGACAGCATTTTCAACAATTGGTGCTGGCACAACTGGTTGTTATCGTGTAGAAGAATGCGAATCGATCCATACTTATCTCCTTGTACTAAGTTCAAATCTAAGTGGATCAAGGAACTTCACATAAAACCAGAGACACTGAAACTTATAGAGGAGAAAGTGGGGAAAAGCCTTGAAGATATGGGCACAGGGGAAAAATTCCTGAACAGAACAGCAATGGCTTGTGCTGTAAGATCGAGAATTGACAAATGGGACCTAATGAAACTCCAAAGTTTCTGCAAGGCAAAAGACACCGTCAATAAGACAAAAAGACCACCAACAGATTGGGAAAGGATCTTTACCTTTCCTAAATCAGATAGGGGACTAATATCCAACATATATAAAGAACTCAAGAAGGTGGACTTCAGAAAATCAAATAACCCCATTAAAAAATGGGGCTCAGAACTGAACAAGGAATTCTCACCTGAGGAATACCGAATGGCAGAGAAGCACCTGAAAAAATGTTCAACATCCTTAATCATCAGGGAAATGCAAATCAAAACAACCCTGAGGTTCCACCTCACACCAGTCAGAATGGCTAAGATCAAAAATTCAGGTGACAGCAGATGCTGGCGTGGATGTGGAGAAAGAGGAACACTCCTCCATTGTTGGTGGGATTGCAGGCTTGTACAACCACTCTGGAAATCAGTTTGGCGGTTCCTCAGAAAATTGGACATAGTACTACCAGAGGATCCAGCAATACCTCTCCTGGGCATATATCCAGAAGATGCCCCAACTGGTAAGAAGGACACATGCTCCACTATGTTCATAGCAGCCTTATTTATAATAGCCAGAAGCTGGAAAGAACCCAGATGCCCCTCAACAGAGGAATGGATACAGAAAATGTGGTACATCTACACAATGGAGTACTACTCAGCTATTAAAAAGAATGAATTTATGAAATTCCTAGCCAAATGGATGGACCTGGAGGGCATCATCCTGAGTGAGGTAACACATTCACAAAGGAACTCACACAATATGTACTCACTGATAAGTGGATATTAGCCCAAAACCTAGGATACCCAAGATATAAGATATAATTTGCTAAACACATGAAACTCAAGAAGAATGAAGACTGAAGTGTGGACACTATGCCCCTCCTTAGAAGTGGGAACAAAACACCCTTGGAAGGAGTTACAGAGACAAAGTTTGGAGCTGAGATGAAAGGATGGACCATGTAGAGACTGCCATATCCAGGGATCCACCCCATAATCAGCATCCAAACGCTGACACCATTGCATACACTAGCAAAATTTTATAGAAAGGACTCAGATGTAGCTGTCTCTTGTGAGACTATGCCGGGGCCTAGCAAACACAGAAGTGGATGCTCACAGTCAGCTAATGGATGGATCACAGGGCTCCCAATGGAGGATCTAGAGAAAGTACCCAAGGAGCTAAAGGGATCTGCAACCCTATAGGTGGAACAACATTATGAACTAACCAGTACCCCGGAGCTCTTGACTCTAGCTGCATATGTATCAAAAAGATGGCCTAGTCGGCCATCACTGGAAAGAGAGGCCCATTGGACACGCAAACTTTATATGCCCCAGTACAGGGGAATGCCAGGGCCAAAAAGGGGGAGTGGGTGGGTAGGGGAGTGGGGGTGGGTGGGTATGGGGGACTTTTGGTATAGCATTGGAAATGTAAATGAGCTAAATACCTAATAAAAATGGAAAAAAAACCATTGAGTTCAATTTGTATTGAGTAACATCTAGCCATGGGACCTACTGTGAAGTGTTATTGTTACATGCAGTGACATTCTGCTGTAGAAAACATATTGTCCTTAGATATATAACATCATGTGGGTAGGGGGGTAGCTGGGAGGAGTTTGCTGCAAGGGAAGAATATGAACAGAATATATTCTATGAAAAAATCTTTTAATTATATAATAACCATGATTAAACCTTCTATGTATAATACACAGTTACTTTTTAATATATTGAATGAGTATTGCATGTTTTTTAACAAAACATTAAAAGCTAATGAACTTTTATGTAATCATATTGATTATATTTTAAACAGTAAAAATACAAATGCACAGTATATTTGTACTTATGTATACATATGTGTATACATCACCCACAGTTGCATACATTTTCTATGTATTATTTAACCAGTGCTCTTTACAACATAAACTACATAGAAGAGTACATCATATGACATACACTGCTTGCATAGCTTCTTTCACAGGAATCCTAAAATTTTGTATTACTTCTATAAAACCCAGACCATATCCACCATTAGTGCAGTATCTGCAATAGCTTAAAAATAAACACAGCACAAAAATCTTAACAATCATACTTGGTCATAATACAAGTGAACTATCTGTGGTATCTATAATATCTTTGTGCTATTCTCTATTACTTGGTAGAGAGAAGATGAATTGGAACAGATGGGTAGAACAGTGGAAGAAATAGGAATGCAGGTAATAGAAAAGGAGAGAGAGAAATTTGTAAATATTTCTGTAATTTATTCTAACAAGTTTCAAAATAACAAAGTTTCAAAATGACAAGAAGCTGGTTATAAATTCATGCAAGAGTTAATGATAGTCTTACAGCTGATGCTAGTCCTGAGCCACAGTTGCTCCTTCTGGGAGTAGTGACTTGTTCTGTTAGGACTTTACATTGCTTGAGTGAGGACTGTTCTTAATGTGCTTTAAGTCATGTGCTTTATTCAGTACGTAGGGATTGTGAATGTTAATTGCACCTAAGAAAGTGTCAGAGAAGCATATAACTACTGACTGACAGCACAACTGAGTGGCATAGCCTTTTATCTAATCAAGTATTAGGTACTAATATAATTTAACCAGTAATTTAATTTTATCTTATTTATTCTATATATGAAATGTAGCATAAATATACTTATATTCAATATGAACATACATAAATTATATTTCCTTTAATATATCACTATGGACATTCTCAAAGTAAATATGTTTATATTTTAAAAATGATATCTAACCATTGATCGATGTGTCTGTCTCTGTACCAATATGCTGCTGTTTTTATCACTATAGCTCTGTAATATAGACTGAGGTCAGGGATGGTGATTGCCCAGAAGAACTTTTATTGTTGAGAATGTTTATGCTATCCTGTTTTTTTGTTTTGTTTTGTTTTTTTTTTTTTTTTTTTTTTTGCTATTACAACTGAATTTTTGAAAATTGCTCTATCTCTGTGAAGAAATGAGATGGAATTTTGATGGGGAGTGCATTGAATCTGTGTATTGCTTTTGGTAAGATGCACACTTTTACTATGTTAATCCTGCCAATCCATGAGCATGGGAAATCTTTCCATCTTCTTCGATTTTGTTCTTCAGAGACTTGAAGTTCTTCTCATAAGGGATCTTTCATTTTGTTTCTTTAGAGTCGCACCCAGATATTTGATATTTTTTGTGTCTCTTGTGAAGGGTGATGTTTTGAAGACCCAGAAAAAAAAAACCCACACATTTTGGTCACTTGATCTTTTACAAAGAAGACAAAAGCATCCAGTGGGGAAAAAAGAGCATTTTCAACTAATGGTGCTGGATCAACTGGCACTCAGAATATAGAAGAATGCAATAATATGCTAATATCCAAAATATACAAAGAACTTGAGAAGTTGGACTCGAGAGAACCAAATAACCCTATCAGAAATGAGATACAGAGCTTAACAAAAAACAGAAGATTCCTTAGTTCTTTGCTTACACTTTTATTTTTCCCTGTTTGTTTTACAAATATTTTTATTATTTATTTGACCTTTTGTTCATCATTGTTTGATCATATTCACCTCCTCTCTCCTCTTTCCTTTCTTCCTCCTTCCCTTCTTTTTCTTTCCTTCTCTGTGACACAAAGAAGATGGAATTCAGGCTTAGAACTTCCGCAGCGTCACTCAACAGGTCTGTAGGGACGTTGGCTCCCTGTGCTGGAAATAACGTTCCCTGTAGAGTTCCAGTGGCAGTGACAACATTACTCACCTGGATCCAGGGAGTACACGGGTGCCTCAAAAGCACACCTACAGTATCCTCGGAGCTGCTTTTGATAAGCCATGGCCCAGGACAAGATAAAACAAAATGATGCAGTGAAGCAGGCTCAGGTGGTAGACAGGGATGAACACCAGAAAACTAAGGAATCCAAGAGATTAGGAACGTACCTGATAACAGTTCCAACTGTCAAGAAGAAGTTTAAAGATATCTCAGATAATACAAAGTCAGATCCAAATTACTGTGATACCTCAGAGGGGCCCTTTGGTTTCGGCCCTCTCGTTTTCTCTTGTTTACAGCGTTTCAACACCATTGAGTTCTTCCTGATTTCGTGCTTTGTTGTGATCTTGGCTCATGGTAAGTTGGAAGAGCCGGGTTGCTCAGCTGAGAGGATGTATTCCAGTAGACCTGAGTCTGTCACACTGTGGAAAGGAGCTTGTGGGTGGCTCCTGACTCATTTTCCAGACATGAATGAAAATCTGCTAACCCAGTGCAAACCCATTGCCTTCAGTCTTTGGCTCCCTGTTTGGTAGGGTGCATGCTATACTGCGAGTTACAGCTTCATAACAGATGGGAAGTTGGTGTTGAGTTAGTGCATGTTGTTTAATGATCAAGGTACGTTCGAGTTGAATGCTCCAGAGATTAAGATATAATTGAAAATAGCGTCGCCATTATGACTTCCATTCGAAAGTTTGAAATACTCTTGATAAACCAGGTTTCTGCGTGCAGTTATTTCTTCATCTTTGAATTGATGGCTGATGAGACTTCATGTGGTTCAGAGCACAGGAAGAAACACATGAATGCTTTTATCCACATGTTGTCTTCTCCTTCCTCTTCCTCCTTCTATGATTTTAGTTATATATTTTTACTAATAATTTTTGTAATAAGTTGGAAACTACATTTGCCCATTCACTTCCTGCTGGCACTCATACTTAGCCATTGCCAGTGAGAGGCTAGGGTTGTAGTTTCCAAAAGTAGGTTCCAAAAGGCAGAATCTTCTGTGGTTTTCTGATTTGAGTGGTGACTTTGGCAGTAAGAGCAACACTGAGTGATTGAGGTTCTTGGAGGTAAAGTAGAGAATAGGTGCTCTATCAGCATCAATCATGACTATGTCAGCAGCACTGTGCTCCTGTGTGCTCCCTGGAGCCTTAGACCAGCGGGGATCCGTTGGTCCTCAGAGCTTTAGGAGCTTTAGGAAGAGCAGTATGGATTCCTACATCCCTGCAATCCAATGAGTGTTTGGGTAATTGGGCAACAGCAGCTATGGTGGCTTCAGCAATGACATGTGACCCTGCCACTTTGCAGACACAGTGTAAGTTTTAATTTGAAACTACTTTCTGTTTTCACTCCAAGAAATGGAATCTTTTGACAGCTATTCCTTCTTTCACATCATTTTTCCTCTGGTATGATTGTTTTCTTTTTTTACACACTGGATGGTGATTGTACAAAGATAATGCTACATTTATTTATTTCATGCTCTTTAGAATGATCTATTTGAATGTATACATTGTTTTTTTTTTTGTTTTTGTTTTTGTTTTTGTTTTTAAGATTGAAAATGCTCAGAAATGTTGAAATTTGAGCATAGAATCTTAGATCTGGATAAAGGTTGTACTTTGAAATCCAAGCTGGATTTCAAATGTCTTTATAATTTCATATTTTAGAAATGTAAATATTTGTTACATTATTTATTAATTCTTCAATATTGGAATACAACACATCTAATATAATGATGAGATGATTCGAATATAATTTATCTCTAAGAGACTACTAATAGAGGTGTGTGAAATAGCTTCTCATATTCATGTAATAATATTTCCTGAAAGTTAATAAATTTATTTTTATTTATAGGTTCAATTCTTTGATAGTACTATGAAATAAACAGTGTAAATATGATTTTCTTTTAATTATTATAATGGTGGCCAGTTTTGTCTTTTAAAATATTGTATATTGACATTTGTCTTTCCTTTGTCTTTCTAGGTATGATGTTTGCTCTTATTGATATGAGTTTAAAAATATTTGAGACTCAATTTCAAGCAACAAACTTAGAGACATTCCTAATGGATTTTAGTGATTATTTTGCCTCTTTCTTGGTATCAATATTTGTAGCACACTTTGGAGGTAGAGGGAATAGGGCAAAATGGGTGGCAGCTGGAAGCATTGTAACAGCACTTTCTTCAATTGCTTTTATTGTTCTATTTTTTTATTATGAAATTATAAAACTGGCCAAAGTAAAAGGTGAGTTTTTTCTAATATACTTTCATATATTATCAATATTTATTTAACTCTTTGGTTCAAGAAATTGAAAATAGTTTATGATGTATATCTGTTTATCCTTTCTTCGGTATGTTTATGTAACCATGCTTAATAATATTTATAGTGCTCTGAATTTTCTCTTGGAAGGAGATGAGTCTATGAAGAAACATTGTGGGATACTTTATAAAATTATTTCTTTTATACAATTTTAAGGATGTTACAAATCTCTAGCGAACTCTGGAAACTCATTTTATTTTGTACCAGATACTTTAATTATCCTGTTTGTTTTATTCATAGCACAGACCCATAGAAGTCCAAATACAAGAATAAGCCTACATAGAATGTAGTGGTGACTAGAAAGGTAATCCTTTCCAAAAACTGTATGCTATCTTTTTCTACCACTTGAACTTACAAAGATAGTGGTGTTGTGATATTGTTCAGTGTTAATTCCACAATTTTTGCTATCTCTAGGAAATAAGATCTACTTGAAATTACCTTGGCGTATACTTCTAACACTATTGTCTCAGATCATTCCTTATCTTGTATAGGCTTTTATTGACATGTTAAGCTGGGTTTTAACAAAAAATGATGAATAAGGGATATGTATCCACGTACATGTATATGTATATTAATGTTTTTGAAGTTTATAATCTTTTTAAAGTTTTTACAATATTAATTTCATAAGTACTTAATATGAAACACAACTATTTTAATATGTTACATGCTATGTAATGCATGCAAATGTAAGAATTGTATATTTTACATGTTTTAAAAATGTCATATTTATAGAACTGAAATTTGCTTGAATGAGAAGATAACTAATGAAAAGAAGATAATGAAAAGCTTTTCCTTACTTTGTTCCCTTAATAGTATTCTGGACAGAAATAAGAGGTTCCTTAGGAACTTTTCATGATCAATATTAAAAATTCTAATCAGTAGTCAAGAAATATACTACCCGGGGCTGGAGAGATGGCTTAGCAGTTAAGAGTACCAGCTGCTTTTCCAAAGGTCCTGAGTTCAAATCCCAGCAACCGCATGGTGGCTCACAACAATCTGTAACAAGATCTGACTCCCTCTTCTGGAGTGTCTGAAAACAGCTACTGTGTACTTACATATAATAAATAAACAAATCTTTTTTAAAAAAAAGAAATATACTACCCTTGCAGAGGACCTGAGTTTATTTTTCATAGTTTATTTCCAACCAGAAAACACAAATAACTACACCTCAAGCAGACTATTCTTCTGGCCTCTGATGTCATTGGCTTACATATACACATATACACACAAACACACACACACACACACACACACACACACACACAGAGAGAGGGGGGGTGGGAGGGAGGAGAGTTTCTCCATTTGTTTATCTACACATCTTCCATTATTGCTGTCTCTTAATTTTCTTTTCTGCTCTTCTGTTTTTGTGCTTTCATGATTAGTTACTAGGTTCATTTTTCTTCATGTGTTCTCTGAATCTCTTTGCTATAGTCCATAGCTTTCTATTTTCTATTTGTTATCTGTTCATTACTTGCATCTCTTATCTACAATGGTGACAGGTTCCTGATCAACACTCATGTAGAATATGTGTGACTCAACAAACATGTAGACATCATACTTCACAATATCTTGAACAATTCAACACATTTTCTCCACAATTTCTATATTATCACACTTACTTTCTAAAACTTTATAAAAAGTTACCATGCACACATCTTTCTTAGCAGGTATACCGAGCTCTGGTTTTTAATGATACCCACCTTCAGTTCGTACTTATTCAGAATGAAGGCAAACTTTTTTTATATCATTAAGACCAGTGGATTATGAAAACTAGTTTTCCTTGATTCTTCTAGTTGCTACTTCCCTTCATTTGCAGATTGTTTTCTGTCTGCCAACATCACATGACAAAATCTTTCAAACCTCCTCTAGTGAGTGGGCTCACCTATTCTATCTCATTGTCCATTTAACTCCTGCCTGGAAATCTTGGGAGTGACTCAGGCACCTGCCAGTTTCCTATGCCAAGAGGCTGCTGAGTCTCAGGATGGATGAGGCTGCTGAGTCTTTTGATGGATGAATCTGCTGGTGCCAATTGGAAGTGCTAATTTCTTCACAAATGGATCTATTCATGTGAAAGTCATCATAGCCCACAATCTATTGTAACCTTTGAAAAAACATTAGGTTTTTGTTTTGTTTTTGCTTTTTGTTGTGTTGTTTTGGGTGGTTGTGGTTTTTTGTAGTTGTTTTTTGTTTTGTTTTGTTTTGTTCTTTTTACTTAAACTTCTACATTGTCCTATATTGGATGAAAAATATCAGCATAGGGAAATTGCTTTACTTTCTTAACACTGGAGTTTAGACTAGCTTATGCTTGTGTATCAGTATTCTTCCGTTTTTCCCTCCAGTGAAAATGAAGGAGCTGTCCTCCAGTGATCATTGTGTGCACCTACCTCATCCTTCCTTCCATTGGTCATCCCCTTTGGCTGTCTGCAAGGTCCCCTTCTCCATCAGATTTCACTAGTGATTAAACACAATCAAATTAAGTCATTCTGTATTTTAAATTTTGACTAAGTTTTATTTTTCAATTTTGCATTATTACTCATTCTCCTTACACTTTAAAATCCCTCTTATGTCTTATCTTCATAAACCATCACATATTGTTCCCTCCAATGCTGCATTTTTCCAAATTCACCACTCTTGAATTAATGTCTGCTTTGTATGTATAATGACTACATTGTAAATAAGGGAAGAGGTTGTGTTATATGTGATAAAACATTTAGTATTTTGAGTGTTCTGCGTATATGTATATATGCACACCATGTGCATGCTGATGGCTGGTTGTCAGATTCCCTTGAAATGGAAATGCAGATGGGTTTGAGCTGTCATTTAGCTACTGGAAACAGAATCCTGGTTCTCAGCAAGAACACCCAGATCTCTGAATTGATAAGGACCACTCAAGCTCCAAATCCTCCTCACTTTTTTTTACCACCTGTTGAAATCTTGTTTTCATACAAGAGTGAAATACAACTTCTTGATTTTTTATATATTTCTTTGGCTAACTTCAAAATGAAACTTAACTAAAATTGTATAACAGAGTAATTCTGTTAAGTTATTAACATGACTGACTCATGCTATTTGCTATAATTAAACCTTATGTGTTCTTAAATTGCACCTTTAATCTGAATTTGTAGTATTGGACACACCCAACTTCTTGATAGTTTCTCTTTTGCAGATTTCTATGTATGCTTCTTAGATGTTAAGTAACTGCTAATCTTCAATTTTCTTAATGGAAAATTATTTTCATTATTAATACTCAAAAAGTTTAGCCAGTGGAAAGCTGAGAAATATGATCCTTAAGAGTAGGTAGTCTAGTAACTTCAAGTTTCTAAAACAAGGCAGAAATGAATGTACTCAGGAGGTGTTTTATGATTGTCATGAGTCTGAAAGACTTTCTTGAGTCTATTCAACATGAAGTCAAATTGGCTTTTGAATGTCACATGGTTTTCATCAGTTCAAAGTATAGCTAGAGACCTCAGGGAAAATAATAATTTTGTCTACAGTTGTAACTTTACTGAGAGTTTGCATGTTGTAAAAGAAAGAAAGTACTAAAGTGTCCATGATAATTACAGAAGAAACATATACAGGGCCACTGAAATAGTTAACAGGAGAATTCCAACAGGAGTTTTAAAAGATTATTTGATCACATACTAAAAGACATTAGCCAGATATACTAGAAGAATAAGAATTAAGAAAGTGTGACTGCAGAGCAGGGCATGGCAGTGCACGCCTTTAATACCAGCAATTGGGAGGCAGAGGCAGGCAAATTTCTGAGTTTAAGGCCAACCTGGTCTACAGAGTGAGTTCCAGGAGAGCCAGGGCTATACAGAGAAACCCTGTCTCAGGAAAAAAGAAAGAGAGAGAGAGAGAGAGAGAGAGAGAGAGAGAGAGAGAGAGAGAGAGAGAGAGTTGAAAGAAAGAAAGAAAGAAAGAAAGAAAGAAAGAAAGAAAGAAAGAAAGAAAAAAGAAAGTGTGACTGCTATAGGCTCAGCCACAAATGGGTTCACAATGATTACAGAACATTGCTGAAGAGGAGGCTGAAGAAGGAAAGAGCTTGATGGGGTGGAGGGTGTGAGAAGTTGTGTGAAACATTGACCTTAGGCATGAAGAAGCCATTGTAGTCTTGAATTCATGGAAGCAGGGAGTGTCTGCATATCAGTTACTGGAGATAGGATCTGTGAACAACCTATCATGGAGAGAAAATTAGCTCACCATGCATTCCTGTAAATTTACATGTAGCTAGGTATTTCTCAGAGAGAGAGAGACAGACAGACACAGACAGATAGAGAGAGTAGAGTCCTTGGCAAGGTGAGCATGATCCACAGTCCTACAAATAACCCGTCTCTTTTCTTCCAGTAAGCAATTCTAGCACAACTCATTGAGCCATTAAAAAAATAAAGACTATGAATGTAGAAAAGGGATCAAGTTGCAAAGTGGAATCTATCAGTGGGAATCTGAGGCAAAGAGAAAGAGTAAAGATATGACATCATTGGGAATATGAAATGTATGAAAATGACTTAACAAATATCCATGGAACACAAAATGTATTTAATGTATTTAAAGAACAGAGGAATTATATGCTGGGATAAATCATAATTTTAGTGCATCATCCCACTTTCTACTGAGTTATATATTGCTTCCCACTAACTACACCAAATTCGATTTCATTAGTGTAATAGGTTGTACTTTCACTTTATTAGTTTCTACAAAAATGTTTTACAAGCATGTATCTAATTTCACCCAAGATCATCATAATAGTTATTGTTTACTATTATGGGCTTAGTTCTGCTAATCTACTAACAAGTATAAATGCACAAACACTATCACCATGTGAGTAAGAAAATTAAGAAAGTACCTGTTATTCAAATGATTTTAAAATAAGTTGGGTAGTTGACCACAGAATACTTATGGAAATCTTTATCATTTAAAGATCTTTATGACCCATGTACACTTAGTTGTCTTGTTGATGAACAAAACGATAGGAAAAAAATCACAACTTAACATTAAGGAATGTCCTTTTTTTAAAAATTTTTTATTAGGTATTTTCCTCATTTACATTTTCTATGCTATCCCAAAAGTCCCCCATACCCACCCCCCCAATCCCCTACCCACCCACTCCCCCTTTTTGGCACTGGGGTTCCCCTTTTTTGGGGCATATAAAGTTTGCAAGTCCAATGGGCCTCTCTTTGCAGTGATGGCCGACTAGGCCATCTTTTGATACATATGCAGCTAGAGATAAGAGCCTTGGGGTACTGGATAGTTCATATTGTTGTTCCACCTATAGGGTTGCAGATCCCTTTAGCTCCTTGGGTAATTTCTCTAGCTCCTCCATTGGGGGCCCTGTGATCCATCCAATAGCTGACTGTGATCATCCACTTCTGTGTTTGCTAGGCCACAGCATAGACTCACAAGAGACAGCTATATCTGGGTCCTTTCAGCAAAATCTTGCTAGTGTATGCAATGGTGTCAGCGTTTGGAAGCTGATTATGGGATGGATCCCTGCATATGGCAATCACTAGATGGTCCATCCTTTTGTCACAGCTCCAAATTTTGTCTCTGTAACTCCTTCCATGGGTGTTTTGTTCCCATTTCTAAGAAGGGGCAAAGTGTCCACACTTTGGTCTTCGTTCTTCTTGAATTTCATGTGTTTAGCAAATTATATCTTATATCTTGGGTATCCTAAGTTTCTGGGCTAATATCCACTTATCAGTGAGTACATATTGTGTGAGTTCCTTTGTGATTGGGTTACCTCACTCAGGATGATGCCCTCCAGGTCCATCCATTTGCCTAGGAGTTTCATAAATTCATTTTTTAAATAGCTGAGTAGTACTCCATTGTGTAAATGTACCACATTTTCTGTATCCATTCCTCTGTTGAGGGGCATCTGAGTTCTTTCTAGCTTCTGGCTATTATAAATAAGGCTGCTATGAGCATAGTGGAGCATATGTCCTTCTTACCGGTTGGGACATCTTCTGAATATATGCCCAGGAGAGGTATTGCTGGATCCTCCGGTAGCACTATGTCCAATTTTCTGAGGAACCGCCAGACCAATTTCCAGAGTGGCTGTACAATCCTGTAATCCCACCAACAATGGAGGAGTGTTCCTCCTGCTCCACATCCTTGCCAGCATCTGCTATCACCTGAATTTTTCATCTTAGCCATTCTGACTGGTGTGAGGTGGAATCTCAGGGTTGTTTTTGATTTGCATTTCCCTGATGATTAAGGATGCTGAACATTTTTTCAGGTGCTTCTCAGCCATTCGGTATTCCTCAGGTGAGAATTCTTTGTTCAGCTCTGAACCCCATTTTTTAATCGGGTTATTTGATTTTCTGGAGTCCACCTTCTTGAGTTCTTTATATATATTGGATATTAGTCCCCTATCCAATTTGGGATAGTTAAAGATCCTTTCCCAATCTGTTGGTGGCCTTTTTGTCTTATTGACGGTGTCTTTTGCTTTGCAGAAGCTTTGCAATTTTATGAGGTCCTATTTATCGATTCTCGATCTTACAGCATAAGCCATTGCTGTTCTATTCAGGAATTTGTCCCCTGTACCCATATTTTCGAGGCTTTTCCCTACTTTCTCCTCTATAAGTTTCATTGTCTCTGGTTTTATGTGGAGTTCCTGAATCCACTTAGATTTGATATTAGTACAAGGAGATAGAAATGGATCAATTCGCATTTTTCTACATGATAACTGCCAGTTGTTCCAGCACCATTTGTTGAAAATGCTGTCCTTTTTCCACTGGATGGTTTTAGCTCCCTTGTCAAAGATCAAGTGACAATGGGTGTGTGGGTTCATCTCTGGGTCTTCAATTCTGTTCCATTGGTCTACTTGTCTGTCACTATACCAATACCATGCAATTTTTATCACAATTGCTCTGTAGTACAGCTTTAGGTCAGGCATGGTGATTCCACCAGAGGTTCTTTTATCCTTGAGAAGACTTTTTGCTATCCTAGGTTTTTTTGCTATTCCAGATGAATCTGCTGATTTCCCTCTCTAATTCATTGAAGAATTGAGTTGGAATTTTGATGGGGATTGCATTGAATCTGTAGATTGCTTTTGGCAAGATAGCCATTTTTACAATGTTGATCTTGCCAATCCATGAGCATGGGAGATCTTTCCATCTTCTGAGATCTTCTTTAATTTCTTTCTTCAGAGACTTGAAGTTCTTATCATACAGATCTTTTACTTCCTTAGTTAGAGTCACGACAAATAATAGTCATTATTTGTGACTATTGAGAAGGGTGTTGTTTCCCTAATTTCTTTCTCAGCCTGTTTATCCTTTGTGTAGAGAAAGGCCATTGACTTGTTTGAGTTAATTTTATATCCAGCTACTTCACCGAATCTGTTTATCAGGCTTAGGAGTTCTCTGGTGGAATTTTTAGGGTCACTTATATATACTATCATATCATCTGCAAAAAGTGATATTTTGACTTCTTCCTTTCCAATTTGTATTCCCTTGATCTCCTTTTGTTGTCTAATTGCTCTGGCTAGGACTTCAAGTACAATGTTGAATAGGTAGGGCGAGAGTGGACAGCCTTGTCTAGTCCCTGATTTTAGTGGGATTGCTTCCAGCTCCTCAGCATTTATTTTGCTGTTGGCTATTGGTTTGCTGTATATTGCTTTTATCATGTTTAGGTATGGCGCTGACAGCTGTGTTCTAAGTGGTAAACAAATAATCTGCGCATGTGCCGAGGGTGGTTCTCCACTCCATGTGCTCTGCCTTCCCCGTGACGTCAACTCGGCCGATGGGCTGCAGCCAATCAGGGAGTGACACGTCCTAGGCGAAGGATAATTCTCCTTAATAGGAACGGGGTTTCGTTTTCTAGCTCTCTTGCTTCTTACACTCTTGCTCCTGAAGATGTAAGCAATAAAGTTTTGCCGCAGAAGATTCTGGTCTGTGGTGTTCTTCCTGGCCGGGCGTGAGAACGCGTCTAATAACAATTGGTGCCGAATTCCGGGACGAGAAAAAACTCGGGACGAGAGTTTACCATCACCGGTGCAAGGAAGATCCCTCATTCCAGAACCAGAACTGCGGGTCGCGGTAATAAAGGTTCCCGTAAAGCAGACTGTTAAGAAGGATTCAACTGTATGAATTCAGAACTTTTCAGCTGGGGAACGAGAGTACCAGTGAGTACAGCTTTACGAGGTAAGTCTGGTCTTGAACTTTCTAAGGAAATTCAAGACAGTCTATCAGAAGTAAAGTGGAAAATGTTTGGCCTTGAATTTTTTCTAATGTTAGAAGCCCTTTTGTTCCTTTTCACATGTTATCAAGTGGTTAAGGCAGGGCGGATTCTGGATGAAATTCAGGGCAATCTATCAGAAGTAAAGCGGGGAGAGAGAGTAGGAGCAAAGAGAAAATATGGTACACAAAATAAGTATACAGGCCTTTCCAAGGGTCTTGAACCCGAGGAAAAGTTTAGGTCAGGTAAGAATACCTGGGGAGAGATTAGAAGGAAGGAAAAGAAAAAAGAAAAGAAAAAAGATCGATTAGCGGAGGTCTCTAGGAGATACTCGTCACTAGATGAGCTCAGGAAGCCAGCTCTTAGTAGCTCTGAAGCAGATGAAGAATTCTCCTCTGAGGAAACAGACTGGGAGGAAGAAGCAGCTCATTATGAGAAAAAAGGGTACCAGCCAGGTAAAGTGCTAGCTAATCAGTTAAGGAAGCCAAAAGCGGCTGGCGAAGGCCAGTTTGCTGATTGGCCTCAGGGCAGTCGGCTTCAAGGTCCGCCCTATGCGGAGTCCCCGCCCTGCGTAGTGCGTCAGCAATGCGCAGAGAGGCAATGCGCAGAGAGATGCGCAGAGAGGCAGTGCGCAGAGAGATGCGCAGAGAGGCAGTGCGCAGAGAGGCAGTGCGCAGAGAGGCAGTGCGCAGACTCATTCATTCCCAGAGAGGAACAAAGAAAAATACAACAGGCATTTCCGGTCTTTGAAGGAGCCGAGGGTGGGCGTGTCCACGCTCCGGTAGAATACTTACAAATTAAAGAACTTGCCGAGTCGGTCCGTAAATACGGAACCAATGCTAATTTTACCTTGGTGCAGTTAGACAGGCTTGCCGGCATGGCACTAACTCCTGCCGACTGGCAAACGGTTGTAAAAGCCGCTCTCCCTAGTATGGGCAAATATATGGAATGGAGAGCTCTTTGGCATGAAACTGCACAAGCGCAGGCCCGAGCATACGCAGCTGCTTTGACTCCAGAGCAGAGAGATTGGACTTTTGACTTGTTAACGGGTCAGGGAGCTTATTCTGCTGATCAAACAAACTACCATTGGGGAGCTTATGCCCAGATTTCTTCCACGGCTATTAGGGCCTGGAAGGCGCTCTCCCGAGCAGGTGAAACCACTGGTCAATTAACAAAAGTTGTCCAGGGACCTCAGGAATCCTTCTCAGATTTTGTGGCCAGAATGACAGAGGCAGCAGAGCGTATTTTTGGAGATTCAGAGCAAGCCGCGCCTCTGGTAGAACAGCTAATCTATGAGCAAGCCACAAAGGAGTGCCGAGCGGCCATAGCCCCAAGAAAGAACAAAGGCTTACAAGACTGGCTCAGGGTCTGTCGAGAGCTTGGGGGACCTCTCACCAATGCAGGCTTAGCGGCCGCCATCCTCCAATCTCAGAACCGCTCCATGAGCAGAAATGATCCGAGGACATGTTTTAATTGCGGAAAGCCTGGGCATTTTAAGAAAGATTGCAGAGCTCCAGATAAACAGGGAGGGACTCTCACTCTTTGCTCTAAGTGTGGCAAGGGTTATCATAGAGCTGACCAGTGTCGCTCTGTGAGGGATATAAAGGGCAGAGTCCTTCCCCCACCTGATAGTCAATCAGCTTATGTGCCAAAAAACGGGTCATCGGGCCCTCGGTCCCAGGGCCCTCAAAGATATGGGAACCGGTTTGTCAGGACCCAGGAAGCAGTCAGAGAGGCGACCCAGGAAGACCCACAAGGGTGGACCTGCGTGCCGCCTCCGACTTCCTATTAATGCCTCAAATGAGTATTCAGCTGGTGCCAGTGGAGCCTATACCATCCTTGCCCCCGGGAACCATGGGCCTTATTCTCGGCCGGGGTTCACTCACCTTACAGGGCTTAGTAGTCCACCCTGGAGTTATGGATTGTCAACATTCCCCTGAAATACAGGTCCTGTGCTCAAGCCCTAAAGGCGTTTTTTCTATTAGTAAAGGAGATAGGATAGCTCAGCTGCTGCTCCTCCCTGATAATACCAGGGAGAAATTTGCAGGACCTGAGATAAAGAAAATGGGCTCCTCAGGAAATGATTCTGCCTATTTGGTTGTATCTTTGAATGATAGACCTAAGCTCCGCCTTAAGATTAATGGAAAAGAGTTTGAAGGCATCCTTGATACCGGAGCAGATAAAAGTATAATTTCTACACATTGGTGGCCCAAAGCATGGCCCACCACAGAGTCATCTCATTCATTACAGGGCCTAGGTTATCAGTCATGTCCCACTATAAGCTCCATTGCCTTGACGTGGGAATCCTCTGAAGGGCAGCAAGGGAAATTCATACCTTATGTGCTCCCACTCCCGGTTAACCTCTGGGGAAGGGATATTATGCAGCATTTGGGCCTTATTTTGTCCAATGAAAACGCCCCATCGGGAGGGTATTCAGCTAAAGCAAAAAATATCATGGCAAAGATGGGTTATAAAGAAGGAAAAGGGTTAGGACATCAAGAACAGGGAATGTCCAATAGTCCTACTATGTGTCAACTTTATGTGCAAGAAGCTCTTTTGCCAGTGAGGGAACAATTCCCCTCTTTAATTTTGCTCCTTTACATGGATGACATCCTCCTGTGCCATAAAGACCTTACCATGCTACAAAAGGCATATCCTTTTCTACTTAAAACTTTAAGTCAGTGGGGTTTACAGATAGCCACAGAAAAAGTCCAAATTTCTGATACAGGACAATTCTTGGGCTCTGTGGTGTCCCCAGATAAGATTGTGCCCCAAAAGGTAGAGATAAGAAGAGATCACCTCCATACCTTAAATGATTTTCAAAAGCTGTTGGGAGATATTAATTGGCTCAGACCTTTTTTAAAGATTCCTTCCGCTGAGTTAAGGCCTTTGTTTGGTATTTTAGAAGGAGATCCTCATATCTCCTCCCCTAGGACTCTTACTCTAGCTGCTAACCAGGCCTTACAAAAAGTGGAAAAAGCCTTACAGAATGCACAATTACAACGTATTGAGGATTCGCAGCCTTTCAGTTTGTGTGTCTTTAAGACAGCACAATTGCCAACCGCAGTTTTGTGGCAGAATGGGCCATTGTTGTGGATCCATCCAAACGTATCCCCAGCTAAAATAATAGATTGGTATCCTGATGCAATTGCACAGCTTGCCCTTAAAGGTCTAAAAGCAGCAATCACCCACTTTGGGCGAAGTCCATATCTTTTAATTGTACCTTATACCGCTGCACAGGTTCAAACCTTGGCAGCCACATCTAATGATTGGGCAGTTTTAGTTACCTCCTTTTCAGGAAAAATAGATAACCATTATCCAAAGCATCCAATCTTACAGTTTGCCCAAAATCAATCTGTTGTGTTTCCACAAATAACAGTAAGAAACCCACTTAAAAATGGGATTGTGGTATATACTGATGGATCAAAAACTGGCATAGGTGCCTATGTGGCTAATGGTAAAGTGGTATCCAAACAGTATAATGAAAATTCACCTCAAGTGGTAGAATGTTTAGTGGTCTTAGAAGTTTTAAAAACCTTTTTAGAACCCCTTAATATTGTGTCAGATTCCTGTTATGTGGTTAATGCAGTAAATCTTTTAGAAGTGGCTGGAGTGATTAAGCCTTCCAGTAGAGTTGCCAATATTTTTCAGCAAATACAATTAGTTTTGTTATCTAGAAGATCTCCTGTTTATATTACTCATGTTAGAGCCCATTCAGGCCTACCTGGCCCCATGGCTCTGGGAAATGATTTGGCAGATAAGGCCACTAAAGTGGTGGCTGCTGCCCTATCATCCCCGGTAGAGGCTGCAAGAAATTTTCATAACAATTTTCATGTGACGGCTGAAACATTACGCAGTCATTTCTCCCTGACAAGAAAAGAAGCCCGTGACATTGTTACTCAATGTCAAAGCTGCTGTGAGTTCTTGCCAGTTCCTCATGTGGGAATTAACCCACGCGGTATTCGACCTCTACAGGTCTGGCAAATGGATGTTACACATGTTTCTTCCTTTGGAAAACTTCAATATCTCCATGTGTCCATTGACACATGTTCTGGCATCATGTTTGCTTCTCCGTTAACCGGAGAAAAAGCCTCACATGTGATTCAACATTGTCTTGAGGCATGGAGTGCTTGGGGGAAACCCAAACTCCTTAAGACTGATAATGGACCAGCTTATACGTCTCAAAAATTCCAGCAGTTCTGCTGTCAGATGGACGTAACCCACCTGACTGGACTTCCATACAACCCTCAAGGACAGGGTATTGTTGAGCGTGCACATCGCACCCTCAAAGCCTATCTTATAAAACAGAAGAGGGGAACTTTTGAGGAGACTGTACCCCGAGCACCAAGAGTGTCTGTGTCTATGGCACTCTTTACACTCAATTTTTTAAATATTGATGCTCATGGCCATACTGCGGCTGAACGTCATTGTACAGAGCCAGATAGGCCCAATGAGATGGTTAAATGGAAAAATGTCCTTGATAATAAATGGTATGGCCCGGATCCTATTTTGATAAGATCCAGGGGAGCTATCTGTGTTTTCCCACAGAATGAAGACAACCCATTTTGGATACCAGAAAGACTCACCCGAAAAATCCAGACTGACCAAGGGAATACTAATGTCCCTCGTCTTGGTGATGTCCAGGGCGTCAATAATAAAGAGAGAGCAGCGTTGGGGGATAATGTCGACATTTCCACTCCCAATGACGGTGATGTATAATGCTCAAGTATTCTCCTGCTTTTTTACCACTAACTAGGAACTGGGTTTAGCCTTAATTCAGACAGCCTTGGCTCTGTCTGGACAGGTCCAGATGACTGACACCATTAACACTTTGTCAGCCTCAGTGACTACAGTCATAGATAAACAGGCCTCAGCTAATGTCAAGATACAGAGAGGTCTCATGCTGGTTAATCAACTCATAGATCTTGTCCAGATACAACTAGATGTATTATGACAAATAACTCAGCAGGGATGTGAACACCATTCAGTATGTTAAATTTACTAGGGCAGCTAATTTGTCAAAAAGTCTTTTTCAGTATATGTTACAGAATTGGACGGCTGAATTTGAACAGATCCTTCGGGAATTGAGACTTCAGGTCAACTCCACGCGCTTGGACCTGTCCCTGACCAAAGGATTACCCAATTGGATCTCCTCAGCATTTTCTTTCTTTAAAAAATGGGTGGGATTAATATTATTTGGAGATACACTTTGCTGTGGATTAGTGTTTGTCTTAGTCAGGGTTTCTATTCCTGCACAAACATCATGACCAAGAAGCAAGTTGGGGAGGAAAGGGTTTATTCGGCTTACATTTCCATACTGCTGTTGATCACCAAAGGATGCAGGACTGGAACTCAAGCAGGTCAGAAAGCAGGAGCTGATGCAGAGGCCATGGAGGGATGTTCTTTTCTGGCTTGCCTCACCTGGCTTGCTCAGCCTGCTTTCTTATAGAACCAAGACTACCAGCCCTGAGATGGTCCCACCCACAAGGGGCCTTTCCCCCTTGATCACTAATTGAGAAAATGCCTTACAATTGCATCTCATGGAGGCATTTCCTCAACTGAAGCTCCTTTCTCTGTGATAACTCCAGCTGTGTCAAGTTGACACAAAACTAGCCAGTACAATTGACCCCTTGTCAACTTGACACACAAAAACATCACTAGTAAGCCTCAACCCTTACAATCTTATTCATCCCCATTCTAAATAACTTTAAAAGTCCCACAGTCTTTACATATTCTTAAATTTTCAATCTCTTTAAAATATCCATCTCTTTTAAAATTCAAAGTCTTTTTACAATTAAAAGTCTCTTAACTGTGGGCTCCACTAAAACAGTTTCTTCCTTCAAGAGGGAAAATATCAGGGCACAGTCACAATCAAAAGCAAAAGTCAATCTCCAACTGTCCAATGTCTGGGATCCAACTCACAATCTTCTGGGCTCCTCCAAGGGCTTGGGTCACTTCTCCAGCCAGGCCCTTTGTAGCACACGCGTCATCCTCTAGGCTCCAGATGCCTGTACTCCACTGCTGCTGCTGTTCTTGGTGGTCATCTCATGGTACTGGCATCTCCAAAACACTGCATGACCCCTTCAGTCCTGGGCCATCAATTGCAAATGAGGCTGGACTTTCACCAATGGCCTTCCATGGCCTCTCACAGTGCCAAGCCTCAGCTGTTCTGCTCAACTCCTTCATGCCTTCAAAACCAGTACCACCTGGGTGACTCTTACACATTACCAAGTCCAGCCACAGCACAAGGTACAACTTTGGCTATATCTGGAACACAGCCACTGTGCTCTCAGAAAACACTTCCCAGAAGATGTCACCTCAATGATGCTGGTCTCTTCTTAATCACCGCTAATTTCTTAGCTCCAGCTAACCAGCATCAATAGTCCCAGTAATGCAAAGCTTTTGCTTCAGTAGTTCTGGTATCTTGTTAATCACAGCTGATTCTTCAGCCCCAGCTAACCAGAACTACAGAATCTTCACAATCAAAACAGCAATGGCCCTGAAAAGAGTCTTTAATTTTCCCTCTGAAATTTCACAAGCCAGGCCTCCATCTTCTGCACTGTTCTCAACATTATCTTCCAAGCTCCTACACAACATCCCACAGAGCTCTTAACAACAAATGGATCTTCAAGACCAAAGTTCCAAAGTCCTTCCACAGACCTCCCCAAAACATGGTCAGGTTGTCACAGGAATACCCCACTCCTGGTACCAATTTGTCTTAGTCAGGGTTTCTATTCCTGCACAAACATCATGACCAAGAAGCAAGTTGGGGAGGAAAGGGTTTATTCGGCTTACATTTCCATACTGCTGTTGATCACCAAAGGATGCAGGACTGGAACTCAAGCAGGTCAGAAAGCAGGAGCTGATGCAGAGGCCATGGAGGGATGTTCTTTTCTGGCTTGCCTCACCTGGCTTGCTCAGCCTGCTTTCTTATAGAACCAAGACTACCAGCCCTGAGATGGTCCCACCCACAAGGGGCCTTTCCCCCTTGATCACTAATTGAGAAAATGCCTTACAATTGCATCTCATGGAGGCATTTCCTCAACTGAAGCTCCTTTCTCTGTGATAACTCCAGCTGTGTCAAGTTGACACAAAACTAGCCAGTACAGTGTTGCTTCTTTGATTGGTCTGTAAGCTTAAGGCCCAAACTAGGAGAGACAAGGTGGTTATTGCCCAGGCGCTTGCAGGACTAGAACATGGAGCTTCCCCTGATATATCTATGCTTAGGCAATAGGTCGCTGGCCACTCAGCTCTTATATCCCATGAGGCTAGTCTCATTGCACGGGATAGAGTGAGTGTGCTTCAGCAGCCCGAGAGAGTTGCACGGCTAAGCACTGCAGTAGAAAGGCTCTGCGGCATATATGAGCCTATTCTAGGGAGACATGTCATCTTTCAAGAAGGTTGAGTGTCCAAGTGTCCTTCTCTCCAGGCAAAACGACATGGGAGCAGGTCAGGGTTGCTCTGGGTAAAAGCCTGTGAGCCTAAGAGCTAATCCTGTACATGGCTCCTTTACCTACACACTGGGGATTTGACCTCTATCTCCACTCTCATTAATATGGGTGGCCTATTTGCTCTTATTAAAAGGAAAGGGGGAGATGTTGGGAGCCGCGCCCACATTCGCCGTTACAAGATGGCGCTGACAGCTGTGTTCTAAGTGGTAAACAAATAATCTGCGCATGTGCCGAGGGTGGTTCTCCACTCCATGTGCTCTGCCTTCCCCGTGACGTCAACTCGGCCGATGGGCTGCAGCCAATCAGGGAGTGACACGTCCTAGGCGAAGGATAATTCTCCTTAATAGGGACAGGGTTTCGTTTTCTAGCTCTCTTGCTTCTTACACTCTTGCTCCTGAAGATGTAAGCAATAAAGTTTTGCCGCAGAAGATTCTGGTCTGTGGTGTTCTTCCTGGCCGGGCGTGAGAACGCGTCTAATAACATTGATTGGTTGATTCTTTGAATAGTTCTTCTTATTTCCACTTGGTTGATTTCACCCCTAAGTTTGATTATTTCCTGCCTTCTACTCCTCTTGGGTGAATTTGCTTCCTTTTGTTCTAAAGCTTTTAGGTGTGTTGTCAAGCTGCTAATGTGTGCTCTGTCAAGTTTCTTTTTGGAGGCACTCAGAGCTATGAGTTTTCCTCTTAGGAATGCTTTCATTGTGTCCCATAAGTTTGGGTATGTTGTGGCTTCATTTTCATTAAACTCCAAAAAGTCCTTAATTTCTTTCTTCATTCTTTCCTTGACCAAGTTATCATTGAGAAGAGTGTTGTTCAGTTTCCATGTGAATGTTGGCTTTCTATTAGTTATTTTGTTATTGAAGATCAGCCTTAGTCCATGGTGATCTGATAGGATACATGGGACAATTTCAATATTTTTGTATCTGTTGAGGCGTGTTTTGTGTCCAATTATGTGGTCAATTTTGGAGAAGGTACCATGGGGTGCTGAGAAGAAGGTATATCCTTTTGTTTTAGGATAAAATGTTCTGTAGATATCTGTTAAGTCCATTTGTTTCATAACTTCTGTTATTTTCACTGTGTCCCTGTTTAGTTTCTCTTTCCATGATCTGTCCATTGGTGAAAGTGGTGTGTTGAAGTCTTCCCACTATTATTGTGTGAGGTGCAAAGTGTGCTTTGAGCTTTACTAAAGTTCCTTTAATGAATGTGTCTGCCCTTGCATTTGGAGCATAGATATTCAGAATTGAGAAGGAATGTCTTTTTAATTCATGGATTCAGAGTGTTCCCTCCATGGTTGCTAGGCTCCATTGACTCTGAGACATGATGAGGCAGAACATTGGGATCATACAAAGGAAGTCAGTTGTCTTCCTGGTGGAAGAAAATAGAGTGAAGGCAGGACGGAGCTAGGACAAGATATATCTTTCAGAGACCAGGAGGTGCCTCTCTCACACACACTTGTAGGAACTCTCCAAATATTATCAACAGGGAATGGCTTACTGAATACATGAGACTTTAGAGAGGTATTCCATATACAACCCATAATAGTATGTCATAGAATCTCATGGGTCTAAAATAGGAAATTATTTAATCCTATGAGTAATATATATGCAATTTAAAGATTGATAAAGAAAGGATCATGGAATTAAACACAGATGGTGAACTACCAAGTATATTTATTGCAAGTGCTTTTATTCTGGAGATAAATGTCAAAAGACAGGGTGCAAAGTATTGGAAAATGTGTGCAATGTGTATTATGAATGTAAAAATGTGTATGTGTATAATTTATTTGTACATGTAATCTTGTGCATATAACTATACCATTTCATAATCTGTATATCTATTCCAATATTTCCACGAATTTTCTTTTAATGTGCTATTTCTTTTTTAGAACATAATGAGGTAGGTTTTTGTAGCAGAAGATGGCCTAGTTGGCCATCATTGGGAAGAGAGGCCCCTTGGTATTTCAAACTTTATATTCCCCAGTACAGGGGAATGCCAGGGCCAAGAAGCAGGA
Source organism: Mus musculus (assembly GCF_000001635.26). Taxonomy (NCBI): domain Eukaryota; kingdom Metazoa; phylum Chordata; class Mammalia; order Rodentia; family Muridae; genus Mus; species Mus musculus. The sequence continues at coordinate 97,182,741 of NC_000067.6, forward strand.
GTGGGTGGGTAGGGGAGGAAGGCAGAGGGAGGGTATAGGGAACTTTCGGGATAGCATTTGAAATGTATATAAAGAAAATATCTAATAATAAATAAAGAAATTAATAGAACATAATGAGGAATTGATTGTATGACTGTACTCAATGTACTAAGAAAAGCATGGTGCTGGTAGCAACAGCACATTAATTGTACATTTCATTTTGAACTTAAGTCATTAAATATATTTCTTATCTTTCAGAGGATTTGTGTGATGAAGGAAAAATCCCTAAAGTTTGTGGGACAACTCTAATGCCCAACAAATCAATATGTATCGCTCTCTTCATCGTTGGGCAATGTCTCCATGGAGTAGCAGGGATAATAGTTCAGCTGCTTTCCATAACCTATATTTTTGACCACGTTCCCACATTTTCATCTGGATTATATTTAGGCAAGTTTTAAAAATATATATGCCCTCCCTCCAAAAAATATGTATGGCCCATGTTGAGTAATTATCAGATTTCTCTGTGGTTTAACTGATAGGTAAATACTGTTGGTCAGGTGATGACACTGTAGTAATGAGTGATGACTTGGTTTCATAACTTCAAAATCACATTGATATATCTAATTATGAGAGTGGGGCCACTAGTTAAATCATTTAAACATCTCTGTAAAGTTTTACAGGAATAGAAATTATAGGAATGTTCTAAATGGCAAAATTTTCTCTATGTCTCTGTTTCTCTTTCCCTGAGAGAGTGGGGAGAGAAATGGAGGGTCAAGGAGAGGGTAGAGAAGGGTTGGGGGAGGGTTGATAAGGAGATAGCTGCACACAGTATCAACTCTTCATTTTACAGTTTCTTATGTAAACTGTGTTCTGCATTAACTAAGCATTTATTCAATCCCAAATAATCTATCTGGAGATCAGTAATAGAATCTGATCCTGGTAGGCAAAAGTGAAGAATTATTTTCACTGACATGTTAGGTTTCATTTTTACTTTCTTATTAATCATTTTATTTGTTTACATTTCAAATGATATCCCCTTTCTGATAATCCCTCACCAAACTCCCCAGCCTATCCCTCCTTCCCTCCCTCCCCTCTTCCTCTATGAGGGTGCTCCTCCACCCACTCATTCTCTCTCACCCCATCACTTTAGCATCACCCTGTGCTGGAGCATCAAGTCTGCCTCCCCTCCTATTAATGTCAGATAAGGCCATCCTCTGCTTCATATATATCTGGAATCCTAGCTCCCTCATGTATACTCTTTGGTTGGTAGTTTCATCACTGGAAGCTATAGATGGTCCAGTTAGTTGATATTGCTCTCCCAATGTGATTATAATCCCCTTCAGTTACTTTAGTCCTTCCTCTAGCTCTTTCATTGGGGTCCCTGAGCTCACTCCAACTGTTATCTGTGAGTATCTGCATCTATATTGGTCAGTTTCTTATAAAACCTCTCAGAAAATAACCACATCATGCTCCTGTCAGCAAGCGATTCTTGGCATCAGCAATACTGTCGGGGTTTAGTGTCTGCAGATGGGTAGATCCTTAAGTGGGTCAGTCTCTGGATGGCATTTCCTTCAGTCTCTGTTCCATTTCTTTCTCTGTCTTTTCCTTAGGATAGGAACATTTCTGGGTTAAAAATTTTGAGCTGAGTGGATAGCCCCATCCCTCAACCGGGGGCCCTGCCTTTCTACTGGAGGTGGTCTCTACGGGTTATACCTTCCCTTTTCTGGGTATTGTTGTGGGAAATACTAAAACAAACAAACAAAACCCCAGCATATTCCCATGTTCCCCCGCATATGCTGGCTACTCTGCTTTTATCTAGTGTAGACTCTGACTCAGTGCTCCAAAATCTCTCCAACTTACTCTCTAGTTTCCCACTGGCGGGTCACTACCATGCCAGCCCTATGCTTCCAAACCCCCAGGACCTTTGTGGTGCATCTCAGGCAAATCCATGCATTCTCTCTTAAACCCAAATGAGCTGCCTTGTGAAGGAAAAACGCAACACAAACTTAATTCAGACGCAACGGTAACTCAATTGCTGAGCTCAACAACTAAAATCCTAACTTGTAAGCCTTAATAAATCTTATACTTATTATTATTTATATATCTTATTATTATTTTCTGGTGGTGAATCCTGATGATTCTTCCACTGAAACCAAGAAATACTCATAATTGCATCTTGTCCTCACTCTATCCCTGTCCAAAAGGACCTAACTCTTTCTTAATCTCTTCCTCTGTCCAACCTGGAAGTCCTGCCTACTCACCCAGTGATTGGCTCCTTTAATCATTAGGGTATTTGTTCACAAGAACAGCACCAGGCTCGTCCACAACACTTCCTGCTTTCTGTTCTAATAAAAAAAAAACACCTTTCTCTCAAATGTAAATAGGGCATAACTACTACCATTTTGTAATCTATAAAGTATAAGATAGACTAAACACCCAGTTCATCGTTTACCTCATTAAGATAGAACATTGTCATATGTCCTAAATTAAAAGACTTATGATTCTATCTTGACTTATGTCTTGGTTTTAGATTGTATGCCACCTTAAAACCATCCTCTCAAATCTGTTCTCTATAAGTAAATAGCCTGGGTTGGCTATGAGACTATAAGTAGTTTTCCAAACCCATCAGAAATCTGAGAATGATCAACATTTACTGAAAATATATAGGAAGCCTAACACAGCTTCTACAACTGAGACAAATTGTAGGGATAGCTGCCAACCTATATAGCCCCAGTAAGTCAGTAAGTTGGAACATCCATCTGTCTTCAGCCTTTCTGCCCAGGATCATTCAACAGACCTAGAGAAACAGGAAATTAAGTACTACCCTATTCTGTCTCAGCAGAACTAAACTGTTCTAATCTGTAAATTGTGTCCTTTTTCTGGACAGTCTTATGTCTGTAGATGAAATGAGGCCATTCTTAACTAGTGGCTGTCTTGCTACAACTGGAACAACTCCATCAATGCTCAATTTTTTCTTTGAATCCAAGAAAGGGAGGCTGTTAGGAGGAGATTTGTCTCAACAACAAGTGAATAAATAACATTAAATATCACATTCTCTGGGTTTCTGACATTTTTTAAAACCAGCTATCTAAAGTAATGTGGACTGTTCTCCATTAAATACTCTCAGCTCTTTCTTATTAAATATCTTGAAAACACCCTAACAATAAACTCAGAGACGTGAATTTGCTACTTGGCTCTTAACTCAGAGACTTAAACATTTCAGATCAATTTATAATGGCGTTTAGGCTGCGTTTAAGCCCTGTAGTTTTAAAGATTTTGTATCAATAGAAGAAATTTATACCAATGAAAACTTTTAATTTTACATCAAATTGTATACCAAAATAAGAAATTATGACTTCAACTTAGTAGCAACTAAAAAGATTTCTACCAAATGAGATTATGGCTATGCAATCAAATCTAACTATTCCTCCCTATTCCAATTATGACCATATCTACATTCCTTAGAAAGACAACCTATAATAACCACCTCCAGCCCCAAAGCCCAGAGAACTGAGATGACTACTCTTCATAACTCTTCAAGCTGAATATAGGCATCAGATATCTTTGAAGGGGGGGGAGGGGGAGGGAAAATGGGAGAGTTAGTTGGCCTTAAGAAGACAACACCAATGATTTATTTAGTCTCTGATGTCTCTGTCATGAAGGGATCTGGCTGAAAGTCCAAGATATCAGGAGTTCAAGCAGGTCAGTTCAGCATGTCTGATCTGACAAGGAGATTCACCAAGGCTGTATATTCTGTAATATACAAATATCAAAACAAAATTTGAATATAATCAAGATAACCTTTTTGTTTGATTCTCTGGAATCTAACTTTTCAGGGGTCTCCCTCTATCAAATCTGATCCATATTACTCCAGAAGGTGTATAGCTCCAATTACCTTTCTAAAAGTACAAAGACAAAACGTTTCTCTAAAATTAGCATATCCCGTGTCAGTAACCAGAAATACCTTTATTTTGACCTCTCTCCCAGAGGAATAATATAACCACAAAATTCAGCATCATACCCATTTTGAAAATTGAAACTATTCAAATCAAATGAAGTCCGTGGTGATGGGGGGGGAGGGGAGGGGAGAAAAGAAAAGAAAAGAAAAGAAAAGAAAAGAAAAGAAAAGAAAAGAAAAGAAAAGAAAAAAGAAATAAAAGAACTGAAATAAAGAAACTGCTGGCAGGCTCTGTTGTCCCCTGCTGTAGGGAGTGCAGAGTGCTCTCAGGCTATAAATTTCTAGTGGATTATTGGCAAATGCCAAACACCAAACACGTTGGTTCACGACATCTGCTGCCAGGAAATATTAAAAAAACAAAAACAAAAACAAAAACAAACAAAACAAAACAAAACAAAAACCCAGCAAGTTCCTACACTTGTGCCAGCTACTCTTTACCCCAGTGGCCTGATCATCCACGCACTGGCGGGCAATAGCCAACCTATTTTTATCTCCTGGAAACTCTGACTCAGTGCTCCAAAATCTCCCCAACCAGATCACTAGGTTCCCACTGGCAGGTTGTTATGCCTGCCACATGATTCCAATCCTTCATGACCTTTGTGATGCACCTCAAGGAAATCCATGCTTTACCACTGTAGCTTTCTCTCTTAAGCCCAGAGAAGCTGCATCGTGGAGGAAAATGCAACACAAACTTAGTTCAGACACAATGGTAATTCAGTTGCTGGGTGCAACAACTGCAATCCTAACTTGTAAGCCTTATTAATTCTAAATCCTCCAGTGGTGAATCTTGACGGATCTGCCATTGAAACCTGGAGACATTTGTAATTACATCTTGTCTTCACCCTATCATCATCCAAGAGGGCCTAACTCTCTCCTGCTTGCTCTCTTCCTCTGTCCAACCTTCTGTTGTCTACTCACCCAGTGATTGGCTCCTTCATTCATTAGGGGATTGGTTCACAAGAACAAGGTCAGGATCATCCACAACAGGGTATATCTGCTAAAGTCATCCCTATTGGTACCTGGGAGCCTTTCTCTTCCCTGGAGTCTGGGACTTTCTAGTGACTACCCCCAGTTCCCCATCCCCTAATGCTACATGCATCTATTCAATTTTCTGGTCCTCTGTACTTCTCTCCTGTCCCTTCTAATACCTCCCTCTCCTTTCTCCATCTCAGGTCCCTCCTTCCCTCTACCTCCTGTGTTAATTCTGTTACCAGTTCTATGTAGCATTGAGGCATCTATATTTTGGTCTGCCATCTTCTTAAGTTCTTTATTGTTTGTGGGTTGTATTATGGGCATTTGAGATGCTGTTGGGCTAATATATGCCCTTTTCAGTGAGTTTGTCACAGTTGTGTTCTTTTGTGTCTGGTTACCTCACTCACGATGATATTTTCTAGTTCCATCCATTTGCCTAAAATTTTCATGAAGTCACTGTTTTTAATAGCTAAGTAGTACTCCATTGAGTAAATGCACTGCATTTTCTGTATCCATTCCTCTGTTAAAGGACATCTGGATTCTTTTAGCTTCTGGCTATTATAAATAAGGCTGTTATGAACACAGTGGGACATGTGTCCTTGTTAGCTCCTGGACTATCATTTTGGTATATGTCCAGTAGTTGTATAGCTGAGTCTTCAATTAGAACTATTCCTGTTTTCTCAGTAACTGCCAGATCAATTTCCACAGTAGTTTTACAAACTTTTAGTCCCACTAGCAATGGAGGAGTTTTCCTTGTTCTCCACATCCTCACCAGCATCTGCTGTCACCTGCTTATTTTTATCTTAGCAATTCTGATTGTTTTGAGGTGGAATCTCAGTGTCCTTTTGATTTGCATTTCCCTGATGACTAAGGATGTTGAACATTTCTTTTTTTAAAAAAAAATAATGAATTAATTAATAAATATGTTATTTATTTTCATTTCAAATGTTATCCCCATTCCTGCTATCTCCTCCACATAACCCCTATCCCATCCCCCTACCCTTGCTTCTATGAGGATGTCCCTCAACCTTCTCCCACATTCCTGTTTCACTGCTCTAGCATTCCACTACACTGGGGCATTGATCCTTCACAGGAGCAAGGGCCTCTCCTCTCATCAGTACCAGATAAGACTACATATGCAACTGGAGTCATGGGTCCCTCTATGTGTAATCTTTGATTGGTGGTTTAGTCCCTGGGAACTCTGGAGGGGGGGGATGGTCTGCTTGGTTAATACTGTTGTTTTTCCTATGGCAAACAGTCCTCATTCAAGCAATATAGAGTCCTAACAGGGCAAACTCATTCTTCCCAACAAAGTAGCAACTGTGTCTCAGGTCTAACATCAACTATACGAATGTCATCAACTCTTGCATAAATTTATCACAAGCTTCTTTTCACATTAATTTTAACTCATTAGAGTAAATCAGAAAAATATACACAAATTTCTCTCTCCCCAGTTTTTTACCCACTCCTATTTCTCCCACTGTGTTCCTGACCATCTTCTCTCTGACAAGTAATAGAGAATGGCATGAGGATTTATAGATATCACAGATAGTTCATTTGTATTTTATATAACCAAGTATAATCATTAAGGTTTTTTTTTTGTTCTGCATTTCATTTTCTAGCTATTGCAGATGCTGCAATAACATTGGGATATACTCTGGGTTATCTACTAGGAGTAAAAAGTTTTATGTTGCCTGTGAAAGAAGCTATGCAAGCCGTGTAAGTCATATTATTTACTATTCTATTTAGTTTATGTTGTACAGATCACTTGTTGAATAATACATAGCAACAGTATTAAACTGGTTGATGTGTGCATATATGTAAACAAATAATTATACTGTGCATTTATATCTTTACTGTTTGAAATATAATTAATATGATTACTTAAAAGTCCATTAGCTTTTTTATGTTTTATTTTTAAAACATTAAATACTCATTCAAACACTACAACAGCAACTATGTGTATGATACATAGAAGGTTTCATTATGGTTATTATTTATGAAAAGATTTTTTTCATAGAATATATACTGTTCATATTCTTCCCTTGCACCAAACTCCTCCCAGCTACCTTCCTACCCACATGATGTTATATACCTAAGGAAAATTTGTTTTCTACAACAGAATGTCACGGCATGTAACAATAACACTCCACAGTAGGTCCAATAGCTAGTTGTTAGCCAATAAAAAATGAACTCAATGGTTTTTTGATGAACATTTTTTGTTTTATTTTCTTTTATCGTTTATTTCTTTGTCTTATTGGTCTTTTGCTTGCTTGTTTTGATTTTCATTGCTCTGTGAGTGTTGTTTGCATTTGTTCTGTTTTTTGAATGAATAAAAAAAAGACAACATGTCTCCTATGGAAACACACTACTGTACTATTGTAGAAGCTTAGAAATAAATACATGTATGAAGCGAATTCAAATAGATTCATCAAAGAATTGGGGAAACAATGCCCCAGCTAGATGTCTTATGCCATCATGTCCCAGGAATAAATTAAATGTAGGATGTTTCCATGTGGGGTTTGAAAAGGACATATGAAAAGTGTTAGATTCTTACCCCCTATGTTTCTTCCTTTATCTGTACATATATCCTCTTCCTTCTTTACCCCTCCCATTCTAATTTCTTTAGCTGCATATGTATCAAAAGATGGCCTAGTCAGCCATCACTGGAAAGAGAGGCCCATTGGACACGCAAACTTATAAAAACTAATAAAAATGGAAAAAAAATGTCGATAACATTGTATAGTATTTGACCTTCTTTGAGAGATTGTATTCTTGCTGGTACCTTAGTGGGTATCTAACTCCTGGGTTATGCACATTATAGAACACAAAATCAATGAATGCGAATGAACAAAAATTATAGTAGAAACATTTGGTATTCATCAAATAGTAGTTTAATTGGATTTATGTAGATTGACATTCAAATTCCTGACAGTACCATCACCCTAATTTTCTTTTTTTGTTTGTTTGTTTGTTTGTTTTCTGTTTTTCTTTTTTTTTCCATTTTTTATTAGGTATTTAGCTCATTTACATTTCCAATGCTATACCAAAAGTCCCCCATACCCACCCACCCCCACATCCCTACCCACCCACTTCCCCTTTTTGGCCCTGGCGTTCCCCTGTACTGGGGCATATAAAGTTTGCGTGTCCAATGGGCCTCTCTTTCCAGTGATGGCCGACTAGGCCATCTTTTGATACATATGCAGCTAGAGTCAAGAGCTCCGGGTACTGGTTAGTTCATAATGTTGTTCCACCTATAGGGTTGCAGATCCCTTTAGCTCCTTGGGTACTTTCTCTAGCTCCTCCATTGGGAACTCTGTGATCCATCCATTAGCTGACTGTGAGCATCCACTTCTGTGTTTGCTAGGCCCCGGCATAGTCTCACAAGAGACAGCTACATCTGGGTCCTTTCAGCAAAATCTTGCTAGTGTATGCAATGGTGTCAGCGTTTGGATGCTGATTATGTGGTGGATCCCTGGATATGGCAGTCTCTACATGGTCCATCCTTTCATCTCAGCTCCAAACATTGTCTCTGTAACTCCTTCCATGGGTGTTTTGTTCCCACTTCTAAGGAGGGGCATAGTGTCCACACTTCATTCTTCATTTTTCTTGAGTTTCATGTGTTTAGGAAATTGTATCTTATATCTTGGGTATCCTAGGTGTATTGGCTAGTTTTGTGTCAACTTGACACAGCTGGAGTTATCACAGAGAAAGGAGCTTCAGTTGAGGAAATGCCTCCATGAGATCCAACTGTAAGGCATTTTCTCAATTAGTGATCAAGGGGGCAAGGCCCCTTGTGGGTGGGACCATCTCTGGGCTGGTTGTCTTGGGTTCTATAAGAAAGCAGGCTAAGCAAGCCAGTAAAGAACATCCCTCCATGGCCTCTGCATCAGCTCCTGCTTTCTGACCTGCTTGAGTTCCAGTCCTGCATCCTTTGGTGATCAACAGCAGTATGGAAATGTAAGCCGAATAAACCCTTTCCTCCCCAACTTGCTTCTTGGTCATGATGTTTGTGCAGGAATAGAGACCCTGACTAAGACAAATTGGTACCAGCAGAGTGGGGTATTCCTGTGACAACCTGACCATGTTTTGGGGAGGACTGAGGAAGGACTTTGGAACTTTGGGCTTGAAGATCCATCCATTGTTAAGAGCTCTGTCGGATGTTGTGTAGGAGCTTGGAAGATAATGTAGAGAACACTGCAGAAGATGGAGGTCTGGTTTGTGAAATTTCAGAGGGAAAATTAAAGACTCTTTTCAGGGCCATTGCTGTTTTGATTGTGAAGATTCTGTAGTTCTGGTTAGCTGGGGCTGAAGAATCAGCTGTGATTAACAAGATACCAGAACTACTAAAGCAAAAACTTTGCATTACTGGCACTATTGATGCTGGTTAGCTGGAGCTAAGAAATTAGCGGTGATTAAGAAGAGACCAGCATCACTGAGGTGACATCTTCTGGGAAGTATTTTCTGAAAGCACAGTGGCTGTGTTCCAGATATAGCCAAAGTTGTACCTTGTGCTGTGGCTGGACTTGGTAATGTGTAAGGGTCACCCAGGTGGTACTGGTTTTGAAGGCATGAAGGAGTTGAGCAGAGCAGCTGAGGCTTGGCACTGTGAGAGGCCATGGAAGGCCATTGGTGAAAGTGCAGCCTCAGTTGCAATTGATGGCCCAGGACTGAAGGGGTCATGCAGTGTTTTGGAGATGCCAGTACCATGAGATGACCACCAAGAGCAGCAGCAGCAGTGGAGTACAGGCATCTGGAGCCTAGAGGATGACGCGTGTGCTACAAAGGGCCTGGCTGGAGAAGTGACCCAAGCCCTTGGAGGAGCCCAGAAGATCGTGAGTTGGATCCCAGACATTGGACGGTTGGAGATTGATTTTTGCTTTTGATTGTGACTGTGCCCTGATATTTTCCCTCTTGAAGGAAGAAACTGTTTTAGTGATGCCCACAGTTAAGAGACTTTTAATTTAAAAAGACTTTGGATTTTTAAAAGAGATGGATATTTTAAAGAGATTGAAATTTTAAGAATATGTAAAGACTGTGGGACATTTAAAGTTATTTAGACCTTGGGGATGAATAAGAATGTAAGGGTTGAGGCTTACTAGTGATGTGTTTGTGTGTCAAGTTGACAAGGGGTCAGTTGTATTGGCTAGTTTTGTGTCAACTTGACACAGCTGGAGTTATCACAGAGAAAGGAGCTTCAGTTGAGGAAATGCCTCCATGAGATCCAACTGTAAGGCATTTTCTCAATTAGTGATCAAGGGGGCAAGGCCCCTTGTGGGTGGGACCATCTCTGGGCTGGTTGTCTTGGGTTCTATAAGAAAGCAGGCTAAGCAAGCCAGTAAAGAACATCCCTCCATGGCCTCTGCATCAGCTCCTGCTTTCTGACCTGCTTGAGTTCCAGTCCTGCATCCTTTGGTGATCAACAGCAGTATGGAAATGTAAGCCGAATAAACCCTTTCCTCCCCAACTTGCTTCTTGGTCATGATGTTTGTGCAGGAATAGAAACCCTGACTAAGACACTAGGTTTTGGGCTAATATCCACTTATCAGTGAGTACATATTGTGTGAGTTCCTTTGTGAATGTGTTACCTGACTCAGGATGATGCCCTCCAGGTCCATCCATTTGGCTAGGAATTTCATAAATTCATTCTTTTTAATAGCTGAGTAGTACTCCATTGTGTAGATGTACCACATTTTCTGTATCCATTCCTCTGTTGAGGGGCATCTGAGTTCTTTCCAGCTTCTGGCTATTATAAATAAGGCTGCTATGAACATAGTGGAGCATGTGTCCTTCTTACCAGTTGGGGCATCTTCTGGATATATGCCCAGGAGAGGTATTGCTGGATCCTCCGGTAGTACTACGTCCAATTTTCTGAGGAACCGCCAGACTGATTTCCAGAGTGGTTGTAAAAGCCTGCAATCCCACCAACAATGGAGGAGTGTTCCTCTTTCTCCACATCCACGCCAGCATCTGCTGTCACCTGAATTTTTGATCTTAGCCATTCTGACTGGTGTGAGGTGGAATCTCAGGGTTGTTTTGATTTGCATTTCCCTGATGATTAAGGATGTTGAACATTTTTTCAGGTGCTTCTCTGCCATTCAGTATTCCTCAGGTGTGAATTCTTTGTTCAGTTCTGAGCCCCATTTTTTAATGGGGTTATTTGATTTTCTGAAGTCCACCTTCTTGAGTTCTTTATATATGTTGGATATTAGTCCCCTATCTGATTTAGGATAGGTAAATATCCTTTCCCAATCTGTTGGTGGTCTTTTTGTCTTATTGACGGTGTCTTTTGCCTTGCAGAAACTTTGGAGTTTCATTAGGTCCCATTTGTCAATTCTCGATCTTACAACACAAGCCATTGCTGTTCTATTCAGGAATTTTTCCCCTGTGCCCATATCTTCAAGGCTTTTCCCCACTTTCTCTTCTATAAGTTTGTGTCTCTGGTTTTATGTGAAGTTCCTTGATCCACTTAGATTTGACCTTAGTACAAGGAGATAAGTATGGATCGATTCGCATTCTTCTACATGATAACAACCAGTTGTGCCAGCACCAATTGTTGAAAATGCTGTCTTTCTTCCACTGGATGGTTTTAGCTCCCTTGTCGAAGATCAAGTGACCATAGGTGTGTGGGTTCATTTCTGGGTCTTCAATTCTGTTCCATTGCTCTACTTGTCTGTCTCTATACCAGTACCATGCACTTTTGATCACAATTGCTCTGTAGTAAAGCTTTACGTCAGGCATGGTGATTCCACCAGAGGTTCTTTTATCCTTGAGAAGAGTTTTTGCTATCCTAGGTTTTTTGTTATTCCAGATGAATTTGCAAGTTTCTCCTTCTAATTCGTTGAAGAATTGAGTTGGAATTTTGATGGGGATTGCATTGAATCTGTAGATTGCTTTTGGCAAGATAGCCATTTTTACAATGTTGATCCTGCCAATCCATGAGCATGGGAGATCTTTCCATCTTCTGAGATCTTCTTTAATTTCTTTCTTCAGAGACTTGAAGCTTTTATCATACAGATCTTTCACTTCCTTAGTTAGAGTCATGCCGAGATATTTTATATTATTTGTGACTATTGAGAAGTGTATTGTTTCCCTAATTTCTTTCTCAGCCTGTTTGTTCTTTGTGTAGAGAGGCCATTGACTTGTTTGAATTAATTTTATATCCAGCTACTTTACCAAAGCTGTTTATCAGGTTTAGAGTTCTCTGGTGGAATTTTTAGGGTCACTTATATATACTATCATATCATCTGCAAAAAGTGATATTTTGACTTCCTCTTTTCCAATTTGTATCCCCTTGATCTCCTTTTGTTGTCGAATTGCTCTGGCTAATACTTCAAGTACTATGTTGAAAAGGTAGGGAGAAAGTGGGCAGCCTTGTCTAGTCCCTGATTTTAGTGGGATTGCTTCCAGCTTCTCTCCATTTACTTTGATGTTGGCTACTGGTTTGCTGTAGATTGCTTTTATTATGTTTAGGTATGGGCCTTGAATTCCTGATCTTTCCAAGGCTTTTATCATGAATGGGTGTTGGATCTTGTCAAATGCTTTTTCTGCATCTAACAAGATGATCATGTGGTTTTTGTCTTTGAGTTTGTTTATATAATGGATTACATTGAAGGATTTTCATATATTAAACCATCCCTGCATCCCTGGAATAAAACCTACTTGGTCAGGATGGATGATTGCTTTAATGTGTCCTTGGATTCGGTTAGCAAGAATTTTATTGAGGATTTTTGCATCGATATTCATAAGAGAAATTGGTCTGAAGTTCTCTATCTTTGTTGGATCTTTCTGTGGTTTAGGTATCAGAGTAATTGTGGCTTCATAAAATGAGTTGGGTAGAGTACCTTCTACTTCTATTTTGTGAAATAGTTTGTGCAGAACTGGAATTAGATCTTCCTTGAAGGTCTGATAGAACTCTGCACTAAACCTGTCTGGTTCTGGGCTTTTTTTGGCTGGGAGACTATTAATAACTGCTTCTATTTCTTTAGGGGATATGGGACTGTTTAGATGGTCAACTTGATCCTGATTCAACTTTGGTACCTGGTATCTGTCCAGAAATTTGTCCATTTCGTCCAGGTTTTCCAGTTTTGTTGAGTATAGCCTTTTGTAGAAGGATCTGATGGTGTTTTGGATTTCTTCAGGATCTGTTGTTATGTCTCCCTTTTCATTTCTGATTTTGTTAATTAGGATTTTGTCCCTGTGCCCTCTAGTGAGTCTAGCTAAGGGTTTATCTATCTTGTTGATTTTCTCAAAGAACCAACTCCTCGTTTGGTTAATTTTTTGAATAGTTCTACTTGTTTCCACTTGGTTGATTTCACCCCTGAGTTTGATTATTTCCTGCCGTCTACTCCTCTTGGGTGAATTTGCTTCCTTTTTTTCTAGAGCTTTTAGATGTGTTGTCAAGCTCTAGTATGTGCTCTCTCTCTTTTCTTTTTGGAGGCACTCAGAGCTATGAGATTCCCTCTTAGAAATGCTTTCATTATGTCCCATAGGTTTGGGTATGTTGTTGCTTCATTTTCATTAAACTCTAAAAAGTCTTTAATTTCTTTCTTTATTCCTTCCTTGACCAAGGTATCTTTGAGAAGAGTGTTGTTCAGTTTCCACGTGAATGTTGGCTTTCCATTATTTATGTTGTTATTGAAGATCAGTCTTAGGCCATGGTGGTCTGATAGGATACATGGGACAATTTCAATATTTTTGTATCTGTTGAGGCCTGTTTTGTGTCCATTTATATGGTCAATTTTGGTGAAGGTCCTGTGAGGTGCTGAGAAGAAGGTATATCCTTTTGTTTTCGGATAAAATGTTCTGTAGATATCTGTAGATATTTGTTTCATAACTTCTGTTAGTTTCATTGTGTCCCTGTTTAGTTTCTGTTTCCACGATCTGTCCATTGATGAAAGTGGTGTGTTGAAGTCTCCCACTATTATTGTGTGAGGTGCAACGTGTGCTTTGAGCTTTACTAAAGTGTCTTTAATGAATGTGGCTGCCCTTGTATTTGGAGCATAGATATTCAGAATTGTGAGTTCCTCTTGGAGGATTTTACCTTTGATGAGTATGAAGTGTCCCTCCTTGTCTTTTTTGATAACTTTGGGTTGGAAGTTGATTTTATCCGATATTAAAATGGCTACTCCAGCTTGTTTCTTCAGACCATTTGCTTGGAAAATTGTTTTCCAACCTTTCACTCTGAGGTAGTGTCTGTCTTTTTCCCTGAGATACGTTTCCTGTAAGCAGCAGAATGTTGGGTCCTGTTTGTGTAGCCAGTCTGTTAGTCTATGTCTTTTTATTGGGGAGTTGAGACCATTGATATTAAGAGATATTAAGGAAAAGCAATTGTTGCTTCCTGTTATTTTTGTTGTTAAAGTTGGCATTCTGTTCTTGTGGCTGTCTTCTTTTTGGTTTGTTGAGGGATTACTTTCTTGCTTGTTCTAGGGCGTGATGTCCGTCCTTGTATTGCTTCTTTTCTGTTATTATCCTTTGAAGGACTAGATTCGTGAAAGATATTGTGTGAATTTGGTTTTGTTGTGGAATACTTTGGTTTCTGCATCTATGGTAATTGAGAGTTTGGCCGGGTATAGTAGCCTGGGCTGGCATTTGTGTTCTCTTAGTGTCTGTATAACATTTGTCCAGGCTCTTCTGGCTCTCATAGTCTCTGGTGAAAAGTCTGGTGTAATTCTGATAGGCCTTCCTTTATATGTTACTTGACCTTTCTCCCTTACTGCTTTTAATATTCTATCTTTATTTAGTGCATTTGTTGTTCTGATTATTATGTGTCCAGAGGAATTTCTTTTCTGGTCCAGTCTATTTGGAGTTCTGTAGGCTTCTTGTATGATCATGGGCATTTCTTTCTTTATGTTTGGGAAGTTTTCTTCTATTATTTTGTTGAAGATATTAGCTGGCCCTTTAAGTTGAAAATCTTCATTCTCATCAATTCCTATTATCCGTAGGTTTGGTCTTCTCATTGTGTCCTGGATTTCCTGGATGTTTTGAGTTAGGATCTTTTTGCATTTTGTATTATCTTTGATTGTTGTGCTGATGTTCTCTATGGAATCTTCTGCGCCTGAGATTCTCTCTTCCATTTCTTGTATTCTGTTGCTGATGCTCGCATCTATGGTTCCAGATCTCTTTCCTAGGGTTTCTATCTCCAGCGTTGCCTCGCTTTGGGTTTTCTTTATTGTGTCTACTTCCCCTTTTAGTTCTAGTATGGTTTTGTTCATTTCCATCACCTGTTTTGATGTGTTTTCCTGTTTTTCTTTAAGGACTTCTACCTGTTTGGTTGTGTTTTCCTGCTTTTCTTTAAGGGCCTGTAACTCTTTAGCAGTGCTCTCCTGTAATTCTTTAAGTGACTTATGAAAGTCCTTCTTGATGTCCTCTATCATCATCATGAGAAATGTTTTTAAATCTGGGTCTAGATTTTCGGTTGTGTTGGGTGCCCAGGACTAGGTGGGGTGGGAGGGCTGCGTTCTGACGATGGTGAGTGGTCTTGATTTCTGTTAGTAGGATTCTTACCTTTGCCTTTCGCCATCTGGTAATCTCTGTTATAGTTGTCACTGTTAAGAGCTTGCTCTTCAGGTGACTCTGTTAGCCTCTATAAGCAGACCTGGGAGGCTAGCTCTCTCCTTAGTTTCAGTGGGCAGAGTATTCTCTGCAGGCAAGCTCTCTTCTTGCAGGGAGGGTACCCAGATATCTGGTGTTCGAACCAGACTCCTGGCAGATGTTGTGTTCCACTCACTAGTGGTCTTAGGATCCCGCGTGGAATCCTGTGTGGGCCCTTGCGGGTGTCGGGCAAGTCTGCTGGCAAGGTACCCTGGGGCTCGAGTGGAGGGGAAGGGGCTTGTGCCCCAGGTCAGGCCTGGGTAGCCTGCTTCCCTATTTCCCGCGGTCTCAGGTTCCACGCGATTGGATTGGGGCAGGCGCTGTGTTCCACTCACCAGAGGTCTTAGGATCCCATGGGGAATCCTGTGTGGGCCCTTTCTCTTAGGATCCCGTGGGGAATCCTGTGAGCATCCCGTGGGGAATCCTGTGCCTAATTTTTTATATGACTATACTAGTGTGTACTCTAATCAGCATGTGCTGTCATTTGTTTTATTGATTTTCTCTCTTTCTTTTTCTTTTTTATAGGATATTTTCTTTACATTTCAAATGACCTCCCCTTTTCTGGTTTCCCCTCTGAAAACCCTGTCCTCTATCTCCTCCCTCCTCCCCCTGTTCACCAACCTACCCACTCCCACTTCCTGGCCCTAGAATTCTCCTACATTGAGGCATAGATCCTTTACAGGACCAAGAGCCTCTCCTCCCATTGCTGTCTCACTAGGCAATCCTTTGCTACATATGTAGCTGGAACCATGAGTCCCACCACGTGTACTCATTCGTTGGTAGTTTAGTCCCTGGGAGCTCTGGGGTTACTGGTTAGTTTATATTATTGTTCCTCCTATGGGGCTGCAAATCCCTTCAACTCCTTAGGTCCTTTCTCTGACTCCTTCACTGGGGACCTTGTGCTTAGTCCCATGGATGGCTGTGAGAACCCACTTCTGTATTTGTCAGGCACTGACAGAAACTCTCAGGAGACAGCTATATCAGGCTCCTGTCATCAAGCACTTGTTGGCATCCACAATACTGTCTGGGTTTGGTGTTTGTATATGTGATGGATCCCCAGGTAGGGCAGTCTCTGGATGATCATTCCTTCAGTCTCTGCTCCACACTTTGTCTCTGTAACTCCTTCCATGGGTGTTTTGTACCCCCTTCTAAGAAGGAACAAAGTATCCACACTTTGGTCTTCCTTCTTCATGAGTTTCATGTCTTTGTGAGTTGTATCTTGGGTATATCTAGCTTTTGAGCTAATACTGACTTATCAGTGAGTGCATACCATGAGTGTTCATTGGTGATTGGGTTACCTCACTCAGGATGATATCCCACAGATCTAGCCATTTGCCTAAGAATCTCATAAATTCATTGTTTTTAATTGCTGAGTAGTACTCCATTATGTAAATTTACCCCATTTTCTTTATATTCCTCTGTTGAAGGACAACTTGGTTCTTTCCAGCTTCTGGTTATTATATGTAAGGCTGTTATGAACATAGTGGAGAGTGTATGTTTATTACATATTGGAGCATCTTCTGAGTATATGCCCAAGAGTGGCATAGCTGGGTCCTATGGTATTATTGTGTCTAATTTTATAAGAAACCACCTGACTGATTTCCAGAGTGGTTGTACCAGCTTGAAATCCCAACAGAAATGGAGGAGTTTTCCTCTTTCTCCAAATCCTTGCCAGCATCTGCTGTCACCTGAGGTTTTGATTTAGTCATTCTGACTTTTATAAAGTGGAATATCAAAATTGTTTTGATTTGTGTTTTCCTTATGACTAAGGATGTTGAACATTTCTTTAGGTCCTTCTGAGCCATTTGGTATTCCTCAGTTGAGAATTCTTTGTTTATATCTGTACCCTACTTGTTAGTAGGGTTATTTGGTTCTTTGGAGTCTAACTTCTTGAGTTCTTTGTATATATTGGATACTAGCACTCTATCAGATGTAGGATTTAGTAAAGATCTCTTTCCAATCTGATGGTTGCTCTTTGTCCTATTGACAGTGTCCTTTGCCTTACAGAAGCTTTGCAATTTTATTAAATCCCATTTGTCAATTCTTGATCTTAGAGCATAAGCTATTGGTTTTCTGTTTGGGAAATTTTCTCCTGTGCACATATGCTCAATGTTTTCCCCCACTTTCTTTTCTATTAGTTTCAGTGTATCTCATTTTATGTGCAGGTCCTTGATCAACTTGGATTTGTTTTTTTTTTTTTTTTTTTTTTTTTGCAGAGAGATAGTTATGGATCTATTTGCATTATTATACTTGCAGCCATCCACTTTTTTTTCCATTTTTTATTAGGTATTTAGCTCATTTACATTTCCAATGCTATACCAAAAGTCCCCCATACCCACCCACCCCCAATCCCCTACCCACCCACTCCCCCTTTTTGGCCCTGGCGTTCCCCTGTACTGGGGCATATAAAGTTTGCGTGTCCAATGGGCCTCTCTTTCCAGTGATGGCCGACTAGGCCATCTTTTTGATACATATGCAGCTAGAGTCAAGAGCTCCGGGGTACTGGTTAGTTCATAATGTTGTTCCGCCTATAGGGTTGCAGATCCCTTTAGCTCCTTGGGTACTTTCTCTAGCTCCTCCATTGGGAGCCCTGTGATCCATCCATTAGCTGACTGTGAGCATCCACTTCTGTGTTTGCTAGGCCCCAGCATAGTCTCACAAGAGACAGCTACATCTGGGTCCTTTCGATAAAATCTTGCTAGTGTATGCAATGGTGTCAGCGTTTGGATGCTGATTATGGGGTGGATCCCTGGATATGGAAGTCTCTACATGGTCCATCCTTTCATCTCAGCTCCAAACTTTGTCTCTGTAACTCCTTCCAAGGGTGTTTTGTTCCGAATTCTAAGGAGGGGCATAGTGTCCACACTTCAGTCTTCATTTTTCTTGAGTTTCATGTGTTTAGGAAATTGTATCTTATATCTTGGGTATCCTAGGTTTTGGGCTAATATCCACTTATCAGTGAGTACATATTGTGTGAGTTCCTTTGTGAATGTGTTACCTCACTCAGGATGATGCCCTCCAGGTCCATCCATTTGGCTAGGAATTTCATAAATTCATTCTTTTTAATTGCTGAGTAGTACTCCATTGTGTAGATGTACTTCAGAAAATCAAATAACCCCATTAAAAAATGGGGCTCAGAACTGAACAAAGAATTCTCACCTGAGGAATACCGAATGGCAGAGAAGCACCTGAAAAAATGTTCAACATCCTTAATCATCAGGGAAATGCAAATCAAAACAACCCTGAGATTCCACCTCACACCAGTCAGAATGGCTAAGATCAAAAATTCAGGTGACAGCAGATGCTGGCGTGGATGTGGAGAAAGAGGAACACTCCTCCATTGTTGGTGGGATTGCAGGCAGCCATCCACTTTTACCACCAGCATTTTTGAAAATAATCTTTTCTTCTTGGTTTGTTTTTGGCTTATTAGAAAACAGTTCAGTGTCCATACATGTAGAATTATGACTGGGTTTTCGGGATGATTCCACTGATCAATGTATCAGATTTTGTGCTAATACCATGCAGTTTTTACTATGTTAGATTCTTATAAAACTAGAATTCAGAGAGAGTAAAACTTTCATCAAATCACTCAACATTCATGAACATTTTGTAGGTGTGTGTGTGTGTGTGTTTGTGTTCATATGAAACTGAGTTTGTTTCTATTTGCAAAGAATGGTGTTAGAAATTTGATGAATTGTATTAGAAACTGGCAGAGCTGCTCAGGGGACAGCTGTATCAGGCTCCTGTCAGCAGGTACTTGTTGGCATGGAAAATATTGTCTGGGTTTGGTAAATGTATGTTGGATGCATCTCCTGGTGGGACAATCACTGGATGGCCTTTTCTTTAGTTTCTGCTCCAACCTTTGTCTCTATTTCCTCCCATGGGCGTTTTTATCCCCTTCCTAAGAAGTACCGAAGTATCCACACTATGGTCTTCCTCCTTGAGCTTCACATGGTTTGTGAATTGTATCTTGGGTATTCTGAACTTCTGGGCAAATATCCACTTATTAGTGAGTACATACCATGGGTGTTCTTTTGTGTTTGGGTTATCTCATTTCTGATATAGCTGTCTCCTTAGAGGCTTTGCCAGTGCCTGACAAATACTAAATAGATGCTCACAGCCATCTACTGGGCTGAGCACAAGGTCCCTAATTGAAGGAGCTAGAGAAAGGACCCAAGGACCTGAAGGGGTTTGCAGCCCCATAGGAGGAACAACCAGTACTCCCAGAGCTCCCAGGGACTAAACCCCAAGCAAAGAGTACAAAAGGAGGGACTCTGTCCACATACGTAACCGAGGATACCCTTGTGGGACATCAGTAAGAGGAGGGACCCTTGGTCCTGTGAAGGCTCTATGCCCCAATGTACAGGAATCCCAGGATAGTGGAGCTAGAGTACATAGGTTAGTGAGCAGGGGGAGGTGGAATGGAATAGGGGGTTTTCAGAGGGGAAAATAGGATGAAATTTGATATGTAAATACAGAAAATATATAATATTAAAATTCTTAAAAAAGAAAAAAATGAATTTGATGATTTTTTTTTCAAATTAGCACATTGGAAGTGGGGGCGAGGTTAATCAGATCTGGTATTGGGTGAGGGACAAGTACTGAAGCCCTGAGAGCTATTAGAAGGAATGAAGCCAGGCAGCTTTGGGAGATAGGAGTTTGAAGGGAACCTCCAGAATGCACTAGAGACCTGGGAAGTAAATGACTCTCAGGACTCAAGGGGAGGGACATTAGATGAAATATCAGAGAGCAAACTTATAGAGCCTACCTCCAGCTGGAAGACAGGACATCAAGTGAGGGATGGTGTTGCCATCCCATAGTCTCAACTCTAATCCATATTTGTTCCTGTCTGAAAAATTACAAGGATGGAAATGGAGAGGAGACTGAGGAAAAGAAGGTCCAACAACAGGCTCAAAGTGGGATCTAGCTCAAGGGGAGGTCCCAAGGCCTGACACTATTACTGAGTCTATGGAACACTCACAAAAAGGGACCTAGCATGACTGGACTCGAGAAGACCCAGCAAGCACCTGAAAGAGTCAGATGCTGATATTTGCACCCAACTAATGGACAGACGCAGCTGACCCCTGTTGTTGAATTAGGGAAGACTGAGTGAAGCTGAGCAGAGGTGTGACCCTGTAGGACAACCAGCAGTCTCAATTAATCTGCACCCCGGGATCTCTCAAACACTGGATCATTAAACAGGCAGCATGCACCAGTTCATGTGACACCCCCAACACATATACAGTAGAGGACTTCCAGGTCTGTGTTCATTCAGGCATGAAGCACCTAACCCTCAGGAGATTGGAGGCCCCTGGGAGTTTAGAGGTCAGGTGGGGTGGGAGGAGGGGACATCCACGTTCAGACAAGGGGTGGGTAGGAGGTATGGGAGTTAGAGGATGCACAGGTGGTGGGCTAATGAAATATGAAATGTAAAAAATTAAATTTATTAATAAAAAAGCATGTTCATTACCACTACATTAGTACTTCTGATCCCATCTTCTGTTCCTTCATGTATTAAGTTTTTATTACATAGTTTTTCACTCAAGGTAGTTTTTGAGGCTATTGTTAATTATGCTGTTTGATTGATCTCTTTATTAGCTTATTTGTCATTTGTATATGTGAGGCTCCTGAATTATGTGTGTGTGTGTGTGTGTGTGTGTGTGTGTGTGTGTGTGTGTGTGTGTGTGTGTGTGTGTGTGATTTTGTTTCCTGCTGTTCTGTTGAAAATGTTTGTTGTAGATATTTCTTCATGAAGTATTTAGGGTCTTTTATTCATAAAATGGTAAGATCAGAAAATAAGGATTGCTTGTTAGTCTTCCTTTTATATTTCTATCACATTGATCTCCTTCAGTTGTCTTTCTGCTCTAGATTAGAAGTCAAGTACTAAAATGAATAAGTATGGAAAGAGCCCTTTGTTCCTGGTTCTAATTTTCATAGCAATTTTGAGTGTGTTTCCATTTAGTTGATTTTTGATCACCTGTGCTTTGTTGAGGTTGGTTTCTTATATATCAAGATTATCTAGGACATTTATCATAAAGAGATGTTGCATTTCTCAAAGTCCTCTCCTGTATCTAATGTGTGATCCTGTGATTTTTGTCATTAAGTCTGTTTATGTGGTTAGCTATATTTATTGAATTAATGATGTGGGATTATATCTGCATCTCTGAAGCTAGGCCTACCTGATCATGGTAGATGATGTTTTGGATATGATCTTGTATTCTGTCTTCAAATATTTTATCCATTGTATTGCTGAAAACCTACATTACCTAAACCCAGAACCTTGGCAAAGCTGAGTCTAGCATTCCTTGTAGCTTTTGTACTAAAAGTGGCTACAAACTCAAAGACATAAATAACACGAAGTTAAACTAAAGCATCAATAGTGTATTAGATACCATAGAATAGTTAATGAGCTTTTGGCATGCAATTTGACAACGCATACTTGAAAAATAATTTAAAAATGAGGGGGAATAATAAAATATTTGGGAATGAATAAAAAGAACAAATAATGATATTGTTAGAATTCATGTGAGACATTAATATGTCAAAGATATCAAAAGATTTTCCAAATCAATAAAAATAGCTAAAATCAAAATTGTATAACTAATCAGACACAATAAGATAAAATGTCATCCAACAGATTACATTGAAACAAGTTCATAGCAATCATACTATAATCTAGCTTTCAGATAAAAGGTAAATTAAATATTCAAAAGGGAATAAAAAAACAAACAGCATACAAGAGCACAGAATTCAGTATTAATCCACTTCTCAGCAGAAAACTTAAACTCTATGACAATGTATTTAAATTTTATGTATTTATTTTTTGAGATTAGAGCATGTTTTTATCATTTCCCTGTTCTTTTCCTCACTCTACACCCTTTCATATACTCTTTGTCACTCTCTTTCAAAGTAATAGTTTCTTTCTCATTACTTGATGTTACTTATAAATTCCTAAATGCTTTTGTAGCACTGATAAAAAATAATGCAGATTACTTTTTATTGTTTGGAAGAAAAGAAAATCTATCCTAAAGAAATTATAAAGTAATTTACTAAAACTGAGATTAAAAAGTAAAAATTTAAAATGTAAAACTCATAGGTAAAAGTAGTTTTATAAATATAGAGTAAAATAACATAACATGATATAATATAAATTTTATGCATCAGGCATTTACCTCCATAGAAGAAATGCTATAATCTAAAGCAATAAATTTAATAACTATCTTAAATTTATTCAATACACAGATATGTTAACTCACATCAAAAAAACACTACATAGCAAGTTTTGATGATGCCTTGTCACTTTTTGAAAATGAAAAATTAGTAAAAAACACAAATGATTTCCTGAGAAGGTGGAGGAAGAGCTTTGGGAAATGAGAGAAGAACCCACATACCCAGTGCAATGGAAGTCCCTGCTTGTGTCTCTTTGTTCAGTGTTTCTCTGCTAGATTCAAATTTGCAGGATTTGATTCAGACCTTTGATTCATTTTAAATGATTTTTGGGTGAGAGAGAAAGATCTGCTTGCATCTTCTGCATATGGACATCTACTTTCCCCAGAACCAGTCTTTAAAGAAGCTGTCTATGTTCCAGCCTGTGATTTTCTCCCTTAGTTCACAATTAGACATCTGCAGTGCAGCCTTTGTTTGTTCCCATCTCTATCTTGTGGTTCATGCATTTATTTCTGCACAAATATGCAATATTAGGCACTATGAGAATGTAGTACACTGTAAGATCCAGTATCAAGATTTCTCCAGCATTGTGTTTTGTCAGACTCTGTGGCAGTTTAGGGTCTTTCTGTCTCCATTTGAATATTAGGATACTTCTTCTAATTCTGTAAATAATGTCATCAGCATTTGCTAAGTATTGAATTATATTTTTAGAAATGATTCAGTAATATGTCTGTGTACAATAAAAGAACTTTTGGAGGACTCACCATTCCTTACTTCAAGTGATACTACAGAGCAATAGTGATAAAAACTGCAGGGAATTGATACAGAGACAGACACACTGATCAATGAATAGAATTGAAGACCCAGAAATAAAACCACACACTTAGGAACACTTGATCTTTCTCAAAGGATCCAAAAGTATTCAATGGAAAATGCATGAATTTTCAATAAATGGCATTCAGAATGTAGAAAAATAAACATATACCCATATTTGTCACCTTTCACAAACCTCAAGTCAAAGTGGATCAAGAACCTCAATATAAAAGCAGGTGCACTGAATCTAGTAGAAGAGAACATGTGAAAGAGCCTTGAACTCATTGGCACAGGGGGAAATTTCCTAAACCGGACTCCAATGGATCTGGCTCTAAGATAAATAGAAAATTATAAATGGGACCTCATGAAACTGGAAAGCTTCTATAAGGCAAAGGACGTAGCCAATAGGACAAATCAACAACCTATAGATTGGGGGAAAGCCTTCACTAACTCCACATACAATGGATAACTAATATCCAAATTATATAAAGAACTCAAGAAGCTTACCACCAAGAAACCAAACAACCCAAAACAAAAAATGAGGTACAGAACTAAACAAATTCACAACAGAGAATCTCAAATGACTAAGAAGCACTTAAAGAAATGTTTAAAGTTCTCAGTCTTCTGGGAAATGCAAATCAAAATGACCCTGAGATTCCTCCTTACATCAATCAGAATGGCTAAGATCAAAACATCAGGTGACAGCACATGTTGGCAAGGATGTGGAGAAAGAGGAACACTCCTCTATTGATGGTGAGATTGCAAACTAGTAAAACCACTCTAGAAATCAAACTGGAATTTCCACAGAAAATTGGAAATAGATCTTGCTGAATAACCTGCTCTACCACCCCTGTGCACATATCCTCATCCTGTCACAGAAGCACCTGTTCCACTACGTTCATAGCAGTCTGCTGTGATAACCAGAGGGAAACAACCCAGATGTCCCACAACAGAAGAATGGATACATAAAATGTATTTCATTCATAAAATAGAATAGTAATCAGCTATTAAGTATGAGGACAACATGATTTTTGCATGCAAATGAATAGAACTAGAAAATTATTGTCCTGAGTGAGGTAACACAGACTCAAAACATGCACTGTATATACTCACCAGTAAATGGATATTAGCAAAAAAAAAAAAGTACAGAATTCCCAAAATATAGTCCACACAACTCAAGAATGCTAACAAGATGAAGAGCTCAAGTGAGAACACCTCAATCCCACTTGAGAGAGAGAACCACACAATCACAGGAGGGCAGGGAGGGAGGGAGGGACCTGGATGGGAAAAATGACAGGGTGGGAAAGAGGTGAACATAATCATGTATTGGGAGTGGGGGTAAACAGGACTGAAACCCTTAGGGCCAGAATGAAGAATCTAAACAGGCAACCTCGGGGATAAGAGGTGGGAGGGGGGAACCTCTAAAATATACCAGAGACCTGGGAGGCGAGAGACACTCAAGACTCAAATGGAGGGAGCTTAGATGAAATGCCCTACAGTGGAGAGAAGGAACTTGTAGAGTACACCTCTAATGAAAACACAGGGCATGAAGTGCATGGATAGGGTTGGACTCCCACTGTCAAAAACTCTGACCTAGAATTGTTTCTGTCTGAATGAATTGCACTAACAAAAATAGAGAAGAGCCTGAGGAAAAGGAGGTCCAGTGACAGGCCCAAAGTGCTATCCACCTCAGAGGGAAGCCCCAAGGCCTTACACTATTACTGATACTATGGTATGCTTACCAGCAGGGGCCTATCATGACTGCCCTCTGAAAGGCCCAACAAGCAGTTGAAAGAGTTGGATGCAGATATTTACACCCTACCAATGGACAGAAGTTAGTGATTCCTTTGGTTGAATAAGGAAATGCTGGAAGAAGCTGAGGAGGAGGACTCCCTATAGTAAGCACTCACAATTAACCTGGACATCCAGGATCTTTCACTGAGCCATAAACCAGGCAGCATACACCAACTGATATGAGGCTCCCACCACATATGCTGCAGAGGACTGCCAGGTCTGGACTCAGTCAGAGAAGATGCACCTAACCATCAAGAAATTGAGACCCTAGGGAGTAGGAAGGTCTTATGGAGTAGGGGGTGGTGTTGGGACATCCTCCTAGAGATGGTGGTAGGCAGTGTGAGATGTAGAATAATTGGAGGATGGCCCAGGAGGAGGATAAAATCTGGACTGAAAAAAAAAGTTTAAAGAATGAAAAAATATGTCAGTTTTCACGATATTAATTCTCCTAACTCATGAACATGGAGGACATTCCATCATTTATTATTTTTCTTTTGTTCTTCTCTAAATCTTGACAGTTATCCTAGTGTTCTATGTACTTGACCTACTGAGGATGGTCAAAAAAGTACACTTTTACTTTCATAAGTTTTCCCCTAGCTCCAATTTTTGTCTTGATTCACCTGTTAATGTGGGTGTTTTCTGATTTTTTTGTTTTTTTAGTACGCTCATTGTTGGTTCTAGGAAAGTCATTAATCTTTATGTGCCAATTTTCTGTCCTACTACCCTGTCAAAAACATTTATAATGATAATCTCTCAAGACATCTCCATGTGTCTTCAGGGTATGTTAAGTATAGAATCTTACCCTTTTAAGTAGTTTTCTTCCTTCTATGTATGATTTTTTTTCTATGTCCTTTCTTCATCCATCTACTTGGTTACTACAGAAGAGCTCTCTTGAGTAAATGTGCAGAGTTGACACTCATTTTCCATTCTTTTTTTTAATTAATTTATTTTTTTTATTTTTAATTAGGTATTTTCCTCGTTTACATATCCAATGCTATCCCAAAAGTCCCCCATGCCCACCCCCCCAAACCCCTACCCACCCACTCCCCCTTTTTGGCCCTGTCATTCCCCTGTACTAGAGCATATAAAGTTTTCAAGTCCAAAGGGCCTCTCTTTCCAGTGATGGCTGACTAGGCCATCTTTTGATACATATGCAGCTAGAGACAAGAGCTCCAGGGTACTGGTTAGTTCATATTGTTGTTCCACATACAGGGTTGCAGTTCCCTTTAGCTCCTTGGGTACTTTTTCTAGCTCCTCCATTGGGGGCCGTGTAGCCAGAAGCTGGAAAGAACCCAGATGCCCCTCAATAGAGGAGTGGATACAGAAAATGTGGTACATTTACACAATGGAGTACTACTCAGCTATTAAAAAGAATGAATTTATAAAATTCCTAGGCAAATGGATGGACCTGGAGGGCATCATCCTGAGTGAGGTAACCCAATCACAAAGGAACTCGCACAATATGTACTCACTGATAAGTGGATATTAGCCCAGAAACTTAGGATACACAAGATATAAGATACAATTTGCTAAACGCATGAAACTCAAGAAGAATGAAGACCAAAGTGTGGACACTTTGCCCCTTCCTAGAAATGGGAACAAAACACCCATGGAAGGAGTTACAGAGACAAAATTTGGAGCTGTGACAAAAGGATGGAACATCTAGTGATTGCCATATCCAGGGATCCAACCCATAATCAGCTTCCAAACGCTGACACCATTGCATACACTAGCAAGATTTTGCTGTAATGACCCAGATATAGCTGTCTCTTGTGAGACTATGCCGGGGCCTAGCAACCAGAAGTGGATGCTCACAGTCAGCTGTTGGATGGGTCACTTTCCATTCTTATCTGCAGAGGAAAGGCTTTCAGGTTGCCCTTGTTTAGATCAGGCCTTCCTGTAGCCATGGCTTACGACCTCTATTATACTTGAGGGTACATGGCTCTTCTGATACTTTCTTTTAGGTTTAACTAAAAGAGTGGTTGAATTTTTCCATAATAACTTTTTATTAAATTATTTATTTACATTCCAAACATTGCCCCCTTCCTGGTACCCCCTCCCAGAGTTCCTATCTCCCTACCCCACATCCCTTTACCTCTGAGAGGGTGCTTGCCACACACCTCCACTTCACACCCCCCAGCACCTCCTTTTCCTGGGCATCAAGTCTCTACAGGATTAGGCACATCCTCTCCCACTGAGGCCAGAAAGGCAGTGCTCTGCTGCATATTTGCCTGGGCCAAGGGAGAGGGCATGTATGCTCCTGGATTGCTGCCTAAGTAGTCTTGCTTAATTGACTCTGTTGACCTAACACTTTTACTAGGCATTGAGATAGTTGTGATTATTTTTTGGTCTTTGATATATTTATGCATTTACTAAAAGTTATCGACAACAAAAACTTTTGTATTTAAATACCCTCATAGTTAAAAGTTGACCTTCTTTCATATTCCATGATATTTTTTCTTTATTTCAGAATTAAAACTTCACTTTTTTAGCATTTGAATTTTTGTGGATGGTTTTACACTTGTCTTTAAGCATATTCCCCACACACACACACATGCACACACACAAACACTTTGAAGCTGAAGAGAGAGGTGAGTAGTAATGAGCACTTGTTCTTTCAGAGGACCTGGTGTTCCCAGCACTTTCTTGGTGGCTCACAACCATTTGTAACCATAAATTCTGGGTGTGTGTGACAGCCTCTTCTGAATCTGCATACAGTGCACTACATACATGCATGAAATACACTCATATACATCAAATAAATGAATGTAAAAAAGATTTTAAGAATCCAATAATTATTTAAAACATTATGTATGTTTGTTTTAATCATTTAGGGATAAGATTTACAGAAGTCAGTGAATATTTTATTACTGATATTTTCAAGTCCACACCATGGGAAATCTTAGCTGGGAGATAGAGAGATGCCCCAGCGGAGAGTATGACCACTGGATGTGCTTGCAGGGAACAGGGTTAGGTTAATAGTCTTCCTGGTAAATCCAGCATTCTGATGACAAGCATAGCACTTAGATTTCAACTAAACTTAAGAGTCAAATTGGGAAGCATTATTACTATTCCATGAAAGAAAACAGCATGCTGTGATGTTTCTCTAGTCCTTTAAACATTGTCCAAAAAGGTTTGTTATAGATTTTATTAAATATGTATTTTAAAACTAGTATATGGGGCTTTCAAACAGTTTGCTGAATGTTGTATAGTAGAATCATAAATTTTTAGTTTTCAAACTGCTTATTTCTACCATAAGGAAATACTTTGATTTCAACATGTAGCTGGTACATATGATCACCCTGTCAAAAATGTTGCTTAGCTTTAATAGTTAAAGGTTTTTCATTTAGTTCAGGCCCCAGTTCTTTAGGCAAAAATATACACATAGAATGTGTCACATGTAATATGTTATTAAAAACATATTGGTAGATTCACAGTACCAGGAAACGTAAAACTTGTGGATATTACAAACAACAGGGAGCCAGTGACAGTGGCAATCTATGTATTCTTGAGAATACATAGGGTTTGGAGGATTAAGGTGAGCCTGTTCAGCATAGAGTGACCTTGAAGTCTTTCAAATTAAGGTAGGGAGTTCTTAATTACAGAGGTCCTGTTTGGCATGGAGAAGGAATTGGGTTTAATCAAAAGAACCACAATAAATAAACAACAATAAACAGATAATAAAAAAGAGGGAAATGTCTAGTTCTTATGGATGCTACATATTAACATATGACAATCAGATATTAGAAACAAAGATTGGGACCATACATGATTGCGGTGGATACCTATATTCCCAAATAACACCCCCAAATGAAGAGGAGTTGTATCAGCAGTGAATACCACGGTGAACACTTGCACATTTGATGAAAGGAAATCTAAGAAACTATTCAAGTGCTGTAGGAGAAGAGCTCCCCTAGAACCAACTAGGGCACAAGAGAGCATCTTTCCTACACTGTTAGTGAGGACTTTAGTTCATAATAAAGGTGTGTTCAGTTGTATTTTATGTGTGGGAGTGGTCTAGCAGCATATGTGTGTCTGCATGATGTGTGTGAAGTGGTAGAGCGTTGAGTCCTCTAAACTTACTGATGACTTTTAGCCACCATATTGTTACAGGAAACCACACCCTGTTCCCTGCAAGCACATCCAGTGGTCATAATCTCTGCTGGGGCATCTGTCTATCTCCCAGCTAAGATTTTTCATGTATGTGGAGCTGAAAATGTTATTAATAAAATATTCATTGACTTCTGTAAATCTTATCCCTAAATGAT
This sequence comes from Mus musculus, assembly GCF_000001635.26. Lineage (NCBI taxonomy): Eukaryota > Metazoa > Chordata > Mammalia > Rodentia > Muridae > Mus > Mus musculus. The sequence continues at coordinate 97,212,285 of NC_000067.6, forward strand.
TAAAACAAACAAACATACATATATACATTTAAAAAAAACAACTCTTGGTAAGTTTGAAAATTATTCTACTGGGCTCAGAATTGATTAAAGAGACGAGATACAGAGAGCTCATAGACAGTCAGTGAGACAGAAATGTAGCAAACGCCAGCACAGGGTATTTCATATCCCCTCCCTGCCTTGCCACCTACTAAGCTTTGTGAATAGCAAAAGTAACCTTAAGTAGAATTCAAATGAGTCCAACAGGAAAACTGGAAAGAATGCAGAAGTAGCCAATACACTTAGCACAAGGGGCCTGAAGGGAGGGCTTGCTGGTGTCCTGTGTCCTCAAGGGTCAGATGCCATCAACAAGAAAAGCAGTGCAACCTAAGGAGCAAGGTTTCTTGCTATAGAGGTCCAGGTGAAAAATTAAAGAAGCCAGAAAAAGAAACAAGTCTTGGTTTTCCAGAGGCACAGATTAAAGAGAGAAAGTTTTATAACTAGGAACAAGCAGGACCTTTTGCTGCCTGAGTCATGACACTGAAACGGGAAGTGGGTAAATGAGGCTATGATGGGAGAAAAAACAAAACAGTGACAGTGAATGCTGACAACTGGCTCTTGTCAGCAAAGCCCCAAATTCATAGTGACAAATTACAAGTAAATATAGATAAACAGAAAATTCTAGCAACAAATTATGATTTTTTTTAAGTTAAAGCTTCTAACTGAAATTTTCTCTATTTCTTTGTACAAGTGGACATGTTCAAAGGTTTCGAATATTACAGAGTGGTTGGTGGAAATCTTTTATTTTTGTTGGTTCACTCTCACTTTGTACAACTTTACCACTGTTGTGTTTTCCATCTAATTTACCCGGTGAGTATAAAATATATATATAATTAGTCACAGTATTTTTTTACCCTTTGCTCCCATTCTCAAAGCACAGATAAACTAATTTCAAAATGAGTATAAGCATACTCCCCTTGGCATTGCTCTTTGACCAAGGAATATTATTGTTTTGTTGTTTTTGTTTTTATCAAATCAAGCAGGATCACATCCAAATATTATATTTATGAGCTATATTTTTATGTGTATTTATTTTTGTTATTCATTATTTCTTTATGTTATCCTCTTATTTGAAGTTCATAGATGCTTTTAAATATGGGAGTATGCTTAAATCTATTTAGCCATTGTTAGTCACTTTCTCTATTGTAATAGAACTTATTGAATGAATCAGTCTCTCTCTCTCTCTCTCTCTCTCTCTCTCTATATATATATATATATATATATATATATATGCATATATGTGTGTGTTTGTGTATGTCTGTATATATATTATGATTATATTATTTATATATATATTATCATATATGTTATATATTTAATTAGAATGACTTACAAGTTCTGGCGCATCTAATCCAACAGTGTTTATCCATGAAAAGATGGTCAGTAGTTACTCTGTCCATGAGTCTAGATGCCTCAGCTGCTCTTAAATACATACTGAAATTACAAAGTATGCTCTAATGAAGGAGCTAGAGAAAGGACTCAAGGAGCTGAAGGGGTCTGCAGAATCATAGGAACAACAATATGAACTGACCAGTACCCCCAGAGCTCCCAGGGACTAAATCACCAACCAAAGAGTATACATGGTGGGACTCATGGCTTCAGCTGCATATGTAGCAGAGGATGGCTTAGTTGGTCATCAATAGGAGGAGAGGCCCTTGGTTCTGTGAAGATGCTATGTCTCAGTGTAGGGGAATGCCAGGCCAGGATGCAGGAGTGGGTGGGTTGATGAATAGGGGGAGGTGGAGGGGGTAAGGGGAGGGAGTTTTCCGAGAGGAAACCAGGAAAGGGAATAACATTTGAAATGTAAATAAAGAAAATTAATAATAATAATAATAATAATAATAATAATAATAATAATAATAATACAAATAACAAAATAGGCTCTAATGTCAGTGTAGGAATGGATTTGCTAGTAAAGAAGGCACGAAAAGGCAGGGAAACAGGAAAAGACATCAGGGAAAAGTCTAAATGTTCAGGTTGAGTTCTTAAAGAAATAAATCGAAATTTAGGATGAAAGTGTTATATACACAAACATTTGGGAAATAGCTGAAACATTTCTGTAGAGGAAATCTCATCATTAACATAGCCTATGTTGGAGCTCTTTTCTTTTCTTTTCTTTTCTTTCTTTCAAAGATTCATATGTCTTTCCCTTCCAATTGTGGTGATTTAAGGTGTGTGCCATCACATATGGCTAAATAATAAGTTTTCAAAGAAATACAAATACAGAATGAATAGTTAAAGAACATTTGGTATCTTTTTCCATATGGAAATGCAAATTTATCCTGCATTAAAATTCCATCTCAATGTGGTCAGAGTAGCTGTACTCAAGAGAATTTATGCTTATGAGAATGTGGGGAAAGAAAAACCTTTACTCAGTGCTGGCGGCAATATAAAACTTCTAAAATTACTCTGGAAGTTTTTCCCTCCAAAAATTCAGAACATCTGGGACTGGAGAGATGTTTTAGCTGCTGAGAATGTATACAACTCTTGCAGAGGACCTGAGTTTGCTCACAACTACCTGTACCTGAGCTACACAGGAAATTGTTCATGTGCATATATTTTCTCTCACAAAAATTTATATACGATAAGAAATCTTTTCCAAAAAACTGAAAATAAAACTATGATGTAACATAATTAAATGACTCTCCCGTAGGTATGCCTAAGTAGTTGTGAATACTTCCTCATTATTTACAATCACTCGAAGATGGAACTAATCTAGATATTTGTAAACTGTTTGATAGGATAAAGAAAATATAGTTCTATGCACAGAGGAATTTTATTCAGCTGTAAAGAAAAATAACATCATGAGAGCACCAGGAATCCTTATGTTAAATCAAACCACTGAAACTCAGAAAGACTAATACCAAATATTTTTCTTCAATAAATGGGATATAAATACAAAAAGTTCATGTACCTACACATGCTTGTAATTAGTACGTAGGTATTTGTGTGTGCATGTGTGCAGGGGTATTGTGGGTGTGATAACTAGGGTTGGTGGATGGGTGGAGAAACACACTCATAGAAGCAGGGAGAGGGAGAATGTAATAGGGTGTTTCCAGGAAGGAGGGAAACCAGGAAAGGGGATAATATTTGAAATGTAAATAATGAAAATATCCAATAAGAAAAAGAAAAAGTGCCAAAAAGACAAGATATGTATGATAAGAACTTCAAGTCTCTGAAGGAAGAAATCAAAGAAGATCTCAGAAGACAGAAATATCTCCTATGCATATGGATTGGCAGGATTAATATAGTAAAAATGGCCATATTGCTGAAAGCAATCTACAGATGCAATGCAATCACCATTAAAATTAGAACTCAATTCTTCATAGAGTTAAAAAGAACAATTTGGAAATTCATTTAAAATAACAACAAACCCATAATAGCAAAAACTATTCCCAACAATAAGAGAACATCTGGCAGAATCACCATCCTTGACCTCAAAATATATTACAAACAGAGCAATAGTGATTTAAAAAAAACTGTATAGTGTTGGTAGAGAGACAGTCAGGAAGAACAATGGAATAGAACTGAAGACGCAGAGATGGACCCACACACATATGGCCACTTGATATTTGACAAAGGACTTAAAACCTTCAAGTGGAAAAAAGACAGCATTTTCAACAAATTGTGCCTGTTCAACTGGAAGTTGGCATGTAGAAGAAGGCACATTGAACAAATCTTATCTACTTGAATAAAGCTCAAGTTAAAGTGGATCAAGGACCTCCACATAAAACCAGATACACTGAAACTAATAGAATAGAAATTGGGGAAGATCCTTGAACACGTTAGCACAGGGGAAATTTTCTTGAATAGAACTCCAATGGCTTATGCTCTAAGATCAACAATCCACAAATGGGACCTCAAAAAGTTGCAAAGCTTCTGTAAGGCAAAGGACCCTGTCAGAGGACAAAACAAAAACCAACATATTGGAAAAGATCTTTACCAATCCTACATCCAATAGAGGGCTAATATCCAATATATACAAAGAACTCAAGAAGTTAAATACCAGAGAATCACATAGCCCTATTAAAAAATGGGATACATATCTTAGGGTCCAAAGACCTGTCCTATTTATCTAATACAAGTTGAAAATCACGATGTTATTAGGTAGTGTAGTGGCTTGTATTACATGATGACAGTTAAAAGTAATGCTAAATTTTAAGAAATATTATAATTACTGGACACCATTAAAATTAACCCTTAATGCTAAACTGTTCATAGAGAGAGAGGAATTTAAGCCAAGTGTCTTTAAAAAAATACCTTTAAACTGAGGCAAGTTTGGTCTTTATCATAAAAAGGTAGGTAACTTTCCAAAGCAAATATTTACATTTAAAGCAAAAGATTTAGCATATGTACACACACAAGAACCAATGGCAGATAGCTGAGTGTGCGGTGAGGTAGGAAATCCATTGACTTGTATAAGATTTTACACTTTGTAAACCAGAGAAGTTTTCATGTTATTTTATGTTAAGTTGAAGTCTAATCTTACAAATACCCAATATCTGTGTTGGGACATATAATGAGGATGTTACATTGAATTCTCAGGTGAAAATTTAAGTTATGAAAGCATCTATTTTGAATTTGTAAATATTTTAACTTTTATTAAGGCATGGATTAAACTATTATTGACACCTGTTGGGTAGAGTGATAATTTAAAGCCAGGATGGTAAAAGATGACATACTGATTGTAAAACTAATAATAAAATATTGATTTTTTTAAATCTCTCATAATATAATTTTTCTAACTGCAATAATACCACTGAACTTATGAAAAGAAAAGAAAAAGGGGTACAGAATTAAACAAAGAATTTTCAACTGAGGAATATTGAATGGCCAAGAAGCACCTAAAGAAATGTTCAACATTCTTAGTCATCAGGGAAATGCAAATCAAAACAACCTTGAGATTCCACCTCATATCAGTCAGAATAACTAAATCAAAACCTTATGTGACAGCAGATGCTGGCAAGGTTGTTGAGAAAGAGGCACACTCCTCCATTGCTGGTAGGATTGCAAGCTGATACAGCCACTCTGGAAATCAGTCTGCCTGTTCCTCAGAAAATTAGACATATTACCTGAGCAACCAGCTATACCACTCCTGGGAGTATAACCTAAAGATGCTCCAACATACAACAAGGACACATGCTCCACTATGTTCATAGCAGCCTTATTTATAAAAGCCAGAAGATGGAAAGAATCCAGATGTCCTTCAAAAGAGTAATAGATACAGAAAATGAAATTCTTAGGCAAATGGATGGAACTGGAAAATATTATCCTGAGTGAGGTAACTCATTGACAAAATAAAACACATGGTATGCACTCACTAATAAGTGGATATTAGCCCAGAAACTCATAATACCCAAGATAAAATTCACATTCCACATGAAGCTCAAGAAAGAAGACCAAAGTGTGGGTGCTTCAGTCCTTCTTAGAAGGGAGAACAAAATACTCATGGGAGCAAATACAAAGACAAATTGTGGAGCAGAGACCGAAGGAAAGTCCATCCACAGACTGTCCCACCCGGAGATCCATCCCATATACAGACACCAAACACAGACACTATTATGGATGTCAGAAGTGAATGCTGACTGGAGCCTGATATAGCTGTCTCCTGAGTGGCTCTGCCAGAGCCTGACAAATGCAGAGGTAGATGCTCACAACCAACCATTGGTCTGAGCATGGTGTCCTGAATGGAGGACTTAGAGAAAGGATTGAAAGAGCTGTAGGGGTTTAAAATCCATATGAAGAACAACAATGTCAACCAACCAGACCCCCAAGAGCTCCAGGGACTAAACCACCAACCAAGGAGTACACATGAAGGGACCCATGTCTCCAGTCGCATATGTAGCAGAGGATGGCCTTGTCGGGCAGCAATGGAAGGAGAGGCCCTAGGTCCTGTGAAGAAGGCTAGATGACCCAGTGTAGGGGAATGTGAGAGTAAGGAGATGGAAATGGGTGGGTGGTGGAACATGCTCATAGAAGCAAGGAGTGAGGTTATGGGATAGGGGGATTCTGGAGTGGAAACCGAGAAAGGGGATACCATTTGAAATATAAATAAAGAAAATCTTCAATTAAAAAATGGATAAAATAATTTGTGATACATAAAACTCATTTTGGAGTGGCCATTTTTGAGGTGTTTCATCATATGTTATTTATTGAATATGGCTATTGAATTCTCCATTAATTTATGAATTAATTCAGCCATAGATGCCACACTTTCAGCAGTTAAGAGACACATAGTGGCTACCTACATATGTGAAAATTTTTCATTATCAAAGAATCGATTTGCCAAAGCACTACTGTTGTTGAAGAATTTGCCTTCTAAAACACACAAAGCTTTATTGTGTTTAACATAAATCACTTGCCATTCAATGACAAATGTGATTATTATAATGTGTGCACATGAATGATGTATATATTCATACTGACTTTGATATAAGTAAAGATTATTTTCCTTGTTACCTATAGGTGCAAACAAGCTAAGACTTGAGAAAAGAAAGGAACCTCCCAGGATTGACAGGAGACTTAAAGATAAAGAAATTAAGCCTAATTTGAAAGGTGTTCTTCATGCTACTTGGGTAAAGTAAAATATTTCTGTTAACAAGCCAGTTGAATTCAACTGTGAAATTTTCTTATAGAGTTAAGAATATGACAAGGTCCTTATTACAAGTTGGAACATCTTCTGGGTATATGCGCAAGAGAAGAATTGCTGGATCTTCTGGTAGTACTATGTCCAATTTTCTGAGGAACCGCCAGACTGATTTCCAGATTGGTTGTACCAGCTTGCAATCCCACCAACTATGGAGGAGTGTTTGTCTTTCTCCACATCCTCGCCAGCATCTGCTCTCACCTGAATTTTTGATCTTAGCCATTCTGACTGGTGTGAGATGGAATCTCAGGGTTCTTTTGATTTGCATTTCCCTGATGATTAAGGATGTTGAACATTTTTCAGGTGCTTCTCAGACACTCAGTATTCCTCAGCTGATAAATGCTCCACTATGTTCATAGCAGCCTTATTTATAATAGCTAGAAGCTGGAAAGAACCCAGATTTCCCTCAACAGAGGAATGGATTCAGAAAATGTGGTACATTTGCACAATGGAGTACTACTCAGGAATTAAAAACAATGAATTCATGAAATTTTTAGGCAAATGGATGCATCTGGAGGATATCATCCTGAGAGAGGTAACCCAATCACAAAAAAACACACATAATGTGCATTCACTGATAAGCAGATATTAGCCCAGAAACTTAGAATATCCAAGATATAATTTGCAAAGCACATGAAACTCGAGAAGAAGGAAGACCAAAGTGTGGATACTTTGTTCCTTCTTAGAATGGGGAACAAAATACCCATGGAAGAAGTTACAGAGATAAAGTTCAGAGCTGAGACAGAAGGAAGGACGATCCAGAGACTGCCCCACCTGGGAATCTATCCCATATACAACCACCAAACCCAGACACTATTGCGTATGCCAACAAGATTTGCTGACAGGACCCTGATATAGCTCTCTCTTGTGGGGCTATGCCAGTGCCTGGCAAATACAGAAGGGGATGCTCACAGTCATTTATTGGTTCGAACCCAGGGCCCCTAATGAAGGAGTTAGAGAAAGTACCCAAGGAGCTAAAGGGGTCTGCAACCCTATATGAGGAACAACAATATGAACTAACCTGTACCCCCCGCCCCCCCCCCCCCCCCCGCCCAGAGCTTGTGTCTCTAGTTACATATGTTGCAGAGGATGGCCTAGTTGGCCATCAATGGGACGAGAGGCCCTTGGTCTTGCAAAGATCATATGCCCCAGTACAAGGGAATGCCAGGACCAGGAAGCAGGAGTGGTTGGGTTGAGGAGCAGGGCAGAGGGAGGGTATAGGGGGCTTTGGGGATTTGAAATGTAAATGAAGAAAATACCTAATAAAAAAGTTAAAAAATAAAAAAATAAAATAGAAACAACAAAAAAGAAATGTAAATGAAGAAAATATGACAAGGTATTTCATTTAAATTTGCATGAAAAGTTTGGAGTCTCTTAGATAAATTATGAAATTATACATTTCTTTATAATGGAAAGAAATAGCTCCCTTATTTGATATGACTAAAGACAGGTGTAGTGTTAGAGGATAATGATGCACAACTAATAATTTTTATTTATTTTTAATTGATTTGATACAATTTGGGGTTTCTTCTCTCTGAAGAAATAAAGATGACATGTAACAAAATAACATGAATTGGATGAACTCTGTATGTCAGTATACAGCCTCCCACACACAAAAATAATATCACAATATTTAAACCAAAATGCTTTGTTTCTGTGGATTATAAACAGGTCTGTCATAATAATAACAGACATAGGTGTGCATCTGGAATCTCCTCCTCTTTCTCAAATTCCTGTTCTGAATATTCTTTTCTATTTATAATATTCTTTCTGGCATATATATTGCATGGTTGTAATTTTCACATCATTTTCATTCATAGTTAGTGAATATTACACTGTGAAGAACACTTCCAAGAGTCTTGAAAATAACATCAATTGAATTTTCCTAACTCACATTAGATCTTGCATTCTCACATTGCATATATTTCCAATTTTTAGTCATTTTCTATTTCCTAGAGATATTTATTTTTTCATTGTTCATTTATTAACTCAAACCATCCCTATCATTTTTAGAAGATATTTTAGTTTACAATTAAAATATATTAAATTCTCTACTCTCTTTCCCTTTCTTACCCCTTTCCATTTCTATGTATACCAAACACCTTTCTCTTAACTGTAGAGAAAGAATTACGGGAAAATAGGAACAATGAGAGAGAGAGAGAGAGAGAGAGAGAGAGAGAGAGAGAGAGAGAGAGAGAGAGAGAGAGATCCTAAATACCCTTGTCCCTATTCATTTCAAAGTATGTAAGGTATTTCTGTTGCCTCTAGTCCTTTCGTTGATACATAACATCTCAGGATATAAGGACTGTAGTTGGTTTATTTATCATTTACTTAAGAGTGAATCTCTGCATATCAGTAAATATATACCATATTTATCTTTCTGGGTCTTGGATACCTCACTAAGAATGGTTTTCTTGTTCCATCCAATTGCTTGTGAATTCCACGATGTCATTATTTTTAACAGCTGAGGCACACTTCATTGTGTAAATTTACCACATATCTCTTATCCATTCTTCTGTTGAAGGACATGGCATCCAAGAATCCGTAGAGATAGTGCTTTTACTATAGTGCTTGTGATGAGGAATTAGGTCTACTTTTGTTTTAGAGAATCCTCAGTACAGTTTCCTAGACCATATGTTAAGTTGGTTCTTTCCCTTCTTTAGATTTATTTTGTTCTTTGTATATTATCTCCATCTCTCATTTATATTTGAGAAGATTTTTCCCACTTAGCATGATATCAGTTCATTGTGTGAACGGTTTCCTTTGTAGAAAAGAAGCATTTTGATCTCATGAAATTCCACATCCCCACTGTTTACATTATTTCTCAAGTCACTGAAATTATATTTAGAAATATCTTTCTTATCTTTAAATGAACTACTTATTTTATCCTCTAGTAGTTTCAGAGATTCAGGTATAATACTGTGGTGGGTCATTGATCCATTCATAACTGATTTTTGTACAGGGTGAGAGACAAAGATTGCACTTTATTCTTATACCTACAGATGTCCAGTTTTTCCAGCAACATTTGCTGAAGACAATACCTTCTCCAATCTGTATTTTGGAGATCATTTGTCAAAACCACAGTGGCTCTAGTTGCATGCAATTATATCTGGTCGTCTACTACATTGACTACCAGGTCTGTTTTTGTGCCAATACCATGCTCTTTTATATTAAGATGCTATAGACTAACTTGACATCACATACAGTGATACCTCAACCAGTGTTCTTATTTTTCAGGTTGGTTGTGGCTCTCCTTGGTCTTTCTACTTCCATGTTAATTTTGAGATTTTCTTGTTTGTTACTGTGAAGAACTGAGCTAGCATTTCTTGGGTGTGTTTGTGTGTGTGTGTGTGTGTGTGTGTGTGTGTGTGTGTGTGTGTGTGTGTGTAATCATTCATTCAGTGACTGTCCTGGACTCACTTTGTAGACCAGACTGGCCTTGAACTTAGAAATCTGCCTGCCTCTGCCTCCCAAGTGCTGAGATTAAAGGTGTGAGCCACCACTGCCCACCTTCTATATATGGTTATTTTATATGTTTACATTTCAAACGTTGTGCCCATTCCAGTTTTCCTGCTCCCTATGCCTCTGAGAGTGTGCTCCCCCACCCGTCCACTCCAACTTCACCACCCTAGCATCCCCCTTTGCTGGGGCATTGAGCCTTCACAGGAACAAGGGCCTTCCCTCCCATTGATGCCACATAAGGCAGTCCTTTGCTACATATTTGGCTGGAGCCATAGGGTCCCTCCAGTTGTATTCTTTAGTTGGTGGCTTAATCCCTGGGAGTTCTGGGGGGTTCGGTTAGTTGATATTGTTGTTCTTCCTATGGGGTTGCAAATCACATCATCTCCTTCACTCCTTCCCCAAACTCTTCCCTTTTGCAATTCTAATCACTCACCTGGTCTTCTGCAAGCATTCTCATCAGTATTTGACAGTTCTAGCAGAACATCTCTGAGAACTGCTCTACCAGGCTCCTGTCAGTAAGCACTTCTTGGAATCACCTTCTGGGTTTGGTGTCTGCAGATGGGATGGATACCTAGGTGAGACAATCTCTGGGTGGCCTTTCCTTCAGTCTGTGCTTCAGTCAGTCCCAGTATTTTCTTCTTTTTTCCATTTTTATTAAATATTTTCTTTATTTACATTTCAAATGTTATCCACTTTCCTAGATTCCCCTCCGAAAACCTCTTATACCCCCCACCATACCCCCACCCCACTCCACCCCCCTGCTCACCAACTAACCCAACGTGCTTCCTGACCCTGGCATTCCCATACACTGTGGAATAGAGACTTCACAGGACAAAGGGTCTCTCCTTCCATTGATAATCAACAAGGCCATACTCTGCTACATATGCAGCTGGAGCCATGAGTCCCACCATGTGTACTCTTTGTTTGGTGGTTTAATCCCTGGGATCTCTGGGGGTACTGGTAGGTTCATATTGTTGATCCTCCTATGGGGCTGCAAAACCCTTTAGCTCCTGACTCCTTTCTCTAGCTCCTCCATTGGAGACCCTGTGCTCAATCCAATGGTTGGCTAAGAGCATCCACTTCTGTATTTGTCAGGCACGGGTAGAGCCTTTCAGGAGACCACTATAACAGGCTTCTGTCAACAAGCACTTGTTGGCATCCACAATAGACTTTGGGTTTGGTGACTGTACATTAGATGGATCCCCATGTAGGGCAGTCTCTGTAAAGTCATTGCTTCAGTCTCTGCTTCACACTTTGTCTCTGTAACTTCTTCCATGGGTATTTTGTTCGCAGTTCTAAGATGGAGCAAAGAATCAGCACTCTGGCCTTCCTTCTTTTGGAGATTTATGTGGTTTGTGAATAATATCTTCTCTATTCTGAGCTTCTGTGATAATATCCACTTATCAGTGAGTGAATGCCATGAGTATTCTTTTGTGATTGGGGTACCTCACTCAGGATGATATTTTCTAGTTCCATCCATTTGTCTATAAATTTCATGCATTCATTGTTTTTAATAGCTGAGTAGTACTCCATTGTGCAAATGTACCACATTTTCTGTATCCATTCCTGTGATGAGGAACATCTGGGTTCTTTCCGGCTTCTGGCTATTATAAATAAGGTTACTATGAACATAGTGAAGCATTTGTCCTTACTACATGTTGGAGCAACTTCTGGGTATATGCCCAGAGTTGTATAGCTGAGTCATCAGGTAGTACTATGTCCAATTTTCTGAAGAACCATGTGATGGTTTGTATATCCTTGGACCAGGGAGTGGCACCATCTGAAGGTGTGGCCTTGTTGGAATAGGTGTGACCTGGTTGGAATGGGTGTGTCACTGTGGGTATAAGATCCTCACCCTAGTTGCCTAGAAGTCAGTCTTCCACTAGCAGCCTTTGGATGAAGACAGAACTCTCAGCTCCTCCTGCACCATGCCTGCCTGGATACTGCCATGCTCCCACCTTGATGATAATGGACTGAACCTCTGAACCTGTAAGCCAGCCTCAATTAAATGTTTTTTATAAGACTTGCCTTGGTCATGGTGTCTGTTCACAGCAGTAAAACCCTAACTAAGACAAACCACCAAACTGATTTCCAGAGTGGTTGTATCAGCTTGCAATCGAATTACCAATGGAGGAGTGTTCCTCTTTCTGCATAACATTGCCAGCATCTGCTGTCACCTGAGGGTTTGATTTAGGCATTTGACTGGTAGGAAGTGGAGTTGTTTTCATTTGCAATTCCATGATAACTAAGGATGTTGAACATTTTTTTAGGCGCTTCTCAGCCATTCATTATCCTCAGTTGGTATTTCTTTGTTTAGCTCTGCACCCTATTTATTAAGAAGATTATTTGGTTCTCTGGAGTCTAACTTCTTGAGTTCTTTGAATATATTGGATACTAGCCCTCTATCGGAGGTAGAATTGGTAAAGATCTTTTCCCAATCTGTTGGTTGTTGTTTTGTCCTATTGACAGTGTCCTTTGTCTTACAGAAGCTTTGCAATTTTATGAGTTCCCATTTGTTGAATCAACCAGTTGACCCAGCACCATTTGATGAAAATGCTGTCTTCTTTTCCAATGGATGGTTTTAGCTCCTTTGTCAAAGAACAAGTGACCATAGTTATGTGGGTTCGTTTCTGGGTTTTCCATTAAAGTCCATTGATATACCTGTCTGTCACTGTACCAATACCATGTTACGTCACGATTTTTATCACGAGTTTTATCACGATTGCTCTGTCATATAGCTTGAGGTCAGAGATGATGATTCCCCTGTAAGTTCTTTTATTGTTGAGAAGAGTTTTTGCTATCCTAGGTGTTTTGTTATTCCAGATGAATTTGCAAGTTGTTCTTACTCACTCTGTGAAGAATTGAGTTGAAATTTTGATGGAGATTGCATTGAATCTGTAGGTTGCTATTGGCAAGATGGCCATTTTTACTATATTAATCTTGCCACTCCATGAGCATGGGAGATCTTTCCATCTTCTGAGATCTTCTTTAATTTCTTTCTTCAGAGACTTGAAGTTCTTGTCATATAGATCGTTCACTTGCTTAGTTAGAGTCACACCAAGATATTTTATATTTGACTATTGTGAAGGAAGTCATTACCCTAATTTCTTTCTCAGTCTGTTTATCCATTGTGTCGAGAAAGGCCACTGATTTGTTTGAGTTGATTTTTATATCCAGCTACTTTGTTGAAGTTGTTTATCAGGGTTAGGAATTCTCTGGTGGAGTTTTTGGAGTCACTTAAGCATACTATCATATCATCTGCAAATAATGATATTTTGACTTCTTCCTTTCCAATTTGTATCCTTTGATCTCCTTTTCTTGCCTAATTGCTCTGGATAGGTCTTCAAGTACTGTATTGAATAGGTAGGGAGAACGTGGGCAGCTTTGTCTAGTCCCTGTTATTGGTGGGATTGCTTCAAGTTTCTTTCTAATTAGTTTGATGTTGGCTACTGGTATAGTGTATACTGCTTTTACTATGTTTAGCTTTGGGCCTTGAATTCCTGATCTTCCAAGACTTTTGTCATGAAGGGGTGGTGGATTTTGTCAAATGCTTTCTCAGCACCGAGTGTAATGATCATATGGATATTTTTATTTGAGTGTATTTATATAGTGGATTATGTTGATGGATTTCCTTATATTGAACCATCTCTACATCCCCGGGATGAAGCCTACTTGATGATGATGGATGATCATTTTGATCTGTTCTTAGATTCGGTTTGCGAGAATTTTATTGAGTATTTTTCCAATGATATTCATAAGAGAATTTGATCTGAAGTTCTCTTTCTTTTTTGGGTCCTTGTGTGGTTTAGGTGTCAGAGTAATTGTGACTTCATAGAACAAATCAGGTAGAGTACCTTCTGTTTCTATTTGGTGGAAAAGTTTGAGTATTGGTATTAGGTATTCTTTGCAAGTCTGATAGAACTCTTCACTAAACCCATCTAGTTTAGTTGGGAGACTAAGAATGACTGCTTCTATTTCTTTAGGGGATATGGGACTGTTTAGATCGTTTATGTGATCCTGATTTAACTTTCATACCTGTTATCTGTCTACAAAATTGTCCATTTCACCTAGATTTTTTTTCCAGGGTTTTTCTTTGAGTATAGGATTTTGCAGTTGGATTTGATGATTTTTAAAATTTCTTCCATTTATGTTGTTATGTCTCCCTCTTTTATCTCTGATTTTGTTAATTTGGATGCTGCCTCTGAGCCCTTTAGTTAGTCTATGGGTTTATCTATCTTGTTCATTCAAACAAAAAAAAAAACAGCCTTTGAGTTTGTTGATTTTTTTTTGTATTGTTCTGTTTGTTTTATATTTGGCTGTTTTCAGCCTTGAACTTTTTTATTTCCTGCTCTCTTGAGTGCTTTGCTTATTTATGTTCTAGAGCTCTCAGGTATGATGATAAATTACTAGTGTAAGATCTCTAAACTTTCTTTACCAGGGCACTTAGTGCTACAAAATTTCCTCATAGCATTGCTTTCATTGTGTTCCATAAGCTTCAGTATGATGTGTAAATATTTTCATTAAATTCCAAGAGGTCTTTCATTTCTTTCTTTATTTCTTCCTTGACTTAGGTGAACTTGATTTGAGAGTTGTTCAGTTTCCGAGTGTACATGGCCTTTCTGTTGTTTTGCTGTTATTGAAGACCAGCCTTAGGCCATGGTGATCTGATAAGATGTATGGTATTATTTCAATCTTCTTATATCAAATTTAGAGAAGGTAGCATGAAGTGCTGAAAATAAGGTGTATTTTCTTGTGGTGAAATGTTCTATAGACATCTGTTAAATCCATCTGTTCATAATCTCTATTAGTTTCAATGTGTCTCTGTTTAGTTTCTGTTTCAATGGCATGTCCATTGGTGAGAGTGGGGTGTTGAAGTCTCCCATTATTATTATGTGAGTTTCAATGCGTGTTTTTAGTTTTAGTAAAGTTTCTTTTATAAATGTGTGTGCCCTTGCACTTGGGTCATAGGTGTTCAGAATTGAGACTTTCTCTTGGTGTGTTTTCCCTTTGATGAATGTGAAATGTCCTTCTTCATCATGTTTGATAACTTTTGGTTGAAACTCTATTTTATTGGAAATTAGGATTGCAACTCCAGCTTGTTTTTGGGACCATTTGCTTAGAAAACCTTTTTCCATCCTTTTACTTTGAGATAGAGTCTGTTTTTGTTATTGAATACAAGTTGTGTTTCTTGTATGCAGCAAAACACTGGATCATGTTTGCATATCCAGTGTGTTAAATTATGAAGTTTTTTTTTTATAGGTGAGCTTGTTACACAATATGGAGAGATATTAAAGACAGATGGCTGTTGGGGTTGTTTGTTTGTTTTGTTTTGTTTTGTTTGTTTTGGGTTTTTTTGTAGGCTTTGTATGGTTGTGTTTCTCTACTTTTTGCTTTCTTGTGAGATGCTTAATACCTTTTCTTTGGTGTAGGTACTTTCCTTGTGTTGTAGCTTTCCTTCTAGGATCCTCTGTAGGGCTAGGTTTGTAGATAGATACTGTCTGAACTTGTTTTTGTTCCTGGAATATTTTGGTTTCTTCATCTATGTTGATTGAGAGTTTTGTTGTGTATAGTAGCCTGGGCTGGCATTTGTGTTCTTTTAGAATCTGCATTTACTCTGACCAGGCTCTTCTGGCTTTTAGTGTCTCTGTTGAGAAGTCTGGTGTAATTTTGATAAGTGTACCTTTGTGTGTTACTTGGTTATTTTCCCTTGCAGCTTTTGTGTGTGTGTGTGTGTGTGTGTGTGTGTGTGTGTGTGTGTGTGTTTTCTGTGCATTTAGTGTTAAGATTATTATGTGACAAAAGAATTTTCTTCTCTGCTCCCATTTATTTGGTTTTCCATAGGCTTCTTTATGAACACCTCTTTCTTTTGATAAGGGAAGGTTTGTTCTTTGATTTTATTGAACATGTTTTCAGGTCCTTTGAGCTGGGAGTCTTCACTCTCCTCTATTCCAATTATTCTTAGATTTGGTTTTTTCACTGTGTTGTAAATTTCCTGGATGTTTTGGGTTAGGAGGTTTTTGGTTTATTTTAATGTTTTGAATTTTCTTTGAAACTTGTGTCAGTATCTTCTTTGGTATATTCTATAACTGAGATTCTCTCTTCTATCTCTTGTATTCTGTTAGTGACACATCTGTAATTCTAATTCCACTGGGCTGTGGGACTTCCTGAGTGTTCTTACCAAATGCTCTGAGTACAGCAGATCTTCTGGGATGACTCAGGATATGGTGTCTTCAGGGAAGCAGACTAGCTAGAAGTCTCTCCCAGCAGACAGGACCTGAAGGAAGGGGCTTGTGAGTGCTTTCATGATTTCTTTCTCAGTATTTTCATTTGTCTACACAAATGTTACCATGTTTTATAGTTTGATGTTATACAAAACAAATTTTCTGCATTAAGGTATCTATTCTAACACTGTTTTGTATTGATTTTAGGCTTGTCTATACAGAAAAGCATAGACTCTTTTAACAGTGAAAATTGACCTTGTACATTGTTATTATATAGCTTTAAACTAACAAAAACATTACACTGTGGACTAAAATATAATTACAGAATTGTAAATAGTGCAGAAACTCATTTAAAAACAATACTTAAAAATTTCATGAAAAAATTCTAATCCAAACTATTTGTTTCAATAAGTACTTGGGTAAATTAACAGATATATAGTGATAATTCATGAAATGGCTATGTCCAGACAGAGGAGGGTGAGCAAGCAGTCTACAGAAGCAACACAGCTTCTGGGACAGACCCTGTTTCAGGCTCAAGACATCCAGGGACCTTCTCTGCTAGAGGAGAGGTGTCTGTCTGGGAGGGCTCTGACTGCCTGAGCAGGTGAGGGAGCCATCTTCTGTCCTGGGTCCATCAAAGATCAGGCTGTGCAGGTGAGAGTGTGGACTGCAGAAGTGACACAACTTCTGGGACAGGCAGAAGGTACACAGCTTCTGGGACAGACCCCTTTTTAGACTCCAGACATTCGGGCACCTTTCCTAGCCAGAGGAGAAGTGGCCATCTGGGAGGGCTCTGATCACTGGAGCAGGTGAGAGAGCCATCTTGTGTCCCGGGTCCCTTGGAGACCAGTCTGTGCAGGTGAGCATGCAGACTGCAGAAGCAACACATCTTCTGGAACAGGCCTGTTTTGGGCCTTCATCTTCTGGCCAGGAGGCAGGTCTGAATTCCAGAACACTGTGAACCTTCCCTGCAAGAGGAAAGCTTGCCTGCAGAGAGTAGTAAGACCACTGAGACTCCGAGGAGAGCTGGATTCCCAGGACTGCTGACAGAGGCTAACAGAATCAAAGGAGGAACAATCTCCAACCAGAGACAACTGTAACAATTAACACCAGAGATTACCAGATGGCCAAAGGCAAATGTAAGAATCTTACTAACAGAAACCAAGACCACTCACCATCATCAGAACCCAACACTCACACCTCAGCCAGTCCTGGATACCCCAACATACCCAAAAAGCAAGACTCAGATTTAAAATCATATCTCATGATGCTGGTAGAGGACTTTTAAAAGGGCATTAATAGCTCACTTAAAGAAATACAGGAGAACACTGCTAAAGAGGTAGAATTCCTTAAAGAATTACAGAAAAAAAACAAACAGGTGACTGAATTGAACAAAACCATCCAAGACCTAAAAAGGGAAGTAGAAACAATAAAGAAAGCCCAAAATGAGACAACTCAGGAGATAGAAATCCTAGGAAAGAAATAAGGAACCATAGATGCGAGCATCAGCACCAAAATACAAGAGATGGAAGAGAGAATCTCAGGTGCAGAAGATCCCATAGAGAACATCGGCACAACAATCAAAGAAAATGCAAAATGCAAAAAGATCCTAACTCAAAACATCCAGGAAATCCAGGACACAATGAGCAGACCAAACCTACAGATAATAGGAGTAGATGAGAATGAAGATTTTCAACTTAAAGGGCCAGCAAATATTTTCAACAAAATTATAGAAGAAAACTTCCCAAACCTAAAGAAAGACATGCCCATGAACATACAAGAAGCCTACAGAACTCCAAATAGACTGGACCAGAAAAGAAATTCCTCCCGACACATAATAATTAGAACAACAAATGCACTAAATAAAGATAGAATATTAAAAGCAGTAAGGGAGAAAGGTCAAGTAACATATAAAGGCAGGCCTATCAGAATTACACCAGACTTTTCACCAGAGACTATGAAAGCCAGAAGAGCCTGGACAGATGTTATACGGACACTAAGAGAACAAAAATGCCAGGCCAGGCTACTATACCCAGCCAAACTCTCAATTACCATAGATGGAGAAACCAAAGTATTCCATGATAAAACCAATTACACAATATCTTTCCATGAATCCAGCCCTTCAAAGAATAATAAAGGGAAAAAAATCCAACACCAGGACTGAAACTATACCCTAGAAAAAGCAAGAAAGTAATCCTTCCACAAACCTAAAAGAAAACAGCCACAAGAACAGAATCCCAACTTAAACAACAAAAATAACAGGAAACAACTATTACTTTTCTTTAATTTCTCTTAACATCAATGGACTCAATTCCCCCAATAAAAAGACATAGACTAAACACTGGCTACACAAACAGGACCCAACATTTTGCTGCTTACAGGAAACCCACCCAAGGGGAAAAGATAGACATTACCTCAGAGTGAATGGTTGGAAAACAATTTTCCAGGCAAATGGTCTGAAGAAACAAGCTGGAGTAGCCATTCTAATATCGAATAAAATTGACTTCCAACCCAAAGTTATCAAAAAAGACAAGAAGGGGCACTTTATACACATCAAAGGTAAAATCTACCAAGATGATCTAACTCTCAATTCTGAATATGCTCTAGATATAAGGGCAGCTATATTCATTAAAGAAACTTTAGCAAAGCTCAAAGCACACAGTGGAAACAAAGTGGAAACAAAAAGAACTATTCAAAGAATCAACCAAACGAGGAGCTGGTTCTTTGAGAAAGTCAACAAGATAGATAAACCCTTAGCCAGACTAACTAGAGGGCACAGGGACAGTATCCTAATTAACAAAATCAGAAAAGAAAAAGGAGACATAACAACAGAACCTGAGGAAATCCAAAACATCATCAAATCCTACAACAAAAGGCTATACTCAACAAAACTAGAAAACCTGGATGAAATGGATAACTTCATAAACAGATACCAGGTACCAAAGTTAAATCAGGATCAGATTAATGATCTAAACAGACCCATTTCCCCTAAAGAAATAGAAGCACTCATCAATAGTCTCCCAACCAAAAAAAAAAAAAAAAAGCCCAGGACCACATGGGTTTTGTGCAGAGTTCTACCAGACCTTAAAACTAGACCTAATTCCAACTCTCCTTAGACTATTCCACAAAGTAGAAACAGAAGGTACTCTACCCAATTCATTCTATGAAGGCACAATTACTCTGATACCTAAGCCACAAAAACATCCGACAAAGAAAGAGAACTTCAGATCAATTTTTTATGAATATTGATGAAAATACTCAATAAAATCCTGGCAAACCAAATCCAAAAACACATCAAAACAAGCAACCATCATGATCAAGTAGGCTTCATCCCAGGGATGCAGGGATGGTTTAATATATGAGAATCCATCAACATAATCTACAATATAAACAAACTCAAAGACAAAAACCACATGATCATCTTGTTAGATGCTGAGAAAGCATTTGACAAAATCCAGCACCCCTTCATGATAAAAGTCTTAGAAAGATCAGGAATTCAAGGCCCATACCTAAACATAATAAAAGCAATATACATCAAACTAGTAGCCAACATCAAATTAAATGAAGAGGAACTGGAAGCAATCCCACTAAAATCAGGGACTAGACAAGGTTGCCCACTTTCTCCCTACCTATTCAATATAGTACTTGAAGTCCTAAACAGCAATTCGACAACAAAAAAAGATCAAGGGGATACAAATTGGAAAGGAAGAAGTAAAAATCACTATTTGCAGATGATATGATAGTTGATATAAGTGATCCTAAAAATTCCACTAGAGAACTAAACCTGATAAACAGCTTCAGTGCAGTAGCTGGATATAAAATTAATTCTAACAAATCAATGGCCTTTCTCTACACAATGGATAAACAGGCTGAGAAAGAAATTAGGGAAACAACACCCTTCACAATAGTCACAAATAATATAAAATACCTTGGTGTGACTCTAAGGAAGTGAATGACATGTATGATAAGAACTTCAAGTCTCTGAAGAAAGTAATTGAAGAAGATCACAGAAGATGGAAAGATCCCCCATGCTCATAGATTGGCAGGATTAATATAGTCAAATGCCTATCCTTCCAAAAGCAATCTATAGATTCAATGCAATCCCCATCAAAATTCCAACTCAATTCTTCACTGAGTTAGAAGGGCAATTTGCTAATTCATCTAGAATAATAAAAAACCTAGGATAGCAAAAACTATTCTCAACAATTAAAGAACCTCTGGTGGAATCACCATGCCTAACCTTAAGCTGTACTACAGAGCAATTGTGATAAAAACTGCATGGTACTGGTACCGTTACAGACAGTTAGATCAATGGAATAGAATTGAAGACCCAGAAATGAATTCACATACCTATCTTCACTTGATCTTTGACTAGGGGGCTAAAATCATCCAGTGGAAAAAAGACAGCATTTTCAACAAATGGTGCTGGCACAACTGGCAGTTATCATGTAGACAAATGTGAATTGATCCATTTGTATTTCCTTTTTCAAAGCTCAAGTCTAAGTTGATTAAAGACCTCCATATAAAATCAGAGGTACTGAAATTTATAGAGGAGAAAGTGGGGGATAACCTCGAAGAAATGGGCACAGGGGAAAAATGCCTAAACAGAACAGCAATGGCTTGTGGTGTAAGATCAAGTATTGACAAATGGGACCTCATTAAATTGGAAAGTTTCTGTAAGGCAAAAGACACTCTCAATAAGACAAAAGGGTCACCAACAGAATGGGAAAGGATTTTTACCAACCCTAAATCTAATAGGGGGCTAATATACAATATATACAAAGAGCTCAAGAAGCTGGACACCAGAAATTCAAATAACCCCATTAAAAATGTGATACAGACCAGAAACTTAGAATACCCAAGATATGAGATACAATTTGAAAAACACATGGAACTCAAGAACGAAGACCAAAGTGTGGACACTATGCCACTTCTTAGAATTGGGAACAAAACACCCATGGAAGGAATTGCAGAGACAAAGTTTGGAGCTGAGACGAAAGGATGGACCTTCTAGAGACTGCCATATCTAGGGATCCATCCCATAATCAGATTCCTAAAGCTAACACAATTGCATACACTAGCAAGATTTTGCTGAAAGGACCCAGATATAGCTGTCTCTTGTGAGACTATGCCAGGGCCTAGCAAACACAGAAGTGGAAGCTCACAGTCAGCTATTGGATGGATCACAGGGCCCCCAATGGAGGAGCTAGAGAAAATAACCAAGGAGCTAAAGGGATCTGCAACCCTATAGATGGAACAACAATATGAACTAACCAGTAATCCCCGGAGCTCGTGTGTCTCTAGCTGCATATGTGTCAGAAGATGGCCTAGTTGGCCCTCAGTGGAGAGATAGGCCCACTGGTCATGCAAACTTCATATGCCTCAGTACAGGGGAACTCCAAGGCCAAGAAGTGGGAGTGGGTGGGTGGGGGAGTGGGTGGGGAAGCGCGTGGGGGACTTTTGGGATAGCATTGGAAATGTAAATGAAATAAATACCTAATTAAAAAAATGTGACACAGAGCTAAACAAAGAACTCTCAACTGAGGAACACCAAATGGCTTAGAAGCACCTGAAAAAAATTTCAACATCCTTAATCATCTGGGAAATGCAAATCAAAACAACATTGAGATTCCACCTCATACCAGTCAGAATGACTAAGATAAAAAATTCAGGTGACAGAAGATGCTGGCAAGGATGTGGAGAAAGAGGAACACTCCTCCATTGCTGGTTCAACTTCAGCTTGTTCAACCACTCTGGAAGTCAGTCTGGCGGTTCTTCAGAAAATTGGACATAGAACTACCAGAAGACCCAGCAATACCTCTCCTGTGCATATACACAGAAAAAGTTCCAACTGGTAATAAGAACACTTGCTCCATTATGTTCATAGCAGCCTTATTTATAATAGCCAGAAGATAGAAAGAACTCAGATGTCCCTCAACAGAGGAATAGATACAGAAAATGTGGTATATTTACACAACGGATTACTACTCAGCTATTAAAAACAATGAATTTATGAAATTCTTGGGCAAATAGATGTATCTGGAGGATATCATCCTTAGTGATGAACCCCAATCACAAAAGACGTCACTAGATATGCACTCACTGATAAGTGGATATTAGCCCAGAAACTTAGAATACCTGAAGTACAATATGGAAAACACAAGAAAATCAAGGAAAAGGAAGAGCAACGTGTGGATACTTCATTTCTCCTTAGAATAGTGGACAAAATTCCCATGGAAGGAGTTACAGAGACAAAGTTTGGAGCTAAGACAAAAGGATGGACTACCAAGAGACTACCGCACCAGGATTCGTCCCATAATCAGCCACCAAACCCAGACCCTATTGCATATGCTAGCAAGATTTTGCTGAAATGAACCTGATATAGCTGTCTCATATGAGGCTATGCCAGTGCCTGGCAAATACAGAAGTGGATGCTCACAGTCATCTATAGGATGGAACACAGGACCCCCAATTGAGGAGCTACAGAAAATACCCAAGGAGCTGAAGGGATCTGCAACCCTATAGGTGGAACAACAATATGAACTAACCAGTACCCCCTGGAGCTTGTGTCTCTAGCTGCATATGTAGCAGAAGATGGTCTAGTCGGCCATCATTGGGAAGAGAGGCCCCTAGGTCTTGCACACTTTCTATGCCCCACTACAGGGGAACGCCATGGCCAAGCAGTGGGAGTGGGTGGGTCGGGGAGCAGGGCGGGGAGAGGTTATAGGGAACTTTCAGTAGAGCATTTGAAATACCTCTTCTGGGCATATATCCAGAAGATGCCCCAACCGGTAAGAAGGACACATGCTCCACTATGTTCATAGCAGCCTTATTTATAATAGCCAGAAGTTGGAAAGAACCCAGATGCCCCTCAACAGAGGAATGGATACAGAAAATGTGGTACATTTACACAATGGAGTACTACTCAGCTATTAAAAAGAATGAATTTATGAAATTCCTAGCCAAATGGATGGACCTGGAGGGCATCATCCTGAGTGAGGTAACCCAATCACAAAGGAACTCGCACAATATGTACTCACTGATAAGTGGATATTAGCCCAGAAACTTAGGATACCCAAGATATAAGATATAATTTGTTAAATACATTAAACTTAAGAGAACAAAGACCAAAGTGTGGACACTTTGCTCCTTCTTAGAATAGGAAACAAAACACCCATGGAAGGAGTTACAGAGACAAAATTTGGAAGTGTGACGAAAGGATGGACCATCTAGTGATTGCCATATCCAGAGATCCATCCCATGATCAGCTTCCAAACGCTGACACCATTGCATACACTAGCAAGATTTTGCTGAAAGGACCCAGATATAGCAGTCTCTAGTGAGACTAGGCCAGGGCCTAGCAAACACAGAAGTGGATGCTCACAGTCAGGTATTGAATGGACCTCAGGGCCCCCAATGGAGGAACTAGAGAAAGCACCCAAGGAACTAAAGGGAACTGCAACCCTATAGGTGGAGCAACAATATGCACTAAGCAATACCCCGGAGCTCTTGTCTCTAGCTGCATATGTATCAAAAGATGGCATAATAGGCCATCACTTGAAAGAGAGATCCATTGGACTTGCAAACTTTATATGCCCCAGTACAGGGGAATGCCAGGGCCAAAAAGGGGAAGTGGGTGGGTAGGGGAGTGGGGTGGGTATGGGGGACTTTTGGTATAACATTGGAAATGTAAATGAGCTAAATACCTAATAAAAATGGAAAAAAAAGAAATGTAAATCAAGAAAATATCTAATATAAAAAAGAAATGGCTATGTTCATGCATGAAATATTTAGTCTAATAATCTATTAATGAAATACAAAGATAATCACATGGCATTTATAGTTTAAAGAATAACAATGCCCTCATTTGAATCCAAATAAAGCACAATTATAGACAACTTCATAATTCATTATCTGTGTGAATATATATTCATAGTATAAGAATTATTAGCTACATGATATAAGCAATGCAAGATTACTGTTTATGTATAAAATAATAAATATCAGAATTCCCACATCACATTATGTACACAGATTGTTTTCAGGATCACAGAATTTTTTAGATAATATAAAATAGTTAATGATGACTTTGCAATATATAGAGAATATAAAAGAGGAAATGCATTTTAAATATGTTTCAAGTAATGTAAAGCATAAAATATATAGGTTAGGTAACATACCGGCAAATTGTTTCTCATATGAATTAATCTATAGGCAGTAGAGTAGATTAGTAATGGCTACTGAAAAGAAAGGAGTTAATACTTAGAATAAATAGGGAATTCTTAGGTAATCAATGCAAACCACAAGGAAGTGTTATTGAATTGCACACGCATTCACTCAAACACCTAAATTATTTGGACAAACCCACAGTTTTGTGTTTATTGGCATATAGATACTCACGTGTGTTCAGGTTCACCTGGAAATATGTACGCCTACATGTGCTATCCAGGTGACTTCAGGTGTGCTTCCTCGGGAGCTATCCACCTTTAATTTCTTTTTTGAAACACGCCAGCCTGGAACTTGATGTGTAGGCTAAACTAGCTTGCTAATAGGCCTCAGGGCCATCCCCTCTCCCCATTTCTCAGCACTGATATTATGAGTGTGTACAGCCCTGTCTGTCATCTTTTAAATATGAGTTATGGGGGATAAGTTCAGATCCTTGAGAAGAGCAAGTATTTTACCAACTGAGGCATATCTCCAGCCCCCAAAAGGCCAATTTACTTGAAACCATAGAAACACACACACACACACACACACACACACACACACAAATACTACCTTGTGTCTATCTGTATCAAAAAATGTAGAGGCCTACAAACATTAACAATGATGATCAAATATTTCTAATTAAGTGGTCTGTTTATAACTTCTAATTATGTGACAAAACTAACTATACTAACAAAACTGTCTTATTTATAAGTGCAAAATTTTGATGAGGCTTTTTCTCCTGAGATTCACATGGGGTGATTAAAGTGCTCACAGTCTGAAGGATGGAGTTATCTAGAGGCTTCTTTGTTCTTATATTCAATCTATTAATGGCTAGGTTTCAGAATACTCAGATGTAGTCTTCTTGCACCTGAATCACCTTCCCATGCTTAGTGACTTAATGGTAGAATTGTACAGTTCTGCAAGGGCTTGCGAAACTTTAAGTATTTTTCTGATGAAATGTAGAGTAAATGTTTCCTCATTAGGAAACTGGGATCTCTGATACTGAGGTGCTATTATATAAAGATAGAACCTGAAGAAAATTCTGAATGAAATTATGAAATAAAGTGCTCGTAAACCTTGTACCCGAAAGTCCTTCCAAGGATACAGAAGTCTGAAGCTGGTTTGCCACAGGAAATTGAGAGTACATGCATACAGATGTATAATTTAACCATGGTTGTGACATTTGTGAGTTTAAGAAGACTTAAATAATTAATCCTATTGGAACCAATAAATAAAATGTAACCACATGATGCAAAATTAGACAGTACTTAGCAGTTGACATAGGTAAATGCTTATAAATATGAATGTATCTAATAAGATACTGAGAGATACATTCAACAAGGCACCTGATCCATAGGTAAAAGCCATATCTGCTGTAAAGAGAAAACAAAGTTTTAGTCTCTTATGGAATGTGTCTACTAGGGAATTATATAGATTTTCATAATTTCAATCATTAGAATTAGACTATAGACAGACAGTGCTGCATGTGATGAGGTAAAATCATTTTGATGTGACCTGCTCTGTTTCAGTGTCTATTAAGGAACCCGCTGGTGCTGACTCAGATATTCTGCAAAGTCACAGAGTCTATGACTTTTAAGGCATCTTCACATTATTTGCCCCTATATTTACAAACTCAGTCTGTAATGACGCCGAGGTCTGCTGGTATGCTCACAGGTAGATATTTCTTCTTTCTGGGTTTATTTCACATTTTTCACAATGTACAAATTTAAGTGTGATATATATTTAGGACATATGTCCTGTTAGCAGAAAACAGAAAGTATAGTGTACTTGAGTGCATTTGCTGAAACTATCAAAAGAGGAACACACCCAACACCACATAAATATTTTTAATACATAAAATTTCATAATGTACCTTCTATAGCTCATTATCTTCCTGCCTCCCTTCCTACATAACTGCCCATTTCCTTTCCCCTCCCAGTGAAGAAACAACTGTTCTCACACCACAGGCTATCCTCCTTTTAACTGCTTCTATAACTTTCTTCTTGTACTCACTGTACAAGTATTCTTCTTGTACTTCTTGAGTACTCTGTCTGTACTCAAAAGTTTTTCTAAATATGCACATTGACTACTGATTCTTCTGTTTCTTTCACCAGAAACTGTATGTTTCAGATTCAGATTGGTCTGAACTTAATGTATTGTAATTATGCTGCGGTATTCTGTCTTCTTAACTGCAAAATGTAATAGGAACCTATAATCTTAATAAGCCCATATAAATGGACATGCAATTCAGGTAATTTATTTACAAGTCATATGCCTAGATTGGGCTATAGTAACTTATTACCCAGTTATAAAGACTCTTGCTCCTTGCTATTTCTCCTGGCTATGCAGTTCTGATCCAGGGCTGCTTCCTCCTGCTCTGTCTTCCTGTTCTTCCCGACCACCTCTTGCTTTCTGTCTCTCCTTGGAGAATCATATCACTATGTGACACTGACAAATCATTGACAGATTTATCCTTCTCATGCAGTCTGCCCTGCTGTAGTCTTGAACATAGTAGAACATAGATGTAGATGTGGTCTACACTACTGTTATGTTTTCCTCTCTATTGCGACTTTGTGTATATTTGCCCTTGGGACTAGCCTCAGCCACTCCTCTTTTTCCCTACTGATGAATAAGTGGGATTGATGTCTTCCCCTTATCACTAAGTAATTTTCCCATTTGGTTCAAGTAAGACTGAACTGTGGCTGAAACTAAATTAATTCTTCAGTAAATATAGCTCAGGGATACAACAGTTCATTATACACTGTGCACTGGGTTGATCCCTGGTTCATATATGA
The DNA here is from genome assembly GCF_000001635.26 of Mus musculus. Taxonomy (NCBI): domain Eukaryota; kingdom Metazoa; phylum Chordata; class Mammalia; order Rodentia; family Muridae; genus Mus; species Mus musculus. Next base: position 97,239,653 of record NC_000067.6, read on the forward strand.
CAGAGGAAATAAGGCAAAAGTGATGTTTAAAATAAAATTATAAATAGAAAAGGGAATTGAAAGGTTAGATGCCACTAAATGAAGGAACTACCTGCCTAGGACACATGAAAATTCCCAGCAATTAAATAAAGAACAAAAGAATTCTTCATTTAGCTCTTTACCCAATTTTTAATAGGGTTATTTGGTTCTCTGGAGTCTAACTTCTTCAGTTTTTTTTATATATTGGATATTAGCCCTCTATCTGATGTAGGGTTGGTAAAGATCTTTTCCAATCTGTTGGTTGCCATTTTATCCTATTGACAGTGTCCTATGCGTTATAGAAGCTTTGCAATTTTAAGAGGTCCCCTTTATTGATTTTTTTTTTATCTTAGAGCATAAGCTATTGGTGTTCTGCTTAGGAAGTTTTCCCCTGTGCCCATGTGTTTAAGACTCTGACCCACTTCCTCTTCTATTAGTTTTCTTGTGTCTGGTTTTATGTGGATGTCCTTGATCCACTTGGCCTTGAGTATTGTACGAGATAAAAATGGATGAATTTGCATTCTTCTACATGCAGACTTTAAGTTGAACCAGTATCATTTGTTGAAAATGTTGTCTTTTTACCATTGGATAATTTTAGCTCCTTTGTCAATTTTCAAGTGACCATAGGTATGTGGGTTAAATTCTGGGTCTTCAGTCTCAATTGAGGAATATCAAATGGCTCAGAAGCACCTAAAGTAATGTTCAACATCTTAGTCATCAGGGAAATGCAAATCAAACAACCCTGCGATTCCCCCCTCACACCAGTCAGATTGGCTAAGATCAAAACATCAGGTGACAGCAGATGCTAGCTAGGATGTGGAGAAAGAGGAACACTCCTCCATGGTTTGTGGGATTACAAGGTGGTACAACCACTCTGGAAATCAGTCTCATGGTTACTCAGAATATTGGATATAATACTACCTGAGGACACATCTATACCATTCCTGGGCATATACCCAGAAGCTACTCCAACATTTGACAAAGACACATGCTCTACTATGTTCTTAGCAGCCTTATTTCTAATAGCCAGAAGCTGTAAACAACCCAGATGTTCCTTAACAAAGGAATGGATACAAAAAATGTGGTGTACTTACACCGTGTAGTTCTACTCACCTATTTAAAACAACGAATTCTTGAAATTCTTAGAAAAATGGATGGGATTAGATAATATCATCCAGAGTGATATAACCCAGACACAAAAGAAAACACATTATGTACTCATTGATAAGTGGATATTATACTAAGAGCTCATAATACCCAAGATACAATTCAGAGACCATGTGAAACTCAAGATGACAGAAGACCAAAGTGTATATGCTTCAGTCCTTCTTAAAAGGGGGAGAAAAATACTCTTGGAATGAAATATGAAGACAAAGCATGGAGCAGAAACTGAAGGAAAGGCGATCCAGAGACTGTCCCACCTGTGGATCCATCCAATATATAGACTCTAAACCCATATACTACTGTGGATACCAAAAAGTGTATGTTGACTAGAGCCTGATATACCTGTCCCCTGAAAGGCTCTGCCAGAACCTGGCAAATACAGAGGCAGATGCTCACAGACAACCATTGGACTGAGCACTGGGTCCCCAATGGAGGAGTTAGAGAAAAGACAGTAGGAGTGGAAGGGATTTGAAACCCATGGGAAGAAAAACAATATCAAATAACCAGACCCCCTCACCCACAGCTCCCAGGAACTAAAGATTACATATGGATGCACCATGGCTCCAGCTGCATATGTAGCAGAAGATGGCCTTCTTGGACATCAATGGGAGGAGAGGCCAGACTGCGCTTAACATCTGACAAATGCATTGACTATACTCACCAGATTTGTTAAGTATACAATACCCTGCCCATGGGATACTGATGGTAAAGTGGTGGGTCTGTCTGCAAACATGAGCATAGGAGGAATATAGGCTACTTTAGGTTTATCTTCACTTAGGAAGTGTTACTCTGTACAAAGAATATGTAGACAGTGTTTCTGCTACAGCAAGATCTTCTCACTGAAGAGTAAAGTTTGGCAGTCTATGGACCATACAGAATTGATACATATTTGCTCTGAAGGCTTTTGGTTTGGTTTTGCAAACTGAGGTACAGGTAACATCCAAGAAATGAGGAATGTCTGAAACACCTCCTACAGTGTGTGTGAGCATAAACCTGTCAGTATGTTGAGTCTGAGACACTTGCCCAAGGTATAATTTTCTTATTGCCTGGGATGGCTGCTTACCCAGCTATGCACTTAAGTATCCACAAAAAGTCTGAAATTGCCGGGCGGTGGTGGCACACGCCTTTAATCCCAGCACTCAGGAGGCAGAGGCAGGCAGATTTCTGAGTTCAAGGCCAGCCTGGTCTACAGAGTGAGTTCCAGGGCAGCCAGGACTACACAGAGAAACCCTGTCTTAAAAAAAACAAAAAGAAAAAAAAAAAAAAAAAGGAGTCTGAGATTCTTCTGAGAAGTCCGAGACTATACTAGGATTTACAAAGTCTGTGAATTGCTACGTCCCTGGCCACAGAACTTCCCCCCAGGAAGATCTATATCTGAGTTTTCATGAATCTTCGTGTTAAATTCTTCTCTGAAGCCAGGTTGCTTTCCTCCTCCACACCTGGTATGTAGTTAAGCTTTTTGTGTTCAGTTTGCAGCTTTCCGTGTCACATCTTGCCTTCCACTGTTACTTTCCTGCCTAGGAACAGGAAGTCCACCTCCCTTTTAAACTTTGTATTTGAGGAGCAAGGATATTTGCTCACCCTGCTTTGTCACTTTCCCTAGTCTGTGGAATCCTTTAGGTTTTGTTTCCTGTGCAGACAACTTCCCATATTCACCCATTCTTCCTTCCATGACAAGTTCCAAGTGTACTATTTTCTTTCCAGTCCACGGAAGAGAAAGCTATTCCTGAGTGTCCCTATACCACCCACCACCTTGGATCTGAACGTGAAATTTTATTTTATCAAATGTGTGTTTCATTATATTAGCCACATTTCGTTTGTTTGTTTTTTCTCAAACTCCATCTTTATTCCTTCCTTTCCCTTCACTTTTTCCATTTTTATGAAACATTTAATTTGTAAGTATTTATTATGGTATGATGTAATATTGTGTATGTGTGTTGTTATTGGTGTTTTGTTCTCTATCTTACATGTACACACAGTGACCTACATTTGGAGCTGATTGGACTGTATTAGTGTGTCAGTTTACTATGTTACACTTACTTTTCTATTTCTCTTCTTTTGCTTCTTTCCAGTTCATATTCTTCTTGTGATTTCCTCTTTCTAATATGCTTAAATAGAAAAAAAAAACATACATTATTAAAGGCAATCTAGAGTCTCAGATTGTTATAAAAATATTCATGTTGACCATCTTAGAGAGACCTCAGTGAGTCAGATCATCCTATTATTTTAGTTAAGTCTCCAGATACGTGCCATACTTTCAAGTGGAACAGTAATGATACCTCTCAGTAAGGAAAATCCTAATTTGTATGTGGCATGGACTATGTTTCTGTCTTATTAAGTTACTTAGTGTTTAGGAGTAAAACATCTCTATCAGAACCTGTAGTCCTATAATTTCACCATAACCATTCACATGTATATGTTATAATGTCCAGATTTATTCAAATACCACATCTTGGTTTGTTTTCTGTCTCTTGGTTTGTTTTAAAATCTATGCTACACTAGACGGAATGATATTGATGTGTAATTTTTTTGTAAGTCTCACCAGATTATGTTTAACAGTACTTTCTTTTCATTTCTCAGGAATGTTTATACTTCCAGGATGTATTATTGGCCGTTTTGTGGGAGGTTATATTGTTGACAAATTGCAAATGAGTATTAAGAACAAACTTAAATTTATAATAACAGTATCTGTTGTATCAATTATGCTTTTCCTATTACTGATTTCTGTGGAGTGTGAAACTGCAAAATTTTCTGGAATCAATGAAGATTATGATGGGTAAATATATATATATATATATTTGTAGACTATATACTTTAGTCATAACTGAAGGGATATTTTCTATACTAATATCAGTAACTACATAAATATATAACTTTCAAATATTAATCATGCGAATGAAATGTCAAATGTGATTTTTCTTCTTATATAACTAATACATATCTCATAGAGATATTTGTGTATCATGCATTTATTAGTGATTTATGATCAAAACTAGAACTTTATGTTAGCGTGTGCAAAATGTAACAGATTTTACTAAAATATCTGTAACTTAGTTTTACCTTGTGTTCTTGAATTGATGGGTCTAGTAAACATCACAGAATGGATTATATATATGTATATTTGAGCATGTGCATAAACATTTATATGAAATATCCAAAGTTCAAAGGACTTGACATGAGTTCATATTAAATATTGGACAACATAAAAGTACCTGTAAACCAAAGGACTAAGCAAATGAAATGATAAAAGGTAATTATAGCACTTTCAACTATATTGGAATAGCATATTGACAAACCACTGTTCAATAAATGCTACTCAACCTGATCACGAGGCTATAAAACATGATTTTAAAGTTACTCCTTTTTTTAATTTAATTTTGATTTTGTTTTGTTTTGTTTTACATATTCATTTTATGTCCTGCTCACTGCCCCTCCCCCTAAGTCAATCCATCCTAGAGTCCTTCCCACATCCCCCTTCCTCTTCTCCTCTGACCAAGTCAAGCCTTCCCTTGGTACCCCTCCACCCCACACCTTAGCATTACAAGTCTCTGTGAGGCTATGTAATTTCTCTTACACAGAGGCAAGACATGGTAGCCCAGCTAGAACATACCCTACGTATGGACAACAGCATTTTGGACAACAGCATTTGGGATAGCCCCTGTTCTAATTGTTCTAGACCTACATGAAGACCAAGCTGCACATCTGCTACATATGTACATGGAGGCCTAGGTCCAGCATGGGCATGTTCTTCTTTGGTGATTTGTACTCAGAGAGAACCCCAAGGGTCTATGATAGTTGATTCTGTTGGTTTTCCTATGGAATTCATATCACCTTTGGAACCCACAGTACTTCCTCCTATTCTTACATAAGGGTTTCCAAACCCCGTCCATTCTTTAGCTGTGGGTGTCTGTATCTGCCTGAGTCAACTGCTGGGTGGGGCCTCTTTCAGGACAAAATGTTCCTGTCTCTAATCATAACAGTATCATTAATAGTGATAATGATTGGTACTAGCCTATGGAGTGGATTTAAAATTGGGCCATTTTCTCAGTCTTTGCTCCATTCCCAATGCCTGCATTTCTTGTACATAGAATAAAGTTTGGTTGAGTGTTTTGTAGATGGGATGGTGTCTCTATTTCTTCACTGGTGTTCCTGTGTGGCTGCAGCAGGTAGCCTCTTCAAGTTCAAAATCCCCCATTGATTCATGGGCACCTCCCTTATCCCAGGTCTCTGTCTCATCCTGGACCTCCTCACCCCTATCACTTGCAGATTTCCATTCATTTTCATGGCTCTGTAGTCACCTCTGCTGTCCTTCCCCACACCTGATCCGGAACCCCCCATTACCATCCCTACCCCTCTTCCACCTAGTTCCCTCCCTCCATCTGCCTCTTTTCGCTATTTTATTCCCCTTCTGAGTGAGATTCAAGCTTCCTCTCCTGGGTCTTCCTTCTTATTTAGCTTATTTCAGTCTGTGGAGTATAGCATGGTGCATATATTTTACAGCTAATATCCAAGTATAAGTGAGTACATGCATGTCTTTTGGGGACTGGATTACCTCACTCAGAATGATATTTTGCATTTCATCCATTTGCCTGCATGATTCATGGTGTCTTTGTTTTTTAATACTGAAGCATATCTGATTGTGTAGATATACCATCTATCTATTTTTCAGGTGGTGGACATTTAGGATGTTTCTCTCTTCTGGCTATTATGAATAAAGATGTTATGAAAACAGTCCAGCAAGTGACTTTGTGGGATGTTGGAGCACCATTTGGGTATATAATCAGGAGTGCTATTGCTGAGTTTTGAGGAAGAACTATTCCCAGTTTTCTGAGAAACCACCAAATTGATAGCTAAAGCGATTGTACAACATTGTTCTCCCACTAGCAGTGAAGTTTCCCCCTTGCTCCACATCCTTGCCAGCACTTACTATCTCTTGAGTTATTGGTCTTTGCCTTGTGATGGTTGCATAATAGAACTTCAAGTGTTGTTTTGATATGCATTTCCCTGATGACTAAGGAAACTGAACATTGCTTTAAATGTCTCTTGGTCATTCAAGATTCCTCTGTTGAGAATTATGTTTAGCTCTGTACACCCTTATTAAAAATTGGATTATTTGGGTTGTTGGTGTCTAACTTCTTGAGTTCTTTATAAATTTGGGGTACTAGCCCTCAGTCAGGTATAGGGTTGAAGATCCTTTCTCAATCTATAGGCTCCTGATATGTTCTTGTTCTTGCCTTATAGAAGCTTTGCAGTTTCATGTGCTCTCATTTATCAAATTTTAATATTACAGCCTGAGAAGTTTGTGTTCTGTTCAGGAAGTTTTCTCTCATACCAATGAATTCAAGGGTATTTTCTACTTTCTCTTATATGAGATTTATTGTATCTGTTTTTATTTTTTGTTAATCACCCCATTCGTTTACATCTTAAATTATATCCATCTTCCCAGTTACCCCTCCTCAACCCCATCATCTAACATCTGCCCTCTCCCCCTCACCTTTTCCTCTATGAGAGTGTGCCTACACACACCCACTCACTCCCGACCCACTGCTGCAGAATCCCCCTACACTGGGGCATCAAACCTCCACAGAACCAAGGGCCTTCTGTCCCATTAATGCCAGATAAGACCATCTTCTAATACGTATGCATCTAGAGCCCTATACACTTCCTAGTTGGTGGTCTAGTCCCTGTGAGAACTAGCTGGTCCAGCCAGCCAACATTGTTCATCCTATGAAGTTGCGATACATTTCTGCTCTGTCAGTCCTTCCACCACCAAACAGACCCAACCAGGGTCTCAAGCTCACTCTGATGGTTGGCTCCAAGCATATGCATTGGTCAGGTCATGGTAGAGCTTCCAGGAGAACAGCCACATATTAGGTAACTGTCAGCAAGCTCCTCTTGGCAACAGGCAAAGTGTTGGGGTTTGGTGTCTGCAGACAAGATAGATCCCCGGGTGAGGCCATACCTGGATGTCCCTTCCTTTAGTCCCTGTTTCATTTTTTATCCCTGCATTTCTTTACTTTTGACAGGAACATTTCTGGGTTAAAATTTTTGACATGACTGGGTGCCCCATCTCTCCACTGGGGGGCCGTGACTATCTACTGGAGGTAGACTCGACAGGTTCTATCTCCCCCTAGCTGCTCATTTTGGCTAGAGTCATCCCTGCTGGGTCCTGGGAGCCTCTTGCTTCCCTGGCATCTGAAAGTTCCCAGTGGCTACAGCCAAGTTTTTATGCCCTGCTGCTACATAATTTTATTTGATTCCCTGACTCTCTGGACCTCTTTCTTGCCCCCACTCCAGTACCTGATCCTGCCACCTCTTTTTTTCCCTCCCCTTCCTCTCTCTCTCTCAAGTCTTCCCTCTCTCTACCTCCTGAGATCATCCTGTTCCTCTATGCAGGAATGAAGCATCCACACCCTGGTTGTCTTTCCACGTAAGCTCCGTATGGTCTGTGGGTTATATTATGGGCATTCTGACCATTTAGGCTAATATCTACTTATCAAGTGAGTACATACCATGTGACATTTTTTGTGTCTGGGTTACCTCAGTCAGGATGATATTTTCTAGGTCCACACATTTGCATGCCAATATCACAAAGTCATTTTTTAAAAAATAGCTGAGTAGTACTTCATTTTGTACTACATTTTCTGTATCCATTCTTTTGTTGAGAGACATCTGGGCTGTTTCCAGCTTCTGGCAATTATAAATCAGGCTGCTGATAATGGAGCATCTTTTGGGTTTTTGCCTAGTAGTGATATAAATGGGTCATCAGGTAGAACTATTTGCAGTTATCTGAGGAACTGCCAGATTGATTTTTGCAGTGGTTTTACTAGCTTGCAGTCCCACCAGATATGGAGAATTGTTCCTCATCATCACCAGCATCTGCTATCACCTGCATTTTTATCTTAGCCACTGTGATTGGTGTGAGGTGGAATCTGAGGATCGTTTTGATTTGCATTACCCTGACAATGAAGGATATTGAACATGTTTTCAAGTGCTTCACAGCCATTTCAGATTCCATAGTTTGAGAATTCTGCTAGCTCTGAACCCCATTTTAAATACTGTTATTTGGATCACTGGAGTCTATCTTCTTGAGTTCTATTGTATCTGATTTTATGTTAAAGTCCTTGAACAACTTGCACTTGAGTTTTGTGTCAAATGATAAATTTGTATCTATTTGGATTCTTCTAAAATGTATATATCCAGTTAGAACAGCACAATTGATAAACATTGCTTTCATAGTTTGTATGGTTTTGGATCCTTTTTCAAAACTCAAGTGTTGATAGTTATGTTCGTTTATATCTGGGACTTGGATTTCATTTCAGAGATCAACGTGTCTGTTTCTGTACCACTACTATGCAATTTTTATTTCTATTGCTCTGTAGTACAGCTTGAGGTCATTGTTGTACAGCAGAGGCAATTCCTCTGAAAGTTCTTTTACTGTTCAGGATTGTTTTGGCTATCCTGGGTTCTTTCTATTTTTCCATATACAGTTGAGAGTTGCTCTTTCAGTGTTTATAAAAAGGTGTGTTGAGATTTTGATGGAGATTGCATTTTGGTACGATGGCCATTTTCACTATGGTAATCCTACACATCCAAGATTATGGGAGATCTTTCTGTTTTATGATATCTTCTTGCTTCTTTCTTCAGAGATGCGAAGTTCTTGTCAAACAGATCCTACACTTAATATGTTACAGTTACATCAACATATTTTACATTATTCATGACTGTTGTAAAGGATTTTGTTTCTGTACTTTCTTTCTTGACCCATTTATCATATGTATAAAGGAGGGCTGCTGAACTCTTAGAGTCAAGGACTCTGCTGAAAACTAAGCCATGGAGTGTAAAGGAGACATTGGAAAATATACAAAAGACATGTTTCTGATCATATACAACATTTAAAAGTAATATTTTTTAATATTTTTATTAGGTATTTTCCTCAATTACATTTCCAATGCTATTCCAAAATTCCCCATACTCTCCCCCCCCCCACACTCCCCTCCCGACCCACTATCACATTTTGGCCCTGGCATTCCCCTGTACAGGGGCATATAAAGTTTGCATGTCCAATGGGCCTCTCTTTCCAGTGACGGCCAATTAGGCAATTTTTTGATACATATTCAGCTAGAGTCAAGAGCTTTGGGGTACTGGATAGTTCATAATATTGTTGCACCTATAGGGTTGCAGATACCTTTAGCTCCTTGGTTACTTTCTCTAGCTCCTCCATTGGGGGCCCTGTGATCCATCCAATAGCTGACTGTGAGCATCCACTTCTGTGTTTGCTACGCCCCGGCATAGTCTCAAAAGAGACAGCTATATCAGGGTCCTTTCAGCAAAATCTTGCTAGTGTATGCAATGGTGTCATCATTTGGAAGCTGATTATGGGATGGATCCCTGGATATGGCAGTCTCTAGATGGTCCATCCTTTTGTCTCAGATCCAAACTTTGTCTCTGTAACTCCTCCCATGGGTGATTTCTTCCCAATTCTAAGAAGTGGCAAAGTGTCCAGACTTTGGTCTTCGGTCTTCTTCAGTTTCATGTGTTTTGCAAATTGTATCTTATATCTCAGGTATCCTAAGTTTCTGAGCTAATATCCACTTATCAGTGAGTACAAAGCATTTGAGTTCTTTTGTGATTCTGTTACTTCACTCAGGATGATGCCCTCCAGGTCCATCCATTTGCCTAGGAATTTCAAAATTCATTCTTTTTAATAGCTGAGTAGTACTCCATTGTGTAAATGTATCACATTTTTTTGTATCCATTCCTCTGTTGAGGGGCATCTGGGTTCTTTCCAGCTTTTGGCTATTATAAATAAGGCTGCTATGAACATAGTGGAGCATGTGTCCTTCTTACCGGTTGGAACATTTTCTGGATATATGCCCAGGAGAGGTATTGCAGGATCCTCCTTTAGTACTATGTCCAATTTTCTGAGGAACTGCCAGACTGATTTCCAGAGTGGTTGTACAAGCTTGCAATCCCACCAACAATGGAGGAGTGTTCCTCTTTCTCCACATCCACGCCAGCATCTGCTGTCACCTGAATTTTTGATCTTAGCCATTCTGACTGGTGTGAGATGGAATCTCAGGGTTGTTTTGATTTGCATTTCCCTGATGATTAAGGATGCTGAACATTTTTTCAGGTGCTTCTCAGCCATTCGGTATTCCTCAGGTAAGAATTCTTTGTTTATCTCTGAGCCCCATTTTTAATGGGGTTATTTGATTTTCTGAAGTCCACCTTCTTGAGTTCTTTATATATGTTGGATATTAGTCCCCTATCTGATTTAGGATAGGTAAAGATTCTTTCCCAATCGGTTGGTGGCCTTTTTGTCTTATTGATGGTGTCTTTTGCCTTACAGAAGCTTTGCAGTTTCGTGAGGTCCCATTTGTCAATTCTCAATCTTATAGCACAAGCCATTGCTGTTCTATTCAGGAATTTTTCCCCTGTGCCCATATCTTCAAGGCTTTTCCCCACTTTCTCCTCTATAAGTTTCAGTGTCTCTGGTTTTATGTGGAGTTCCTTGCTCCACTTAGATTTGACCTTAGTACAAGGAGAGAGGAATGGATGAATTTGCATTCTTCTACATGATAACCACCAGTTGTGCCAGCACCATTTGTTGAAAATGCTGTCTCTTTTCCACTGGATGGTTTTAGCTCCCTTGTCGAAGATCAAATGACCATAGGTGTGTGGGTTCATTTCTGGGTCTTCAATTCTATTCCATTGTTCTACTTGTCTGCCACTATACCAGTACCATGCAGTTTTTATCACAATTGCTCTGTAGTAAAGCTTTAGGTCAAGTATGGTGATTCCCCCAAAGGTTCTTTTATTCTTGAGAAGAGTTTTTGCTATCCTAGGTTTTTTGTTATTCCAGTTGAATTTGCAGATTGCTCTTTCTAATTCGTTGAAGAATTGAGTTGGAATTTTGATGGGGATTGCATTGAATCTGTAGATTGCTTTTGGCAAGATAGCCATTTTTACAATGTTGATCCTGCCAATCCATGAGCATGGGAGATCTTTCCATCTTCTGAGATCTTCTATAATTTCTTTCTTCAGAGATTTGAAGTTCTTATCATACAGATCTTTCACTTCGTTAGTTAGAGTGACACCAAGGTATTTTATATTATTTGTGACTATTGAGAAGGTTGTTGTTTCCCTAATTTCTTTCTCAGCCTGTTTATTCTTTGTGTAGAGAAAGGCCATTGACTTGGTTGAGTTAATTTTATATCCAGCTACTTTACCGAAGCTGTTTATCAGGTTTAGAAGTTCTCTGGTGGAATTTTTAGGGTCACTTATATATACTATCATATCATCTGCAAAAAGTGATATTTTGATTTCTTCTTTTCCAATTTGTATCCCATTGACCTCCATTTGTTTACGAATTGCTCTGGCTAGGACTTCAAGTACAATGTTGAATAGGTAGGGAGAAAGTGGGCAGCCTTGTCTAGTCCCTGATTTTAGTGGGATTGCTTCCAGCTTCTCACCATTTACTTTGATGTTGGCTACTGGTTTGCTGTAGATTGCTTTTATCATGGTTAGGTATGGGCCTTGAATTCCTGATCTTTCCAAGACTTTTATCATGAATGGGTGTTGGATCTTGTTGAATGCTTTCTCAGCATTTATCGAGATGATCATGTCGTTTTTGTCTTTGAGTTTGTTTATATAATGGATTACGTTGATGGATTTCTGTATATTAAACCATCCCTGCATCCTTGAAATAAAACCTACTTGGTCAGGATGGATGATTGTTTTAATGTGTTCTTGGATTTGGTTAGGGAGAATTTTATTGAGTATTTTTGCATTGTTATTCATAAGGGAAATTGGTCTGAAGTCCTCTATCTGTGATGGAACTTCCTGTGGTTTAGGTATCAGTGTAATTGTGGCTTCATAGAATGAGTTGGGTAGAGAAACCTTCTACTTATATTTTGTTGAATAGTTTGTGCAGAACTGGAATTAGATCTTCTTTGAAGGTCTGATAGAACTCTGCACTGAACCCATCAGGTCCTGGGCTTTTGTTGGTTAGAAGACTATTAATGACTGCTTCTATTTCTTTAGGGGATATGGGACTGTTTAGATCCTTAAATTGATCCTTATTTGACTTTGGTACCTGGTATCTGTCTAGAAATTTGTCCATTTCGTCCAGGTTTTCCAGTTTTGTTGAGCTTTGTAGAGTTTTGTAGAAGGATCTGATGGTTTTTTGGTTTTTTTCAGGATCTGTTCTTATGTCTCCCTTTTCTTTTCTGATTTTGTTAATTAGGATGCTGTCCCTATGCCCTCTAGTGAGTCTAGCTAAGGGTTTATCTATCTTGTTGATTTTCACAAAGACCAGCTCCTCGTTTGGTTGATTCTTTGAATAGTTCTTCTTGTTTCCACTTGGTTGATTTCGCCCCTGAGTTTGATTATTTCCTGCTGTCTACTCCTCTTGGGTGAATTTGCTTCCTTTTTTCTATAGCTTTTAGATGTGTTGTCAAGCTGCTAGTGTGTGCTCTCTCTAGTTTCTTTTTGGAGGCAGTCAGAGCTATGAGTTCCTTTCTTAGAAATGCTTTCATTGTGTCCCATAAGTTGTGCTATGTTGTGGCTTCATTTTCATTAAACTCTAAAAAGTCTTTAGTTTCTTTCTTTATTCCTTCCTTGATCAAGGTATCATTGAAAAAAGTGTTGTTTATTTTCCACGTGAATATTGGCTTTCCATTATTTATGTTGTTATTGAAGATCAGCAGTAGTCCATGGTGGTCTGATAGGATGCATGGGACAATTTCAATATTTTTGTATCTGTTGAGGTCTGTTTTGTGACCAATTATATGGTCAGTTTTGGAGAAAGTCACTTGAGGTGCTGAGAAGAAGGTATATCCTTTTGTTTTAGGATAAAATGTTCTGTAGATATCTGTTAAGTCCATTTGTTTCATAACTTTTGTTAGTTTCACTGTGTCCTTGTTTAGTTTCTGTTTCTGCGATCTGTCCATTGATGAAAGTGGTGTGTTGAAGTCCCCACTATTATTATGTGAGGTGCAATGTGTGCTTTGAGCTTTACTAAAGTGTCTTTAATGAATGTGGCTGCCCTTGCATTTGGAGCATAGATATTCAGAATTGAGAGTTCCTCTTAGAGGATTTTATCTTTGATGTGTATGAAGTGTCCCTCCTTGTCTTTTTTGATAACTTTGGGTTGGAAGTCGATTTTATTTGATATTAGAATGGCTACTCCAGCTTGTTTCTTCAGACCATTTGCTTGGAAAATTGTTTTCCAGCCTTTCACTCTGAGGTAGTGTCTGCCTTTTTCCTTGAGATGGGGTTCCTGTAAGCAGCAGAATGTTGGGTCCTGTTTGTGTAGCCAGTCTGTTAGTCTATGTCTTTTTATTGGGGAATTGAGTCCATTGATATTAAGAGATTTTAAGGAAAAGTAATTGTTGCTTCCTTTTATTTTTGTTGTTAGAGTTGGCATTCTGTTCTCATGGCTGTCTTTTTTTTTTTTTTTTTTTTTTTTTTTTTTTTTTTTTTTTTTGGTTTGTTGAAGGATTACTTTCTTGCTTTTTCTATGGCGTGGTTTCCATCCTTGTATTTTTTTCTGTTATTATCCTTTGAAGGGCTGTATTCCTAGAAAGATAATGTGTCCATTTGGTTTTGTCATGGAATATTTGGTTTCTCCATCTATGGTAACTGAGAGTTTGGCTGGGTATAGTAGCCTGGGCTGGCATTTGTGTTCTCTTAGTGTCTGTATAACATCTGTCCAGGCTCTTCTGAATTTCATAGTCTCTGGTGAAAAGTCTGGTGTAATTCTGATAGGCCTGCCTTTATATGTTAGTTGACCTTTCTCCCTTACTGCTTTTAATATTCTATCTTTATTTAGTGCATTTGTTGTTCTGATTATTATGTGTCCCGTGGCTGGTGTGGATTGGAAGGGACTTGTGACCCTGATCAGGCCGGATTTTCTGCTTCCCTAGTTAATGCAGTCTCAGGTCCTGTGCGATTGGATTGGAGCAGATGCTGTATTCCACTCACCAGAGGTCTTAAGATCCCGTGGAGGGTCCTGTGAAGACCTTTTGTGTTTAAAATAATATTTTAGTAAAAAAGATGGTTGCATATTATTCCCTGTTGAAAGTAAAAAAAAAAATACATTAGGTTTGGGGTAGTCTCAATATTTGGCTGGGTATAGTAGCCTGGGCTGGCATTTGTGTTCTCTTAGTGTCTGTATAACATCTGTCCAGGCTCTTTTGGCTGTGATTTTAACTAATTTGAAATGCTTAATAAAATTCTTATAAATGCTTTTAAAAAAGAAAATGACGTAAAAAAGTGGACAAATAATTTGAAACAATTTTGTCAAATAATGGTTACATATACATGGAAAATATGCTGGTAGAAATTAATTCACTCCCATTAGTCACTAGGAAATTGTCCCATATCAGAATATGCAAATTAATAAAATCATACCATTACAACGTAAAGTGGAGAACAGCTGAAGCTCCTACATACTGCTAGCAAATTTCAACCAGGTAGTGAAGATATCCCTGCAGGTGTCATGAAATCAGAAAAATGAACCACAAAGAGGTTAGAGTAAAATTGCAGTTCCGGTTCATCTTGTCAACTTAGATCAAATTCTGGGGAGTCTGATGGCATTTTGTCTCTTCTCAAATTATGTAACCAAACTACTCCTATGGCAACCTTTCCTCCATGTTCACTGATCTGTTCAAACCTCGTATACATCACAATAAGTTTTACCATTCACTATACCCTTTCTATATTCACAATTCTTCTTCAGTATTCTCTTTCTCTCAAAAGTTAGGGCAGTTTCTGTTCTCAGTGCTCAGATCTCTGTCCTTCATGTGTTAATTTGTACATGAAATCAGTTAACATAGGGCCTCAATCTTGGTGCTGTGTTTTCTTTCAAACTTTAATCGGGTGTCTCCAGAAAGCAACCTAAAGACAAGGTTCAAACCCTCAGTAGTGATAAGCAGATAAGATGATATCCAAATCGATTTTACCCCAATAACATAAATGTTGTTGGTTTAGTTTATGTACCACAAAACTTAAGTACTAACTTAAACATTGATTTGAAGAGCAGTGGAACAGAATATCCTCAATAAACTGAATGACCTGACCTCCATACATTTAATCATCATCAGCTTAATTGATTTACCTCTTACTTTTAACTGTTCCTGTACTTGAAGTAGTGTTCTGTTGATATTTTTTCTTTCATGAAGACACTGACACTGAATTATTCTTGGTATTAGAGAAAATTTTCTCATGAAATCACCTTTGATATTGAACTGTTCCTGCTTTGAGAGAGAAACAACAAACAAACAAACAAACAAACAAACTAAGCTCATGTTGCAGGTGCTGAGCACTAGCTACCATTGCTTGGAACTCAGGTGTTGCTGCTCTGCATTACTGGGCTCTGACAGGAAGGGCTGACAGGAGGCAGGCAGCAGGAGAGCTCTGAGTTCTGGTCAGATCATGAGGAGGGTGAGCCCTGAACCTGTGTCGCTGGCCTGGAAGTTTGAGAGCTTTTGGTTCCATTCTGCATCCCTTACCAAGGTGTGTCTGGCAGAAAATTCTATCAACTATCTATCTATCTACCTATCTACCTACCTACCTTTCTATCTATCTATCTATCTATCTATCTATCTATCTATCTATCTATCTATCTGAATTAAAAAAATATTTGTCAGGAATTTTTTCTCTCTTATGGGCAATTTTCATATTTAGTATAGCTCTGAATGATATGGTCTTCTGGATCTTAAAAACATTTTCAATAATTGCACAGAATTATTTGTCATCAAAACTGAGAAGTTAGGATCATGTTAGTGTCACTCTTCCAAGAGCAGAGAACACTTTTCTGTGAGAGCCCCAAGTATCCTAAAACCCTTATATCAATTTAAATAATTTTTCTTACATTCTCAAATTATCTTGTGCTTCATGTTTTGGCCCACTTGAGGAGGACTTTTAGATGTCACAGCAGGGAGAAAAGTTAACTCTTAATAAGTCAGAATGAAAACTTGGTACAGATTGACTTCAACAACCTGAAGCAAACTTCAGAAGGTCTAATGTCAGGCTGTTTAATATTAAAACACAGCATTGGGGGGGGGGTTGGTGTAATAAAGTGCCCAGTGCACAAAGAAGCATAATTCCATTGAAACTCAACTCAGGGTCTCTGTCAATTATCCCATGAAGATGGGTTCTAGAGATAGACTTTCAGTACTAGCTTATGGATATAAGGAAGGATCTAGTCTAGTTATGATCATGTATACACTAGATAGATTATATAGGATACTAATCACCTCTGGTCTTGGTTGTGGGAGCTTTGGGGAACTGAACGCTGTACAAGCAATATAAGGACCATTTAGATTACCTTTAGGTCTGGCTGAGAGATCTAATCATGGTCTGCCCCAAAAAATAATGTAGAACAAATGGCTTTTACTCACTTCCAATTTAAAGATTTCTGGATGAAAGGAAAGGTAATATGTCCAATCCTTTGAAGGAAAAATCTGTGTGTTTAATATGTCTGGTTTCCCTGATGATCTGTAGTCACAAGAACTTTTGTGCTCCTAACAGTAAACCACTTTGGAAAAGTGACAGTTTTTGGGGGAAAAAAGTTTTTAATAGGTAGCTCAAGAGGTGGTTTAGTGTTTAAGAGTACTTCTCTTTCTGGGGGTCCAGGTTTGGTTTCTTATATCCACATGGAAGATCGTAACTGTATTATCTCTAGTCCAAATCGATCCAATGGCTTTTCTTTGCTTCCATGGGTGCTCACTCACATGGTACATATACATATATGTGAGCAAAGCACATGCATATAAAATAATCCTAATATAGTTAGATTAACAACTTTCATATTATTTAAGTATTCTACTTTTACTACACAAGACTCATGAAAACATAAGTCCTTATAAGAACAAAGGTCCTGTGAAGGCTCTATGCCCCAGCATATGGGAATGCCAGGACCAGGAATGGGAGATGGGAGAAGGGGGAAGGAGGAGAGGATAGGTGATTTTCAGAGGGGAAACTAGGAAAGGGGATAATATTAGAAATGTAAATTAAAAAATCTAATAAAAAATTCTATGCCCATTCCCCCAAAAAGAATATTACTGCGAAAGAAGCAAGGAAAATGTAAGTATCATGTGATTACTTTTTATAAAATCCCAACAAATGAACAGGAACAGAGTACCAATAAGTTATAATGTGTAAGTAATTAAGTAGTAAAGTGATAAAATAAATCTTTGAAAGGGGGAGGGTGTCAGCCCATTTTAGGTGATTATGATTTTGTTTGTTAAATACTCTGAAGAAAATTTTATTACAGCATAAAATTAATTCAAATGGTACATATTTCAAGATTTATTTATGTTCAGTTTATGTGACTGAGTATTCACTGGCATGTTTATTTATGCACCGTATGTATGCCTGGTGTCTAGCGAGACCATAAGAGGGCATCAGACTCCCTGGAATTGGAGTTATAGATGGTGTGAACTGGCATGTGCATGTTGGGAATGGGATTTTGCTCCTCTGAAAGACCAGGATATATTCTTACGAACTAAGTCATTGCTCCAGGTCATTAATAGGTACATTTATGCGTGTTTATTATGTTTCTATACCTTAGTAAATATTTGAAAAAATTTCAAAATGCACATTTATGGATTGTGTGGATACATTGATGTACACATTAACAATTTAAATAATGGTATTATAGTTGTGTTTAATCTCAACTTTACAGATTGGGTATGATTGGAAGCCTAACAGCTCCATGCAATGCAAAATGTGGTTGTACAACTTCTGCCTATAATTCTGTATGTGGACGAGATGACGTACAATACTTCTCTCCCTGCTTTGCAGGGTGCCATGCTTCTAAACACCTAAGGAAAGAAAAGGTAGAGATATTCTTCTTGTTTCTTCTTCTCTAGTAAATTTTCACAATTTGTACATGGCGACTAGACTTTACTTGTAGGTCTCTAAAATTTTGCCTAGTTCTCTTTACTTTTAATTTTAACCACATGGAAATAAATCCTAATTTTTATTTACGAAATTCCCCTTCAGCAGCATTCACTGAACTTTGATCACAATCTTTCACACAACAGCTCGCCCAGTGTTATCCTGTGAGTCACCTTTCTTTCAAATGTCCCTTCTGCTGAGATTCAAAATGTCTACTCTACATTTTACTGATATTTCCTATTTTTGCTCCACTGCAAGTCAGATATAGACATTACTTTTTAAAATGGAGGTTTGCAAATCCAGTGCTCTACCACTGAGCTACATCCCCAGTTCCTAATTTTTTTTCCTTTTTTTATTAGATATTTTCTTTATTTACATTTCAAATGTTACCCCTTTCCTAGTTTCCTTTCCAAAAATCCCCTATCCCTTCCCCCTGCTCCCTGCTCCCCAACCCACTCATTCCCATTCCTGGTCCTGGCATTCACCTATACTGGGACATAAAGCCTTCACAGGACCAAGGGCCTCTCCTCCCATTGATGACCGACTAGGCTGTCCTCTGCTACAAATATAGCTAGAGCACAAGTTCACCATGTGTTTTCTTTGATTGGTGGTATAGTTCCAAGGAGCCCTGAGGGTACTGATTAGTTCATATCGATGTTCCTATTTTTGATTTTGCACCAGAACTTACATATGCATTTCAAGAACATATCTGACATTATAGAAAACTACAAGCTATAGAGAACTCACACTTGGGAGACAGAGGCAGGCAGATTTCTGAGTTCAAGGCCAGCCTGGTCTACAAAGTGAGTTCCAGGACAGCCAGAGCTATACAGAGAAACCCTGTCAAAATAAATAAATAAATAAATAAATAAATAAATAAACACCTCACATAAATGGGAGAAATATAAATTAAGTGAATTGAATGTGCTCAAAACTCATTAATTATCTCATGGCAGTGACTTGAACCTTCTTTCTTCCAGGAATTCTGCCACTACTCAAAACTAATTCCTTTATTCTTAGTCCTTGTCCTGTTGTAGAGAGCAATTGCCTATTCTACCACTTATATAAATTTATGAGGCTCTCTTATTTTGTGTGTATGCATGGTTTGATGTATGTACCTGGTTTTGTGTGTGTGTGTGTGTGGTTGTGTGTATGTGTGCATATGTGAAGGATGCCCGTGCATGCATAATGGTATTTGATTCTTCAAAATGGAAGTATTCAGCTAGAAGGCCCATACCTAGACATAGTAAAAGCAATATACAGCAAACCAGTAACAAATATCAAACTAAATGAAAAGAAACTTTTAGTGGGAACTAAAAGCAGCAACTAGACAATGCTGCTCACTCTCTTCCTACCTATTCAATGTAGTACTCAAAGTCCTAGGCAGAGAATTAGGGGGAAAAGGAGGTAAAAGGAATATATACAGGAAAGGAAGAAGTCAAAATATCACTATTTGCAGATGATATGATAGTATATATAAGTGACCCAAAAAATTCGGCCAGAGAATTCTTTAACATGATAACCAACTTCAGCAAAGTGGCTGGATATAAAATTAACTTTAAAAAGTATCAGAAGCCTTCCTTTACTCAAAGGATAAACAGATTGAGAAAGAAATTAGCAAAATGAAACCCTTTCACCATATTTGCAAAAAGTATACCTTATCGTGACCCTAACCAAACAAGTGAAATATCTATATGACAAGAACTTCAAGTATTTGAAGAAATAAATCAAAGAAGATCTCAGAACATGGAAAGATCTCCCATGCACATGGATTGGCAGGATGAATACAGTAAAAAAGGCCACCTTGCAGAAAGCAATCTACAGAATCAATGCACTCACCATCAAAATTCCAATGCAATTCTTCGTAGAGCTAGAAAGATAATTTTGCAAATTCATCTGGAATATATATATATATATAAAACACCACTCAGGATAGTGAAAACTATTCTCAGCAATAAAAGAACTTCTGAGGGAATCACCATCCCTCTCCTCAAGCTGTGCTACAGAGCAATAGTGATAAAAATCATATGGTATTGGTACAGAGACAGGCAGGTAGAACATTGGAATTGAACTGATGACACAGAAATGAACCCACATACATATGGTCACTTGATCTTTGACAAAGGAGCTAAAACTATGCAGTGGAAATAAAGACAGCATTTTTCAACAAATGGTGCTGGTTCAACTGGAGTCAACATGTAGAAGAGTGCAAATCCATCCATTCTTTTCTCCTTGTACAATGGTCAAGTTCAAGTGGATCAAGGAAATCCACACAAAACCAGATACACTGAAACTAATAAAAGAGAAAGAGGGGAAGAGCCTCAAACACATGGTCAAGGGGAAATTTTCCTGAACTTAACACCAATACTTTATGCTCTAAGATCAACAATACACAAATGGGACCTCATAATATTAAAAAGCTTCTGTAAGGCAAAGATCACTCACTGTCAATAGGACAAAACAGCAACCAACATATTGGGAAAAGATCTTTATCAATCTTACATTTAATACTGGACTAATATCCAATACACAAAGAACTCAAGAAATTAGATTCCAGAGAATCAAATAACCATATTAAAAATGGGGTACAGAGCTAGACGAAGAATTCTCAACCGAGGAAGATCAAATAGCTCAGACCCACCCAAAGAAATGTTCAACACCCTTAGTCATCAGGGAAATGCAAATCAAAATGACACAGAGATTCCACCTCACACCAGTAAGAATGACTAAGATTAAAGCCTCAGGTGACAGCAGACGCTGGAGAGGAGGTGGAAAAAGAGGAACACTCCTCCATTGTTGGTGGGATTGTAAACTGGTATAACCACTTTGGAGATCAGTTTGGTGGTTACTAAGAAATTTCGACATAGTATTATATGAGGACCCATTTATACCACTACTGTACATATATGCAAAAGATGCTCCAACATATAACAAGGACACATGCTCCACTATGTTCTTAGCAGCCTTATTTCTAGTAGCCACAAGCTGTAAATAACCCAGATGTCCCTTAACAAAGGAATGAATACAGAAAATGTGTTACATTTGTACAATGGAGTACTGCTCAGCCACTAAAAAAAAAATGAAATAATGAAAATTTTAGGACTAGAAAATATCATCCATATTGAGGTAACACAGTCTCAAAAGAACACACACAGTATGCACTCATTGATAAATGGATATTAGCCCAAAAGCTCAGAATACTCATGATACAATTTACAGACCAGAAGAAGGAAGACCAAAGTGTCTATACTTCAGTCCTTAGAAGGAGGAACAAAATATGCAAGGGAGGAGATATGGAAACAATGTGTGGAGGAGAGACTGAAGGAAAGGCCATCCAGAAACTGCACCCACCTGGCAATCCATCTCATATACTGACACCAAACCCATACATTATTATGGATGCCAAGAAGTGCCTGCTGACTGGAACTTGATATAGCTGTCTCCTGAGAGTCTCTCCCAGAGTCTGGGAAAAATAGAGGTGGATACTCGTAGCCAACATTAGACTGACCACAGGGTCCCCAATGGGGGAGTTAAAGAAAGGACTGAAAGAGCTGAAGGGGTTTGCATCCCATAGAAAGAACAACAATATCCACCAACCAGACACGCTAGAGCTCCCAGGAACTAAACCATCAAATAAAGAGTACACAGGGAAGGACCTATGGGTCCAGCTGCATATGTCGCAGAGTATGGCCTTGTCAGGCAGCAATGGGAAGACAGGCCCTTGGTCATGTGACGACTTAATGCCCAGTCTAGGTGAATGCCAGGGCGTGGAGGCAAGAGTGACTGGTAGGGTCGGGAAGCACCCTCATAAATCAGATGTAGGGGGTTGACATTGGGGTTTCCACTGGGGGAACCAGTAAAGGGGATAACATTTGAAATGGAAATAAAGAAAATATCCAATAAAAGAAAGAAAAGGAAAAAAGAAAGAAAGAAATTGGGTAAATGGAGTACTGGTCAACGAACAATGTCTGATGTCATTCATCCAGATCAGTCCGCGGTGAATTGTGAGGCAGTCTTTCACAGGCTTAGAGCTCGTTGATGAAGGCTAGAGTACCTGGCCCCAAATTCCCAGGGAACCACACATTTCTGAATCTGTAGCACTGAACTTATAAGCACAACACCATGGCAGGATTTAATATGGGTGCCATGAGAACCCCATTCTTGGGACCTCATAGAATTTTCACTCCTGACCCTGTGTGCATATTTCATAGCTGCTATGTTTTCTTCAGTTTTTTTTCCTTTTTATTGGAACAAAACATGGATCTAGTTACTAATAACCTTGTCTTCCTTTTCTGCTGTCTACTGATATTTCTAAATAAAACAGAGCAAAAAATAGTATATTTACTGATTTGTAGCCATAATATAAACATGCTTAGTTGAATTTATTATTTGATATCATAATAAAATTTTTAACAAGCATTAGTATAAAAAAGATTTATATAATTTATAAAAATTCTCCTATAATGTTATGTATTATAATATTATTTAAGTCTTTAAAATATGAGAGAAATATATATGTAATTAAAAAGCACTGTTTGTAATAGGTTTTAATCACCTAACATGCCTAAGTCATTTATTAAATTTTATCATAAGTGTGATTATTTGAACACAATTTAAATATGTCCCACTAAAGTTTATGTATCAGAATATTGGTCCACAGTATGATGGATATAGAAGGTGACAGCATCCTTAAAATGTGAAGTCAGGTTAGGGGCAGGGATAATTAATTGTTTTTTATTAGTTTTTTTTTAACTTTTATTGATTCTTTATGAGATTCATATCATGCACACCAGGCCTACAAGTCTGTAATCTGCCCTCTGTCCTTGCAACCTCCTCTCCAAAAGAAATTACAAAACACACAGTCAAAATAAACAAAACCAAGCATAGGAACTATCTCATTGTGGAAACTGAAGTTGTCACAGTGCATTCCACAGTGTGATGTACCTCTGTGTCCATCTTCTCTGCAAATATTCTTTGCAATGAGTCACTGGTCTGGGTTAAGGTCTCTGGCTTCTATCACATCATCAGTATTGGATCCTCACTGTGACTCCTCCCTGCTGTCCTGGTTTCCCTGTATCATGTGAATCCTGTAGCTTTGGTTCAGCAGGACCGGCCCTTTCACATGGTCTAACAGTTCACACATGATATAGATTTGGGGGTAGACCAGCACAAATTTCTGGATTTGGGCCTATGTCATAGAAGAACTAGTCACCCTCTAAGCTTTCCCTTATCCACACCACCAGGTCCAGCTTTTGAGGACTGCTCCAGACTAGCCCACACAATCCCAGCATTGGCCAGAGGCAGGCTCAGCCCTTCTACACTCATTCCCTCAGGGATGGCTCACTCACACAGATGCCTCCACAGTCAACTCAACTGTGGTGCCCAGTCAAGGCAGGGTCTCACTCTCCCTGCACCCAGAAAGAGGCTGAACCAGTTACCCTTGGTATTGACTCACCACTACCTTTGCCATCAGGGCCAGATCCACTGTATTACCCCTGAAAGCTGCAGGGTGAGCTTTTCCAAGAACTATATCCAGTGAGGGGCTGGGCTACTCTCATAACCTCAGGCCAGGTCAAGTGACTGCTGCAGGTGTCAAGGGGTTGAGGGAGGGGGGAGTATCATCTCTACACACATCCACCTCAGAGTAGATGAGTGGCCAGGCACAGTGGGGCCAGTTGTTCCCTGAGATGCTAAGCACATTATCAATACTGAGCTACTCTTCTATTTGGGAAATTGTGCTTAGGAACATTCAGTACAAGGAATTCTTTATAAATTTTCTTCCATTTCTACAATGCATAATTAATTCATAATGAATATCAAATATAAAAAGATTTCACAAAATATCCACACAAGTTTATGATAGCATTTGGTAATTAAAAGGGTGGAAATAAAATAATTGCAGTAAAGAGTATAATAGCCAGAGTTTTATAAAAAAAGATAATTATTTGGGTTGGAAATAATAGCTGTGAAGCAACATTGAAAAAAACAAATGGTATGACTATACAAATTTGTCATGTATGGAATGGAGGAATGAACACAATCAAAATTAACATGAAATGGGGAAGAACTAGAACAACAAAATAATTTTGATAAAACTAAGGAGAAATAATACTTTTAGTAAAATTTTAAAAAATGTCTTTTCTTTATATTAATAATCTGAACATTGGGCTGCTTGAGAGCACATCTTATATTTTGTAAAATATGTCCAGATTTTTAAATTTTGTGTAATAAAAACCCTTGTGTTTTTCTTAAGGATTGTGTATCTTTAACTGGTTCTTATATTTTTTATGTTCTGATGTGTTATTATTTTCTTTCTGCCTGAAGAATTTGTTCATCATTTCTGAAATGTATTCACTCAGCATGGGATGCTGGGTTGAATGCTCTTCACCCCTCCTTAGCAGTTGAAATACACAGTTTAGACCTTCTGTACTGTGACAAATACCTGAGAGAAACTATTTGAAAGAGGAATGATTTGGTTTTGTTCCAGCTTTTAACTGTTAGTACATTGTAATTTGCTTGCATTTGTTAAGTCTGTGGAGGGTCACTGATGTGGATCAGGGCTTCTCACACTACTGCATTGAATAAGGAGAGGGGAAACATGTATGCATGCCTGAGCTAGCTGACATCTAGCACATTTATTTCCTTCTGGCCACTTTGTATCAGGTAGTGCTCACATTCACTTCCACAAATTAATGTCTGGTTATGATTCCAAATATACACAGGACAAACTGTTAATCAGAATTCCCCACCACAGAGCTGTAGTATCTTGTCTGCCCCCAAATATTATAATTCTCTCTTTGATTGTGCTTTCTGTAGTATGTTTATAATTTTCATTTTATTCATATTTTTGGAATCACCATGTATCTTGAGTCTGGATCAATATCTTTCATTTGTTACCTTATTTCTACTTAGCAACTACCACTATATTTTTGAATTTGAATAACATTTTTATGATTCCCCAATTCTAAGTTCAGAACCTCAGACATAGCATGACTCAGTTGTATAGACAGAAGTCTGGGTTCAGGCACAAGTTCTGGTCTCTCTAGAAACTCTGAGAAGGAATGATTTGTAAACACTTCTGGTTTCTCCATGCTTGAAAGTAATAAAATATGTATTTCTTTAATAGATTTACTCAGAGGCAGTTTTAGCTTACACCAACTACTCAAATTCTTTAACCAAAAGACCCCCTTTCTTCAAGGCCAGCAAAATAGAATTGTAGGTTGCCTGTGTTGACTGTAAAATGCTTAGTCCAGTTTGATGCTCATCTTGTCAGTTGAGGCTCAATCAAAGCAGTCTTTTTTTCTCCACCATTACACAGGCAATATGCTTTATAAGAGAACTGAAAGTCACAGATTTTTTCCCCTAGGTATTATGAAGTTATGTATAAATGATGGAAGAAATAACCACAGGCATCTTGAATGACTTTCTAGCACAGAAAGGAATGGACATCTACACTGTGCTATACCTTTTAATATCTTTTATAAGTTTCCAACACTTTTACTTAAAAAAAAATCGACTCCTTTCTCACAAAATAAATCGTGCCCAGTTCCTTCCCCTTCACTCCTCCCAGTTACCCCTATTTCCTTGCTCCCACAGATCCAATCCTATTCTGTGTCCTCTTTAGAAAAGAGTAGACTTCTAAGAGACAACATTCAAATAGGACAAAACAAGATACAATAAGAGGCTTGAACAAGGGGACTGAAGAACCAAAGAGCCCCCAGAGCGGGGAACAATCGTCAGAGATACATCCCTCTCACTGTTATGAGTTCCATGAATACACCAAGGTTGTTAGGCCATAACATAAACACAGAACCTGATGCAGATTCATGCAGACCCTCTGCTTGCCACATCAGTCTCTTTAAACCCATATATCTCAGTGGAGTGACAGAATTAGTACTCCAATTTAGACTCTCTCTTTCCCACAGAATATCTGGATGAGGTTCTCTGCACTACTCCTATCTACTGATGGAGGGAATCTCACTGATGACAACTGGACAAGGCACCAAACTATGAGTATAGCAGAATATTTTTAGCAACATTTTTTTTTTTTCTGCCAGCCATGTGTGGTTCTAGTCTAGGTCTCTGGGCTATCTAGTATCCAGGTCTTAGACATACAGGCAGTGTAGATCATGGGCTCCTTCTACTGGTATAGGCCTCAAGTTAAACAAACCAGTGGTTAGTTACTACAAGTTCTGTACCATCATTGCCCCAGCACATCTTGAGGACAGGATTAAAGATTGAGTTTTGTGGCTGGGTTGTGTTCCATCTTGTTTTTTTAAGTAGCTCAGGGAGTATCATCTTGTGCAAAAAAGACTAGAACAGCGGTTTTCAATCTTCATAATGTTTGAACCTATATTACAATTCTTCTTATTATGGTGACCATCAACTACAAAATTATTTTCAATGGTACTTCATAACTGTAATTTTGTTACTTTTATAAATTTGAATGAAAATATCAGGTTGTGGGATAGCTGATATGAACAGGTCATTTGACCTTAAAGGAACTGTGACCTGCGTGTTGAGAATTTCTTGACAAGAAGTAGGGGTCAGGGATCTGGGCAAGCCCTTTACATTCAAAGAGCTCTGTGCATGTTTTCCTTAGCAAAAGGACCACAGTGATGGTTTTCAGAAAATGACCTTTTGTCTCAGCATTATCCTTGGATGGTTTGGGATTGCTGTGGAACTCTCAGCCAACAACACAAATGAATGCAACCCAGTCTCACCACTGGAAGCCTTGCCTGCCTACAATCAAGTTCAGATACCATATCCTCTATTACTAGGAGTCCTCACAAGATTTATCCTCAGAGATTCCAAAAATCCTCCACTGGACTATTTCAATAACACCCCCCAATTCTCCCAATTTTTAGCTTTGTCTCCCCAAACCCTCTTCTTCCACTCCTTCCCCATCTGATTCCTCTTGCTCCTGTCTTTGTCTACAGGCAGTATAAAAACATTTTTTGTTTGTTTCTCCTTCCCAAGGAGATCAATGAATCTGCCCTAGAGTCCTAATTTTTATCTAAACTTTCAGGGTCTGTGAATTGTAGCTTGATTATCACTTACTTAATGCTAATAATATCCACTTATAAACTAGTACATAATATGTTTCTCCATCTTGTATGTTTCTCCATCTACCTCACACATATGTTTTTGTTCTACTATTCATTTGCCAACAAATTTCATGATGTCACCTTTTTTAACTGCTGAGAAATAAATACTCCATTGTGTACATGTGTCACATATCCTTTATTATTATGAGTATTATATAGCTTAGTTGAAATTTTTGGCTATTATGTATAAACCCACAGTGAACATAGTTGAGCAATTTTCTCTGTGGTAGGCTGGCGCATCCTTTCTGTATTATTCCTTTTAGTGATTGAGACAGATAAAATATCAGAGTTGTTTTGATATGCATTTCCCCAATGGCTAAGGATATTGAACATTTCTTTATGTGTATCTTAGCCATTTGAGATTCCTTTATTGAAAATCTGCTTGGATATGTCTACCATTTTTAATTGGTTTATTTTGGTTTTTAAACCTGATTGAGTTGCTTATGTTTTAGAACTTTATTGGATGTGAAGTTCATAAAAATCTCTTCCAATTCTGTAGGCTTCTACTTTTGGTTTCCTTTTTTCATACAGAAAAGTTTTACTTATATAAGTTCCATTAACAGATGATCTTAATGACTACACTATCAGTGTTCTGTTCAGAAAGTTGTCTCCTATGTCAATATATTCAAGGAGGTTCCATTTTTCTCTTCCATCAAATGTAGTGTGTCTTATTTATGTAGAGATCTTTGATCCATTTGGAACATTCACTGATGATACTTTAATTTTTCCAGGGTGTATTTCTAGCTTCTTTATCAAAAATAAGGTGTATGTAGCTGTTTGTATTCTTGCTGGGTCTTCAATTTGATTCCATTGATGAATATGTCCTTCTTATACCAAAAACATGCAGTTTTTAATGTCTATAGCTCTGTAACCCAATTAAAATCAGAGGTAGATATACCTTCAGTAGTTGTTTTATTCCTCAGGACTCTTATAGCTATCATCTGTTGTTGTATTTGAATATGAAGTTGAGAACTGTCTTTCCCAGTTATATAAATAATTCTGTTGGACATTTGATGAGGATTGCATTGAACATGTAGATTTCTTTTGGTAGAATTGCCATTATATACCTTGTTAACTCTACTGATTTGTGAGCATGGAAATTTTCCATCCTCTGATATTTTCATCAACTTCTTTCTTAAAATCTTGAAAGTCTTAACATACAAGCCTTTCACTGGTTTGCCTAGAAATATATCAAAATAAGTTGGTACTGGAAATCAGTTTGGCAGTTCCTCAGAAAATTGGATATCATACTATCTGAGAATTCGGCTATACCACTCCTGAGCCTATACCCAGAAGATGCTCCAACATGTAATAAGCACACATGCTCCACTATCTTTATAGCAGCCTTATTTATAATAGCCAGGAACTGGAGAGAACCAAGATGTCCTTCAACAAAGGAATGGATAAAGAAAATATGGTACATTTACACACGGAGTACTACTCAGCTATTAAAAATGATGAATTCATGAAATTCTTAGGCAAATAGATAGAACTAGAAAATATCATCCTGAGTGAGGTAAACCAATCACAAAAGAACATGCATGGTATGCACTAACTGATAAATGGATATTAGCCCAGAAGCTCAGAATACTCAAGATGCAATTCACAAACCACAAGAAGCATAAGAAGGAGGACCGAATTTGGCCCTTCTTAGAAGGGGGAACAAAATACCCATGGAAGGAGTTACAAAGACAAAGTGTGGAGCAGAGCCTGAAGGAATGGCCATCCAGAGACTGCCCCACCAGGGAATCCATCCCATATACAATCACCAAACCCAGACACTATTGAGGATGCCAACAAATGCTTGCTGATAGAAGCATGTTATACCTCTATCCCGAGAGACTCTACCAGTGGCTGACAAATACAAAGATGGATGTACCCAGCCAACCATTGGACTGAGTACAGGGTCCCCAGTGGAGGAGCTAGAGAAATTAGCAAGGAGCTGAAGGGGTTTGCAGCCCCATAGAAGGACAACAATATGAACTAACAAGTATCTCAGAGCTCCCAGGAACTAAAACACCAACCTAAGAGTACACAAGGTTGAACTCATGGCTCCAGCTGCATATGTAGCAGAGGATGGCCTTGTAGGTCATCAATAGGAGGAGAGGGACTTGGTCCTGTGAAGTTTCTATGCCCCAGTGTAAGGGAATGCCAAGGCCAGGAAGCAGGAGTGGGTGGGTTTGTGAGCAGTAGTAGACTTCTCCATGAAAAGCACACCAAAATGGTTATCCAATACCAAATGATTAGCACCAAATCTGTACATAAAAGTAATAATATACGGACTAACTTACACACACACACAAATATATGTGTGTATAAATATATATGTACATATATGTATGTATAAACATATATACCTATGTATGTGTAACAGTATATAAAACAGAAAAAGAGGCTACTAATTTGAAATAAGGACATAAGAAAGGCTTTGAGAAGAGGAAAGGAGGGGAAAATTCAATGATTGAAATTTAATATCACTAAATAAAATGTATAAAAGCAATAGGAAACAAACCCCTGGGAAATGTCTCTTGAATATTAATTTAATTTTTACTCTCATATTAGCAAGGCTATTGTATGCTGGCTGTTTCTGAAATACTATTTTTATTTTCAATATTAATAGGTATTCTACAATTGTTCTTGCATTAAAGAAGGATTGACATCTCCTGATGGTGAAGGTCAATATATTGATGCTGTTTCTGGAACGTGTAATAGCAACTGTCTTTCATTACCTTTGTTTTTTGCCTTTTACTTTTCTGCAACCGTTTTTTCTAATCTCTGTAGTATACCTGCCCTCATGATTATCGTGGAGTAAGTATGTAATTTTTATAATTATTGAGAAGTTAGTATATAAGAATGAAGAATTTAGAAATAGTGCAAATTATTATAGCAAATGATTTCCTGTTTTATTGTAGTAAATATATAGAGAAGATATTCATATTGTTAAAATTTATGTATGTGTAATTTTTGTTTTACTTATCTTACTTAGTCCTTTTATTACATAACTTGTATAGATACTACATTTATTCTCACTTTAATTTAAAAATGCAACAAGTTTTGTAATTGCATATATTGCTCTCTAACTTTATAGCAATGTAGGTGTCTATGCACCAGAAACAGCTTTGAAAGAAACCTTACCTTGTAGAATATACATGATGAATCCACAATCAAGAGAATTTTAAATTGTCACATAGATGTGAGTGTAAATTTGACTTATTAGTGTGTATATTTAACTATAATTCTACAATAACAACTGGGTCATGAGAAATCATAAGTGTCAACAACAAAGGACCACAGTAACTTTTACAGTTTCAATTTATTAAATGACCCAAAATTTGCCACTTATTTGAGAGTCCAGAATATGTTTAGCCCAAATAACCACCCATTTTTACTCTAGATACATAATAAAAGAGCATTATTCTAAACTAAATCTGTTGAGTGGTTATCAAGGATGTCAGTGGCCTGACTATCCAGTAAAGGCTGACCAACAAGAAGAAAATCAATAGCTTACTTCTGACATGTTCTCAGTTGTGCCGTGAATATAGAGACAGAAATTGTGGAATATCCAAACAAATACATAGTTTAATGAAAAAAAAACAAAAACAAAAAACAAAACAAGAGAGAATTAGAAGGAACTGAAGGGGAGGGAAAGTGAGGAGGGGTTTAATCATAACACATAATGTGCCAAACTAATTTCTCTACAAAAGATAAGGGAAATTGGAGAGATGCATGCTTTGTTTTATCCTCTATGTTGCTGTAGTTGAAGTATTTGATTCTGTATTGTTTTTGGTGGATAAAGTCTTGCTGTACAACCCAAACTGGCCTCAAACACATGACCCTTCTGCCCCAGCCTGTCCAGGACTTGGGTTGAAATCAGATGTATGTTTTTTAAATTTTTTCTTGCCTTTTTTATTAGATTTTTTTTATTTACATTTCAAATGTTGTCCCCATTTCCTATTTTCCCCCTCTGAAAATCCCCTATTTCCTCTCCCCTCCCACTGCTCCACAACCAACCCACTCCTGCTTCCAGGCCCTGGCATTCCCCTATACTGGAGCACAGAACCTTCACAGAACCAAGGGCCTCTCCTCCCATTGATGACCAACTAGGCCATTCCCTGCTACATATGCAGCTAGACCCATGAATCCCACCATGTGTTTTCTTTGATTGGTGGTTTAGTCCCAGGGAGCTCTGGGGTTACTGGTTAGTTCCTCCTATGGGGCTGCAAACCCCTTTAGCTCCTTGGGTACTTTCTCTAGTTACTTCATTGGGAACCCTGTGTTTTGTCTAATAGATGGCTGTAAGAATCCACTTCTGTATTTGTCAGGCACTGGCAGAGCCTCTCAGGAGACAGCTTTATCAGGCTCCTGTCAGCTAGCTCTTGTTAGCATCTGCAATAGTGTTGGCGTGTGGTGGTTGTTTATGGGATGGGTCTCCAGGTGGAGCAGTCTCTGGATGGTCATTTCTTCAGCCTCTGCTCTGAACTTTGTCTCTGTAATTCCTTCCATGGATATTTTGTTCCCGCTTCTAAGAAAGATTGAGGTATCCACACTTTGTTCTTCCATCTTTGTAAGTTTCATGTATGTTGCAAATTATGTCTTGGGTATTCTGAGCTTCTGGGCTAATATTCACTTATCAGTGAGTGCATGTAATGTTTGTTCTTTTGTGACTGAGTTATCTCACTTAGAATGATATCCTCCAGTTCCATCTATTTGTCTAAGAATTTCATAAATTCATTATTTTTAATGTGCATCTTAATGGAGTAGTTTTATCATAGTATGGTAAAAAGGTTCAAGGCAGAAAGTGGAGAGAAGAGAAACTGCGGGTGTAATAGTGACATTTAGAGTTAATTTCATAAGTATTTGGTGGTTTTAAAAGTTTGTGTTAAAAGGGTGAGAGTTATAACTTTGTTGGGATATGGACACATCTAGAATCTTATTCAGGATTCCCATTTGGGCATCTAAAAGAACAGTTCTATTAATGAAAATATAATATTCAAAGAAGAGAAATGAAAAAGAACCGATACTTGAGTTGATGAAATGTTTAAGTGAGTATAGACATTTGCTATCAAGTCTGAGAACCAGAATTCAATAACTTAGAATGCACATGGAAAATGGAAAATATACCATATCTTGAAAGGATTCCTCTGACCTTAGCAGTACACCATCTCTCTCTACCTCCTTCTCCCTCTCCTTCCCGCCTTACTCACAAAAGGCACACATATAAATTATTAGTAAATAATGTGACTTCATTAAAGTAGATATGAAATATCCAATAAATGTTCTCAGCAGGGAGAGAATTATATTCCTAAAATGTGATTTTTGAGTTTTCAGCTTCTTAATGACTAAAAAAAGGAATAAAACATACTATGCCTTCACACACATATATTTTGTAAATTATGAGATGATAAAACAGAAAAATTTAGGCTGGGCATGGTGCTGCACACCTTTAATCCCAGCACTTGGGAGGCAGAGGCAGGCAGATTTCTGAGTTCGAGGCCAGCCTGGTCTACAAAGTGAGTTCCAGGACAGCCAGGGCTATACAGAAAAACCCTGTCTCAAAAAACAAAACAAACAAACAAACAAAAACAGAAAATTTTAAAATTACGTCTATACAAATTGAAGCAATACAGGAATTTCAGCTACTATGTTCACAATAATGTTTCTAAGGAACAAAAAACAAACATGGCATAACTGTGTTGATCTCAACATTGAGTACTAAAGCTGGAACAGTGTGTGTTTGAAGCTAGTCTAGGTTATTCAGTGACTTTTGTTGAAAAGAAAAGAAATGTGAAGAACACCCCAGAATTTACAGATGTCATGAATTTTCTGCATATAATTCTGATCAGAGTATGAGGTTCCTTCTTTGAGATGAATGTTTTGGGACCGGGGCTGAGTATAAGAAGACAAGTCTGAGTCTCTCGGAAACTGATGTCACAGAAGGCAAGGAATATGCCCAGAATTTCTCTGATAAAACAATTTCAATATTATAGAAAAAACTGTTCAGTAAATGAACATATAATCTTTTTTTTCTTTTTTAATATTTTTATTAGGTATTTTCCTCATTTACATTTCCAATACTATCCCAAAAGTCCCCCATACCCTCACCCCCCCAGTCCCCTACCCACATACTCCCACTTTTTGGCCCTGGCATTCCCCTGTACTGGGGCATATAAAGTTTGCATGACCAACGGGCCTCTCTTTCCAGTGATGGCCGACTAGGCAATCTTTTGATGCATATGCAGCTAGAGTCAAGAGCTCCAGGGTACTGGTTAGTTCATATTGTTGTTCCACCTATAAGGTTGCAGATCCCTTTA
This sequence comes from Mus musculus, assembly GCF_000001635.26. Classification (NCBI taxonomy): domain Eukaryota; kingdom Metazoa; phylum Chordata; class Mammalia; order Rodentia; family Muridae; genus Mus; species Mus musculus. The sequence continues at coordinate 97,273,161 of NC_000067.6, forward strand.
GCTCCTTGGATACTTTCTCTAGCTCGTACATTGGGGGCCCTGTGACCCATCCAATAACAGACTGTGAGCATCCACTTCTGTGTTTGCTAGGCTCCGGCATAGTTTCACAAGAGACAGATATCAGGGTCCTTTCAGAAAAATCTTGCTAGTGAATGCAATGGTGTCAGAATTTGGAGGCTGATTATGGGATGGATCCCTGGATATGGCAGTTTCTAGATGGTCCATAATTTTGTCTCTGCTCCAAACTTTGTCTCTGTAACTCCTTCCATGGGTGTTTTGTTCCCAATTCTAAGAAGGGTCAAAGTATCCACACTTTGGTCTTCTTTCATCTTGAGTTTCATGTGTTTCATAATTGTATCTTATATCTTGGGTATTCTAAGTTTCTGGGCTAATATCCACTTATCATTGAGTACATATCATTTGAGTTCTTTTGTGATTGGGTTACCTCACTCAGGGTGATGCCCTCCAGGTCCAAACATTTGCCTAGGAACTTCATAAATTCATTCTTTTTAATAGCTGAGTACTACTCCACTGTGTATATGTACCATATTTTTTGTATCCATTCCTCTATTGAAGGACATCTGGGTTCTTTCCAGCTTCTGGCTATTATAAATAAGGCTGCTATGAACATAGTGGAGCATGTGTCTTTCTTACTACTTGGAACATCTTCTGAATATATGCCCAGGAGAGGTATTGCAGGATCCTCATTTAGTACTATATCCAATTTTCTGAGAAACCGCCAGACTGATTTCCAGAGTGGTTGTACAAGCTTGCAATCCCACCAACAATTTGAGGAGTGTTCCTCTTTCTCCACATCCTCCCCAGCATCTGGAATCACCTGAATTTTTGATCTTAGCCATTCTGACTGGTGTGAGATGGAATCTCAGGGTTGTTTTGCTTTGCATTTCCCTGATGATTAAGGATGCTGAACATTTTTTCAGGTGCTTCTCAGCCATTCGGTATTCCTCAGGTAAGAATTCTTTGTTTATCTCTGAGCCCCATTTTTAATGGGGTTATTTGATTTTCTGAAGTCCACCTTCTTGAGTTCTTTATATATGTTGGATATTAGTCCCCTATCTGATTTAGGATAGGTAAAGATCCTTTCCCAATCTGTTGGTGGTCTTTTTGTCTTATTGACGGTGTCTTTTGCCTTGCAGAAACTTTGGAGTTTCATTAGGTCCCATTTGTCAATTCTCGATCTTACAGCACAAGCCATTGCTGTTCTGTTCAGGAATTTTTCCCCTGTGCCCATATCTTCAAGGCTTTTCCCCACTTTCTCCTCTATAAGTTTCAGTGTCTCTGGTTTTATGTGAAGTTCCTTGATCCACTTAGATTTGACCTTAGTACAAGGAGATAAGTATGGATCGATTCGCATTCTTCTACACGATAACCACCAGATGTGCCAGCACCATTTGTTGAAAATGCTGTCTTTCTTCCACTGGATGGTTTTAGCTCCCTTGACGAAGATCAAGTGACCATAGGTGTGTGGGTTCATTTCTGGGTCTTCAATTCTATTCCATTAGTCTACTTGTCTGTCTCTATACCAGTACCATGCAGTTTTTATCACAATTGCTCTGTAGTAAAGCTTTAGGTCTGGCATGGTGATTCCGCCAGAAGTTCTTTTATCCTTGAGAAGACTTTTTGCTATCCTAGGTTTTTTGTTATTCCAGACAAATTTGCAAATTGCTTTTTCCAATTCGTTGAAAAATTGAGTTGGAATTTTGATGGGGATTGCATTGAATCTGTAGATTGCTTTTGGCAAGATAGCCATTTTTACAATGTTGATCCTGCCAATCCATGAGCATGGGAGATCTTTCCATCTTCTGAGATCTTCCTTAATTTCTTTCTTCAGAGATTTGAAGTTTTTATCATACAGATCTTTCACTTCCTTAGTTAGAGTCACGCCAAGATATTTTATATTATTTGTGACTATTGAGAAGGGTGTTGTTTCCCTAATTTCTTTCTCAGCCTGTTTATTCTTTGTATAGAGAAAGGCCATTGACTTGTTTGAGTTTATTTTATATCCAGCTACTTCACCGAAGCTGTTTATCAGGTTTAGGAGTTCTCTGGTAGAATTTTTAGGGTCACTTATATATACTATCATATCATCTGCAAAAAGTGATATTTTGACTTCCTCTTTTCCAATTTGTATCCCCTTGATCTCCTTTTGTTGTCGAATTGCTCTGGCTAATACCTCAAGTACTATGTTGAAAAGGTAGGGAGAAAGAGGGCAGCCTTGTCTAGTCCCTGATTTTAGTGGGATTGCTTCCAGCTTCTCTCCATTTACTTTGATGTTGGCTACTGGTTTGCTGTAGATTGCTTTTATCATGTTTAGATATGGGCCTTGAATTCCTGATCTTTCCAAAACTTTTATCATGAATGGGTGTTGGATCTTGTCAAATGCTTTTTCTGCATCTAACGAGATGATCATGTGGTTTTTGTCTTTGAGTTTGTTTATATAATGGATTACATTGATGGACTTTCATATATTAAACCATCCCTGCATCCCTGGAATAAAACCTACTTGGTCAGGATGGATGATTGCTTTAATGTGTTCTTGGATTAGGTTAGCAAGAATTTTATTGAGGATTTTTGCATCGATATTCATAAGAGAAATTGGTCTGAAGTTCTCTATCTTTGTTGGGTCTTTCTGTGGTTTAGTTATCAGAGTAATTGTGGCTTCATAGAATGAGTTGGGTAGAGTACCTTCTACTGCTATTTTGTGGAATAATTTGTGCAGGACTAGAATTAGATCTTCTTTGAAGGTCTGATAGAACTCTGCACTAAACCCATCTGGTCCTGGGCTTTTTTTTTGGTTGGGAGACTATTAATGACTGCTTCTATTTCTTTAGGCAATATGGGACTGTTTAGATCGTTAACTTGAGACTTATTTAACTTTAGTACCTGGTATCTGTCTAGAAATTTGTCCATTTCATCCAGGTTCTCCAGTTTTGTTGAGTATAGCCTTTTGTAGAAGGATCTGATGTTGTTTTGGATTTCTTCAGGTCTGTTGTTATGTCTCCCTTTTCATTTCCGATTTTGTTAATTAGGATGCTGTCCGAGTGCCCTCTAGTGAGTCTGGCTAAGGGTTTATCTATCTTGTTAATATTCTCAAAGAACCAGCTCCTCATTTGGTTGATTCTTTGAATAGTTCTTCTTGTTTCCACTTGGTTGATTTCGCCCCTGACTTTGATTATTTCCTGCCATCTACTGCTCTTGGGTGAATTTGCTTCCTTTTTCTAGAGCCTTTAGGTGTGTTGTCAAGCTGCTAGTGTGTGCTCCCTAGTTTCTTTTTGGAGGCACTCAAACTATGAGTTTCCCTCTTAGAAATGTTTTCATTGTGTCCCATAAGTTTTGGTATGTTGTGGCTTCCTTTTCATTAAACTCTAAAACGTCTTTAATTTCTTTCTTTATTCCTTCCTTGACCAAGGTATCACTGAAAAGAGTGTTGTTCAGTTTCCACGTGAATAATGGCTTTCCATTATTTATGTTGTTATTGAAGATCAGCCTTAGTCCATAGTGGTCTGATAGGATGCATGGGACAATTTCAATATCTTTGTATCTGTTAAGGCCTGTTTTGTGACCAATTATATGGTCAATTTTGGAGAAGGTACCATGAGGTGCTGAGAAGAAGGTATATCCTTTTATTTTAGGATAAAATGTACTGTAGATATCTGTTAAGTCCATTTGTTTTATAACTTCTGTTAGTTTCACTATATCCCTGTTTAGTTTCTGTTTCCATGATCTGTCCATTGATGAAAGTGGTGTGTTGAAATCCCCACTATTATTGTGTGAGGTGCAATGTGTGCTTTGAGCTTTACTAAAGTGTCTTTAATGAATGTGGCTGCCCTTGCTTTTGGAGCATAGATATTCAGAATTGAGAGTTCCTCTTAGAGGATTTTATCTTTGATGTGTATGAAGTGTCCCTCCTTGTCTTTTTTTGATAACTTTGGTTTGGAAGTCGATTTTATACGATATTCGAATGGCTACTCCAGCTTGTTTCTTCAGACCATTTGCTTGGAAAATTATTTTCCAGCCTTTCACTCTGAGGTAGTGTCTGTCTTTTTCCCTGAGATGGGTTTCCTGTAAGCAGCAGAATGTTGGGTCCTGTTTGTGTAGCCAGTCTGTTACTCTATGTCTTTTTATTGGGGAATTGAGTCCATTGATATTAAGAGATATTAAGGAAAAGTAACTGTTGCTTCCTTTTATTTTTGTTGTTAGAGTTGGCATTCTGTTCTTATGGCTGTCTTCTTTTTGGTTTGTTGAAGGATTACTTTCTTGCTTTTTCTATGTCGTGGTTTCCATCCTTGTATTTTTTCTTCTGTTATTATCCTTTGAAGGGCTGGATTCATAGAAAGATAATGTGTCAATTTGGTTTTGTCATGGAATATTTGGTTTCTCCATCTATGATAAGTGAGAGTTTGGCTGGGTATAGTAGCCTGGGCTGGCATTTGTGTTCTCTTAGTATCTGTATAACATCTGTCCAGGATCTTCTGGCTTTCATAGTCCCTGGTGAAAAGTCTGGTGTAATTCTGATAGGTCTGCCTTTATATGTTAGTTGACCTTTTTCCCTTACTGCTTTTAATATTCTATCTTTATTTAGTGCATTTGTTGTTCTGATTATTATGTATCGGGAGGAATTTCTTTTCTGGACCAGTCTATTTGGAGTTCTGTAGGCTTCTTGTATGTTCATAGTTCATTGGGAAGTTTTCTTCTATAATTTTCTTCTCCTATTATCTGTCAGTTTGGTCTTCTCACTGTGTCCTGGATTTCCTGGATGTTTTGAGTTACGATCTTTTTGCATTTTGCATTTTCTCTGAATTTTGTGCCCATGTTCTCTATGGAATCTTTTTCATCTGAGATTCTCTCTTCCATGTCTTGTATTTTGTTGCTGATTCTTGCATCTATGGTTCCAGATTTTTTCCTAGGGTTTCTGTCTGCAGTGTTGCCTCACTTTGGGTTTTCTTTGTGTCTATTTCCCTTTTTAGGTCTTGGATGGTTTTATTCAATTCCATCATCTGTTTGGTCGTGTTTTTCTGCAATTCTTTAAGATATTTTTGTGCTTCCTCTTTAATGTCTTCTACCTGTTTAGCAGTGTTCTCCTGTATTTCTTTAAGTGAGTTATTAAAGTCCTTCTTGATGTCCTCTACCATCATCATGAGATATGCTTTTAAATCCAGGTCTAGCTTTTCAGGTGTGTTGAGGTGCCCAGGACTGGGTGGGGTGGAGTGCTGCATTCTGATGATGGTGAGTGATTTTGGTTTCTGTTAGTAAGATTCTTATGTTTACTTTTCGCCATCTGGTAATCTCTGGAGTTAGCTGTTATAGTTGTCTCTGGTTAGAGTTTGTTCCTCAGGTGATTATGTTAGCCTCTATCAGCAGACCTTGGAAACTAGATCTCTCCTGAATTTCAGTGGTCAGAGTACTCTCTGCATGCAAGCTTTCCTCTTCCAGGGAAGGTGCCCAGATATCTGATGTTAGAACCTGCTTCCTGGCAGAAGTTGTGTTCCACTCACAAGAGGTCCTAAGATCCCATGGAGAGTCCTGTGGGGACCTTGGCGGTATCTGCAGACTCCGTGCCCATGGTGCCCTGGTGCTGGTGCCAACCGGAAGGGAACATATAGTCTTTGAAAGCATGGCATTTCATGAAATCTCAGAATCCTAGAGATGGCATTAGAATTCATTTAAAGTAGGAGAATTACAGAATAATGTTTATTATCAAATACAGGAAATAACTGTAGTTTTCCACATCAATAGAAAATATATCTTTTCATTTTGAAGCCTTAAATTGGGTCAAATGACTTATCAAAAGATTTTGAGACAGAAATTTTAGATCCAAAACAAAAGGCACTTGCAGATGGGAGGTTTATAAATAAGAGGGCCTGTATTACATTTTACAGCAATCTCAATAAATATATTAATGATGCATCTTCAGGTCCTAAGAAAACAAAAGTAACACAAAACCAGTAGAACAACGTGGGAGCTCAACTGTAGTGCTGTTTGGAGTATAATTACTGAATACTCACAAAGCCTTGGTCGTGATGTTCAGCATTACAAGAACTAGAAAGTGTTGGTAGATGCCTCTAACCCAGCATTTACAAAGATGCTGCTGGAGTCTTGCCCAACACCCGCAAGGACCCACACAGGACTCCCCACGGGATCCTAAGACCCCTGGTGAGTGAAACACAGCGCCTGCCCCAATCCAATCGCGCAGAACCTGAGACTGCGGTGCATAGGGAAGCAGGCTACCCGGGCCTGATCTGGGGCACAAGCCCCTTCCGCTCCACTCGAGCCCCGGGCTACCTTGCCAGCAGAGTCTCGCCCAACACCCGCAAGGGCCCACACAGGATTCCCCACGGGATCCTAAGACCCCTGGTGAGTGGAACATAGCGCCTGCCCCAATCCAATCGCGCAGAACCTGAGACTGCGGTACATAGGGAAGCAGACTACCCGGGCCTGATCTGGGGCACAAGCCCCTTCCGCTCCACTCAAGCCCCGGGCTACCTTGCCAGCGGAGTCGCCTGACACCCGCAAGGGCCCACACAGGATCCCACACGGGATCCTAAGACCTCTAGTGAGTGGAACACAACTTCTGCCAGGAGTCTGGTTGGAACACCAGATATCTGGGTACCTTCCCTGCAAGAAGAGAGCTTGCCTGCAGAGAATACTCTGCCCACTGAAACTAAGGAGAATGCTACCCTCCAGGTCTGCTAATAGAGGCTAACAGAGTCACCTGAAGAACACGCTCTTAACAGTGACAACTAAAACAGCTAGCTTCAGAGATTACCAGATGGCGAAAGGCAAACGTAAGAATCCTACTAACAGAAATCAAGACCACTCACCATCATCAGAACGCAGCACTCCCACCCCACCTAGTCCTGGGCACCCCAACACAACCGAAAATCTAGACACAGATTTAAAAACATTTCTCATGATGATGATAGAGGACATCAAGAAGGACTTTCATAAGTCACTTAAAGAATTACAGGAGAACACTGTTAAAGAGTTACAGACCCTTAAAGAAAAGCTGGAAAACACACCCAAACAGGTAGAAGTCATTAAAGAAAAACAGGAAAACACATCCAAACAGGTAATGGAAATGAACAAAACCATACTAGAACTAAAAAGGGAAGTAGACACAATAAAGAAAACCCAAAGCGAGGCAACACTGGAGATAGAAACCCTAGGAAAGAGATCTGGAACCATAGATGCGAGCATCAGCAACAGAATACAAGAAATGGAAGAGAGAATCTCAGGTGCAGAAGATTCCATAGAGAACATCGACACAACAGTCAAAGAAAATACAAAATGCAAAAAGATCGTAACTCAAAACATCCAGGTAATCCAGGACACAATGAGAAGACCAAACCTACGGATAATAGGAATTGATGAGAATGAAGATTTTCAACTTAAAGGGCCAGCTAATATCTTCAACAAAATAATAGAAGAAAACTTCCCAAACATAAAGAAAGAGATGCCCATGATCATACAAGAAGCCTACAGAACTCCAAATAGACTGGACCAGAAAAGAAATTTCTCCCGACACATAATAATCAGAACAACAAATGCACTAAATAAAGATAGAATATTAAAAGCAGTAAGGGAGAAAGGTCAAGTAACATATAAAGGAAGGCCTATCAGAATTACACCAGACTTTTCACCAGAGACTATGAAAGCCAGAAGAGCCTGGACAGATGTTATACAGACACTAAGAGAACACAAATGCCAGCCCAGGCTACTATACCCGGCCAAACTCTCAATTACCATAGATGGAGAAACCAAAGTATTCCACGACAAAACCAAATTCACACAATATCTTTCCATGAATCCAGCCCTTCAAAGGATAATAACAGAAGAGAAGCAATACAAGGACTGAAATCACGCCCTAGAACAAGCAAGAAAGTAATCACTCAACAAACCAAAAAGAAGACAGCCACAAGAACAGAATGCCAACTCTAACAACAAAAATAAAAGGAAGCAACAATTACTTTTCCTTAATATCTCTTAATATCAATGGACTCAATTCCCCAATAAAAAGACATAAACAAACAGACTGGCTACACAAACAGGACCCAACATTCTGCTGCTTACAGGAAACCCATCTCAGGGAAAAAGACAGACACTACCTCAGAGTGAAAGGCTGGAAAACAATTTTGCAAGCAAATGGACTGAAGAAACAAGCTGGAGTAGCCATTTTAATATCGGATAAAATCGACTTCCAACCCAAAGTTATCAAAAAAGACAAGGAGGGACACTTCATACTCATCAAAGGTAAAATCCTCCAAGAGGAACTCTCAATTCTGAATATCTACGCACCAAATGCAAGGGCAGCCACATTCATTAAAGACACTTTAGTAAAGCTCAAAGCACACATTGCACCTCACACAATAATAGTGGGAGACTTCAACACACCACTTTCTTCAATGGACAGATCGTGGAAACAGAAACTAAACAGGGACACAGTGAAACTAACAGAAGTTATGAAACAAATGGACCTGACAGATATCTACAGAACATTTTATCCTAAAACAAAAGGATATACCTTCTTCTCAGCACCTCACGGGACCTTCTCCAAAATGGACCATATAATTGGTCACAAAACAGGCCTCAACAGATACAAAAATGTTGAAATTGTCCCATGTATCCTATCAGACCACCATGGCCTAAGAATGATCTTCAATAAAAACATAAATAATGGAAAGCCAACATTCACGTGGAAACTGAATAACACTCTTCTCAATGATACCTTGGTCAAGGAAGGAATAAAGAAAGAAATTAAAGACTTTTTAGAGTTTAATGAAAATGAAGCCACAACGTACCCAAACCTATGGGACACATTGAAAGCATTTCTAAGAGGGAAACTCATAGCTCTGAGTGCCTCCAAGAAGAAATGGGAGAGAGCACATACTAGCAGCTTGACAACACATCTAAAAGCCCTAAAAAAAGGAAGCAAATTCACCCAAGAGGAGTAGAAGGCAGGAAATAATCAAACTCAGGGGTGAAATCAACCAAGTGAAAACAAAAAGAAGTATTCAAAGAATTAACCAAACGAAGAGTTGGTTCTTTGAGAAAATCAACAAGATAGATATACCTTAGCTAGACTCACTAAAGGGCACAGGGACAAAATCCTAATTAACAAAATCAGAAATGAAAAGGGAGACATAATAACAGATCCTGAAGAAATCCAAAACACCATCAGATCCTTCTACAAAAGGCTATACTCAACAAAACTGGAAAACCTGGACGAAATGGACAAATTTCTGGACAGATACCAGGTACCAAAGTTGAATCAGGATCAAGTTGACCATCTAAACAATCCCATATCACCTAAAGAAATAGAAGCAGTTATTAATAGTCTCACAGCCAAAAAAAGCCCAGGACCAGACGGGTTTAGTGCAGAGTTCTATCAGACCTTCAAAGAAGATCTAATTCCAGTTCTGCACAAACTATTTCACAAAATAGAAGTAGAAGGTACTCTACCCAACTCATTTTATGAAGCCACTATTACTCTGATACCTAAACCACAGAAAGACCCAACAAAGATAGAGAACTTCACACCAATTTCTCTTTTGAATATCAATGCAAAAATCCTCAATAAAATTCTCGCTAACCGAATCCAAGAACACATTAAAGCAATCATCCATCCTGACCAAGTAGGTTTTATTCCAGGGATGCAGGGATGGTTTAATATATGAAAATCCATCAATGTAATCCATTATATAAACAAACTCAAAGACAAAAACCACATGATCATCTCGTTAGATGCAGAAAAAGCATTTGACAAGATCCAACACCCATTCATGATAAAAGTTTTGGAAAGATCAGGAATTCAAGGCCCATACCTAAACATGATAAAAGCAATCTACAGCAAACCAGTAGCCAACATCAAAGTAAATGGAGAGAAGCTGGAAGCAATCCCACTAAAATCAGGGACTAGACAAGGCTGCCCACTTTCTCCCTACCTTTTCAACATAGTACTTGAAGTATTAGCCAGAGCAATTCGACAACAAAAGGAGATCAAGGGGATACAAATTGGAAAAGAGGAAGTCAAAATATCACTTTTTGCAAATGATATGATAGTATAAATAAGTGGCCCTAAAAATTCTACCAGAGAACTCCTAAACCTGATAAACAGCTTCGGTGAAGTAGCTGGATATAAAATAAACTCAAACAAGTCAATGGCCTTTCTCTATACAAAGAATAAACAGGCTGAGAAAGAAATTAGGGAAACAACACCCTTCTCAATAGTCACAAATAATATAAAATATCTTGGCGTGACTCTAACTAAGGAAGTGAAAGATCTCTATGATAAAAACTTCAAATCTCTGAAGAAAGAAATTAAAGAAGATCTCAGAAGATGGAAAGATCTCCCATGCTCATGGATTGGCAGGATCAACATTGTAAAAATGGCTATCTTGCCAAAAGCAATCTACAGATTCAATGCAATCCCCATCAAAATTCCAACTCAATTTTTCAACGAATTGGAAGGAGCAATTTGCAAATTCGTCTGGAATAACAAAAAACCTAGGATAGCAAAAAGTCTTCTCAAGGATAAAAGAACTTCTGGTGGAATCACCATGCCAGACCTAAAGCTTTACTACAGAGCAATTGTGATAAAAACTGCATGGTACTGGTATAGAGACAGACAAGTAGACCAATGGAATAGAATTGAAGACCCAGAAATGAACCCACACACCTATGGTCACTTGATCTTCGACAAGGGAGCTAAAACCATCCAGTGGAAGAAAGACAGCATTTTCAACAATTGGTGCTGGCACAACTGGTTGTTATCGTGTAGAAGAATGCGAATCGATCCATACTTATCTCCTTGTACTAAGGTCAAATCTAAGTGAATCAAGGAACTTCACATAAAACCAGAGACACTGAAACTTATAGGGGAGAAAGTGGGGAAAAGCCTTGAATATATGGGCACAGGGGAAAAATTCCTGAACAGAACAGCAATGGCTTGTGCTGTAAGATCGAGAATTGACAAATGGGACCTAATGAAACTCCAAAGTTTCTGCAAGGCAAAAGACACCGTCAATAAGACAAAAAGACCACCAACAGATTGGGAAAGGATCTTTACCTATCCTAAATCAGATAGGGGACTAATATCCAACATATATAAAGAACTCAAGAAGGTGGACTTCAGAAAATCAAATAACCCCATTAAAAAATGGGGCTCAGAACTGTCAAAGAATTCTTACCTGAGGAATACCGAATGGCAGAGAAGCACCTGAAAAAATGTTCAACATCCTTAATCATCAGGGAAATGCAAATCAAAATAACCCTGAGATTCCACCTCACACCAGTCAGAATGGCTAAGTTCAAAAATTCAGGTGACAACAGATGCTGGCCTGGATGTGGAGAAAGACGAACACTCCTCCATTGTTGGTGCGATTGCAGGCTTGTACAACCACTCTGGAAATCAGTCTGGCGGTTCCTCAGAAAATTGGACATAGTACTACCGGAGCATCCAACAATACCTCTCCTGGGCATATATCCAGAAGATGCCCCAACGGGTAAGAAGGACACATGCTCCACTATGTTCATAGCAGCCTTATTTATAATAGCCAGAAGCTGGAAAGAACCCAGATGCCCCTCAACAGAGGAATGGATACAGAAAATGTGGTACATCTACACAATGGAATACTACTCAGCTATTAAAAAGAATGAATTTATGAAATTCCTAGGCAAATGGATGGACCTGGAGGGCATCATCCTGAGTGAGGTAACACATTCACAAAGGAACTTACACAATATGTACTCACTGATAAGTGGATATTAGCCCCAAACCTAGGATACCCAAGATATAAGATACAATTTGCTAAACACATGAAACTCAAGAAGAATGAAGACTGAAGTGTGGACACTATGCCCCTCCTTAGAATTGGGAACAAAACACCCGTGGAAGGAGTTACTAAGACAAAGTTTGGAGCTGAGATGAAAGGATGGACCATGTAGAGACTGCCATATCCAGGGATCCACCCCATTATCAGCATCCAAACGCTGACACTATTGCATATAATAGCAAGATTTTATCGAAAGGACCCAGATGTAGCCGTCTCTTGTGAGACTATGCCGGGGCCTAGCAAACACAGAAGTGGATGCTCACAGTCAGCTAATGGATGGATTACAGGGCTCCCAATGGAGGAGCTAGAGAAAGTACCCAAGGAGCTAAAGGGATCTGCAACCCTATAGGTGGAATAACATTTTGAACTAACCAGTACCCCGGAGCTCTTGACTCTAGCTGCATATGTATCAAAAGATGGCCTAGTCGGCCATCACTGGAAAGAGAGGCCCATTGGACACGCAAACTTTATATGCCCCAGTACAGGGGAATGCCAGGGCCAAAAAGGGGGAGTGGGTGGGTAGGGGATTGGGGGTGGGTGGGTATGGGTGACTTTTGGTATAGCATTGGAAATGTAAGTGAGCTAAATACCTAATAAAAAATGGAAAAAAAAACAAAGATGCTGCTGGAGGATCAAGAGTTCAAGGTCAGACTTGGAAACGAAGGGACTTTGTTGCCATTCTACATAGCATGAGACTGCCTATAAAAATAAATAAATACATACATACATGCACATAGACATACATATATACATACATACATACATACATACATACATACATACATACAAAAGGTGAATACATCAGATACTAAGAAGCCATTGTTTTGTGCAATTGGTATATATAATAAAAAGGAAAGCAACTGCAGGGCATGGCAGTGTATCTCTATAAACATACCACTTGAGAGAAGGAAAGGTGGATATTTTTGAGTTTAAAGCCAACCTGTTCTACACAATGCTTTTCTGTTGAGCCAGGGCTACATACTGAGATAAGTCCCTATACAAATAATAGTTTTTAATAAATAAAGAAAAACAAAATGAAGGAAATTTTGAATAGGAATATGTTGTCAACTACAATCAATGAACATAGTTTGCAATCCATGAAGAGCAAGAAAATTCAGAAACAGGTACTTTTAATAAATTACATAAATGTTGCAAGCATTAAAAGGTAATTAGGGTGTTAACTTTTAATAGATTTTGAGATGAGTAGAAGAGATAAAGGAGAAGGTATATGTCAGTAAAAGAGGCCAGGTGCACATACACACATGAAGGTTTGCAGCTGTGTTTTGTCTTGTTTTGCTCCTCTAGGTATGCATTCATTTTATATTTAAAATTTAAATTAAGATAAAAGCATGAGTTATGAAACTATTAATCATAAATAGTAATGTTGAATTTTATAAACCAGTCATTTTGGATAATATTTAAAGTTTTGGCACAAGGAAATAAATACTGAAGGGACATGACATGGTGCTGTTTTTTTTTTCCTTTGTTTCATTGCTTTTTTAATTAATTTCCATGGGGCCTCAAGTTTTTCTTGAGGGTTAGACCTTTCTTCCCTCACTGAGGCCAAACCAGACAGTCCTAGCTATATAAGTGTCGAGTACCTTAGATCAGCTCATTTATGATGCCTAGATTGGTGGCTCAGTTTCTGAGAGATCTCAGGGGTCCTGGTTAGTTGAGACTGCTGGTCTTCCTATGGGTCACCCTCTTCCTTAGCTTCTTTCAGCCTTTCCCTAACTAATTCAACCACAGGGGTCCAAGTCTTCAGGCCACTGGTTGCATGTAAGTATCTGCATCTGTCTCTGTCAGATCTATCTGCTGTTTGTTGGGCCCCTGAGAGGATAGCCATATTAGGCTCCTGTCTGTAAGCTCATGGCAGACAGCATCAGTAATAGTGTCAGGCCTTGAAACCTCCCCTTGAAATGCTGGGACAGTCACTAAACCACATTTCCCTCAGCCTCTTCTCTATTTTTGTCCATGCAGTTCTTTAAGACAGGAACAATTCTAGGTCAGAATTTTTAACTGTTGGATGGCAACCCCATTCCTCCATTTGATGTCTTGCCTTTCTCCTGGAGGTGGACTCTACAAGTTCCCCCACTATTGGCATTTCATGTAAAGCCCCTCCCTTTCCCTTTCAGTCCTGAGAATCCCTCACTTCCCAGGTCTCTGGCTCATTCCAGAGGTTACCCCACATCTAAATTACCTCCCCGTTGAGTTTGTGTATTTCTGTTTGTTCTATACTTGCCCTCAGGTCTTCTTCCTATCTCTCCCCATCACCCTTGAAAACCATGCCTTATACTGTTTCCCTTTTTCCCTTTCCCTCCACTCTCTCCCACTCTGATCCCTCCCTCTCTCTGCCTCCCTCTATTGTTTTCTTCTCCATCCCAGTTGGGGTTGAAGCATCCTAACTTGGGCCCTTCTGAGTTCTGTGGATTGTATCCTAGGAACTCTGTACTTTTTTGGCTAATATCCACTTATTATTGATTATATAACATGCATGTCCTTTTGGGTTTGAGTTAACTCACACAGGCTGATATTTTCTAGTTCAATTCATTTGCCTGAAAAATTCATGGTGTACTTGTTCTTAACAGATGAATAGTACTCCATCATGTAAATGAACTACATTTTCTATATCCTTTCAGTTGTGGAACATCTGGGTTGTTTCCAGCTTCTGGCTATCACAGATAAGGCTTCCATGAACATAGTAGAACACAGACCCCTGTTGCATGGTGTGGCATCTTTTGCATATATGCTCAAGGTGGATCTATTACAATTTTCTGAAGAACCTCAGGCTGATTTCCAGAATGGCTGTAAAGTTTCCAATCCCACAAGCAATAGAGGAGTGTTCCTTTTCTCCACCCCCTCACCAGCATGCTCCCACCTGAGATTTTGATCTCGGCCATTCTGATTGGTGTAAGGTAGACTCGCAGAGTCATTTTGATTTGTAATTTCCTGATGACTAGGGACTTTGAACATTGCTTTAAATGCTTCTCGGCCATTCAAGATTCTTCTCTTGTGAATTCTTTGTTTAGATCTATACACCAATTTTTTTTGGATGTTGTTTGTTTTCTGGAGGTGAGCTTTTTGAGTTCTTCATGTATTTTGGATATTAGCGCTCTATTGGATGTGAGGTTAGTGAAGGTTTTTTTCCCAATCTGTAGGTTGTGTATTTGTCCTATTGACTGTGTCTTTTGCCTTACAGAAACCTTTCAGTCTCATAAGATCTCATTTATCAATTCTTGATCTTAGAGCCTGAGCCACTGGCATTCTGTTTAGGAAATTTGCCCCTGTGCCAGTGAGTTCAGAGCTCTTTTCCACCTTTTCTTCTATTAGATTCAGTGTACCTGGTATTATGTTGATGTTCTTGATCAACCTGGACTGTCCACATACCTATTCAATATAGTACTTGAAATTGTAGCTAGAGCATCATGACAACATGAAATTAAGGGGCTACAAATTGGCAAAAAAGTCAAAGTATCACTATTTGCAGATGGCATAATAGTATAAATAAGTTAACCCAAAAAATTCTACCAGAGACATTCTAAAACTGATAAGATGAGCAAGTTAGCTGGATATAAAATTAGCTCAAATTGGTAGTCTGCCTTTGTACAAATACTAAATGGGCTGAGAAAGAAAATAGGAAAACAACACCCTTTACAATAGTCATAAATAATAAAAAATATCTTGGGGTAACTCTAACCAAACAAGTGAAAGATCTGTGTGACAAAAACTTCAATCCACTCAAGAAAGAAATCGAAGACCTCAGAAAATGGAGAGCTCTCCAATGCTAATGTTGGTAGGATTAACATAGTAAAAATGGCTATTCAACCAAAAGCAATCTACAGATTCAACTCAATCCCTATCAAAATTCCAACACAATTCTTCACAGACATGGAAAAAGTAATTCTCAATTTCATATGGAAAAATAAAATCCCAAGCTAGGGAAAACAATTCTAACAAAAATCAAGATATTCTGAAGGAAACATCATCTCTGACCTCAAGGAGTACCATAAAGCAGTAGTGATAAAACATGCATGGGATTGGTACACAGACAGACAGGTTGAACAGTGGATTAGAATTGAAGACCCTGAAATAAACCCACACTCTTATGCACACTTGATCTTGACAGAGAAGTCAAAAATATACAATGGACAAACGACAGTATATTCAATAACTACTGTGGTCTAACTGCTCATCTGTATGTAGAAAAATGGAAATCGCCGGGCGTGGTGGTGCACACCTTTAATCCCAGCACTCGGGAGGCAGAGGCAGGTGGATTTGTGAGTTCGGGGCCAGCCTGGTAACGGAGTAAGTTCCAGGACAGCCAGGACTACACAGAGAAACCCTGATTGAAAACACACACACACACACACACACACACACACACACACACACACACAAAGAAAAATAAGAAAAATGAAAATCAATACATATTTGTCACAAAGCATAAGGTGTTGATTTGAAATGCAGATCTAATTTCTTTTGCTTCTTAAACAAATATTTGATGTCTTCAATCAGAAATACAGTGGAAGAGTGGAAGTTAGAAAGCTGGAATGGCAAAGAACACCAAAAGAAGACCTACAGAGTCAACTAACATGGGTCTGTGGGGTTTCAGAGTCTGAACCACTAACCAAGGAGCATGTAGAGGCTGGACCTAGGCCCCTACATATTTGTAGCAGAAGTGAAGCTTGGTCTTCTTGTTCATCCCCTAACAAGTGGACCAATGTCTGTCTCTGACTAGTGTGCCTGCCTTGGTTCAGCTTCCTCTAACTAAACAGTCTTTTGGGGCTTCAGTGAGAGAGAATGTGCTTAGGTGTGCTGTGACTGGATAGCCCAGAGAGGACAGCTACACAAGACAGCCTGCGGGCTCTGTAATCAGGGAGCACTGAAAATTTTTTTACAAATCTGTGTAACCTATCTTGTAAAAAAAACAAAAATGAAATAAAAAAACATCTTAATTTTTACTCCTGAATGTACATAATAGATTTTAGACTTTTCTTTTTACCGTTTCATCTCTTCCTGCTGAACTTTTATTCTTCCCAACAAGGCTTATCTACCATTAATGATGTGTTTCTGTGTATGGCTTGACAAATTAGACTTGTTTCCATCCGTGTGGGTGAGTGTCTCCTCTTTTAAATGACATGAAGTTATTTTTCATTAATTTTAATTAGGGGTTGTGAATATAATAATACCACGTGAAAGAGGGGAAACCCAGAAATTAGGATGATTCAAGTAAAATAGAATAAAGTTGCAACCAAATGTAGGCTGGAGGTAAAGAATGACATTTCATAGTATGGTATGCAGCCCCTATGCTGTAACGGGAATGAGAGTGAGAGAGGAGCTCTTGTAAGGAAGACAACCATCTGTGGAACTCACTCACCCCAAGTAACCATGGAGAGAAGCCTGAAGGTAAAGAATGGACTTAAGCTCTCTCCTTCACTAAAAAATGCCATTTAGTTAGAACTCAATCGAAGGCCAGAATGTTAAGTGTAGGCTTACTGATACAATTTATGGAGTGTAGAATCCACCAAAAACACCAAACTAGGAAAATACAGAGTGGACTTAACAATGCTGAAACGGACTCTAAGCAATTCCATACCTGGCAGAGGGAAGAAAGTAAACATGAGAGCTAGACAGAGCTGAGTTGTTTCAGGAAAAGGTGGCTCAGGTTGATTTGATCCATAAAGTTCTTTCCCATGGAAAGAATTATGGGGTTTGAGTTTCTAGTTGTCATGTTAAATAATGGGTAAATGGATAGATATACTCTGTGTTCATAGGCCAAATTGAACTTTTGTCAACCAGCTAAATATTTGTAGTATAAATTAAATATGACATACATTTAAAAGCATAAACCTAGCATGTGACACTCACAGGTAAGATCATTGCTATTTGCTTTCAGAAGTGTACCTACCAGTTGGAATTCAATGAGCCTGGGTGTGATGTATACAATTTGGAGATTCATTGGTATGTGTTTTCAGCTATATTCAATGTATAAAATTGTTCATCATTGATATGTACATTTTCATGTATATTTAGGCTTCAATTAATAATAGTGCAAAGTGATACGAAAATGAATATAAAATTGCTCTGAAATATGTAGAAGCTAAGTAAACACATAAAGAAATTAGATAAAATAAAAGCGATCCAATTAAACAAAATAGGTATCAATTATATTGTATTAGCTGAATTATATTGCATTTGGAGCTGAAGTGTCCTCATCCCACACAAATTACACTGATAAATCTTATAGAGTATATAAAATAGACACATATCCAATATAATACTATATTTGTTGTTTTATGCTTGTCAGTTGCCATAAGAATTGTGTCCTGTGAAATATTATCCCTCATCATAGTTTTTGACTATACTTATAGTAGTACTCATGAATTTCCTCCTGCAGAGTAGTTCTCTAGTTCAATAAGAAAAGAGTTGATAGTCCATATAAACAAGCTTCCCACTATTGCACCACGAGTACTACCTGCCCGAAATCATTGTACTATAGTTGGGTCTGGCCATGAATAATACCCTACTTTTCTCCAACAGCCTGCATAGCTCACCTAGCTCTATGAACATTAGTCAGCAGAGAGATTTCAAGGTTGTTTTCTCTGTGTCCTGTAACCAAAGTGTGTTCTTCAGTAATCAGGTCTTATCTTCTAGATGTGGTGGTACTATTATCAATGACCATAGTCCATATTGTTTCTAGTACCTCCACAGCCTCCCTGACCAATAATCAACAGAGAGGAAAATTGTGTTTGACACTGAGATTTTCACTTAATATTACCTCTGTTCATGCAGAGTATTATTTACAAGTGTGGGACACAGCTGTTCAAACTAAAATAATTCTTACCACATGACCCTGTTATACCATTCTTGGGCATATAACCAAAGGTATTGATTTCTTATTTACATCGATACCCCCATATTCATGCTCATTGACTTTATATTGCATTACAGCTAGAAATGGATGCAACTTAGATAGATGGTCGTCAGCTGATGAATGGACCATAAGAATGCATAAATATACAAAGTATAACTTTGCTTACCAGTGACATTGAGAAACTTGAAAGAAAATGTAATATAACCAAAAGAAACTATATTGAGTGAGGTCATTCATGTCCAACAATATAATTCTAAATGTTCTTTTTTATATGTGGATCCTAGCTTCTGATCATTTGTAAGTTTAATCTAAGGTACATATTGAAACTTGAAATGGCCCATTGCTTGATAGGATGCATTTGGGGAGGAGGGGTGGCATAATGTAGGTGAGATGAAAGTAGAGAGGGAGAATGTAGGGAGCACAGGGGTTCAGGCAGGGAGTGAAATAATAGAGCAGCAAAAGAAGGGCCAGGGAAGCCTTAGAGAGAATGAAGTCTTCATGAAGAAGTTATATGGGCAACAATGATCTTGCAGTGTGAGTAAAAATATATAAACAAGAATGATAAAACTCATCTGATATGAAAACACAGAGGGAAATACCAGATGCTGTGGTTTTAAAAGGATGGGAAAGAGATGAAGGGAGGAGAAATAGAGGATGAGTCTATCAAAACTAAGAATGATAGAAGATTTATGATCTCATGTGCTATTAAGCTAAATTAAAATAAAAGATATGAAAAGATGTGTTTTAATGGATAGCAAAACATTAAACCACATTTAACATACACACACACACCAAGTACAGGGGAGTCATGGTTTGCGGGGGTATTTATGATTATGTATGTATAGACAGGTTGGTGCAACATACAGTTTCAAACATCCACTGGAGGTCATTGGAATATATTCCCCAGGAATAAGAGAAGCATTCTCAAGTGACATAGACAAGAGAATGCAATCAGATAATTGTATGAAGTCACTTTTGCTCATTAAAAATCTCATAGTTATCTATATTTAAAGATACTGGGAGTAAAAAATCAAGTAGTATAGCTCCTTTATTGTAAATATGTCTGCTAAATATTCCCTGAAAATACAAAAAAAACTACTTTATGATCTCTTGTAAACAACAGCATGAACAGAATTCTAAAATCATTACAAAGTACAATTATAATTGGTATACATGCGAGTATCAAGATATTAATTATCAAGTAGGTAAAAGACTTTTGCAGAATTTTAAATAGTTTCTTTAGAGGATCATGAGTGTGTGTGTGTGTGTGTGTGTGTGTGTGTGTGTGTGTGTATACATATAGTGCATATACGTATGTGTGCGCATGTGTGTGTGTGTGTGTTTGTTGAGAAGAAATTATTCTCATCCTGTTTTTCTATGAAGTACTTCTAATCATTGATTTCTTTTATAGGAGCTATCCCTGCACCAATATTTTTTGCAGAAACATCAGCTTTATGTTGTAGTTTTTGGGACATTGATGAATGTGGAATTAAAGTACGTTGTTGGATTTATAAAAAGAAACAATTGGCCTACACATTTGTAGCAATATGTAAGTGATGTGAATTGTATAAATTTATATAAAAAGTTGTTTAAAATTTTTAATTGTTTATACCAAGGTAATAACTATGAATAAGTACTTCGATAACTAAAGACTTATATAATTATGTAGGAATTATTTTATGAATCTGTAATACATAAGTTAAATAAATGTATATATTTTTCTGTTAAATGCCCTCTACATTTATGTTATACTTTAAGAAAACATGTGATAATTATTATAAATGTAGTGTGATTACTAATTTGCATATATATTTATTTTCTCTATGAGATTTTTGAGAGTAAATGTTAAATATTAGATAAATTTGAACAAAATTATTATATCTGTTTGGTGGTTTGAACAGGTATCACTCCCCTACATACACACATTTATCTGTTTGATGGCTTGGCATATAGGGAATGACACTGCTAGGAGGTGTGGTATTTTAAGTAGGGGTGAGACTTTTACAGAAACTATGTTACTGTGGATGCAAGCTAAATTACTCCTATACTCAATCTATATGCCCAGTGTAGCATACAGTAACCTACAGCCTGCACATCAAGATGTAAAACTCTCAATTTATGTTCCATTACCATGTCTGCCTGCACTCCAGCATGTTTCTCATGATCACAGTAATGGACCAAATTTCTGACAGTGTAAGCCTATCCTAGGTACATATTTTCTTTTATAGGAATTACTGTGGTGTCTCTTCCCACCAGTAACATTCTGAGATAGAAGTTTGTACAAGGGAATGGAGTGTGGCATGATAAGCCTGGCCATGATTTGATTTGGAAGAATGTGGATTTGGGCTTATGGGTTGGAAAAGCTTTGGAGGGCATTTTAACTAGGAAAATTAGGTCATACTAGTAAGAACATAGAAGACAGTGGTGCTGAGTGTGATTTGAACTTCTGGGTGCTGGGCTCAAGTTTCAGAGGAGAAAGATGTTAGTATGTTGTCTAGAGATCATTCCGGTTATATTAGGGTGCAGAATGTGGCTGCTCTTACCCTTGTCTGAAGAGTCTGCCTGAGGTTAAAGTGAAGATGTTTAGATTAATTTCATGGAAAATAAAATCTCAAACAGCCTAGAATAGACTGTCCCGTGGTTCACTCAAGTGAAGAACAGTTTGATGAAAAGGAACAAGGAAATTTACAAAACGTATGTTTCATGGAGAAAACAGGCACCAGGAAGTAAAAAGGAGCAAAATCCCATGTTCAAGCAGCTAAACATATTAAAGACATTATGTGGAATGAAGTGATTTGGGACATCATAGCAAGATCCCATCACACATCCCTGACCTCAGGCTGGATCACAAAACAATTGTCATAAAAAATTGCATGGTACTGCTACAGCGACAGACAGGTAGATCAATAGAATAGAATTGAAGACTCAGAAATGAACCCACACACTTATGGTCACTTTGTCTTTGACAAAAGGCTAAAACTATCCTGTGGAAAATAGACAGCATTTTCAACAAACGGTGCTGGCTCAACTGGCAGATAGAATGTAGAAGAGTACAAATCAATCCATTCTTATCTCCTTGTACAATGTTCAACTCCAAGTGGATCAAGGACCTCCACATAAAACCAGATACACTAAAACTAGTAGAAAAGAAAAAGGGGAAGAGCCTTGAGCACATGGGCACAGGGGGAAATTTCCTTAACAGAATACCAATAGCTTGTACTCTAAGATCAAGAGTTGACAAATTTGACCTAATAAAATTGCAAAGCTTCTGTAAGGCAAAGGACACTGTAAATAGGACAAAATAGCAATCATCAGATTGGGAAAATATCACTACCAACCCTATATCAGATATAGGACTAATATCCAATATATACAAAGAACTCAGAAACTCCAGTGAACCAAATAAACCTGTGGAAAAAAAAATGGAGTACAGAGTTAAAAAAAGAACTCTCATTTGAGGAATACTGAATGACTGAAAAGCACCTAAAGAAATGTTCAACATCCTTAGTCATCAGGGAAATGCAAATCAAAACAACGCTGAGATTCTACCTCACATCGATCAGAATGGATAAGATCAAACCTCAGGTGACAGCAGATGCTTGTGAGGATGTGGAGGAAGAAGAACACTCCTCCATTACTAGTGGGATTGCAAGCTGGTACAACCACTCTGGAAATCAGTTTGGGATTTCCTCAGAAAACTAGACATAGTAAAATCTGAGGACTCAGGTATACCATTTCTGAGCATATACCCAGAAGATGCTCCAACATGTAATAAGGACACATGCTCCACTATCTTTATAGCAGCCTTATTTATAATAGCCAGAGGCTGGAAAGAACCCAGATGTCCTTAAACAGATAATTGGATACCAAAATTGTGATACATTTACACAATGGAGTACAATTCATCTATTAAAAATGATGAATTCATGAAGTTTTTAGGCAATGGACAGAACTAAAAAATATCATCCTTAGTGAGGTAACCCAATCACAAAAGAACACACATAGTATACACTTACTTATAAGTTGATATTAGCCCAGAAGTTTGGAATACCCAAGATACAATTCTCAGACCACATGAAGTTCAAGAAGGAAAACCACATTGTGGATACTTCGGTCCTTCTTAGAAGTGGGAACAAAATACCCATGGAAGGAAATACAGAGAAAAAGACTGGAGCAGAAACTGAAGGAAAGGCCACCCAGTGACTGTCCCATCTGGGGATCCACCCCATATACAGTTACCAAACCCAGACACTATTGTGGATGCCATCAGGTGCTTGCTGACAGGAGCCTGATATAACTGTCTCCTGAGAGACTCTGCCAGTGCCTGACAAATACATAACTGAATGCTCATAGCCATCCATTGAACTGAGCAAAGGGTTCTCAATGGAGGAGCTAGAGAAAGGACCCAAGGAATTGAAAAGGTTTGTAACCCCATAGAAGGATCGACAATATGAACCAAGCAGTACCCCCAGAACTCCCAGAGACTAAACTATCAACCAAACAGTACATGTGGAGAGACCCATGGCTCCAGCTGCATATGTAGCAGAGGAGAGCTTTGTTGGTCATCAATGACAGGAGAGGCCCAGGCTAGATGCCCCAGTGTAGGGGAATACCAGAACAGGGAAGCAAGAATGGGTGGGTTAGTGAGCAGGGGAGGGGAGATAGTATAGGGTTTTTTTTTTAGGGGAAATGAGGAAAGGGGACAACATTGGAAACATAAATAAAGAAAAATATAACAATAATAATAATAATAACAACAACAAAAAGGAATTAAAGAGCAGCTTATTTCTAGGCATGGAGGTACATGATTTTAATCACAGCACTCAGGATACAAAGGCATGCAGGTATCTGAGATCATGGTCAGCCTAGACTACAGATAGAGTTTCAGGACAGTTGAGTTTAGGCAATAAAGGAACCCACCAAAAACAGAAAGCTGGTGAAAATAGAATTAAATCAGTTTGGTTATTCCTCAGATAATTGGACGTAGTATTACCGGAAGATCCAGAAATAGCAGTCCTGGGCATATACCTAGAAGATGTCCCAACTTGTAATAAGCGAACATGCTCCACTATGTTCATAGCAGCCTTATTTATAATAGCCAGAGGCTGGAAAGAACCCATATGTCCCTCAACAGGGAAATGGATACAGAAAATGTGGTACATTTACACAATGGAGTAATACTCAGCTATTATAAACAATGAATTTATGAAATTCCTAAGCAAGTGGATGGATCTGGAGGATATTATCCTGAGTAAGGTAACTCAGACACAAAAGAACTCACATGATATGCACTCACTGATAAGTGGATATTAGCCCAGAAACTTAGAATACCCAAGATACAATCTGCAAAACACATGAAATTCAAGAAGGAAGACCAAAGTGGGGATACTTCGTTCCTCTTAGAATGGGGACCAAAATACCCATGGAAGGAGTTACAGAGACAAAGTTCAGAGCTGAGATAGAAGGAAGGACAATCCAGAGTCTGCCCCACCCAGGGATCCATGCCATAAACAACCACTAAACCCAGACACTATTGCATATGCCAACAAGATTTTGCTGACAGGGCCCCTGATATAGCTATCTCCTGTAAGGCTATACCAGTGCCTGGCAAATACAGAAGTGGATGCTTTCAGTCATCCATTGGATGGAACACAGTGTCCCCAGAGAAGGAGCTAGAGAAAGTACCCAGGAGCTGAAAGGGTCTTCAACCCTATAGGAGGAACAACAATATGAACTAACCAGTACCCCCACACACACCCCGAGCTCCTGTCTCTAGCTGCATATATAGCAGAGGATTGCCTAGTTGGCCATCAATGGGAGAAGAGGCCCTTGGTCTTGCAAAGATTATATGCCCCAGTACAGGGGAATGCCAGGGCCAGGAAGCAGGAGTAGGCGGGTTGTGGAGCAGGGCAGGGGGGGAGGGGATAGGGGATATTTGGAGAGGAATCTAGGAAAGGGGATAGCATTTGAAATGTAAATGAAGAAAATATCTAATTAAAAAAGAAAATTAAAAAAAGAAAAAGAATTTTGACTAAACATGTTTTGCATTATAATCCTACTGAGGCCAGGAATTGAAATATAGTGGTATAGTCCCCATAGATCCATGTGTTTGAATGCTTGTCCCATAGGAAGTGACACTATTAGGAGTTGTGGCCTTGTTGGCGTAATTTTGGCCATGCTGGAAGAAACATATTACTGTGGAAGTGGGCTTTGAGGTCTTCTATGCTTAAGCTTTGTCCAGTGTGGCACAGAGTTTCCTTCTTATGCATGTGGATCAGGATGCACAATGCTCAGCTCCATCTACATGACCATCTCTGCCTGCATGCTTCCATGCTTCCCACCATGATAATCATGGACTAATATTCTGAATATGAAAGCCATCCCAAATTAAATGTTTTCCTTTATAAGAGTTGCCATGGTCATAGTGTCTCTTCACAAAACTAAAATCAAAACTAAGGCATGTTGTAAATAATGTCATCAAAATCTATTATCTGTCAGAAGACAATACTTGAAAGTTTCCTCATTTTTGGTTTGATAAGATTTATATTATTCCATATTAACTTATTGAAAATCTTTCAAACGTATGAGAGAATTGATGTCCAGGTATTGTTGAGTTATACTGAATATTTCTTTTAAATAAAATGCAAATAAATGTAAGATCTTCATGAAAAAAATCACTGGATCAAACTGACAACATATCTACTAAGAGAGAAGGAAAAAGAAAATTATGCTAGTTCAGATATTTTATCTGCGAGTTGGAGAATGATGGACCCCATACAAGATGAATTCTTACATTTGATAAAATATTTGTGCATAAAATACATGAATAATGAATGTGAATTAATTGAATTGGTATCAGCATATTGAAACAAAAAGTAATGTTGTATTGTGCATGTTTGTGTTAATGAGGTAGTTAGTGGTTTGTACACTTTGGAATTTACTCCACCAGGATATGTCTTCTGTATAGACATAAATAAGAGAATGTAAACAGAAAAGAGAGTATGAAAAATAACTTAAATTCCATAAAAATAACAAATTAGAAAATAAGAACAACTTAAAATTTGAGGCTAACCACACAGGAGTTGAGGTAATAAAGTGTAATTTCAATAGCTGGCTCACACATGCACAGAAAAAAATCTGGTAAGTTGTAAGGCCAGTCATTTATATTAACCAGTCAAGCAAACACAAAGCAAAGAAAATATGAGATAGTGAAGAAAAGCTATAGGAGTTTTTAGTCACCATCTAGATCAAAAACAACGTGCAGCAATCTCACCAGCTGATGAATGGATAATGACCATATGACATTACATGGCAGATACTATTCTTATCCAAAATGAAGAAAAGTTGCCTATTTTGAAAATATGGATAAATCTTATAGATATTATGTGTATTACTATTACATTTTTAATTGCTCTAAAAAGTACTTGAATCTTGGTATTTTATAATAAAATTTATATAGCCTGAGAGTTTCAGATTCCAAATAGAATTACAATTCTAAAACAGCCTTTTTTTGCTGGATAATCAGATCATATTCCTCTACATAATGTCTGGAACCTTTCTGTCATGGAAGTGCCATATTGTGAGACAGGAAGCTAGAATATCCAGAGCTTAGGCTTATTGCTACAATAAGAATCAGGGTCAATGACTTGTAAAATCCTTATCTGTGCTGTTCTCTGACTGTCCCACTGTGGACGACCTCTTACAAGACTCATCACCAGTGTATTAATATAGTACAGTCAAGCTTCCACTGCATAAATATCCAATCTGTAGCAATCCACCCCTGACTTCTAAGATCTATGACCTTCTCCTAATATAAAATGTAATGATCCCATCCTGATAGTGCCAAGGACTCTGCTACATCACAGCAAATACTAAATCCACAGGTTCAACTGGGACACATAGAAAGCACTTTCAGATAAGAGCTGATATTTTAAAAAGTTACATGTTTACAAGTTAGGAGCCTGACAAGCACAGGATAAACATCAGTAGTCCAAAGGAGGATGTCAGGAAGTGGAGAGGAGGACTGAAGCTAGAACAAAAGTTGAAATCCAACACCGAAGATAGAGTCTTAAAGCTCCAAACCTGATATCTTGAAAAAATTGTAATGAAGGGTGGCCTCTCAGGCAACCTTTGCCCTGTGATGTTGACCCAGAGTTTTTTTTTTTGTTTTGTTTTGTTTTGTTTTGTTTTTTTTGGCTTGGCTTTGCAAATTATCTTTATCTTAAGCAGAAGAATATTTTTAACTACTTTGGTTGTCTATTGTCCACTTTACAGGTCCACTTCCAAAGCTCAACTTCCCATAGCCACAGTAAGCCTATTCTGTATAGGCTCCAACCTTGTACCACATTTCAGTTTGGTCTACAGGACTTCCTGTGAGAATTTTGTTGAAGCTGTCAGTAACCCCACAACACTTGCATTTTGCTTCCCTGGACAACTATGACCACTTAGTAAGATCTGCTGTCGATGTGAGGTCTGATACTGAAGACTGAGCCATGACTATTTTTGTGGTACTCATTGGCAGTAAGGAGAGAAACTTCCCCTGGACAGGAAGTCCATTTCTGGTGCCAAGGAGATCTTTACGGAGTTCTGGAATGTCCTGTAGGCCTTTCTTCATTGTTCTGATCCAAAACTGTCCACTCATACAGAGTCACACGAATCTCATTAGCAAGTGCTTACTGGGCCACACTTATGTTCTATTCTTCCAAACATGGTTTTGCTATTTCCTGACCAGGCTATAAAATTTCCAAATCTTTACTAGTGTAAAATACTGAATAGAAACAGCCAGTGCTGCCCACGGCATATCATTACTGTTTGATTGTTTGAATATTGCCCTCTCAATATTAAGCACAACTCTTGGCATTTCTTTGGACTTTGTTCTATGTAATCATTCCAGGTAGTCGTTGTAAGATTACAACAGAATGCTCCATTCTCTCACAGGTCCTTCTTGGGTGAAAGTGTGATTTTCCATCTCTTGCTCCCATCTGCTGTGGAAAATGTACTCCATGTCACTGTCACGAAATTTTCTCTTCCTTTGGATGTTAATTCCTTATTTCTTTAGTTATCAAACATGGGAAAAGTTAGTGTATTGTCTAGATTTTTTTTCCACTGTGGTCAGATCCATTTTTACTAGCATGCCCCTTTTCTTAGAAGAGATACTAGGTTTATTTTAAATAATTTCTCTTTATTTTCTCAAACTTTATGCTTCCTGTTGCTGTAAATCTCCTCCTAAATATGCCTGGCAATGAAAACATGACTCAGTTCATGTGATTACATCCTGCAAGCCTAGATTGGGCAGATCTACTACTACACTACCATCTTCCACATCTATGAGACCCCTTAGAACTTGTGGTTTCTCCAGCTCAGCTTTTCTTCTTCCTCCTCCTCCTCTGCATCCTCTCCCTCTCCCATTTTCTCCTTCCTCTTTCTCCCACCTTCTGCTCCACCTTCCCTTTTATCTGCCCAATCATCAGCTCTCCTTTATTTTACAAATTAAGGTGGGAAAGCAGGTTTACAGGAAATCACCTGAGTGCTGACTCATTCCTTGTTGACAACCACTCACGGGAGAACAGAATTAACATCAAATATAATTAGCTTCAGAGCTATCCAGAACAGCTTCCAAATGCACATTATAGTCACTCACTCCTTGTAATTTTCATGCTGCTATTACTTTACTATCACAGGTAACTATGTCTTTGAGATGTTATCCCTTAAAACAGATGCAATAGTCCATAAATGAAAAAGACTTATTAATGTTTCTTGTTTGATTAGATAGCTAGTATTGATTTCCTACAACTTTTGGGCACTAACAGGGAGTTTCACTTGTGAAGTTTAATTATTTTTATGTACTATTTGTAATTTTAAGAAATTTGAGACAAAAATTAAATCTATAAGGCAATTATTTTATTTGTATGTGATTAAGATTTCAATTAAAATACATAAAACATAAGCAAGTTTCAGCTCTTATTGATAGTTAAGTTTTGAAAATATAAATTATGTACTTGAAAATTAACATAGTTTATGAATTCATGGAACATTACTTTTTGGATGCTATCTGATAAGTATGAAAAATTTAGTAAGCATTTTAAAATACATAATTTGTCAAAAAATTATAATATTTTGTCAATGGAGAACTAATACCTTCAGAAGTAAACTATATGGTTTATCTGGGTAAATGACATTTTCCATTTAAAAACTTTTGTTAAATATGATATAGTTACACTTCTACTATTTATATTGTCTTAATTTCAGGGATTAGCATGCAAGTAGCCACAAGCTTGCTTTGTATTTATGCGGTGAGCAAACATGATTACGTGGTAAAAGAAAATACTGAGAGTCTGAATACACCTGTGAAGAGTAAAAAAGCAAAAACAGAAGATGGCAAAGATTAATTACAAACTGATTTCATCATTGTGTAAGGATTGTTTGCTTTCCCTTCAATGAAATATATTGATAATTTAAAAACAATAATTGTGAATAATTGCATCTAAAGGTATGCTTCATATTATCACACAATTTTTATTTGGAATGTAAAACTACTGTTTGTGCTAAGATTGCTGAAGATATTATGAAACATACAGTTTTGTTAACACCTAAAAAATATTCTACATATTTTTTCTCTTTCTCTCATAAAATATATCCTGATTATTTTCCATTTCCTCTACTTTTCCCAGGTCCCCCATATCCCCTCACCTCCAGATGTATGTATCCTCTTCCTACCTCTTATTAGAAAAGAACATGCTTCTAGCAGATATCAAGCAATCATGTCAAAATAATACATAAGATAAAAGAAAAATCCATTGCATTGATGCTAGAGAAGTCAACCCAACAGAAAGAAAAAGTGCAGGCTCAAGAATCAGAGACCCACTCTTTCACACTCTGAAAAATCCTATAAAAATAAATAAGCTGAAAGATATAATATATGCAGAAGACCTGGTAGAGATCCATGTAGGCTCTGGGCTTGCTATTTCAGTTTCTGTGAATTGACAAGAACTTTTCAATTGATAGAGAACATCTTTCTTGTCTTGGGGCCCTCTTGCTCTTACACTCTTTCTGATTCCTCTTCCTTGGATTTCCTGGAGCTCTAAGGGAAGGAATTTGATGGAGACATCCTATTTAGAGTTGTGTGTTCCAAGATCTTTCTCTCTCTCTCTCTCTCTCTCTCTCTCTCTCTCTCTCTCTCTCTCTCTCCCCTCTCCCTCCCCCTCCCCTCCCCCTACCTCTCTCTCTCTCTGAATAATGCTCTCTGAGTAAATAAAATCTATCTGTGGGTTTCCACCCTGGTTCCAATCAGCTGAAGAAGGAAGATTCTCTGAGGATGATTAAATAAGTCACTGATCTATGAGCATGACAGAATATAATTAGGAATTATTTTATTTATACCTTTTTTCTCTCTCTCTAAATACAGGCAGTCTTTGTTTTTACCCTTGGTTTCAGGCCTATCTTGTTTTCTGTTCTTGGCCAACCAAGCAGTGTGAGGTATGAATTCTATCTCATGGAATGGTCCTTAAGTCAAATCAGACATTGGTTGTCTACTCTCATACCACTATCTTTCCATATCTTGCAGACATGATGGGTTGTGGGTCAAAAGTTTTGTGGTTGGTTTAATGTTTGCATTTCTCTTTTGGCAGCCTATGAGGTACCTTCCCACACCAAAGACATTAGAATAAAGACAGGAAGGCTCAATGAAGGCACCAGCTGGACTTTTCTATGTTCAATGAGTTGTGTGGGTGTTGACCTTGGCAATGGGGCCCCCTGTTAGTCTGTGGAGAGAAACCATTGTTTAACAAGTCTTGATGGTTTGTGGATTTCCATGAGATAGATGTCTCTGATAACTCGTTAGAATGCAATGAATTTGTGTTACTGCAGTCTCCTTTGAGGCAAGAGATGGCAAGTTGGGACTCTGCCTCCACCAGTATAGGAAATCTGACTTGGTTTGCCTTCCTATATTCTAGAGAATTTCCACTATTCTAGATCTCTCTCTCTCTCTCTCTCTCTCTCTCTCTCTCTCTCTCTCTCTCTATCTCTATCTCTATCTCTCCCCTCTCATCCCTCAATTCTAGCTGTTTCTCCCTGTACTCCCTGCCTCAACCCTATCTTCCCTGCTTCTCCCCACCTGATCCTTATTTTCACATCCCCACTACCCCACTTTGCACTGATAAAACCTGTTTTACATTCACTCCCAGTGTGATCCATGTGTTCCCCCACCTCCTTTAGAGACTTCCTCTATACTTAACCTCTGAGGTGGTTTGAATGAAAGCAGCCCCCATAGGTACATAGGTAGTAGCACTCTTAGGAGGTGTGTTGCCTTGTTGGAGTTTGAGTAGTATTGATGGAGAAAGTGTGTCACAGAGGTTGGGCTTTGATGTTTCAGATGTTTAGGCCAGGCCGACTGCCTGATAATTAGGATGTAGAATGCTGAGCTACCTCTCCAGCATTTGTATGCTGCTTCCTTGAGGCCTTACTTCATGCCGTATGACAGTTGACACTAAATGTCTAAACTGTATGACAGCCCCAACTAAATGTTTTCTTTTATAAGAGATGCTGTGGGCACAATGTCTCTTTACAGCAATAGGAATCCTAACTAAGACAGCATTTTATGGCATTCAGGTTGTAGGTCAGTTATCTATCCAATAGCTAATTATCTATCTATCTATCTATCTATCTATCTATACCACATTTATCTTTCTGGGTCTGGGTTATCTCACTCAGGATGATTTCATTTATTTCACTCCATTTGCTTGAAAATTTCATGATGTCATATATAAAGATGCATGTTTGTATGTATTTTATACATTTGGGTACTTTGTCTGCATGTACATCAGCATACCAGAGGGGAGCATCAGACAGTTATGAGCTGCCATATGAGAGTTGGGAATTGAATTCAGGATTTTCAGAAATACAGTGAGTGGTCTTAACCACTGAGCCATCTCTCTAGCCCCCATGATGTCATTTTCTTAAACAGATAGTAATACTCTATTGGGTAAAAGGAACAAATTTTCTTTATCTACTCTTCACTTGAGAAATCTGTAAGTTGTTTCAAGTTTCTGACTATTATGAATAATACCATAATGAACATCCCTGAGCATATATCCTTGTGATGGGATGAAACATCCTTTGGGTATATGCTCAAGGTGGTATAGCTGGATCTTGAGGTAGATGAATTCCAAGTAATTTCTAGGGAACTGCTATATTGGTTTCCATAACGCCTGTACGAGTTTACAATTTCATCATTAATGGAGAAGTGTTTTGCTTATTCCACAAGAGCCAGCATGAGCTGTCACTGGTGTTACTGATCTTAGCCATTCTGACAGGTATATGATGGAATATCAAAGTCATTGATTCTCTTTGCTTTGATGGCTAAGGATGGTGAACATTTCTTGGTTTCCCAGCCATTTGAGTTTGCTCTACAGAAGGTGTTATATGGATATCTGATACTGATAAAATCATTTGGGCTTGGCCAGTTTCTTGAGTTCATTATACACTTTGAATTTTATTCTTCTATAGGATGTGAAGTTGCTAAAATTCTGCCCATTCTGTAGGCCGTCATTTATCCCACTAATGGTGTCCTTTGTATTTCATAAGATTTCAGTCTCACAAGATCCTATTTATTAACTGCTGATCTTAGCATCCATATTAACTGTGTTATCTTCAGTCTTCACTTGTGCCAATGAGTTCAAAACTATTCCTGATTTTCCTTACTCATTTATCAGGTTCAGTGTGAATGGTTTTATGTTTTAAAGTCTTTCATTCATTTGCAGCTATGTTGTGTGCTGATTGACATATATGGAAGTATTTGCGTTCTTTTATATGCAAACAACCAGTTTGAGCATCAGCATTTGTTGAAAATGCTTTCTTATGTCCTGTGTGTTTCTTGTCTATTTATCATAAATCAGGTATCCATAGATATATAGATTCATGTCTTGGTCTTCAGTTTGATTCCATTGAGCAATTTGTCTGTTTTTATACCAATGCAACTTGGTTTTTATTCCTAAAAATCTATAGTGCACATTGAAATTGGAAATTGTAATACCACTAGCAGGTCTTTAATTCTTTTTGACATCCTGTTTTGAGTCTGTGGACAGGCATGTTTCTACATGAGTCTGAAAACTGTCATTCAAAGACTGTGAAAAATTGTGCAGGAATTTTGATGGGGATTGCACTTTTATCTGTAAAGTGTTTTTATTAGGATGATATTTTACTAGGTTAATCTACCTGTTCATAAGCATAGGAGACCTTTGCTCTGATGTTTCTTCAAAGACTTAAAAAACTGAGACTTTTATCATACAAAATTTTGATTTGATTCACTAGAGTTACCCTAAGATACTTTATATTATTTGAGGCTATTGGGAAAGAAGTTTTTTTCTAGTTTCTTTCTAAGTTCATTTGTCATTTGTATATAGGATAGATACTGTTTTATGAGTTATTTTATTATCGACATTTTTGCTGAAAGTGTTTATAAGGTGCAGGAGTTAACAGTTGAATTTTTAGGATGGCATATGTTTAGTATCATATCATCTGAAATCTGAAGAGTCTTTGGTTTCTTTCCAGTTTTTAATCCCTGTATTTTCATGGGTGTAATTAACATCCTTAGGTTGGAATTTTCCTACTATCACTTTCAGTTGTGCTGGATTTGTAGACAGCTGTTTAAATTTGGGCTTATCATTCAATATTTTATTTTCTCTATTGTGATTGAAAGGTTTTATGGGTATGGTAGTATCACCTGTCATCTTTTGTCATTTGCAGTACATCTGTCCAAGTGCTTTTCGATTTTAGAGTTCTATATTGAGAAGTAAAGTTTAATTCTAATAGGTCTGCTTTTTGATGTGACTAAGTCTTGTAGCTATTGATATTCTTTCTTTGTACAGTATGTTTAGTGCCAACAAGACTTTTCGTTTGGTGTCTATATGCCTCATGTGCTTTTTAAAGGACCTTTGACCTTTTTTAGGTTAGGAAATTTTTCTTCTATGATTTTGTTGCAAACATTTTCTGGGACATTGAGGTGGGTTTCTTCTTCCTCTATGTCTATGATTTTAGGTTTCATCTGTCTTGGAGTCCTGGATTTCCCAGATGCTTTTTGTAAGAAATTGGTTTAAATTTATCCTTTTTCTTTGGCTGATACCTTAATTTATTGTATTTCTTATTCAACACCAGCAAATCTATCTTCCATCTTTTGTATTATACTAACAACAGTTGCCTCTATAGTCTCTTTTTTAAAGTGCTTATGTTTTCAGTTCTAGAATTCCCACAATGTGGGTTTTTCTTTTATTGATTCTATTTCTACTTCCTGGTCTTGAATTGGTTTATTTATATTTTCTGGATTTCTCTAAAGGAATTTCTGTTTAAGGAACTCTATCATATTTATAAGGTTGTCTTAAGGTCTTTTTCTTGTACTTCAGCTATGTTGAGATATTCAGGGTCCTCTGTGATAGGATAGATGGCTTCTAGTAGAGACATACTATTTTGGGTATTATTTTTTGTGTTCTCATGCTGGCATTTAGCCATCTTAGATTGGGATGAATATATGTCTAGTTGCTGATTTCTAAGTCTATTCTCAGTGAGTGTCATTTTGCTCCTTAGACTCTTTTTCTGCTCTGGATTCACAGAGAGTGTGCTGCCTGTGCGTTGCCTGGTAGGGGATTATCTTTCTACTTAATAATTATAGCTACTGGGATAAGGGCTTCTGGGAGAAATGTATTTCTGAATATTGAAATCTGACAGCAATGGCAATAGGCTAGGCATCTCACCGGATTCACACAGGAGGGAGGAGTGTGGAGTGTTCAACCAGGATATGTTTATTTTGTCTCCTTAAAGCGAAACAGGCAGTGAAGAGCGGTTACCTCCCAGGTTCTGCTTAGCTCTGGGGATTTGAGAGGTGTACAGGCTCTAGAGGAACAGTAGGAGAGCAGATCTACAGACAGCCTTTCTGATCTATTGGCAGGAGTGGACTGTGGGTAAGAAGGGAGAACCAGCTGGATCTGGGAACTGGGATAAAGCAACAATGAGGAAAGGAACAGCAAGAGGACAAAGGATGTGTGGGATTAAAAGCGATGTGCACAGAGTGGGAAGGAAAGCTACAGCAGCTGTTCTGTGGCAGAGATGGTTATGAGGCTGAGGGATTAGGTTTCAAGTACAGGAGGGAGTGTTGAAGGTATTCACTTTGGTCACCTCTTTCTGTGGCCTGATGAACTGATGAGTTCACAGGGAATGCCTCCTAGAGGCTGGAATACTGAGAAGAGTTGGAGAAGAAAGGTTGGAAGAGAGAATCTTTATGACCTGTTTGGGATGATGTCAGAGCAGAATGAGAGGCTGCAGCAGAATCTCTAATAATGAGCTGGGGAAGAACCTGAGGGATTGTTCTTGAGAAGTAGAAGTATAAATGATCCATATTTACCTACTTGTTGCCCAGGCAAAAGATACCTTTGGATTAGTAGGAAGTGCATGCTTCTCTTGGGAGCTGAGAGGAAGCACCTTCTAGCAGAGAGAGGTTAGAAGCTGAAGATTTATTGGATCCACAGGTGATGGGTGTTCAGTGACAGGGAAGGCTCCACAGGTGTTCTGCTTCAGATATGGGGATAAAACTGAGGCACAGGATCCAGGGAAACAGGGGAAGAAGAGCATGTAGCTTACTTTATTTTCTCACAGGAGTGGCCTTTGGGTTAGCAGAGGATATATGCTGGAGTTGGAAACTAGGATAAAGCAATGAACAGGGGTTGGGGAGTGAGTTTACAAGAGAAAGGTCTGTGAGATCCAGATAAGCTGGTTTGATGGTGCAGAAAAAGTTAACAATGGTTTTCTGCTTCTGAGCTGGGGATGAGATTGGGAAATTGGATCTTGGGAAACAGAAAGAACACCTAGTACAGTTAATAGGAATACAGGACTTGAAAGAGGTACTTGAGTTGCAAATGTGAAAATACACACAGTTTAACTCTACAATGTTACCCTATTAGTTACTAGGCATAGGCCATACCAAATTAACTCCATTCATTAGAGTCTATTTAAAGTGTTCTTTATTCTTTAGGATTTCACACATGCATAAAATAAAATATTATCATATCTACAATTCATCTTGTACAACACCTTTCATGTCTTCTCAAAATGTTCCATTCTAAACATTATTCCCTGTGGTGTATGCGTGTATGTTTCTGTGTCTGTGTGTCTGTCTGTGTGTTTATGTTTGTGCTCCTGTATTTCTGAGATTGTCCATGTTTGTATGCATGTGTGTGTGTTTCTTTGTCTGTGTGTCTATCTGTGTGTGCAAATTTGTGTTTGTGTGTGTGTGTACATATATATTGCAACATGGGCAGTTAGTGATTCCTAGGTGTGCTTGGGTATTCGACCATTCTCTTGAGCATGGGACAGAGTCTATTTTTAAAATTAGTTTTCTTTTATATTTTTATTTACCTCTGTGTGTATGTGTGCATGGACACACAAATTTACAAGTATGTGCTATGGCATGTGTGTGGAACAGAAAAGACGATCAAATTAAAATCATCAGTCTTGACCACACTAGAGCCTTTATCTGCTGATCCATGTCTCCAGCATCTAATGTCCATTTTTGGTACTTTTTATTTGGAGTATAGATAATTGATTCTCAATAACCCAATAAATTAGACATGTCACCATAGAACATATAATGAAGCTTAACTTAAATTTTCAAAGTATACTATTTTAGCTTTTTACAATCAAATTTATATTTGTTGATGATTTGACATAGATTACTCCAGAAAATTTGCACTATCTGGTTTTTGTTGTTTTGTACTATAGAAGACATGAAATTTAATGTCTTCACATATCTCTACCTTTTACTTTCACCTGGAATTTATTAATAATATGCAATAACCTGAATCAACTGTCCATTTTCTTTGTTCTTATATTTACATTTAATCACAGACTATATTTAATCACAAATAATTTTTTGAAGAAAGCTTTCCACTTGAAAAGAGAATAGGTTTGAATCATTGTATGGAGTTTTCCTTGATTTAAAAAAATTCCTCTAAAGAAATTTTAATTTTCATATATTATTCACAGTTTTGTTATATTTTCAAGTCAGAATTAAACTGATTTTCTATAGCAAGAACTCATAAGCCAGTTTCCCCTGCTGTTTCATTCTCTGGAAGAATTGACAATCTTGCATGGAAATGGATCCTTGCATAGGAGTGTGGCTCCATCCATACCCACAGCACTCAGAAGGAAGTGTGAAGCAGGAAATATCCATTGTATTCACACTCTTTAAATTGAACATACAACATGAAAATTTATATACTAGTTGTCTTATTAGGGTTTTATTGCTGTGAACAGACACCATGAACAAGGCAGCTCTTAAAAGGACAACATTTAATTGGGGCTGGCTTGCAGGTTCAGACATTCAGTCCATTTTCATCAAGCCATTTTCATTCAGCCACATAAGGCGCTGGAGGATCTGAGACTTGTGCATCTTCATCCAAAGGCAGAGAGGAGAAGATTGGCTTCCAGGCAGTTAGGAAATTGTTATTAAAGCTTAAACCCACAATGACTCGTCTACTCCTCTTAATCGTGCCATTTCTTGGGCCAAGCCTATTTGAACCATCACACTAGTTTTATGTGAAAATTGACTAACTCTTTTTGGTTTAAATCTGTAGGACTGGAGAATCAGTGAGGTTCTGAGTTCTAAGGACTGCAGTCTGTCATTTTGGAGATTTCATAAGATGCAGCTGTGCTGTAATTTCAGAAGAGAAAAATACCATTAAAGTGTCTATGTGGATCTTTATTTTCATAATAAAAATATTTCTATAAAACATTTCTAATCCTGTTTTAGGAATTAGCACTTTTTCTTAGTTTTATTGAGAGGAACAGTGTGTAGGTCTTGGCATAGGTCTTGCCTGCACAGTTCTCTGGAGTCAGTTTTCGCATACAAGCTTGTGGGCTGTTGGATTGAGCTAAGGTTTCTTCTCTGTGGACAAAAGTCCTTACTGACTAAGCCACTTGCTAGCCCTAGAATAGGATTTTAAAATACGATTCTATGTGTGTAATGTGGATTCCAGTAAGAATTAGTTTCAAATTCTTGAATTATAATAATTAAAATATTCTTGAATGTAAATATTATTTGGATATTTATATGCAGCTAGATATTAAAAATAATATTCAGATTCTCTTTGAGTGCACATGTAATATGCAGTACTGCATTAAGAACACATTATTAAATCTATATTTTGTCCCCTTTTTCTCTATCTTGAAGAAAAACAAATATTATGTTAAAAATGTATAAGTTGGGTGGTAGGGTGAAGAGGTAAATTAGCTTTTTGCTACAACAGAACTTAAGTTCTGGTTCAGAAATTAACTCTGGACAATTTTAAAGAAGAAGTAAGCAGTACAGATAAAATCTCAGCAACTACTTTCCTTAAAACCAATTTGGCTGCCTTTCAACTAGCACATTTACGGCTATCTGTAATGAATAAAGCACCAGTTAACATGGGTGATAAGTGTTCTTGTGTTATGGTGGCACATCCTTTGGGTATATGACCAGGAATCGTACAGTTGTGTCTGGAGGTAGATGTGCTGCACTAAAAGTCAAAGAGCAAATGTGGTAGTGGCCAACCAATGACTGATCCAGCTGCATAACCACATCATGAGAGGGAGGCTACCCCTGACATTGCCTGTAGGACCAGGCTGTATAGCCCACAGACCTAGTCCTAATATATTTCTCTATACTCATAGATTGGTACTTAACTTGTTGTCAGAGTGACTTCACCCAGTAAATGATGTAAATAGATGCAGGAAACCAGAGCCAGACACTAGGCAGAGCTCATGGAATCCCACGGAACGGGGGCAGAAGGATTGCAGGAGTCAGAGGAGTCAAAGATAACAAAAAATTCTCAGAGAATCAACAAACCTGGTGCCATTGGTGCTCAGAGATTGAAGCAACATCAACCATGGCTCAATGAATGTCTTGCATTTTACTTCCAGCCACCAAAACTCTCAAGGCAGCAGATTTATACTAACTGAAATTTTGTTCTTATGACTCAAAGAAAATAATGCACAGTGTATGTGCATGCATTCTTTAGACTGATTTCAAGAATTTTATGAACCTTACAAATGGAGAGACCTCAATTTCTAAGAGGCTTTTAGTTTTACTTATTCTGGAATGTACCTTCTACAATACTGCCCTAGCTTTAGGTGTGAGCTTTAGAACAAAAGTTCACATATTCCCTATATTTAACTTTTATTAATTTCTTCAATTTCTTCTATTCTATTTTTCTTTCTGTATTTTTTTTTTACATTTAGTTTTCATCTCAGTGTTGTTGTTTAGTGAATAAGAAAGATTCTAAATGGCATGAATCTGGTTAACTATTAATAGCAGTATTAGACAAGAAAATTCACAGAGGTCAAGAGGTTGAAATTTCTTATTAGAATTCTTGCACTGTGAAAGTCATCTCTACAGAGCACTTCAGAATACTCACAGGAAGCCTGGACTCTGTAAAGTTGCCACTAAAAAACTGCTTCAACATTTACAAAAAGTGACCCTTCATGGACACTTGTTTCTAAAAACCAGAGAACCAGCTCTTTTACTATTCGATGAATAGAGTTTATAAAGGGGAAAATTAACTGCATATGAAACATTTTGTTAGGACCGTGAGTTGGTAGAAATTTAGCCATTTCTCCAGTAGTCAAGGTATACAGAAACTAAAAAAGGTTTCAGTATGTGGTACCTGGAATAATTTGTCTCCGTTTATGTAAAAATTATTTTTCAGTGTTTATAAGTAGAAATTTATGCCATTTGCTGAAAATGACATTAATATTAAATCAGTCAGTCAATATGAAATGAGGAACTTGAGGGTGAGAAAATCATCATGAGACATAGACTCTGCTATTAATCTACTTTTAAACATTACATGTTATTTTCCTTTTCTTTTTTTCTTTTTTTATTAGATATTTTCTTCATTTACATTACAAATGCTATCAGCTTTCCTAGTTTCCTCTCCAAAAGTCCCCTATACCTTCCCCTTCTGCTCCCCAATATACCTACTCCCCCTTCCTGGTCTCAGCATTCCCCTGTACTGGGGCATATGGTCTTCACAAGACCAAGGGCCTCTCCTCCCATTGATAGCTAACTAGGTTGCTACATATTCAACTAGAGACCAAAGCTCTGGAGTGGGGGTACTCGTTAGTTCATATTGTTGTTCCTCCTATAGGGTGGCAGACCCCTTTAGCTCCTTGGGTACTTTCTCTATCTCCTTCAATAGGGGCCCTGTGTTGCATCCAATAGATGTCTGTGAGCATCCACTTCTATATTTGCCAGGCACTGGCATAGCCTCACAAGAGATAGCTATATGAGGGTCCTGTCAGCAAAATCTTGTTGGCATATGCAATAGTGTCTGGGTTTGGTGGTTGTATATGGATCCCCAGGTGGGGCAGTCTCTGGATGGTCCCTCCTTCCATCTCAGCTCTGAACTTTATCTCTGTAACTCCTTCCATGGGTATTTTGTTCCTCATTCTAAGAAGGAGCAAAGTATCAACACTTTGGTCGTCCTTCTTCTTGAGCTTCATGTGTTTTGCAAATTGTATCTTGGGTATTCTAAGATTCTGGGCTAATACCCACTTATCAGTGAGTGCATATCATGTGCGTTCTTTTGTGATTGGTATATCTCATTCAGGATGATACCCTCCAGATGCATCCATTTGCATAAGAATTTCATTAATTCATTGTTTTTAATTGCTAAGTAGTACTGCATTGTGTAATTGTATCACATTGTCTGTATCCATTGCTCTGTTGAGGGACATCGGTTTCTTTCCAGTTTCTGGCTATTATAAATAAGGCTGCTATGAACATAGTAGAGCATTTCTCAACTGAGGAATACTGAATGGCTGAGACGCACCTGAAAAAATGTTCAACATCCTTAATCATCAGGGAAATGCAAATCAAAACAATCCTGAGATTCAACCTCACACCTGTCAGAATGGCTAAGATAAAAAACTCAGGTGACAGCAGATGCTGGTGAAGATATGGAGAAAGGAACACTCCTCCATTGTTGGGCTTGTAAGCTGGTACAACCACTCTGGAAATCAGTCTGGCGGTTCCTCAGAAAATGGGATATAGTATTACTGGAAGATCCAGCAATTCCTCTCCTGGGCATATATCCAGAAGATGTTCCAACTTGTAATAAGGACACGTGCTACACTATGTTCATAGCAGCCTTATTTATAATAGCCAGAAGCTGGAAAGAA
Organism: Mus musculus; assembly: GCF_000001635.26. NCBI lineage: Eukaryota > Metazoa > Chordata > Mammalia > Rodentia > Muridae > Mus > Mus musculus. The sequence goes on from NC_000067.6 coordinate 97,314,087, forward strand.
CCCAGATGTCCCTCAACAGAGGAATGGATACAGACAATGTGGCACATTTACACAATGGAGTACTGCTCAGCAATTAAAACCAATGAAATCATGAAATTCTTATGCAAATGGATGATGCATCTGGAGGATATCATCCTGAGTAAGGTAACCCAGTCACAAAAGAACACACATGATATGCACTCACTGATAAGTGGGTATTAGCCCAGAAACTTAGAATACCCAAGATACAATCTGTAAAACATGAAAATCAAGAAGGAAGACCAAAGTGTTGATACTTTGCTCCTTGTTAGAATGAGGAACAAAATACCTATGGAAGGAGTTACAGAGACAAAGTTCAGAGCTGGAAGGAAGGACCATCCAGAGACTGCCCCACCTGGGGATTCTTCCTGTATACAACCACCAAACTCAGCCACTATTGCATAAACCGTCAAGATTTGCTAACAGGACCCTGATATAGCTATCTCTTGTGAGGCTATGCCAGTGCCTGACAAATACAGAAGTGGATGCTCACAGGCATCTATTGGATGCAACACAGGGCCCCTATTGAAGGAGATAGAGAAAGTACCCAAGGAGCTAAAGGGGTCTGCAACCCTATAGGAGGAACAACAATATGAACTAACCATTACCCCCACCCTAGAGCTTTTGCCTCTAGTTGCAATTGTATCAAGAGGATGGCCTATTCAGCCATCATTGGGAGGAGAGGCCCTTGGTCTTGTGAAGATTATATGCCCCAGTACAGGGGAATGCCAGGGCCAGAAAGTGGGCGTAGGTGGGTTGGTGAGCAGGGCAGGGGTAGGGTATAGGGGACTTTTGGAGAGGGAACTAGGAAAGCTGGTAGCATTTGTAATGTAAATGAAGAACATTTGCTGTACCCACTATGTACGTCTCTTTTTAAATATTTTTTTTAGATATTTTCTTTATTTACATGTCAAATGTTATCCCATTTCTTAGTTTCCCCTCTGAAAATCCCCTATCCCCTCCCCTCTCAGCTCTGCTCCTCAACCCACTCACTCCCATATTCAGCCCTGGCATTCCCCTATATTGGGCATAGAATCTTCACAGGACTTAGGGCCTCTCCTCCCATTGATGACCAACTAGGCCATACTCTGCTACATATACAGCTAGAACCACAAGTTCCACCATGTGTTTTCTTTGATTGATGGTTTAGTTCCAAGGAGTTCTGGGGGTACTGGTTAGTTCATATTGATGTTCCTTCTATGGGACTTCAGACCCTGTCAGCTCTTTGGGTACTTTTTCTAGCTCATTCATTGGGGAACTGTGGTATCTATACCTGAATTAAGTCCTAATTTAATATAGAATTCAATAGCCGTATTCAATAAATAACATATGACACAGTTCAAAAAAGGCCCCTTCAAAAAAAAGACTTTTTTATATTACTAATTATTTTATGGGAGCAAGTTAGAAGTTTGTGCAAGAATACAGAGTAATAATGTAAAATACTAATAAATGTAATTATAATATTTTCATTCTTGTATAGATATCATTACACTTTCTCACTAGACATTATCTTACTCACTTTACCTTTTCTTCTCATACAGACCTGTCTGTCCCTTCATTGCCTACATTCCCCTGCCCTGATAGCCTGTTTTCTGCAAGTGTTATGACTATTCTTTACAACTGAGTGACATACCCTGGGTAACAAATTTAGAAGTTTATATTGCCACCAGCACTAAGTAAAGGTTTTTCTTTCCCCATGTTCTCATAAACATTAATTCTCTTGTGGACAGCTGTTCTGACCACATTGAGATGGAAGTTCCATCCAGGTTAAATTTGCATTTCCATAATGAAAAAAGATACCAAATATTCTTCAAATATTCATCCTCTATTTGTACTTATTTTAAAAACCGATTTTAGGAGACAGAGCACATACAGTGCCTTCTTCTAATGCATATTCTCCATCAGGGGAAGAAATTCCCCTTTGTCATGAACATTTTGTTGCCTAAAATAATAAAGTAATAAACAGACAAAGATGTATTGTCTCCAAAAAAAAAATCACCTGATTATTTAGCCAGATGTTCATGGCACACACCTCAAATCACTGCAATTGGAAGGAAGAGACACATTATTAATCTCTGATTTCAAGAACAGCATGATCTATAGAGTAAGCTCCAAAACAGCCAGGGCTACACAGTAAATCCTTTTCAAAAAAAAAAAAAAAAAGAGTTCCAACATAGTCTCTGTAAGTGATGAGATTTCCTTTACAGATCTGTTTCAGCTGTTTCCCAAATGTTTGTGTATATTATACTTTCATCCTTCATTTCTGTTTATTTCATTAAGATCTGATCCATTCTAGAATACTTGTACAAAGCTCAAGTCTAAGTGGACCAAAGAACTCCACATAAAACCAGAGACACTGAAACTTATAGAGGAGAAAGTGGGGAAGACCCTCAAAGATATGGGCAAGGGGAAAAAAATCCTGAACAGAACAGCAATGGCTTGTGTTATAAGATCAAGAATCGACAAATTGGACCTCATAAAATTGCAAAGCTTCTGTAAGGCAAAGGACACTGTCAATAAGAGAAAAAGGCAACCAACAGATTGGGAAAAGATATTTACCAAACCTAAATCCAATAGGGGGCTAATATCCAATATATATAAAGAACTCAAGAAGTGGGACTCCAGAAAAACAAATAACCCTATTTTAAAAAATGGGTACAGAGCTAAACAAAGAACTCTCAACTGAGAAATACCGAATGGCTGAGAAGCACCTAAAGAAATGTTCAAGCCGGGAGTAGTGGCACATGCCTTTAATCCCAGGACTCTGGAGGCAGAGGCAGGCAGATTTCTGAGTTCGAGGCCAGTCTGGTCTACAGAGTGAGTTCCAGGACAGCTGATAGAACCTCCTGGGGAAACCCCCACTCAACTCCCGTTTCACGTGCACCCAAAAAATCACGAAGGACCATCTTGATGTAATTACATGAGGTCATTTAATGACGAAGCTCCGGACCGACATGCATCCCACACAGAAGATAACAGGTGTCTGCCATGAGGCTGGAAAGCTAGGGGTTTTTATGGGGTAAGGGGCTTAGGGGTGTGGAATTCAGCATAGCGACACACTATTGGCTTATTCAAACATCAGCAGAAAAATTACATGTACTTGCAGGGTGTCAGAGTTCTATGAGTTGTTGACTCAGTTTAGATAGCCCTGTTATGTCCTCACATTCCTCTTTATCTTTAAGGTTAAGCTGTTCCCAGGAATGTTTTAACTATAGGGCATACCCGGGTTTGTTTTTCTTTTTTTCTCAGCCCCAGGCAGCCTCTAGGCTCACAAACAACCAGCAATTTCTGAGTACTTTATATGACTTACAGGTCTTGAAATTTCATCTTTCTTTCACAGCCAGGACTATACAGAGAAACCCTGTCCCAAAAAATAAAACAAAACAACAACAACAAAATGTTCAACATCCTTAATCATCAGGGAAATGCAAATCAAAACAACCCTGAGATTCCACCTCATACCAGTCAGAATGGTAAGATAAAAAACTCAGGTGACAGCAGATGCTGGTGAAGATGTGGAGAAAGAACACTCCTCCATTGCTGGTGGGATTGCAAGCTGGTACAACCACACTGGAAGTCAGTTTGGTGTTTCCTCAGAAAATCTGACATATTTCTACTGGAAGATACAGCTATATCACTCCTGGGCATATACCCAGAAGATTCTCCAACATGTAATAAGGACACATGCTCCACTATGTTTATAGCAGCCTTATTTATAATAGCCAGAAGCTGGAAAGAACACAGATGTCCCTCAACAGAGAAATGGATACAGAAAATGTGGTACGTTTACACAATGGAGTACTACTCAGCTATTAAAAACAACGAATTAATGAAATTCTTAGACAAATGGATCTGGAGGACATAATCTTGAGTCACAAAAGAACACACATGATATACACTCACTGATATTAGTGTTATAAGTGGATATTAGCCCAGAAGCTCAGAATACCCAAGATACAATTTGTAAAACACATGAAACTCAAGAAGAAGGAAGACCAAAGTGTGGATACTTCGATCTTTCTTAGGAGGAGGAACAAAATACCAATGGAAGGCATTACAGAGACCAAGTGTGAAGCAGAGACTGAAGGAATTGCCATCCAGAAACTGTCCCACCTGGGGATCCATCCAATAAACAACCACCAAACCCAGACACTATTGCAGATGCCAACAAGAGCCTGCTGACAGGAGCCTGATACAGCTGTCTCCTGAGAGGGTCTGCCAGTGCCTGACTAATACAGAAGTGGATTTTCACAGTCATCCATTGGATGGAACAATGGGTCCTTAATCAAGGAGCTAGAGAAAGCACCCAAGGAGCTGAAGGGGTTTGCATCCCCATAGGAGGAACTACAATATGAACTAACCAGTAACCCCAGAGCTCCCTGGGACTAAACTACCTATTAAAGAAAACAGACGGAGGGACTCAAGGCTCTTGCTGCTTATGTAGCATAGGATGGCCTAATTAGTCATCAATAGGAGGAGAGGTCCTTGGTCCTGTGAAGGTTCAATACCCCAATATGGGAATGCCTGGGCCAGGTAGCAGGAGTGGGTGTGTTGGGGAGGAGGATAGATTTTCGAAGGTGAAACTAGGAAAGGGGATAACATTTAAATGTAAATAAAGAAAATATCTAATAAAAAAAGAAAATATAAACTACATAACTTCCTACCCCCTCCAAAATAAGAAAAGAACTGAACCTGAACGTTCAGACTTTTCCATGATCACTTTTCCTCTTTCCCTGCTTGCTCTTGCCTTCATCACTAACAAGTCCTTTCCTTCATTGGTATTAGAGCCTACTTCGTAATTTCAATATATATTGAAGATCAGCTGAGGCATCTAGACTCATGGAATGAGCAACTACTGACCATGATTTCATGGACAGTCATTGTTGGACTAGCTGCACCAGAGCTTGTAAGTCATTTTAACAAAATTATAAATACAATTTTTAAATTATATATATATATATATATATATATATATATATATATACATTTCCAGAGAGAGAGAGAGAGAGATTCATTTAATAAATTCTGTTACAATACAAAATCTGAAAAAAAATGGCTAAATAGATTTTAGTATAATTTCATATTTAAAAACACCTATGTACTTTGAATAAAAAGAGATAATTAAAAATATAATGATCAACACAAATGTGAATGAATAAAAATGTATATCATACATATAATATTTTAATGTGACTCTGCTTGATTTGATTAAAAACAACAAAAATCACTGATAATATTCTTTGTCACAGAAAAATACCAGAGGGAAAACATATTCATTTTGAAATTAGTTTATCTGTGCATTGAGAATGGGAGCAGAGCATAAAAATTACTGTGACTAATTATATTTATTTTTATACTCACCAGGTACTGTAGATGGAAAACAGAGCAGCGGTAAAGTTGTACAAAATGCAAATACAGCAACATAAAATAAAAGATCTCCACCAACCACGCTGCAGTATTCAAAACCCCTGAACTCGTCCACTTGTGCAGAAAAGATAGAAAATTTCAGTTAGGAGTTTTTAATAAAATTCATAATCTGTTGGTAGAATTTTCTGTTTATTTACTTGTAGTTTGTCACTATGAATCTGCTTTGCTGATTCTGCTAAAAGCTGATTCACTATGAATCTGCTTTGCTGAGAGCCGGGTGTCAGCATTCACTGTCACTGTTTTGTTTTTTCCTCCTATCAGAGCCTCACTTCTGCACTTCCCTCTTCACTCACATGACTTAGGCAGCAGACTGTCCTGCTTCTTCCTATTTAACCCCCCACCCCCACCCCGGCTTTAATCTATGCCTCTAGAAAATCAATACTTGTTTCTTTTCCTGGCTCCTTTTATCTTACACCTGGACCTCTGTAAGCAAGGAACCTTGATCTTTAGGTTACACTTTTCTTGTTTATGGTCCCAATCTTCATTTCCAATATCTGATTGTCATATGTTCATATGCAGCATCCTTAGCCATTTCTTTCTTGTTATTGGGTTTATTGCTGTTTATTTATTGTGGTGCTTTGGAATGAGCCCAGGGCCTTCAGCTTGCTAACCAGGAGCTCGATAATTAAGAACCCCCTACCTTTCTTTTTAAAAGACTTCGATGTACCTCTAAGCTGAACAGCCTCACCTTAATTCCCCCCAAACCCTTGAGAATACATAGATTGCCACTGTCACTGGCTCCCTGTTTGTAATATCCACAAGTTTTGCGTTTCCTAGTACTGTCAATCTGCTTATATGTTTTAATAACATATTACATGTGACACATACTATGTGCAATTGTACACCTAGAAGAACTGAGGCTTCAACTAAATGCAAATCCTTTAGATATTAAATCTAAGCAAAAAAATTTGAACAGGGTACCAGCTATATTTTTAAATCAAAGTATTTTCCTCATTGTACAAATAAGCAGTTTGAAAACTAAACACGTATGATTCCACTATATAACACTCAGCAAACTGTTTGAAAGCCCCATATACTAGTTTTCTGATACATATCGAATAAAACATATAACAAACCTTCTTTGAACAACATTTAAAAAGACAAGAGAAAACATCAGAGCATACTGTTTTCTTTCATGGAAATAATGAAATGCTTCTCAATTTGACCCATAAGATTAGTTGAAATCTAAGTGGTTTCATCATTATCAGAATACTGGATTTACCAGAAAGAACATGTGTTTATTTTAAATAATTATTGTATTCTTAAAGCCTTGTTACATTTATTTATTTGATGTATATGAGTGCTTTGCCTATATGCATGTAGTGCACCATATTCAGAGATCAGAAGAGACTGTCATACACACCCTCCACTTGTGTTTACAGATGGTTCTGAGCCCTTATGTAAGTGCTGGGAACCCAACCGAAGTCCTCTGAAAGAACAAGTGCTCATTACTGCTCACCTCTCTCTTCAGCTTCAAAGCATGTCTGTGTTTGTATGTGGTGGGGGTATGCTTAAAGACAAGTGTTAAACCATCCACAAAAATTCAAATACTAAAAAAATGAGGTTTTAATACCCAAATAAAGAAAATGTATCATGGGACGTAAAAAAAGAAAAGAAAAGAAAAACGATAACTATGAGAGTATTTAAATATAAAATTCTGTGTTGCCAATAATATTTAGTAAGTGCATAAATATATCAAAGACCAAAATAAGTCACACAATCATCTCAATGTTTTTAAAAAGTGTTAGATCAACAGTGTCAACTAAGCAGGACCACTCAGGGCTGCAGAGACTAAGCCACTAATCAAGGAGAATACATGAGCTTTTCCCTGGCTCAAGCAAATAAGGAGCAGAGCACTGCCTTTCTGGCCTCAGTGAGAAAGGATGTCCCTAATCCTAAACAGACTTGACACCCCAGGAAAGGGAGATGCTGGGGAGGTGTGAAGTGGAGGTGTGTGGCTCTCACCCTCCCACAGGCAAAGGAATGGGTGTAGGGAGGTAGGAACTCTGGGAGGAGGAACCAAGAAGGGGGCAATGTTTGGAATAGAAATAAATAATTTAATAAAAAGGTATTATGGAAAAATTCAACCACTCTTCTAGTTAAACCTCAAAGAAAGTATCAGAAGAGCCATGTACCCTCACGTATAATAGAGGTCGTAAGCCATGGCTGCAGGAAGGCCTGATCTAAACAAGGGCAACCTGAAAGCCTTTCCTCTGCAGATAAGAATGGAAAATGAGTGTCAACTCTGCAGTCTTACTCAAGAGAGCTCTTCTGTATTAACCCAAGTAGATGGATGAGGAAAAGAAATAGAAAAATTATACATAGAAAGAAGGGAGACTAATTTACTTAAGATGATAAGATACTACACTTAATACCCTCTGAAGACACATGGAGATGTCTTGAGAGATTATCATTATAAATGCCTTTGGCAGGGTAGTAGGATAGAAAATTGGCACATAAAGATGAATGACTTTCCTAGAACCAACAATGACTATACTAAGAAAAATATCAGAAAACATTAATACGTGAAACAAAACAAGAAAGAAACAAGGGGAAAACTTATGAAAGTAAAAGTGTACTTGTTTCACCATCCACAATTGGTCAAGAACACACAACACTAGGAATACTGCCAAGAACTAAAGAAGAAATTAAGGAAAATAATTAAAGATGGAATGTCTTCCATGTTCATGAGTTAGGAGAATTAATATTGTAAAAACGGACTTTTTAAAATTCTTTAATCATTTTTTACAGTACCGAATTTATCCCCTCCTGGTCCACCCTCTGACTGTTCCACATCCCACATGTCTTCCAACACAACCTGTCCACAAGGATGTCCCCATCCAATGCTCCACCACTACCAAACTTCCCCACTCTCTGGGGCCCCAATATTTCAAGGGCTAGGTGCATCTTCTCTGACTGAGTCCAGACCTAGCAGTACTCTGCTGCATATATATTGGGGGCCTCATATCAGCAGGTGTATGCTGCCTGGTTGGTGGCTCAGTGTCTGAGAGATCCCGGGTGTTGGTTGGGTATAAATATCTGCATCTAACTCTTTCAGCTGCTTGATGGGTCTTTCAGAGAGCAGTCATGATAGACCCCTGTTTGTAAGCACACCATAGCATCAGTAATAGTGTCAGGCCCTGGGACATCCTCCTGTGCTGGATCTCAATTTGGGCCTGTCTCTGGACCTTTTTCTCCTCAGGCTTTTCTCTATTCTTGTTCCTACAGTTCTCTCAGACAGGAACAATTCTGGGTAAGAGGTTTTGACCATGGGAATGCAAACCCATCCCCACACTTGATACCCTTTCTTTTTACTGGAGGTAGGTTCTACAAGTACCCTCTCCCCACTGAAGGCATTTCATCTAAGGTCCTTCCCTTTGAGTCTTGAGAGTCTATCACCTCCCAGGTCTCTGGTACATTCAAGAAGGTCCCTGCTGCACCTCCTACCTTCCAAGGTTGCCTGTTTCCATTCTTCCTGCTGGCCTTCAGGATTCCATCCTGTTTACCCCCCAACACCAATACCTGACCATATTCCCCTATTCTGTTCCATGTTGCCTTTCCCATCCAGGTCCCTCCCTCCCTCCCTCCCTGCCCTGCTATGATTGCTTTCTTCACCCTCCCAAGTGGGATTGAGGCATCCTCACATGGGCCTTTTGTTTTGTTAGTATTGTGTTCTATGGACTGTATTCTGGGAATTCTGTGCTTTTTTGCCCAATATCCCCTTATAAATGAGTACCTATCATGCATGTCCTTTTGGGTCTGAGTTACCTCACTCAGGATGATATTTTCTAGTTCCATCCATTTGTCTGAAATTCTCAGGTTGTCCTCATTCTTAATAGCGAGTAGTATTCCATTGTGTAAATGAATCACATTTTCTGTAGCCATTCTTCTGTGGTAGGACATCTGAGTTGTTTTCAGTTTTTGACTGTTATGAACATAGTGGAACAGGTACCTCAGTGGCATGGTGAGGCATCTTTTCGGTATATGTCCAGTAGTATAGCTAGGTCTTGAGGTAGACCTATTACCAAATTTCTGAGGAACCTCCAGATTGATTTCCAGAGTGGTTTTACCAGTTTGCAATCCCACCAGCAATGAAGGAGTGTTCTTCTTTCTCCATATCCTCACCATCTTGTGCTGTCACCTGAGGTTTTGATCTTAGCCATTCTGAATGATATAAGGTGGAATCTCTGGGTCATTTTGATTTGCATTTCCCTGATAACTAAGGACTTTGAACATTACTTTAAGTGCTTCTCAGCCATTTGAAATTGCCCTGTTGGAAATTCTCTGCTTAATCCAATACCCCATTTTTTTTTGAATGGGTTGTTTGGTTTTTTGGTGGTTAGCTTCTTGTGTTTTTATATATTTTGGATATTAGCCCTCTATTAGATGTGGGGTTAGTGAAGACATTTTCCCAATCTGTAGATTGCTGATTTTTCCTCTTGGCTATGTCCTTCACCTTACAGAAGCTTTCCAGTTTCATGAAGTCCCATTTATCAATTTTTTTATGCTAGAGGCTGAACCATTGGAATTCTGTTTGGGAAATTTTCCCCTGTGCCAATGAGTTCGAGGCTTTTTACCACTTTTCTTTATTAGATTCATTTGTACCTGGTTTTATGTTGAGGTCCTTCATCTACTTGGACATGAGCTTTTCGCAAGGTGACAAGTATTGTAGGGCAGTGGGCATGGGGGAATAAAGGGAGTGGGAGAAAACCGGAGTCCTCCCAGAGTTCCAGTGATCTGGTTGGGATAACATGGCAGGACTGCTGCATGCTTTTCATGAGGCCCCAGGTGGGTGTCTGGCTGTGGGAAGCTATGGACCCAGCCCACAGGGGGTGCACAAAGGGCATTCTGAGGTCTCTGGGCCTCATGGAGGCCAGTGATAACAGGTTCTCAGTCTTGAGCATTCCAGACACGGCTGGACACCGTGGAAAAGCTGAGAACAAAGTGGAAGCCCTAGGAGCAGCTCTGTCATCCCCTGGGTGAAGGGATGAGATGGGAATGGAGCGATAGGGTGCTGGGTGGTTCCCACGAGGACAAGAGTCCTTGGTTAGAGCACAGGAAGGCATTCTGGTGGAAGGTTAGATGCGGCTCTTTAGGGGAAAGCCTATCCCATCGTTCAAATATGGAGGGCCTCGATGAGCAGAGACAGTTTTAGAGAATTATTGTAGAAAGGCAGAGAGAGAAAGAGAGAAGGTAGAAAGAAAGAGAGAAGCTGGCCAGAGCCACGTGGAGAGAGGGGGGAAGGGAGAGAGAGAGGGAGGGCAAGAGATGAGAATAAGAAAGGTGAGAGCTTTAAAGAGAGAGAGGAGAGGCAACACAGCTCCTTTTATAGTGGGCTGGGCTACCTTGCTGTTGCCAGGTAACTGTGGCAAGGAGCATACCTGGCTATATAGTCAGGTGACTGTGGGAGTGGAGTCTAGCCAGAATGCCAGGAGCTTTTCTAAAGATAAAATTCAATACTTAACAAATGCTGAATGCATTATTTACAGAATTAGAAGGAATACCCTAATATTCAAATGGAGATGCAAAGATCCTAAACTGAAAAAGAATCTAATGAAACACAATGCTGGAGAAATCTCGATACTGGATCTTACAGTGCACTACATTCTCATAGTGCCTAATATTGCATGATATTTGCACAGAAACGAACACATGAACCATAGGATAGAGATGGGAACAAACAAAGGCTACATTGCAGATGTCTAATTGTGAACGAAGGGAGAAAATCCCAGGCTGGAACATAGGCACCTTCTTTAAAGACTGGTTCTGGGGAAAGTAGATGTCCATATGCAGAAGATGCAAGCAGATCTTTCTCTCTCATCCTAAAATCATTTAAAATGAATCAAAGGTCTGAATCAAATCCTGCAAATTTGAATCTAGCAGAGAAAAACTGAACAAAGAGACTCCAGGGCAGAGGCACAATCAGGGACTTCCATTGCACTGGGTATGTGGGTTCTTCTCTCATTTCCCAAAGCTCTTCCTCCACCTTCTCAGGAAATCATTTGTCTTTCTTACTAATTTTTCATTTTCAAAAAGTGACAATGCATCATCAAAGCTTGCTATGCAGCATTTTTATTGAGGTGATAGTTTACACATTTGTGTATTGATTAAACTTAAGGTAGTTATTGATTTTATTTCTTTACATTATAGCCTTTTTCTAAGTTGGTAAATGCCTGTTGGATAAAGTTTATATTATTATATTATTTTCCTCTATATTTATAAAATTACTTTTACCTATGAGTTTTACATTTTAAATTTTTACTTACTAATCTCAGTTTTAGTAAATTACTTTAATATATCTTTTAGGATAGATTTCTGTTTCTTCCAAACAATCTGAAGTCATCTCCATTATTTCTATCAGTTCTACAAAAGAAATTAGGAATTTATATGTAACAACAAGTAATGAGGAAAAAGTACGGTGAATTAAAAAGGGAGTCAGAAGAAGTATATGAGACAGTGTAGAGAGAGGAAAGGAACAGGGAAATGATGAAAACAGCTGTAATCTCAAAAAATAAAAACATAAAATTTAAATACGTTGCATAAAGTTTAAGTTTTCTGCTGAGAAGTGGACTAATACTTAAATCTGGATTCTTGTGTGTTATTTTTTTTCTTCTTCTTCTTTTTTCTTTTTTTTATTACATATTTTCTTCAATTACATTTCCAATGCTATCCCAAAAGCCCCTCCCCCCACTCCCCTACTGACCCATTCCCATTTTTGGCCCTGGCATTCCCCTGTACTGGGGCATATAACGTTTGCCTGACCAATGGGCCTCTCTTTCCAGTGATGGCCAACTAGGTCATCTTTTGATACATATGCAGCTAGAGTCAAGAGCTCTGGGGTACTGGTTAGTTCATAATGTTGTTCCTCCGATAGGGTTGCAGATCTCTTTAGCTCCTTGGATACTTTCTCTAGCTCCTCCATTGGGGACCCTGTGATCCATCCAATAGTTGACTGTGAGCATCCACTTCTGTGTTTGCTAGGCCCCGGCCTAGTCTCACAAGGGACAGCTATATCACCGTCCTTGCAACAAAGGCTTGCTAGTGTATGCAATGGTGTCATTGCTTGGAGGCTAATTATGGGATGGATCCCTGGATATGGCAGTCTCTAGATGGACCATCCTTTTGTCTCAGCTCCAAACTTTGTCTCTGTAACTCCTTCCATGGGTGATTGTTTCCAATTCTAAGAATAGCAAAGTGTCCACACTTTGGTCTTCGTTCTTCTTCAGTTTCATATGTTTTACATATTGTACCTTATATCTCGCTATATTAAGTTTCTGGGTTAATATCCACTTATCAGTGAGTACATTTCATTTGAGTTCTTTTGTGATTGGGTTACCTCACTCAGGGTGATGCCCTCCAGGTCCAACCATTTGCCTAGGAATTTCGTGAATTCATTCTTTTTAATAGCTGAGTAGTACTCCATTGTGTAAATGTACCACATTTTTTGTATCCATTCCTCTGTTGAGGGACATCTGGGTTCTTTCCAGCTTCTGGCTATTATAAATAAGGCTGCTATGAACAAAGTGGAGCATATGTCCTTCTTACCGGTTGGGACATCTTCTGGATATATGCCCAGGAGAGGTATTGCGGGATCCTTCAGTAGTACTATGTCCAGTTTTCGGGGGAACCGCCAGACTGATTTCCAGAGTGGTTGTACAAGCTTGCAATCCCACCAACAATGGAGGAGTGTTCCTCTTTCTCCACATCCTCGCCAGCATCTGCTGTCACCTGAATTTTTGATCTTAGCCATTCTGACTGGTGTGAGATGGAATCTCTGGGTTGTTTTGATTTGCATTTCTCTGATGATTAAGGATGTTGAACACTTTTTCAGGTGTTTCTCAGCCTTTCGGTATTCCTCGGGTAAGAATTCTTTGTTCAGCTCTGAGCCGCATCTTTTAAGGGGGCTATTTGATTTTCTGGAGTCCACCCTCTTGAGTTCTTTATATATGTTGGATATTAGTCCCCTATCTGATTTAGGATAGGTAAAGATCCTTTCCCAATCTGTTGGTGGTCTTTTTGTCTTATTGACGGTGTCTTTTGCCTTGCAGAAGCTTTGCAGTTTCATGAGGTCCCATTTGTCAATCCTCAATCTTACAGCACAAGCCATTGCTGTTCTATTCAGGAATTTTTTTCCCTGTGCCCATATCCTTGAGACTTTTCCCCACTTTCTCCTCTATAAGTTTCAATATCTCTGGTTTTATGTGGAGTTCCTTGATCCACTTAGATTTGACCTTAGATCACGGAGAGAGGAATGGGTGGATTTGCATTCTTCTACATGATAACCACCAGTTGTGCCAGCACCATTTGTTGAAAATGCTGTCTTTTTTCCCACTGGATGGTTTTAGCTCCCTTGTCGAAGATCAAGTGACCATAGGTGTGTGGGTTCATTTCTGGGTCTTCAATTCTATTCCATTGGTCTACTTGTCTGTCACTATACCAATACCATGCAGTTTTTATCACAATTGCTCTGTAGTAAAGCTTTAGGTCAGGCATGGTGATTCCACCAGAGGTTCTTTTATTCTTGAGAAGAGCTTTTGCTATCCTAGGTTTTTTGTTATTCCAGATGAATTTGCAGATTGCTCTTTCTAATTCGTTGAAGAATTGAGTTGGAATTTTGATGGGGATTGCATTGAATCTGTAGATTGCTTTTGGCAAGATAGCCATTTTTACAATGTTGATGCTGCCAATCCATGAGCATGGGAGATCTTTCCATCTTCTGAGATCTTTTTTAATTTCTTTCTTCAGGGACTTGAAGTTTTTGTCATACAGATCTTTCACTTCCTTAGTTAGAGTAACGCCAAGATATTTTATATTATTTGTGACTATTGAGAAGGGTGTTGTTTCCCTAATTTCTTTCTCAGCCTGTTTATTCTTTGTGTAGAGAAAGGCCATTGACTTGTTTGAGTTAATTTTATATCCAGGAATCTCAGGGTTGTTTTGATTTGCATTTCCCTGATGACTAAGGATGTTGAACATTTTTTAGGTGCTTCTTAGCCGTTCTGTATTCCTCAGTTGAGAGTTCTTCATTTAGCTCCATACCCATTTTTTAATAGGGTTATTTGGTTCTCTGGAGTCCAACTTCTTGAGTTCTTTGTATATATTGGATATTAGCCCTCTATCAGATGTAGGATTGGTAACAATCTTTTCACAATCTGTTGGTTTCATTTTTGTCTTTTGGACAGTGTCCTTTGCCTTACAGAAACTTTGCAATTTTATGAGGTCCCATTTGTCTATTCTCAATCTTACAGCACAAGCCATTGCTGTTCTGTTGAGGAGTTTACCCCTGTGCCCACATGTTTGAGGATCTCCCCACATTCTCCTCTATAAGTTTACATGTATCTGGTTTTATGTGGAGGTCCTTGGTCCACTTGGACTTGAACTTTGTACAAGGAGATAAGAATAGATCGATTTGCATTCTTCTACATGCTAACTGCCAGTTAGATAGCAGCATTTGTTGAAAATGCTGTCTTTTTCTCCCACTGGATGTATTTAGATCCTTTTTAAAAGATCAAGTGAATATAGGTTTGTGGGTTCATTTCTGAGACTTCAATTCTATTCCATTGATCTACCTGCCTGTCACTGTATCAGTAACATGCAATTTTTTATCACTTTCTCTGTAGTACAGGTTGAGGTCAGGGATGGCAATACTAACAGAAGTTCTTTTATTGTTTAGAATAATTTTCCCTAACATAAGTTTTTTTGTTGTTCCAGATGAATTTGCAAGTTACTCTTTCTAACCTGGTGAAGAATTGAGTTGGAATTTTGATGGGGATTGCATTGAATCTGTAGATTGCTTTCAGCAAGATGGCTGTTTTTACTGTATTAATCCTGTCAATCCATGAGCATGGGAGATTTTTCCATCTGCTGAGATCTTTGATTTCTTTCTTTAGAAACTTGAAGTTCTTGTCATACAGATCTTTCATTTGCTTAGTTAGAGTCACACCAAGATATTTTATATTATTTGTGACTATTGTGACGTATCATTTCCCTAATTTCTTTCTCGGCCTGTTTATCCTTTGTGTAGAGGAAGGCCTCAGATGTGTTTGAGTTAACTTTATATCCAGCTACTTCGCTAAAGTTTATTATCAGGTTTAGGAGTTCTCTGGTGGAATTTTAGTGGTCACTTAAGTATACTATTATATCACCTGCAAATAGTGATATTTTGACTTCTTCCTTTCCATTTTGTATCCCTTTGATTTTTTTTTTGTCTGAGTGCTCTGCCTAGGATTTCAAGTACTATATTGAATAGGTAGGGCAGCCTTGTCTGTTCACTGAGTTTGGTGGGAAATCCTTCAAGTTTCTCTCCATTTAGTTTGTCGTTGGCTACAGATTTGCTGTATATTGCTTTTACTATGTTTAGATATGGTCTTGAATTCCTGATCTTTACAATACTTTTATCATGAAGGGGTGTCAGATTTTGTCAAATGCTTTCTGAGAATCAAATGAGATGATTATGTGGTTCTTTTCTTTGAGATTTTTTTATATAGTGGATTACATTTATGTACTTCCATATATTGAATCATCCTTGCATCCCTGGGATGATCATGATGGATGATCATTTTAATGTGTTCTTGGATTCGGTTTGCAAGAATTTTATTTAGCATTTTTCATCGATATTCATAAGGGAAATAGATCTGATGTTTTCGTTCTTTTTTGGATCTTTCTGTGGTTTAGGTATCAGAGTAATTAGGTAGAGTCCAAACCTAAAGATAATTTGTATAGAAGAGATTGAAGATTTCCTACTTAAAGGGCCAGTAAATACGTTCAACATAATTATGGAAGTAAATTTCCCTAACCTAAAGAAAGAGATGCCCATGAACATACAAAAGCCTACAAAACTCCAAATAGGTTGGACCAGAAAAGAAATTCCTCTCTCTAACATAATAATCAAACCACCAAATGCACAAAACAAAGAATGTTGAAAGCAGTAAGAGAAAAAGGTCAAGTAACATATAAAAGCAGACCTATCAGAATTACACCAGACATCTCACTAGACACTATGAAAGCCAGAAGATCCTGGGCAGATGCCATACAGACCCTAAGAGAACATAAATGTCAGCCCAGGCTACTAAACCCAGCAAAACTCTTAATTACTATAGATGGTGAAACCTAGGTATTCCATGACAAAACAAAATTTACATAATATTTTCATAAATCCAGCCCTTGAAAGGATAATAAAGGGAAAACTCCCACACAAGGTGGGAAACTATGCTCTAGAAAAAGCAAGAAAGTAATCTTTCAACAAACTTAAAAGAACATAGCCACATGAACAGAATCCCAACTCTGACAACAAAAATAACAGGAAGCAACAATTATATTTCCTTTATATCTCTTAATATCAATAGACTCAATTGCCCAATAAAAAGACATACACTAACAGACTGGTTATGTAAACAGGACCCAACATTTTGCTGCATACAGGAAACTGACCTCAGAGACAAAGACAGACACTACCTCAGAGTGAAAAGCTGAAAAACAGATTTCCAAACAAATGGTCCCAAGAAACAAGCTGGAGTAGCCATTCTAATATTGAATAAAATCGACTTTCAACTTAAAGTTATCAAAAAAGACAAGGAGGGGCACTTCATACTCATCAAAGGTAAAATGTACCTAGATGAACTCTCAATTCTGAACATCTATGCTCCAAATACAAGGGCAACCATATTCTTTAAAGAAACTTTACTAAAGCTCAAGGAATATATTGCACCTCACACAAGAATAGTGGGAGACTTCAACACTCCACTCTTACCAATGGACAGATCATGAAAAGTGAAACTAAACAGAGACACAATGAAATTAAAAGAAGTTATGAAACAAATGGATTTAACGGGTATCTATAGAAATTTTATCCTAAAACAAAAGGTTATACCTTCTTTTCAGCATGTCATGGTAACTTCTCCAAAATTGATCATATATAATCCATCACAAAACAGGCCTCAACCGATATAGGAAGATTGAAATAATCCCATCCATCCTATTAGATCACCACAGACTAAGGCTGATTTTCAGTAACACCATAAATAATAGAAAGCTCACATACACTTGGAAGCTGAACAACACTCTACTCAATGATAACTTGGTCAAGGAAGAAATAAAGAAATTAAAAACTTTTTAGAGTTTAATGAAAATGGAGCCACAATGTACCCAAACTTATGGGACACAATGAAAGCAGTCCTAAGAGGAAATCTCAGAGCTCTGAGTGCCTCCAAAAAGAAACTAGAGAGAGCATACACTAGCAGGTTGAGAGTACACCTGAAAGCTCTAGAACAAAAAGAAACAAACTCATTCAAGAGGAGTAGACAGCAGGAAATAATCAAACTCAGGACTGAAATCAACCATGTGGACACAGAAAGAATTATTCAAAGAATCAACCAAATTTTTTTTGAGAAAATCAACAAAATATATAAACCATTAGACTAACTAGAGGGCACAGAGACTGTATCCTAATTTTAAAAATCAAAAATGAAAAGGGAGACATATCAACAGAGACTGAGGAAATCTAAAAAAAAAAAAAAAATCATATCCTACTACAAAAGCCTATACTCAAAACTTGATGAAATGCAAAATTTTCTATTTTTTAATTTAATTTTATTTTTAATTTATTTTTTAAATTTCATATTCCATTCCCTACCCAGCCACCCACCCCAATCTACCCTCCTTCTGTTCCACATCCCACACGTCCTTCTCTCCCCACCCTGTCTCCACTTGGATGCCTCCACGCTCCACCCCACTTGATCTCTAAATTCCCTGTGGCTTCCAGTCTCTTGAGGGTTAGGTAATCATCTCTGAATGAACACAGACCCAGAAGTCCTCTACTGTATGTGTGTTGAGGGCTTCATATCAGCTGGTGTATGCTGCCTGTTTGGTGATCCAGTGTTGGGGAGATCTTGGTGGTCCAGATTATTTGAGACTGCTGGTCCTCCTACAGGGTCGCCCTTCTCAGGTTCTTTCAGCCTTCCCTAATTCAAAAACAGGGGTCAGCTGCTTCTGTCCATTGGTTGCATACAAATATCTGCATCTGACTCTTTCAGTTGCTTGTTGGGTCTTTTGGAGTGCAGTCGTGATAGATCCCTTTTTGTGAGCACTCCTTAACCTCAGTAATAGTGTCAGGCCTTGGGACCTCCCCTTGAACTGGATCCCACTTTGGGCCCATCGCTAGACCTTCTTTTCCACAGGATCTTCTCCATTTCTATCCCTGTAATGCTTTCAAACAGGAACAATTACAGGTCAGAGATGTGACTGTAGGATGGCAACCCCATCCCTCACTTGATGTCCTGTCTTCCTGCTGGAGGTGGGCTCTACAAGTTCCCTCTCCCCACTCTAGGGCATCTAAGGTCCCTCCCTTTGAATCCTGGGGGTCTCTCAACTCCCAGGTCTCTTGTGCATTTTGGAAGCACCCCCTAACCTCCTATTTCCTGAGGTTGCCTGTTTATAATCTTTCTGCTGGCCCTCAGGGCTTTACTCCTTTTCCCTCACCCAATACCAGACCAGGTTTCCCTCTCCTACCCATTCCCCCCACACACACACCTTGCCAACTTTCTCTCCCAGGCCAGGTCCCTCCCATCCTCCCCACTTGTGATTGTTTTCTTCTCTCTCCCAATGGGACTGAGGTGTCCTCACTTGGACACTTCAGCTTGTTGATCTTTTTGAGTTCTGTGAACTGTATCTTGGGTATTCTGTACATTTTTTTGTTTTAGCTAATATCCACTTATTAGTGTGTACATACCATGCATGTCCTTTTGGGTCTGAGTTACCTCACTCAGGATGATATTTTCTAGTTCCATCCATTTGCCTGCAAAACTCAGGATAGATATCCTTGTTCCTAATAGTTGAGTAGTATTCCATTGTGTTAATGAACCACATTTTCTGTATCCATTCTTCTGTCCTGGGACATCTGGGTTGTTTCCAAATTCTGGTTATCAGAAATAAGGCCACTATGAACATAGTGGAACACATACCCCTGTGACATGGTAGGGCATCTTTTGGGTTTATTCCCAAGAGTGGTATAGCTGTGTCTTCGGGTAGATCTATTTCCAATATTCTGAGGAACCTCCAGAATATTGATTTCCAGGGTGGTTTTACCAGTTTGCAATCCTACCAGCAATGAGGAAGCATTCCTCTTTCTCCACTTCCTCTTCAACATGTGTTGTCACCTGAGGTTTTGATCTTAGCCATTCTGATTGGTGTAAGGTGGAATATCAGGGTCGTTTTTATTTGCATTTCTCTGATTACTAAGGATTTTGAACATTTCTGTAGGTGCTTCTCAGCCATTGGAGATTCCCCAGTTGTGAATTCTCCGTTTAGTTCTATACCCCATTTTTTGATTGGATTGTTTGGATTTTTGGTGATTAACTTCTTGAATTCTTTATGGATATTAGCCCTCTATCTGATGTGGGGTTAGTTTAGATTTTTTTTTTCCCAATCTGTAGTTTGCTGATTTGTCTTATCAACTATGCCCTTTTCTTTACAGATGCTTTCTAGTTTCATGAGGTCCCATTCATCAATTGTTGATCTTAGAGCATGAGTCATTGGAGTTCTGTTTAGGAAATTTCTCCCTTTGCCAATGAGTTCAAGGCTCCTTCCCACTTTCTCTTCTATTAGATTCAGTGTCTCTGGTTTTATGTTGAAGTCCTTGATCCACTTGGACTTGAGATTTTTACAAGGTGACAAATATGGGTCTATTTTCATTCTTCTACATACAGACAGCCAGTTAGATCAGCACCATTTATTGAAGATGCTTTCTTTTTTCCATTGTACATTTTTGGTGTCTTTGTCAAAGATACCAAAATCAAGTGACCATAAGTGTGTGGTTTTATTTCTTGATCTTCAATTCTATTCCATTGATTAACCTGTCTGTCTCTGTACCAATATCATGCAGTTTTTATCACTATTACTCTGTAGTAAAGCTTGAGGTCAGGGATGGTGACTCCCCCAGATATTCTTTTATTGTTAAGAATTGTTTTCACTATCCTGGATTTGTTGCCTTTCAAGATGAATTTGAGAATTGCTCTTTCCATGTCTTTGAAGAACTGTGTTGGGATTTTGATGGGGATTGCATTGAATCTATAGATTGCCTTTGGTAGGATGGCCATTTTTACTAAATTCTGTCAATCCATGAACACAGGAGATTGCTCCATTTTCTGAGACCTTCTTAGATTTCTTCCTTGAGAGTCTTGAAGTTATTGTCATACTTGTTTGGTTAGTTACCCCAAGATATTTTATATTATTTGCAGCTATTTTGAAGGTAATTGTTTCCCTAATTTCTTTCTCAGCCTATTTATTCTTTGTATAAAGGAAGGCTACTGACTTATTTGAGTTAATTTTATATCCAGCCTCATTGCTGAAGTTATTTATTAGCTGGAGAAGTTCTCTGGTAGAATTTGGGGAGTTGCTTTTGTATACTATTATATCTTCTGCAAATAGTGATACCTTTATTTCTTCTTTACCAATTTGTATCCCCTTGATCTCTTTTTGTTGTCTTATTAGTCTAGCTAACACTTCGAGTACTATATTGGATAGATATGGGGAAAGTAGGAATCTTTGTCTTGCCCCCAATTTCAGTGGGATTGCTTCAAGTATGTCTCCATTTAATTTGATATTGGCTGTTGGTTTGCAGTAAATTGCTTTTATTATGTTTAGGTATGGGCCTTGAATTACTGATCTCTCCTATACATTTAACATGAAGGAGTGTTACACTTTGTCAAATGCTTTTTCTGCATCTATGTAAATGATCATGTGATTTTTTTCTTTGAGTTTGCTTATTAGTGAATTACATTAGAGGATTTTCATATATTAAACCAACCTCGCATCCCTGGGATGAAGCCTACTTGATCATGGTGAATGATGGTTTTGATGTGTTCTTGGATTCAGTTTGCAAGAATTTTATTGAGTATTTTTGCATTGATATCCATAAGCCAGATTGGACCAAAGTTTTCTTTTTTGGTTGAATCCTTGTGTAGTTTAGGTATCAGAGTAATTGTGGCTTCATAGAATGAGTTAGAAAGTGTTCCTTCTCTTTCTATTTTATGGAATAATTTGAAGAAAATTGGTATCAGGCCTTCTTTGAAGGTCTGGTAGAATTATGCAATAAATCCATCTGGCCCTGGATTGATTATTTATTTATTTATTTATTTATTTATTTATTTATTTATTTATTTGCTTGCTTGCTTGCTTGCTTGGAAGATTTGTAATGACTTATTTCCTTTTTATGATATGGTCCTGTTTATATAGTTGACCTACTCTTGATTTAACTTTGGTATGTGGCTTGTGTGTAGAAAACCATTCCATTTCATCTACATTTTCCAGTTTTTTTCTTTCTTTCTTTTTTTTTTTTTTTTTTTGAGTATAGGCTTTTATAGTAGGATCTGATAATTTTTGGAATTTTCTTCATTTCTGCTGTTATGTCTACTTTTTCATTTCTGATTTTATTAATTTGGATACTGCTTCTCTCGGCCCTTTAGTTACTTTGGCTAGGGGTTTATCTATCTTGTGGATGCAATCAAAGAATCAGCTTTTGGTTTTGCTGATTCTTTGTATTGTTTTCTTTGTTTCTATTTGGTTGATTTCAGCCCCCAGTTTGACTACTTCCTGCCTTCTACTCTTCTTGGGTGAGTTTCCTTCTTTTTGTTCTAGAGCTCTCAGGTGTGCTGACAAGTTTTTTGTGTAAGATCTCTCCAGTTTCTTTACCAGGGCACTTAGTGCTATGAACTTTCCTCTTAGCACTGCTTTCATTGTGTCCTATAAGTTTGGGTATGATGTGTCAACATTTTCATTAAATTCCAGGAAGTCTAATTTCTTTCTTTATTTCTTCCCTGACCAAGCTATCATTGAGCAAAAAGTTGTTCTGTTTCCATGTGTACGTGGGCCTTCTGTAGTTTTTGCTGTTATTGAAAACCAGCCTTAGGCCATGGTGATCTGATAGGATGCATGGTATTATTTTAATCTTCTTGTATCTGTTGAGGGTTGTTTTGTGACCAAGTATATGGTCATTTTTGGAGAAGGTAACATGAGGTGGCTGAGAACAAGTTTTCCTCTTTTGTTGGGGGAAAATGTTCTTTTGATATCTGTTAAATCTATTTGGTTCATAACCTCTCTTAGTTTCACTGTGTCTCTGTTTTGTTTCTGGTTCAATGACCTGTCCATTAGTGAGACTGGGGTATTGAAAGCCCCTACTATTTTTGTGTGGGGTTCAATGTGTGTTCTGAGTTTTAGTAAAGTTTCTTTTATGAATTTGGGTGCTGTTGCATTTGTGGCATAGATGTTCCAAATTGACATTTTCTCTTTGTAGATTTTCCCCTTGATGAATATGAAGTATCCTTCTTCATCATGTGTGGAAAGCCTTTTGGGGTACCAGTTGGCAGGAGTCTGACATTGGCTAAGGACAAAGAAGTGGGCTTCACACTGGAATCTGACATTGGAAATAAACTCAGGCAGGAATCTAACATTAGGACATAATAAGGAAGTAAGTTTCAGCAAGAATCTAACTTTAGGCTGTAATAGAGAAGTAAGGTAAGGCAAGAATTTTTAGTCTTAGGGTAGAACAGAAGAACTAGGCTTCAGACAAGATTTTGGGCTTGGAGGAGGAAGCAGGCTCAAGTATTTCGGTCATTATGACAAGCCCTTTTTAACAACTGTCATGGGAGTAATTTCAGAACTTCGCATGCTGCTTTGTTAGTTCCTTATTCTACTGCTTGCCCAAAATAGTTGCATGTAATTAAAATGGTATAAAAAGTGGGTTGGAAAATAAATATTTTCCTTCAGTCTCAGAATTGACTGGGGTCACGCTACAGTGTTGTCTAACTGTCTTTTTTCTTTTTAATCCTCACTCCAGTGCTGGAGAACATGTTGACTGACTGAGTGGGCTTGGGCAATCATGCTTGATTTCACTTATTCCCTTTTGAATATTTCATTTACGTTTTATCTCTCAGAGCTAGATTTTTTTAATTAGGTATTTTCTTCATTTACATTTCCAATGCTATCCCAAAAGTCAGCTATACCCTCCCCCCCACACACACTCCCCTACCCACCCATTCACACTTCTCAGCCATGGTGTTCCCCTGTACTGAGGCATATAAAGTTTGCAAGACCAATGGGCCTCTCTTTCCCATGATGGCCGACTAGGCCATCTTCTGATATATATGCAGCTAGAGACATGAGCTCTGGAGTACTGGTTAGTTCATATTGTCTTTCCTCCTATAAGGTTGCAGACTCCTTTAGCTCCTTGTGTACTTTCTCTAGCTCCTCCATTGGGGGCCCTGTGATCCATCCAATAGCTGACTGTGAGCATCCACTTCTGTGTTTGCTAGGCCCCGGCCTAGTCTCACAAGGGACAGCTCTATCTGGGTCCTTTCAGCAAAATCTTGCTAGTGTATGCAATGGTGTCATCGTTTGGAGGCTGATTATGGGATGGATCCCCGGGTATGGCAGTCTCTAGATGGTCCATCCTTTCGTCTCAGCTCCAAACTTTGTCTCTGTAACTCCTTCCATGGGTGTTTTGTTCCCAATTCTAAGAAGGTGCAAAGTGATCATATTTTGGTCTTCATTCTTCTTGAGTTTCATGTGTTTTGCACATTGTATCTTGTATCTTGGGTATTCCAAGTTTCTGGGATAATATCCACTTATCAGTGAGTTCATATCATGTGTGTTCTTTTGTGATTGGGTTACCTCACTCAGGATGATGCCCTCCAGGCCCATCCATTTGCCTAGGAATTTCATAAATTCATTCTTTTTAATAGCTGAGTAGTACTCCATTGTGTAAATGGATACACTTTCTGTATCCATTCCTCTGTTGAGCGACATCTGGGTTTTTTCCAGCTTCTGGCTATTATAAATAAGGTTACTATGAACATAGTGGAACATGTGTCCTTCTTACCAGTTGGAACATCTTCTGGATATATGCCCAGGAGAGGTATTGCTAGATCCTCCGGGAGTGCTATGTCCAATAGATTATAGTATGATTTCCATAGACTTGGTTGAATGTAACCTGTAGGATGACATTTGATCTTATTGTTTCTGAGTAGTTATAGTATTTTGATTTTATCGATTTTTATTTCTTCGGAAAATCTTTTCATGTCTTTGACATATTGATGTATGACATGAATTCCAACAATTTCAATATTTGTTCCTTTTATTCATCCCCAAATATCTTATTATTCCACCTTGATTTATTATTTTTCAAGTATGTATTTTCAAATTGCCTGCTAAAAGCTCATTAACTCTTCAATTGTATCTATTATGCTATTGATGCTTTAATTTCACTTCATGTAATTTACATATCAGAATAAATTTTTGGTTTGCATCTCTATGTTATATTTTATAGAAGCATAAAATCACATTTCTATACTTTCTTTTTAAGATTGTGTGTGTGTGTTTGTGGGAGGTAGGAGTGTGGGTATGTATATATATAAACAATTTTCTGTAAAAGAGAGGCACAGACAGTTATGTCCAACCCAGGTCTTGTGCAAGAATGGAATGCATTCATAACTGCTAATACATATCTTCAGGACCTTATTTTGGGAATATTTTTCTTGAGAAACCTCTACAATAATGGCCCAAGATTATATTACCATCAATGAGTACAGGCTTTTCTGTTTCCACATCCTCATGTACATTCATTCTCTTGTCTATCACTGATTTTCCATTCAGAGGCAATTATTGGTGGTTGACCAGAAACATATACATATATAGATATGTGTATATTATAATGAATATATAATATGGTATCGATAATATATTATATAATAGATAAGATATAAATGCATATATATTATATAATATATATGTATAACTTAGATATAGTATGGATATAAATATACAAAGATAGAGATTCATTCTATAAATTCTATTAAATAGAGAGCATTGACAAACAGAGTAGGAAAATATATTTGAGTAGACTTCAATATAAAAGAAAGCTGTACATGTTAAACATGTGCTAGGACATGTGTTGAGGTCAGAAGACAAATTACATGAACAAATATTTTATCCAAGAATCTATTCATATTTGTTATTTTGTTGAATCTACTCATATATATGAGTAGTTTATCTTATATCAATTTAAATTCTGATTTCAATGACTATTTTGTTCATGGAACATTCAGATATTAACATTTCAACATGATTTCTTTATACAGTGCATATCAAATTTTATCTTTTCAGTTTTGCATGTATGTATATATGTATGATTATGTTATAGGATGAGGTCAGAGTACAAATTTCAGGTGTTTGTACTTTCTACCAGCTGTCACCTGGCTTCTAATGAAAGTAGTTCATGGTTGGTGTCCAGCAACTCTGTGTAATAAGACATCTTGCTAGCCCTGATCTAATTCTTTTAATATCATTTTCTTTGTAATTTGCTTTCTAGAAATTCTAATCAAGATGTTTATTTCTCTGAGACGATAGTCAGGTTTACTATATAAAATCTAGATGTCACTCTAGATTCAACTTTGTCAAGGTTCTGTTTTTAATATAGTGTACGTTTTTAGCAATACAATAGATAAACAGATACAAACATTCTCAATAAAATACATGCAAACAGAATACAAGAGCATATCCAAAAGATCATCTGCCATGATCAGGTAGGCCTAGCCCCAGAGATGCAGATAGTATTCCACATACTTAATTCAATAAATATAGCTAACCACATAAACATACTTAATGACAAAAAGTGGTCATACATTAGTACAAAAGAGGACTTTGACAAATGCAACATCTTTTTTATGATAAAAGTTCTGCATATTCTGGATATAAAAGAGACAAACCCCAACATAACACAAGTGATTTACATCCAAACATCAACTAAATAGAAATAAACTCAAGAAATTGCTACTAAAATTAGAATCAGGAACAAAGGACTCCTCCCATACTTACTCATTTTAGTACTTGAAATCTAAACTAGAGCAGGAAGATGACTGAAGGAGATCAAAGTGATAGAAATTCAAAGGAAGACTAACAAGCAATATTTATTTGCAGATGCTATGGCTTTATGAAAAAAAGACCCTAAAGACTCCATGAGGAAACAACCTTAGCCATTCTGAAGGAGCTACAGAAAGTACCCAAGGAGCTGAAGGGGTGTGAAGCCCCTTAGGAGGAACATCAATATGATCTAACCAGTACCCCCAGAGATTCTTGGAACTAAACCACTGATCAAAGAAAAACACATGGTGGAACTTGTTTCTCTAGCT
Organism: Mus musculus; assembly: GCF_000001635.26. Taxonomy (NCBI): domain Eukaryota; kingdom Metazoa; phylum Chordata; class Mammalia; order Rodentia; family Muridae; genus Mus; species Mus musculus. The sequence goes on from NC_000067.6 coordinate 97,340,711, forward strand.
GTATATGTAGCAGAGGATGGCCTAGTCAGTCATCAATGTGAGGAGAGGCCCTAGGTCCTGTGATGTTTCTATGCCCCAGTATAGGGAAATGCCAGGACCAGGAATGGGAGCGGGTGGGTTGAGGAACAGAGGGAGGGGAAGAGGATAGTGGATTTTCAGAGGGGAAATTAGGAAAGGGGATAACATTTGAAATGTAAATAAAGAAAATATTTAATAAAAAATGGGGGGAAATACAACACAATGTTATCTACATTTAAGAAAGAAATTAGAATGTGAGGGATGAAGTGGAAACATGATGTGTGGACAGATAAAGGAAGAAATATAGGGGGCAGGATCTAACACTAAAGTCCTTTCCAAATCCCACGTGGAAACATACTACATTTAATTTATTCCTGAGACATTATTGTGTAAGACATCTAGCTGGGGCATTGTCTCCGTAATTATTTGATGAATCTATTTGAACTTTTTTCATACATTTATTTATTTATTTATTTATTTATTTATTTATAATCTTCTACAATAGTACAATAGTAGGTTTCTATGGGAGACATGATGTTATGTCTTTGGTTTTTTATTTATTCCAAAAAACAGAACAAAGATGAAACAATACTCACACAGAAATGAAAATCAAAACAAACAAGCAAAAACCCTTTCCTTATCATTTATTAGACAAGGAAATGATAAAGAAAACAAAATGAAAAATAAAAAGCAATACCTCTCCTGGGTCTATATCCAGAAGATGTTCCAACTGGTAGGAAGGACACATGCTCCACTATGTTCATAGCATCCTTATTTATAATAGCCAGAAGCTGGAAAGAACCCAGATGTCCCTCAATAGAGGAATGGACACAGAAGATGTGGTACATTTACACAATGGAGTACTACTCAGCTATTAAAAAGAATGAATTTATGAAATTCCTAGGCAAATGGATGGGCCTGGAGGGCATCATCCTGAGTGAGGTAACCCAATCACTAAAGAACTCACATAATATGTACTCACTGATAAGTGGATATTAGCCCAGAAACTTAGAATACCCAAGATACAAGATACAATTTGCAAAACACCGGAAACTCAAGAAGAACAAAGACGAAAGTGTGGATACTCTTCTCCTTCTTAGAATTGGGAACAAAACACCCATGGAAGGAGTTACAGAGACAAAGTTTGGAGCTGAGACAAAAGGATGGACCATCTAGAGACTGCCATACCCAGGGATCCATCCCATAATCAGCCTCCATACACTGGCACCATCGCATACACTAGCAAGATTTTTGCTGAAAGAACCCAGATATAGCTGTCTCTTGTGAGGCTATGCTGGGGCCTAGCAAACACAGAAGTGGATGCCCACAGTCAACTATTGGATGGATCACAGTGCCCCCAATGGAGGAGCTAGAGAAAGTACCCAAGGAGCTAAAGGGAACTGCAACCCTATAGGTGGAACAACAATATGAACTAACCAGTACCCCCCAGAGCTCATGTCTCTAGCTGCATATTTATCAGAAGATGGCCTAGTCAGCCATCATTGGAAAGAGAGACCCATTGGTCTTGCAAACTTTATATGCCTCATTACAGGGGAATACCAGGACCAAGAAGTGGGAGTGGGTGGGTAGGAAAGTGGGGGAAGGGTATGGGGGTCTTTTGGGATAGCATTGGAAATGTAAATGAAGAAAATACCTAATATAAATAAATAAATAAATAAATAAATAAATAAATAAATAAATAAATAAATAGAAACCAAACACTGAGTTCATTTTGTATTGGCTAACAACTAGCCACAGGACCTACTGTGAAGTCTTGTGGTTACATGTAGTGGCATTCTGATTTAGAATACATGTTGTCTCAAGGTATATGACATCATATCGGTAGGGAGGTAGTTGAGAGCAGCTTGATGCAAGGAAGAATATATTGTATGAAAAAAATCTTTTTAATTAAATAATAACCAAAATGAAACCTTCTATGTATAATACACATAGTTACTGTTATAATGTACTGAATGCGTATTGAATGTTTTTAACAACAAAGCATAAAAATCTAATGATCTTTTAAGTAATCATATTGGTTATATTTTGAACAGTAAAAATACAAATGCACAGTCTAATTGTACTTACCTTTTCATATGTGTATACATCACCCACAGTTGAATATATTTTCTATGTATTATTCAACCAGTGTGCTATACAACATAAACTAAATAGAATAGTAAATCATATGACTTACACTTCGTGCATAGCTTCTTTCACAAGAATCCTAAAATTTCATATTCCTCCTATAAAACCCAAATGGTATCCGATCCTTAGTGAAGCATCAGCAATAGCTTTAAAGAAAATAACACAAAAAGCTTAACAATCATACTTAGTCATACAAAATACAAGTGAACTATCTGTGGTATCTATAATGTTTTTGTGCTATTCTCTATTACTTGGAAGACAGAAGATGGGTAAGAACAGAGGAAGAAATAGGTGTGGGTGTAAAAGGGAGGGAGAGAGAAATTTGTAAATATTTCTGTAAAATTTTGTAAAATTTCTGTAAAATTCTGTAAAAATTTATTCTAACAAGTTTCAAAATAACATGACAAGAAGCTGGTTATAAATTCATGCAAGAGTTAATGATAGTCTTATAGTTGATGCTAATCCTGAGCCACAGTTGCTAGTTTTGGGAGTAATGAGTCTGTTCTGTTAGGACTTTACATTGTTTGAGTGAGGACTGTTCTTACATCTTAAGTAAAGTGCTTTACTCAGTACTTAATGAATGTAAATGCTAATTGTACCTAAGAAAATGTCAGAGAAATATCTAACTACTGACTGACAGCACAACTGGGTAGCATACCTTTTATCTAATCAAGTAATAGGAACTAATATACTTTATTAACTTATTTTATCTTATTTAATCTATATATTAAATGTAGCATAAATATATTTATATTCAATATGAACATAAATAAATTATATTCCCTTTAATATATCACTACATACATTTTCAAAGTATATATAAGTTTATCTTTTAAAAATGATATCTAACCATTGATTTCTGTGACAGTCTCTGTACCAATACAATGCAGGTTTTTTGTTGTTGTTTTTTGAGGTTTTTTTTTTCTATTTTTTTAATTAGGTATTTTCTTCATTTACATTTCAAATGCTATCCCAAAAGTCAGCCATACCCTGCCCCCCTACTCCCCTACCCACCCACTCCAAATTCTTGGCCTTGATGTTCCCCTGTACTGGGGCATATAAACTTTCCAAGTCCAAGGGGCCTCTCTTCCAGGGCCTGACAAACACAGAAGTGGATGTTCACAGTCAACTATTGGATGGATCACAGGGCCCCCAATGGAGGAGCTATAGAAAATACCCAAGGTGCTAAAGGGGTCTACAACCCTATAGGTGGAACAACAATATGAACTAACCAGTACCCCCCAGAGCTCATGTCTCTAGCTGCATATGTATCAGAAGATGACAGTGCTGTTTTTGTTTGTTTGTTTGTTTGTTTGTTTTAATCACTAGGCTCTGAAATACAGACTAAGTTCAGGGATGGTGATTCCCCCAGAAGTACTTTTATTGTTGAGAATGTTTATGCTATCCTGGGTTTTCTGCTATTCCAACTAAAATTTTTCAGAATTGCTCTTTCTATCTCTGTGAAGAACTGAGTTGTAATTTTGATGGGGAGTGCATTAAATCTGTGGATTTCTTTTGGTAAGATGACTATTTTTACTATGTTAATCCTGCAAATCCATAAGCATGGGAAATCTTTCCATCTTCATCGATTTTTATTCTTCAGAGGCTTGAAGTTCTTGTCTTGGATCTTTCACTTCCTTGTTTAGAGTCACACCCAGATATTTGATATTGTTTGTGACTATGGTGAAGGGTGATGTTTTGAAGACCCAGAAATAAATCCACACATTTTGGTCACTTGATCTTTGACAAAGAAGAAAAAAACATTCAGTAGAAAAAAGAGCATTTTCAACTAATGATGCTGGATCAACTGGCACTCAGAATATAGAAGAATGAAAACTGATCCATTCTTAGCTCATTATACAAAGAAAAAGTCCAAATGGATCAAGGACCTCCAAATAGAATCAGATATTCTGAATCTAATAGAAGAGAATTAGGGAAGAACCTCACACACATTGGCACAGGGGGAAATTTTCTGAATAGAACAGCAATGGTACATGCTCTAAGAGCAATAATTGATAAATGGGACCTAATAAAATTGAAAAGTTTCTATAAGACAAAGGACACTGTCAATAGGAAAAAAACAGCAATCTACATATTGGGGAAAAATCTTTACCAAAACTCCATTAGAGAGAGGGCTAATATCCAAAATATACAAAGAACTCAAGAAGTTGGACTCGAGAGAACCAAATAACCCTATCAAAAATGGGATACAGAGCTAAATGAATAATTATCAATTAAGAAACCTTGAATGGCTGAGAAGCACTTAAAGAAATGTTCAACATCCTTAGTAATAAGGGAAATGCAAATCAAAAAGACCCTGAGATTCCTTTTTACAGAAATCAGAATGGCTAAGATAAAAAAAAAAAAAAAAAACCCTCAGGTGACAACAAATGCTGGTGAGGATGTGGAGAAAGAGGAACACTCCTCCATTTACAAGCTGGTAATACACTTTGAAAATCAATCTTGTGGTTCCAGAGAAAATTGGACATAGTTATATCTGACGTCTTCATAAATTATGGCAACATGTGGACATCTTAAGAAAGAAGATAGGTTCATCTGGAATAAAAAGATATCATATGCATACTCATGAGTCAGATAAATCCTAAGAAGGAAGCTGACCTGAAATCACATTTTTATATAAAACAAGTTTCATATCATATATCATGGTCCTTCTCTCAAATGACATATTTCCCCCACTAATGTTAGAGCTCCTGTGCAACCCCTGTCTTCATTTATAGTAAAATATACACCTGCCTTCCCTTCATGTATACTAGAATATACACCTGCCTTCCTTCATGTATAGTAGAATTTACAGATGCCTTCCTGCTCTTGGCTGAGAATGAATTTTCAGGAGAACTCTTTCTCCATGTAAAGCTTTTTATTCAAGTCCATTGCTTGATATCTTTCATTCTGATTTTTACTTGTTCTTCTAGTTCTTCCACCACAGTAGATAGGGATAAATAGTCTCATATTTCCTGATATTTACTTACTAACTAATTACTATAGAACTTTAATTTCTATCAAGTGACATTATCCAGCTGTAAAAACAAAATATCTTTACCAAAACTCCATTAGAGGGCTAATATCCAAAATATACAAAAAAAAAAAAAAAAAAACTCAAGAAGTTGGATTCGAGAGAACCAAATAACCCTATCAGAAATGAGATACAGAGCTTAACAAAAAACAGACGGAAGATTCCTTAGTTCTTTGCTTACACTTTTATTTTTCCCTGTTTGTTTTACAAATATTTTTATTATTTATTTGATATTTTGTTCATCATTGTTTGATCATATTCACCTCCTCTCTCCTCTTTCCTTTCTTCCTCCTTCCCTTCTTCTTTCCTTCTCTGTGACACAAAGAAGATGGAATTCAGGCTTAGAACTTCCGCAGCGTCACTCAACAGGTCTGTAGGGACGTTGGCTCCCTGTGCTGGAAATAACGTTCCCTGTAGAGTTCCAGTGGCAGTGACAACATTACTCACCTGGATCCAGGGAGTACACGGGTGCCTCAAAAACATACCTACAGTATCCTCGGAGCTGCTTTCGATAAGCCATGGCCCAGGACAAGATAAAACAAAATGATGCAGTGAAGCAGGCTCAGGTGGTAGACAGGGATGAACACCAGAAAACTAAGGAATCCAAGAGATTAGGAACGTACCTGATAACAGTTCCAGCTGCCAAGAAGAAGTTTGCAGATATCTCAGATAAGATAAATCCAGATCCAATATACAATGATACCTCGGAGGGGCCATTTGGTTTGGGCCCTCTAGTTTACCCTTGTTTACAGCGTTTCAACACCATTGAGTGCTTCCTGACTCTGTACTTTATGTTGACCCTGTCTCATGGTAAGTGGGAGGAGCAGGGTGGTTCAGGTGATAAGAGTCACTGAAGTAGACATGAGACTGACACACTGTGGGAAGGAACATGTGGATGACTTCTGACTTATTTTCCAAACCTGAACGAAAATCTCTTTACCCAATGCACTTCCATTGCTTTCAGTCTTTGGCAGGGTGCATTCCATACTGTGGATTACAGCTTGAGAACAGATAGGAAAGGTGGTGTTGAGTTAGTGCATGTTATTTAATGATCAAGTTACGTTCGGGTTGAATGCTCCAGAGATTAAGATATAATTGAAAATAGCGCCGCCATCATGACTTCTACTCACAAGTTTGAAATACACTTGAAAAACCAGGTTTCTGCATGTGGTTTGTTTCCTCATCTTTGAATTGAGGGGTGGTGAGACTTCAAGTGGTTCAGATCGCAGGAAGAAATACATGAGTGTTTTTATTCCCATGTTGTCTTATCCTGTCTCTTCCTCTTCATCCTATTATCTTATTATATATTTTACTAATAATTTTTTATTAACTTGGAAACTACATTTGCTCTCTAGCTTCCTGCTGGCTCTCACACTTAGTCATTGTCAGTGAGAGGCTGGGTCAGTAGTTATGAAATGTAGAGGCAGAATCTTCTGTGGTTTTCTGATTTGAGTGGTGACTTTGGCAGTAGGAGCAACACTGAGTGATTGAGGTTCTTGTTGGTAGAGAATAGGTGCTCTATCAGCATCAATCATGACTATGTCAGCAGCACTGTACTCCTGTGTGCTCCCTGGGGCCTTAGACCAGCGGGGATCAGTTGCTCCTCAGAGCTTTAGGAGCTTTAGGAAGAGCAGTATGGATTCCTGCATCCCTGCAATCCAATGAGTGTTTGGGTAATTGGGCAACAGCAGCTATGGTGGCTTCAGCAATGACATGTGACCCTGCCACTTTGCAGACACACCATGAGTTTGAATTTGAAACTACTTTCTGTTTTCACTCCAAGAAATGGAATTGTTTTGCGGCTATCCCTTAGATCACAGCATTTTTCCCCTGTGTGATTGTTTTACAAGCTGGATTGTATTGTACAAATATAATGCTACATTTATTTACTCCATGCTCTTTAGAATGATTTATTTGAACATATACTTTCTTATTTTAAAATTGAAAATGCTGAGAAATGTTGAACTTTGAGCACAGAATCTTAGATCTGGAAAAAGGTTGTACTTTGAAATCCAAGCTGGATTTCAATTGTCTTTATAATTTCATATTAAAAATTAGGTAAACATCTGTAACCTTACCTATTAATTCTTCAAAATTGGAACATGATATATCTAATATAGTAATGAGACGATTCGAAAATAATTTATCTCTAAGAGACTACTAATAGAGGTACGTGAAATAGCTTCTCATATTCATATAATAATATTTCATGAAAGTTAAAAAATTTATTTTTATTTATAGGTCTACTCTTTGATAGTACTATGAAATTTAAACAGTGTAGATATAATTTTCTTTTAATTATTATAATTGTGGTCTGTTTTGTCTTTTAAAATGTAATATATTGACTTTTGTCTTTCTTTTGTCTTTCTAGGTATGCTGTATGCTCTTGTTGATCTGAGTTTAAAAATACTTGTGTCTCAATTTTCTGCATCAAATTCAGAGACATTCCTAATGGATTTTAGTGATTATTTTGCCTCTTTCTTGGTATCAATGTTTGTAGCACACTTTGGAGGTAGAGGGAATAGGGCAAAATGGGTGGCAGCTGCAAGCATTGTTACAGGACTTTCAGCAATTGCTTTTGCTGTTCTGTTCTTTCATTATGAAATTATAAAACTGAACATAGTAGAAGGTGAGATTTTTTTTCTAACATACTTTCATAATTATCAGTATTTATTTAACTCTCTGGTTCAAGAAATTTAAAATAGTTTATGATATATATCTATGTATCCTTTCTTCTGTATGTGTTTAATAATATCTGTATTTCTGAATTATGTAATAAAGCTTAATAATATTTATAGTACTCTGAGTTTTCTCTTGGAAGGAGATGAGTCTAAGCAGAAACATTGTGGGATAATTTATAAAGTTATTTCTTTTATACACTTTTAAGGATGTTACAAATCTATAGAGAATTCTGGAAAGTCATTTAATTTCGTACCAGATATTTTAATTATGCTGTTTGTTTTATTCATAGCACAGACCCATAGAAATTCAATTACAGGAATAAGCCTACATAGAATGTAGGGGTGACTAGCAAGGTATTGCTTTCCAACAGCTGTATGCTACTTGTTGACTATCATTTGAATCTACAAAGATAGAGGCATTGTAACATTTTTCAGTGTTGATTCCACAATTTTCGCTATCCCTAGGAAATAAGATCTACTTGAAATGTCCTTGGCATATACTTCTAACACTATTGTCTCAGGTCATTCCCTATCATGTATAGACTTTTATTGGCATATTAAGTTGGGTTTTAACAAGAAATGATGAACAAGAGATATGTATCCACGCGCATGTATATGTGTATTAATGTTTTTGAAGTTTATGATCTTTAGTTTATATACTATTATTTTTAAAAGTACCTAATATAAAGCACAACTATTTTAATATAAAAATACTTACATACAATGTAATGCATACAAGTATAAGATATCTATATTACAAATGTTTTTAAAATGTCATTTATATCTATAGACCTGATATTTTCTTCAATGATAAGATGACTAATGAAAAGAAGATAATGAAAAGCATTTCCTTACTTTGTTCTCTTTGCAGCATTCTGGTCAGAAATGACAAACTCCTCACAAACTTGTCATCGATCGATATTAAAAATTCTAGTCATAGTTAAGAATATACTATCCTTGCAGAGGACCTGAGTTTATTTTCAAACATAGACATTATCCAGCCAAAGAACACAAAAAAACTACACTTCAAGAGGACTATTCTTCTAGCCTCTGGTGTCATTGGCTTACACACACACACACACACACACACACACACACACACACACAGAGAGAGAGAGAGAGAGAGAGAGAGAGAGAGAGAGAGAGAGAGAAGGGGGAGAGGGAGAAGAGTTCCTCCATTTGCTTATCTACACATCTTCAGTTATTGCTATGTCTCCTAATTTTCTTTTCTGCTCTTCCCTTTTTGTGCTTTCATGATTAGTTACTAGGTTCATTTTTCATTATGTGTTCTCTGAAGCTCTTTGCTACAGTCCATAGCTTTCTATTTTCTATTTATTATCTGTTTATTGCTTTCATCTCTTATTTACAATGGTGACAGTTTCCTGATCAACACTCATGTAGAATATGTGTGACTCAACAAACATGTAGACATCATAGTTCACGATATCTTGAACAATTCATCACAAATTTTCTCCCGAATTTCTACATTGTCATCTTTGCTTTCTAGTACTATATATATAAAGTGACCATGCACACATCTTTCTTAGCAGGTATACTGAGCTCAGGTTTTTGATGATACCCACCATCAGTTCGTAGTTACTCAGAATGAAAGCAAACTTCTTTTCTATCATTAGGACCAGTGGATATTGAAAATCAGCTTTCCTTATTCTCCTAATTGCTACTTCCCTTCATTTGCAGATTGTTTTCTGTCTGCCAACATGACCTGTCAAAATCTTTCAAACCTCTAGTGAGTGGGCTCAGCTATTCTATCCTATTGTCCATTTAACTCCTGCTTGAAAACCTTGGGAGTGAATCATGCACGTGCCAGTTTCCCTATGCCAAGAGGCTGCTGAGTCCTGTGATGGATGAATCTGCTGCTGCCAATTGGAAATGCAAGTTTCTTCACAAATGAATCTATTCATGTGAAAGTCATCATAGTCCACAATCTGTTGTAACCTTTGAAAGAATGATAGGTTTTTTTTGTTTGTTTGTTTGTTTTTGTTTTTTTGTTTTGTTTTGTGTTGTGTTTGTTTGTTTCTTGGTGTTTTGTTTTGTTTGGGGATGGTTGTGGGTTTTTTTTTTAATTAAACTTCTACATTGTCCTATGTTAGATGGAAAATATCAGCATGTAGGAAAATTGGTTTACTTTCTTAACATTGAAGTTTTACATTAGCCTAAGCTTGCATATCAGCTTTCTCCCATTCTTCCCTCAGGTGAAAATGAAGGAGCTGTCCTCTAGTGATCATTCTGTGTGCACCTACCTCATCCTTCCTTCCATTGGTCATCCCCTTCACCTGTCTGCAAGGTCCCCTTCTCTGTCAGATCTCAGTAGTGATTAAACACAATCAAATTAAGTCATTCTGTATTTTAAATTTTGACTAAGTCTTATTTTTTAATTTTGCATGTCTGCTCTTTCTCCTTCCATTTTCCAACCCCTTCTATGTCTTGTCTTCATAAACCATCACATTTTGTTCCCTTCCTCCAATCCTCTAAAATTTCAGTTTATCACTCTTGAATTAATGTCTGCTTTGTATGTATAATGACTAAATTGTAATTAAGGGATGAGGGGTGTTATATGAGATAAAAATTTTAATATTTTGAGTGTTCTACACACACACACACACACACACACACACACACACACACACACACACACACACACTATGTGCATACTGATGCCTGATTGTTAGATTCCCTTGAACTGGAGGTACTGATGGGTTTGAGCTGCCATTTAGCTGCTGGAAACAGAATCCTGGTTCTCTGGAAGAACACACAGATCTCTGAATTACTGAGGACCTCTCCAGCTCCAAGTCTTTCTCACTCTTTTTAACACTTGTTGAAATCTTGTTTTCATACAAGAGTGTATGAAAGACAACTTCTGGATTTTCTATACATTTCTTTGGCCAACTTCAACATGACATTTAACTAAAATAGTATAACAAAATAATTCTATCAAGTCTTTAACATAACTGACTCATGCTATTTGCTATAATTAAACCTTATGTGTTTTTATATTAGAACTTTAATCTGAATTTATAGTATTGAACACATCTCACTTCTTAATAGTTTCTCTTTTGGAGATTTCTATGTATGCTTCTTAGGTATTAAGTCACTTATAATATTCAATTTTCTTAATGGAGAATTAATTTTTGTTATTATTACTCAAAAAGATTAGCCAATAGAAAGCTGAGAAATATGATTCTTGAGAGTAGGTAGTCTAGAAAGTTTAGTTTCTAAAACAAGACAGAAATGAATAGAGTCAGGGGGTGTTTTATGACTGTCAGGAACTGAACCAGAAGGTCTTTCTTGAGTCTATTCAACATGGAGTCAAATTGTCTTTGAATGTCATACATTTTAAATCAACTCAAAAGTATAGCTAGAGATTTCGAGGAAAATAATAATTTGTCTACAGTTGTAACTTTACTGAAAGTTTGCATGCTGTAAAAGAGAAAATATTATGGTGTCTATGATAATTACAGAAGAAACATATACTGGGTGACTATGATAGTTAAGAGGAGCATTCCAAAAGGAGTTTTAAAGGATTATTTGGATCACATACTAAAAGACATTATCCAGAAAGTCTAGAAGAATAAGAATTAAGAAAGTGTGACTACTATAGGCTCAGCAATAAATGGATTCCACAACGATCACAGAAGATTGTAGAAGAGGGAAAGAACTTGATGGGGTAGAGGGTGTGAGAAGTTGTCTGAAACATTGAACTTAGTCATGAAGATGCCATTGTAGTCTTGAACTCATGGAATCTGACTTTCTGCACAGTAGTTATCCAAGATAGCATCTGTGAACACCTATCATGGAGAGAAAATTAGCTCACCATACATTCCTGTAGATGTACATGTAGCTAGGTGTTTGTCTGAGAGAGAGAAACAGAGAGAGAGAGAGAGAGAGAGAGAGAGAGAGGAGAGAGAGAGAGAGAGAGAGAGAGAGAGAGAGAGAGAGAGAGAGAGAAACAGTTGAGTCCCAGGCAAGGTGAGCATGGTCCACAATCCTATAAATAGCCCTTCTCTTGTCTTCCAGTAAATAATTTGAACACAGCTCATTGAGCCATTAAAAAATAAGACTACGAATGTAGAAAAGGGATCAAGTAGCAAAGTGGAAGCTATCACGGGGAATCTGAGGCAGAGAGAAAGAGTAAAGTTATGGCATCAATGGGAATCTATTACATACATGTGTGAAAATATCTTAATAAATACAGAATGTATTTTAGAACAAAGGAGTTATGTGCTGAGTTAACTCATAATTTTAGTGCATCTTCCCACTTTCCACTGAGTTATGTATTACTTCTCACAAACTACTCCCAATGACATTCCTTGTACTTCCACTTTTTTAATTTCTACATTTTACAAGCATGTGTCAAATTACACCCAAGATCATAGTAATAGTTATGGATTGCTATTATGTGCTTAGTTATTTCAATCTACTAAAAATATAAATACACAAACCTTATAACCATGTGAGTAAGAAAATTAAGAAATAACCTCTGATCTAAATGATTCTAAAATAAAATGGGTAGCTAACCATAGAATACCGATGGAAATCTTTATCATTTAATACTTTGTCCTTATGTCTTGTTGCTGTGCAAAAAGATAAGAAAAAAAACTTAACAGTAGGGAATATGTGTTTTTATTTCATGGTTTCAGAGTGTTCCCTCCAGGGTTGCTAGTTTGAGTCATGACCAGGAAGAACACTAGGAGCATGCAAAGGAAATCTGTTGACTTCATGGTGGAACAAAGCAGAGAGAAGGCAGGAAGGAGCTAGGACAAGATATACCTTTCAGAGACCAGGAGGTGCCTCTCTCTCACACACTTGTAGGAACTTTCAAAATAGTATCAACAGGGAATGGCTTACTGAATAAATGAGACTATGTCATAGAATCTCGTGGGTCTAAAATAGGAAATTAATTAATCCTATAAGTAGTATATATGCAATTTAAAGATTGTTAAAGAAAGGATCATGGAATTATACACAGATGGTGAACTATCAAGGATATTTATTTCAAGTGCTTTTATTCTGGAGTTAAATGTCAAAAGATAGGGTGCATATATTGGAAAATTGTGAAATATGTATTATGAGTGTAAAAATGTGTATGTATATAAGAATATTTGTGTACATGTAATCTTGTGCATATAAATAACTATACTATTTCATAATCTGTATATCTCTTCCAGTATACCCACCCATTTTATTTTAATGTAATATTTCTATTTAGAACATAATGAGGAATTGATTGCATGACTATACTCAATCTAACAAGAAAAGCATGGTCCTGGTAGCAAAAGAAAATTAATTGTACATTTAATTGTTAACTCAATTCAGTAAAATATATTTCTTATCTTTCAGAGGATTTATGCAAGGAAGGAAAAAAAACTAAAGTTTGTGGGTCAACTGTAATACCACACAAATCAATATGTATCTCTCTCTTCATCTTCGGGCAATGTCTCCATGGAATAGCAGGGGTGCCAATTTATCTGCTTGCCCTAACTTTCATTTTTGACCACGTCCCCACATTGTCATCTGGATTATATATAGGCAAGTTTTAAAATATGTATGGCCCATTTTAAGTAATTATCAGATTTCTATATGGTTTAACTAATAGGTAAGTTCTCCTGGCCAGGTGATGACACTCTACTAATGAGTGATGACTTGGTTTTGTAACTTCAAAAACCACACCTAATTATGACAGTGGGAACATTAGTTAAATCATCTAATGTCACTGAAAAAAAATTTACAGGAATAGAAAGTATAGGTATGTTTCAAGTGGCAAAATTTTCTGTGTCTCTCTTTCTCTTACCCTGAGAGAGTGGGGAGAGAAATGAAGGGTCAAGGAGAGGGTAGAGAAGGGCATGGAAGGGGGAGAAGGAGATAGCTTCACACAATATCAACTCTTCATTTTATAGTTTCTTATGTAAACTGTGTCCTGCATTAAGTAAGAATTTATTCAATCTCATATAATCTATCTGGAAAACAGTAAGAGAATTTGATCCTGGTAGGAAAGAATGAAGAATTATTTTGTTTTTTTTAAATTTATTAAATTTTTAAATTAGGTATTTTCCTCATTTACATTTCCAGTGTTATCCAAAAATCCCCATACCCGCCCTCCCACTCCCCTACCCATCCACTCCCACTTTTTAGCCCTGGTGTTCCCCTGTACTGGGGCATATACAGTTTGGAAGTGCAATGGCCTCTCTTTCCACTGATGGCTGACTAGGCCATCTTTTGATATATATGCAGCTAGAGTCCGGGGTACTGGTTAGTTCATAATGTTGTTCCACCCATAGGATTGCAGATCCCTTTAGCTCCTTGGGTATTTTCTCTAGCTCCTCCATTGGGGGCCCTGTGATTCATCCAATACCTGACTGTGAGCATCCACTTCTGTGTTTGCTAGGTGCCAGCATAGCCTCACAAGAGACAGCTATATCAGGGTCCTTTCAGCAAAATCTTGCTAGTATATGCAATGATGTCAGAGTTTGGAGGCGGATTATGGGATGGATCCCTGGATATGGCAGTCTCTAGATAGTCCATCCTTTTGTCTCAGCTCCAAACTTTGTCTCTGTAACTCCTTCCATGGGTGTTTTGTTCCCAATTCTAAGAAGGGGCAAAGTGTCCACACTTTGGTCTTCGTTCTTCTTGGGTTTCATGTGTTTTGCAAATTGTAACTTATCTTGGGTATTCTAAGTTTCTGGGCTAATATCCGATTAACAGTGAGTACATATCATTTGAGTTCTTTTGTGATTGGGTTACCTCACTCAGGATAATGCCCTCCAGGTCCAACCATTTGCCTAGGAATTTCATAAATTCATTCTTTTTAATAGCTGAGTAGTACTCCATTGTGTAAATGTACCACATTTTTTATATCCATTTCTCTGTTGAGGGGCATCTGGATTCTTTCCAGCTTCTGGCTATTATAAATAAGGCTGCTATGAACACAGTGGAGCATGTTTCTTCCTTACTAGTTGGAACATCTTATGGATATATGCCCAGGAGAGGTATTGCGGGATCCTCCAGTAGTACCATGTCCAATTTTTTGAAGAACCACCAGACTAATTTCCAGAGTGGGTGTACAAGCTTGTAATCCCACCAACAATGGAGGAGTGTTCCTCTTTCTCCACATCCTCGCCAGCATCTACTGTCACCTGAATTTTTGATCTTAGCCATTCTGACTGATGTGAGATGGAATTTCAGGGTTGTTTTCATTTGCATTTCCCTGATGATTAAGGATGCTGAACATTTTTTCAGGTGTTTCTCAGCCATTCAGTATTCCTCAGGTGAGAATTCTTTGTTTAGCTCTGAGCCCCAATTTGTAATAGGGTTATTTGATTTTCTGGAGTCCACCTTCTTGAGTTCTTTATATATATTGGATATTAGTCCTCTATCTGATTTAGGATAGGTAAAGATCCTTTCCCAATCTGTTAGTGGCCTTTTTGTCTTATTGATAGTGTCTTTTGCCTTGCAGAAGCTTTGCAATTTTATGAGGTCCCATTTGTCAATTCTCGATCTTACAGTACAAACCATTGCTGTTCTATTCAGGAATTTTTCCCCTGTACCTATATCTTTGAGGGTTTTCCCTACTTTCTCCTCTATAAGTTTCAGTGTCTCTGGTTTTATGTGGAGCTCCTTGATCCACTTAGGTTGGACCTTAGAACAAGGAGATAGGAATGGATCAATTCGCATGCTTCTGCATGATAACCACCAGTTGTGCCAGCACCACATTTTCACATTTGTTGAAAATGCTGTCTTTTTTCTTCTGGATAGTTTTAGCTCCCTTGTCGAACAGATACAAAAATATTGAAATCGTCCCATGCATCCTATCAGACCACCATGGACTAAGGCTGATCTTCAATAACAACATAAATAATGGAAAGCCAATATTCACCTGGAAAATGAACAACACTCTTCTCAGTGATACCTTGGTCAAGGAAGGAATAAAGAAAGAAATTAAAGACTTTTTAGAGTTTAATGAAAATGAAGCCACAACATACCCAAACTTATAGGACACAATGAAAGCATTTCTAAGAGGGAAATTCATAGCTCTGAGTGCCTCCAAAAAGAAACTAGAGAGAGCACACACTAGCAGCTTGACAATACACCTAAAAGATCTAGAAAAAAAGGGAAGCAAATTCAACCAAGAGGAGTAGACAGCAGGAAATAATCAAACTCAGGGGCGAAATCAACCAAGTGGAAATAAGAACTATTCAAAGAATCAACCAAATGAGGAGCTGACTCTTTGAGAAAATCAACAAGATAAATAAGCCCTTAGCCAGACTCACTAGAGGGCACAGGGGCAGCATCCTAATTAACAAAATCAGAAATGAAAAGGGTGACATAACAACAGATCCTGAAGAAATCCAAAACACCACCAGATACTTCTACAAAAGGCTATACTCAACAAAACTGGAAAACCTGGAAGAAATGGACAAATTTCTAGACAGATACCAAGTACCAAAGTTAAACCAGGATCAAGTTAATGATCTTAACAGTCCCATATCCCCTAAAGAAATAGAAGCAGTCATTAACAGTCTCCCAACCAAAAAAAAAAAAAGCACAGGACCAGATAGGTTTAGTGCAGAGTTCTATCAGACCTTCAAAGAAGATCTAATTCCAGTTCTGCACAAACTATTCCACAAAATAGAAGTAGAAGGGACTCTACGCAACTCATTCTATGAAGCCACAATTACTCTGATACCTAAACCACAAAAATTTACAACAAAGATAGAGAACTTCAGACCAATTTCTCTTATGAATATCGATGCAAAAATACTCAAGAAAATCCTTGCTAACCGAATCCAAGAACACATTAAAGCAATCATCCATACTGACCAAGTAGGTTTTATTCCAGGGATGCAGGGATGGTTTAATATACGGAAATCCATCAAGGTAATCCATTATATAAACAAACTCAAAAGACAAAAACCACATGATCATCTCATTAGATGCAAAGAAATCATTTGACAAAATCCAACACCCATTCATGATAAAAGTCTTGGAAAGATCAGGACTTCCTGGCCCATACCTAAACATGATAAAAGCAATCCACAGCAAACCAGTAGCCAACAGAAAACTAAATAGAGAGAAACTCAAAGCAATCCCACTAAAATCAGGGACTAGACAAGGCTGCCCACTTTCTCCCTACCTATTCAACATTGTACTTGAAGTCCTAGCCAGAGCAATTCGACAACAAAAGGAGATCAATGGGGATACAAATTGGAAAAGAAGAAGTCAAAATATCACATTTTGCAGATGATATGATAGTATATATAAGTGACCCTAAAAATTCCACCAGAGAACTCCTAAACCTGATAAACAGCTTCGGTGAAGTAGCTGTATATAAAATTAACTCAAACAAGTCAATGGCCTATCTCTACACAAAGAATAAACAGTCTGAGAAAGAAATTAGGGAAACAACAACCTTTGTTTGGTAATATAAAATACCTTGGCATGACTGTAACTAAGGAAGTTAAAGATCTGTATGATAAGAACCTCAAGTCTCTGAAGATAGAAATTAAAGAAGAACTCAGAAGATGAAAAGATCTCCCATGCTCATGGATTGACAGGATCAACATTGTAAAAATGGCTATCTTGCCAATAGCAATCTACAGATTCAACGCAATCCCCATCAAAATTCCAACTCAATTCTTCAATGAATTAAAAGAGCAATTTGCAAATTCATCTGGAATAACAAAAAACCAAGGATAACAAAAACTCTTCTCAAGGATAAAAGAACCTCTTGTGGAATCACCATGCCTGACCTAAAGCTTTAGTACAGAGCAATTGTGATAAAAATGGCATGGTCCTGGTATAGCAACAGAGAAGTAGACCAATGGAATAGAATTGAAGACCCAGAAATGAACACACACACCTATGGTCACTTGAAAAATTATTTTCACAGATGTGTTAGATATTATTCTTTTTCTTTTTGTATTAATCATTTTATTAGTTTACATTTCAAATGCTATCCCCTTACTGGTTATCACTCCCCAAACTCACCATTCCATCCCCCTTTCCTCCCTCCCCTTGTCTCTATGAGGGTGCTCCTCCACTCTCTCACACCCTCCTATCTGATCCCTTTAGCATACCCCTAGGCTGGGGCATCAAGCTTGCATACCTTCCTATTGATGTCAGATAAGGCCATCCTCTGCTTCATATGTATCTGGAGTCCTAGCTCCCTCATGTATACTCTTTGGTTCATAGTTTCATCGCTGGACACTATGGATGGTTCAGTTAGTTGATATTGCTCTTCCAATGTGGTTGCAATCCCCTTCAGTTATTTTAGTCCTTCCCCTAGCTCTTCCATTGAGGTTCCTGGGCTCAGTTCAACTGTTATATGTGAATATCTGCATCTATATTGGTCAGTTGCTAGTAGAACCTCTCAGAAAACAGCCATATCATGCTCCTGTCAGCAAGTACTTCTTGGTATCAGCAATAATGTGGGGGTTTAGTGTCTGCAGATGGTGGATCCCTAAATGGGTCAGTCTCTGGATGGCCTTTCCTTCAGTCTCTGTTCCATTTCTTTCTGGTTTTCCTTAGAATAGGAACATTTCTGGGTTAAAAATTTTGAGTGGATAACCCCATCCCTCAACTGGGGGCCCTGTCTGTCTGATGGAAGTGGTGTCTACACGTTTTATCTTCCCTTTGTTGGGTATTGTTGTGGGAAATATTAAAAAACAAAAACAAAATCAAACAGAAAGTTCCTATGTTTTCACACTTATGCTGGCTACTCTGTTATTATCTAGTGTAGACTCTGACTCAGTGATCCAAAATCTTTCTACCCAGCTCACTAGGTTCCGACTGGCAGGTCACTACCCTGAAAGCTCTATGCTTCAAACTGCCCACAACCTTTGTGGTTCAGTTCAGCATGTCTCACCAAGGCTGTATATTCTGTAATATACAAATATCAAAACAAAATTTGAGTATCAAGATAACTTTGTTGTTTGATTCTATGGAATCTAGTTCTTCAGGATGTCTCCCTGTATCAAATCTGATCCATATTACTCTGGAAGGTGTATAGACAGTAATCACCATTTCTTTTCTTTTTTATTTTATTAAGGCAATTTTTATTAGATATTTTCTAAATTTACATTTAAAATGCTATCCCAAAGCCCCCTATACCCTCCCCCCAACCTGTGCCCCAACCCACCCATTCCCACTTCCTGGCCCTTGCATTCCCCTGTACTGGGGCATACAAAGTTTGCAATACCAAGAGACTCTCCTCCAATAGATGGCCAACTAGGTCATCCTCTGCTACATATGCAACAAGAGACACAGCTCTGGGGGGAGGGGTACTGGTTAGTTCATATTGTTGTTCCACCTATAGGGTTGCAGACCCCTTTATCTCCTTGGGTACTTTCTCTAGCTCCTTCATTGGGGGCCCTGTGTTCCCACCAATAGATGACTGTGTTTGCCAGGCACTGGCAGGGCCTCGCAAGAGATAGCTATGTCAGGGTCCGATCAACAAAATCTTTCTGGCATATGCAATAGTGTCTGGGTTTGGTAGTTGTATATGGGATGGATCCCCAGGTGGGGCAGTCTCTGGATGGTCTTTTCTTACTTCTCAGCTACAAACTTTGTCTCTGTGACTCCTTCCATGGGTGTTTTGTTCCCCATTCTAAGAAGGAGCAAAGTGTCCACAGTTTGGTCTTCATTCTTCTTGAGTTTCATGTGTTTTGCAAAATTGTATCTTGGATAATCTATGTTTCTGTGCCAATATCCACTTATCAATGAGTGCATATCATGTGTTTCCTTTTGTGAATGGGTTACCTCACTCAGGATGATATCCTCCAGATGTGGCCATTTGCCTAAGAATTTCATGAATTTATTGTTTTTAATTGCTGAGTAGTACCCTATTGTGTAAATATACCACATTCTGTGTATCCATTCCTCTATTGAGAGACATCTGGTTTCTTTTAAGCTTCTTCTATGAACATAGTAGAGCATGTGTCCTTACTACAAGTTGGGACATCTTCTGGATATATGCCCAGAAGAGGTATTGCTGGATCCTCCGGTAGTACTATGTCCAATTTTCTGAGGAACCGCCAGACTGATTTCCAGAGTGGTTGTACAAGCTTGCAATCCCACCAACAATGGAGGAGTGTTTCTCTTTCTCCACATCTTCACCACCATCTGCTGTCACCTGAATTTTTGATCTTAGCCATTCTGACTGGTATGAGATGGAATTTCAGGGTTGTTTTGATTTGCATTTCCCTGATGATTAAGGATGTTGAACATTTTTTCAGGTGTTTCTCAGCCATTCGGTATTCCTCAGGTGAGAATTATTTGTTTAGCTCTGAGCCCCATTTTTTTAATAAGGTTATTTGATTTTCTGGAGTCCACCTTCTTCAGTTCTTTATATATATTGAATATTAGTCCTCTATCTGATTTAGGATAGGTAAAGATCCTTTCCCAATCTGTTGGTGGCCTTTATGTCTTATTGACGGTGTCTTTTGCCTTGCAGAAGCTTTGCAATTTTATGAGGTCCCATTTATCGATTCTTGATCTTACAGCACAAACCATTGCTGTTCTATTCAGGAATTTTCCCCCTGTACCTATATCTTTGAGGGTTTTCCCTACTTTCTCCTCTATAAGTTTCAGTGTTTCTGGTTTTATGTGGAGTTCCTTAATCCACTTAGATTTGACCTTAGTCCAAGGAGATAGGAATAGATGCATTCCCATTCTTATACATGATAACTACCAGTTGTGCCAGCACCATTTGTTGAAAATGCTGTCTTTTTTCCACTGGATGGTTTTTGCTCCATTGTCAAAGATCAAGTGACCAGAGGTGTGTGGGTTCATTTCTGGGTCTTCAATTCTATTCCATTGGTCTACTTGTGTGTCACTATACCAGTACCATGCAGTTTTTATCACAATTGCTCTGTAGTACAGCTTTAGGTCAGGCATGATGATTCCACCAGAGGTTTTTTTATCCTTGAGCAGAGTTTTTGCTATCCTAGGTTTTTTGTTATTCCAGATGAATTTGCAGATTGCCCTTTCTAATTCGTTGAAGAATTGAGTTAGAATTTTGATGGGGATTGCATTGAATCTGTAGATTGCTTTTGGCAAGATAGCCATTTTTACTATATTGATCCTGCCAATCCATGAGCATGGGAGATCTTTCCATCTTCTGAGATCTTCTTTAATTTCTTTCTTCAGAGACTTGAAGTTCTTATCATACAGATCGTTCACTTCCTTAGTTAGAGTCACGCCAAGGTATTTTATATTATTTGTGACTATTGAAAAGGTTGTTGTTTCCCTAATTTCTTTCTCAGCCTATTTATTCTTTGTGTAGAGAAAGGGCATTGACTTGTTTGAGTTAATTTTATATCCAGCTACTTCACTGAAGCTGTTTATTAGGTTTAGGAGTTCTCTGGTGGAATTTTTAGGGTCACTTATATATATACTATCATATCATCTGCAAAAAGTGATAATTTGACTTCTCCCTTTCCAATTTATATCCCCTTGATCTCCTTTTGTTGCTGAATTGCTCTGGCTAGGACCTGAAGTACAATGTTGAATAGGTAGGGAGAAAGTGGGCAGCCTTGTCTACTCCCTGATTTTAGTGGGATCTTCCAGCTTCTCACCATTTACTTTGATGTTGGCTGTAGATTGCTTTTATCATGATCTTTCCAGACTTTTATCATGAACGGGTGTTGGATTTTGTCAAATGCTTCTTCTGCATCTAATAAGATGATCATGTGGTTTTTGTCTTTGAGTTTGTTTATATAGTGGATAATATTGATGGATTTCTGTTTTGTCCATGTTCCCTATGGAATCTTCTGCACCTGAGATTCTCTCTTCCATCTCTTGTATTCTGTTGCTGATGCTCGCATCTATGGTTCCTGATTTCTTTCCTAGGGTTTCTATCTCCAGAGTTGTCTCCCTTTGGGTTTTCTTCATTGTTTCTACTTCCATTTATAGATCTTGGATGGTTTTGTTCAATTCCATCACCTGTCCGGTTGTGTTTTCCTGTAATTCTTTAAGGGATTTTTGTATTTACTGTTTAAGGTCTTCCACCTGTTTAGCTGTGTTTTCCTGTAATTCCTTGAGGGATTGTTGTGCTTTCTCTATAAGGCTTCTACCTTTTTAGCAGTGTCCTCCTGTATTTCTTTAAGTGAGTTATTAATGCCGTTCTTAAAATCCTCTACCAGCATCATGAGATATGATTTTAAATCTGAATCTTGCTTTTCAGGTGTGTTGGGGTATCCAGAACTCACTGTAGTAGGCCTACTGGGTTCTGATGATGTCCAGTGGTCTTGGTTTCTGTTAGTAAGATTCTTAAGGTTGCCTTTTGCCATTTGGTAATCTCTGGTGTTAGATATTATAGCTGTCTCTGGATGGAGCTTGTTCCTCCTCTGATTCTTTAGCCTCTGTCAATACTCCTGGGAAACCAACTCTCTCCTAAATACTGGTAGTCAGAACACTCTCTGAAGGCAAGCTCTCCTCCTGCATGGAAGGTGCCCAGAAGTCTGGAGCTCAGATCCACCTCCTGATTCCTGGGGTCAGAGCCCTCCCTGGAGGCCGACTCTCCTATGGTAGGGAAGGTGCCCAGGGGTCTGGGTCTCAGTTCTGTCTCCTGGCTGAGGATGAAGGCCCGAAGTGTCCCTGTGCAAAAAGTTCTGTTGCTTCTGTCACCCCCGTGCTCTCCTGCATAGACTAGTCTCAGTGATTCCAAGATTCTGGGTGTGGTAGCACCTGCCTTTGTCCTTTGACACTGGTGCTGCTATCACAAGACCTCTTGATTTTTTTTTTGCAATAGATGTTGCATTCCACTTACCAGTGAGCTCAAGATCCTGGGTGTCCTAGGGTGCCTGCAGGGTGGAGAGTCCTCTTGGGACCTTGGGACCCTCCACCAAGCTCACACCCAAGATATAATCACCTTTTCTAAAAATGCAAAGACAAAACCTTTCTCCCAAATCAGTATATCCTTGAGCTGGTAACCAGAAAAAAAAAAAACAAAAACAAAAACAAAAACAAAACTTTATTTCGACCTCTCACCCAGAGAAATAATATAACCACAAAACTCAACATCACACCCATTTTGAAAATTAAAATAATTCAAAACAAATGAAGTAAACTAAAATACTGTATGTGTCAATCCTTAGGCATTTTCTATTTTGCCATGCAGGATAATAACCCAGAATTCCTATGGAGCTCATGTTAGATAGAATTTGAGTATCCTGTGAAGTGTATTAGAGCAATATATCTTTATACCATCTTTAAAACAATAGATTCACACTTCTATCTGTACCTGCTTATACACAGGCAGCTAATCAATGCAGGATTTAATCCCATAATTCCCGTGGAGCCCATGTTAGGCATAATTTGAGTATCCTATAAGATATATTAGAGCAATATATCTTTATACCATCTTTCTGTTTGGCTCACTGCCTAAAGCAACCATTTTGTTATACCATCTATCTGTTTGCCTCTCTGCCTGGAGCCACAGACATTTATTTTATTAATAACTGTTCACTGTCCTCTCTACTTGAAGTCAATGACTAATTTTCCCTATCTTAGTTCTGAACCATGGGCAAAATTCCCCACGTGATTTGGACAAAATCTGTATATAAATCTATCCTAAAAGCAAATAATCCTAATTTTATAAATTGACAGTTCAATTAATCTCTGCCACAAGAAGTAGGCAACTTCCATTTTACACCTGACTCAGAGCACTCTGCACTCCCCACAGCAGGATACCTCAGAACCTGCCAGCAGTTTCTTTATTTCAATTCCTGTGCTTGAGTCCATGTTACACATCTCAGCAGTGCTACCTAGCTATTCACTTAAAAATAAATTTGAAAGAAAGAAAGAAAGAAAGAAAGAAAGAAAGAAAGAAAGAAGGAAGGAAGGAAGGAAGGAAGGAAGGAAGGAAGGAAGGAAGGAAGGAAGGAAGGAAGGAAAGGAAAGAAATAATGTAACACTCTCTCAAGCTAATAATATTAAATTTCTAGTGGATTATTGCCAAACACCAAACAGGTTGGTTAAACATCTGTTGTCAGGAAATTTAAAACACACACACACACACACACACACACAGAGAGAGAGAGAGAGAGAGAGAGAGAGAGAGAGAGAGAGAGAGAGAGAGAGAGAGAGAGAGAATAAGTTTCTGCACTTGTGCCAGCTACTCTTTACCCCAGTGGCCTGATCAGCCATGCACTGGCGGGCAATAGCCAACCTATTTTTATCTCCTTGAAACTCTGACTCAGTGCTCCAAAATCTCTCCAACCAGATCACTAGGTTCCCACTGGCAGGCCGTTACCATGCCAGACCCATATTTCAAATCCCTCATGACCTTTGTGATGCACCTCAGGCAAATCCATGCTTTACCACTGTACCTTTCTCTCTTAAACTCAGACAAGCTGCATCGTGAAGAAAAATGCAACACAAACTTAGTTCAGACACAATGCTAATTCAGTTACTGGGTGCAACAACTACAATCCTAACTTGTAAGCCTTATTAATTCCAAATCCTCCAGTGGTGAATCATGACGGATCCGCCATTGAAACCTGGAGACCCTCGTAATTACATCTTGTCTTCACCCTATCCTTATCCAAGAGGACCCAACTCTCTCCTGCTTCCTCTCTTCCTCTGTCCAACCCTCTGTTGTCTACTCACCCAGTGATTGGCTCATTCTTTCATTGGGGGATTGGTTCACAAGAACAGGACCATGTTCACCCACAACAGGGCATATCTGCTAAATTCATTGCTATTGGGACCTAGGAAACTCTCACTTCTCCCAGAGTCTGAAACTTCCTAGTGACTACCCCCAGTTCTCCATCGCCCAATGCTACATGCATCTATTCAATTTTTCTGGTCCTCTGTACTTCTCTCCTGTCCCTTCTAATACTTGATCTTGCTCCCTTTTTCCCTCCCTCTCCTTGCTCCTTCACAGATCTCTCCTTCCCTCTACCTGCTGTGTTTATTTTGTTCCCAGTTCTATGTAGCATTGAAGCATCTACATTTTAGTCTGGCTTCTTCTTAAGCTCCATATGGCTTCTGGGTTGCATTGTGGTATTCTGAGAAGCTGTTGGGCTAATATGCACTTTTCAGTGAGTTCATTGCAGGTGTGTGTGTGTGTGTGTGTGTGTGTGTGTGTGTGTGTGTGTGTGTGTGTGTGTGTGTGGTTACCTCACTAAGTATGATATTTTCTAGTTCCATCCATTTTCCTGAAGAATTTCATAAAGTCATTGCTTTTAATAGCAAAGTAGTACTCCATTGTGTAAATGTACCACATTTTCTTTTATCTATTCCTCTGTTGAGGGACATCTGTGTTCTTTCCAGCTTCTGGCTATGATAAATAAGGCTGCTATGAACATAGTGGGGCATGTGTCCTTGTTATCTGTTGGAACATCATTTTGGTATATGTCCAGTAGTTGTATAGCTGAGTCTTCAGGTAGAACTATTTCCAGTTTTCTCAGGAACTGCCAAATTGTTTTCCAAAGTGATTTTACAAGCTTTTAGTCCCACTAGCAATGGAGGCATTTTCCTTGTTCTCCACATCCTCTCTAGAATCTGCTGTCACCTGCTTATTTTTATCTTAACAATTATGATGGGCATGAGGTGGAATGACAGGGTCCTTTTGGTTTGCATTTCCCTGATAACTAAGGAAGTTGAACATTTCTTTTTTTAATAATAAATTATTGTAATGCATATTTTATTTATTTATTTACATTTCAAATGTTATCCCCTTTCCAGATTTCTCCTCAACATAACTCCTATCCTATCCCCCTACCCTTGCTTCTATGAGGATGTCCTCCATCCACCCACAGACTCCTGCTTCACTGGCCTAGCATTCCACTACACTGGGGCATCGATGCTTCACAAGAACAAGGCCTGTCCTCCTATCAATGCCAGATAAGGCCAACTACATGTGTAGCTGGAGCCATGGGTCCCTCCACGTGTAATTTTTGATTGGTGGTTTAGTCCCTGGGAATCTCCAGGGGTGGGGGTGGGGACCTGTTTGGTTGATATTGTTGTTCTCCTATGGAGTTGCAAACCCCTTCAGTTCCTACAGTCCTTCCCCTAGGTCCTCCATTGGTGTCACCATGCTCACTCCAATGGTTGGCTGCAAGAATCTCCATCTATATTGGTAAAGATCTGGCAGAGCCTCTCAGTAGTCAGCTATATTAGGCTCCTGTCAGCAGGCACTTCTTGGCATCAGCAATCGAGTCTGGGTTTGGTTGCTATATATGGGTTAGATCTGCAGGTGGGGCAGTCTCTGGATGGCCTTTCCTTTAGACTCTGTTACACTTTTTGTCCATGCATTTCCTTTAGACAGGAGCAATTCTGGGTTAAAATTTTTGAGATGGCGTTATTGCTCCCTTGGGGCTCATGCCTAAACTTTGGATATCATCTCTACAGGTTCTCTCTCCCCTTTGTTGGGTAACGTCATCCCCATGGTATCCTGGGAGCCTCTTGCTTCCCTGATTTCCTGGACTAACTGGTGACTACCACTATTTCCCCATCCCCCATTTCTACATACCTCTGTTCAATTTCCTAACCCTCTATACTTCTCCTCTGTCTTTTTCCATACCTGATCCTGTCCCCTTTTTATTCCCTCCCCATCCTCTCTAATTTTCAAGTCCCTCTCACCCTCTAACTACCTTGAGTATTTTGTTCTGAAGCATCTTCACTTTGGTCTTCCTTCTTCCTCTCAGCCATTTGAGATTCCTTAATTGAGATTTTTTTGTTTGTTTGTTTATCTATGTACTCCATTTTTAATAGAGTTATTTTGTTCTCTCAGGTCTAACTTCTTGAGTTCTTTGTATAATGTGGATATTAGCCTTCTCTCAGATGGAGGTTTGGTAGAGATCTTTTCCTAATCTGTGGGTTGCTGTAAATTTGTCCTATTTACAGTGACCTTTGCCTTACAGAAGATTTTCAATTTTATGAGGTCCCATTTGTCAATTGTTGATATTAGAGCATGAGTCATTGGTGTTCTGCTCAGGAAAGTTTCCTCTGGCCAATTATTTGGAGGCTCTTTTCTGCTTTCTGTTCTATTAGATTCAGCATATCTGGTTTTATGTGGAGATTCTTGACCCATTTGGATTTGAGCTTTGTACACAAGGACCTAAGAATAGATAAATTTGCATTCTTCTACATGCTGACCAACAGTTGATCCAGCGCTATTTGTTGAGAATGCTGGCTTTTAACCACTGGATGGTTTTGTTTTCTTTGTCAAAAATCAAGTGACCGTAGGTGTGTGGGTTTATTTTTTGGTATTCAAAACTTCACCCTTCACAATAGTCAGAAATAATATAAAATATTTTGGTGTGACTCTTACCAAGCAAGTGAAAGATTTGTATGACAAAAACTTCAAGTCTCTGAAGAGTAAAATCAAAGAAGACCTCAGATGATGGAAAGACATTCCATGTTTATTGATCTGTAGAATTAACAAAGAAAAAATGGCCATCTTACCAAAAGCAATATACAGATTTAATGCAGTCCCCATCAAAATACCAACTCAATTCTTTACAGAGATAGAAAGAGCAATTCTGAAATTCATCTGAAATAACAAAAATCCCAGTATAGTGAAAACCATTCTCAGCAATAAAAGAACTTCTGGGGGAATCACCATCCCTGACTTCAAGCTGTACTATAGAGCCTTAGTGATAAAACTTCATTTTATTGGTACAGAGTCAGACGATTAGGTCATTGGTTGGATAAGATTTATAAATGCATAATGTACTTTATATTTACTTTGATAATATCTGTAGTGATATACTAAAGGAAATACAATTAATTTATGTTCACATTGAATATAAATATATTTATGCTACATTAAATATATAGATTAAATAACATAAAATTATGTTAATAGATAATTATATGATTATCTTATACCTGATAAGATAAAAGGCTATGCCACCCAGTTGTACTGCAGTCAGTAGTTAGATGGATCTCTGACATTGTTTTAGGTAAAATTAATATTCACAACCACTAAGTACTGAGTAAAATACATGACTCTAGTTATAAGAACAGACCTCACTCAAGCAATGTAGAGTCATAACAGGGCAGACTCACTGTTCCCAATGAAGTAGCAACTGAGTATCAGGACTAGCATTAACTCTAATAATATCATCAACTCTTGCATGAATTTATCACAAACTTCTTGTCACTTTATTTAAACTTATTAGAATAAATTCCAGAAATATATACAACTTTCTCTCTCCCGTTTTTTACCCACTCCTATTTCTTCTGACAAGAGAAGAGCATGAAAAATTATAGATATCACAGATAGTTCATTTGTATTTTATATAACCAAGTACAATTGTTAAGGTTTTTTTGTTCTGTGTTTCATTTTCTAGGTATTGCAGATGCTGCACTAACAGTGGGATACTTTCTGGGTTATCTACTAGGAGTAAAAAGTTTTACATTGCCTGTGGAAGAAGCTATGCAAGCAGTGTAAGTCATATTATTTACTATTCTATTTAGTTTATGTTGTACAGATCACTTGTTGAATAATACATAGCAACAGTATTAAACTGGTGGATGTGTAACATCATATATGTAAACATATATGTAAACAAAAATTATACTGTGAATTTGTATTTTACTGTTTGAAATATAATTAATATGATTACTTAAAAGTTCATTAGCTTTTTATGTTTTGTTGTTAAAAACATTCAATACTCATTCAATGCACTACAACAGTAATGATGTGCATGATACACAGAAGGTTTCATCATGGTTATTATTTAATTAAAAGATTTTTTTCGTAGAATATATTCTGTTCATATTCTTCCCTGGCACCAAACTCCTCCAAGCTACCTTCCTACCCACATGATGTTGTATACCTAAGGACAATATGTTTTCTACAGCAGAATGTCACTGCATGTAATAACAACACTTCATAGTAGGTCCCATGGCTAGTTGTTAGCCAATACAAAATGAACTCAATGTTTTTTGATAAACTTTTTTATTTTGTTTTCTTTATTATTTATTTCTTTGTCTTGATGGTCTTTTGCATCTTTGTTTTAATTTTCATCTCTCTGTGAGTGTTATTTCATTTTTGTCTGTTTTTTGAATGAATAATAATAAAAAAAATACCTAACATTATATCTCCTATGGAAACACACTACTGTACCACTATAGAAGCTTAGAAATTAATACACATGTACAAAAAGAATTCAAATTGATTCATCAAATAATTGAGGAGACAATGCCCCGGCTAGATGTCTTATGCCACCATGTTCCAGGAATAAATTAAATGTAGTATGTTTCCATGTGGGATTTGAAAATGACTTTAGTGTTAGATCATGCCCCCTATGTTTCTTTCTTTACATGTCCACACATCCTCTTCCCTCTTTATCCCTTCCATTCTAATTTCTTTTTTTTTCTTTTTCTTTTTTTTAATTAGGTATTTTCTTCGTTTACATTTTCAATGCTATCCCAAAAGTCCCCCATACCCACCCCCCAATCCCCCTACCCACCCACTCCCCCTTTTTGGCCCTGGGGTTCCCCTGTACTGGGGCATATAAAGTTTGCAAGTCCAATGGGCCTCTCTTTCCAGTGATGGCCGACTAGGCCATCTTTTGATACATATGCAGATAGATACAAGAGCTCCGGGGTACTGGTTAGTTCATATTGTTGTTCCACCTATAGGGTTGCAGTTCCCTTTAGCTCCTTGGGTAATTTCTCTAGCTCCTCCATTGGGGGCCATGTGACCCATCCAATTGCTGACTGTGATCATCCACTTCTGTGTTTGCTAGGCCCCGGCATAGTCTCACAAGAGACAGCTATATCTGGGTCCTTTCAGCAAAATCTTGCTATTGTATGCAATGGTGTCAGCGTTTGGAAGCTGATTATGGGATGGATCCCTGCATATGGCAATCACTAGATGGTCCATCCTTTCGTCACAGCTCCAAATTTTGTCTCTGTAACTCCTTCCATGGGTGTTTTGTTCCCATTTCTAAGAAGGAGCAAAGTGTCCACACTTTGGTCTTCGTTCTTCTTGAGTTTCATGCGTTTAGCAAATTGTATCTTATATCTTGGGTATCCTAAGTTTCTGGGCTAATATCCACTTATCAGTGAGTACATATTGTGCGAGTTCCTTTGTGATTGGGTTACCTCACTCAGGATGATGCCCTCCAGTTCCATCCATTTGCCTAGGAGTTTCATAAATTCATTTTTTAAATAGCTGAGTAGTACTCCATTGTGTAAATGTACCACATTTTCTGTATCCGTTCCTCTGTTGAGGGGCATCTGGGTTCTTTCAAGCTTCCGGCTATTATAAATAAGGCTGCTATGAACATAGTGGAGCATGTGTCCTTCTTACCGGTTGGGACATCTTCTGGATATATGCCCAACCATTCTAATTTCTTAAATGTCGATAACATTGTGTTGTATTTCCCCTTCTTTGGGAGATTATATTCTTGCTGGCACCTGAGGTTATTCATATTGTAGAACACAAAATCAATGAATGTGAATGAACAAGTATTATAGTAGAGCATTTTGGTACTTATCAAATAGTAGTTTAATTTGATTGATGTAAATTGACATTCAACTTCCTGACAGAACCTTCACCATAATTTTCTAAACTGACTGTACTAGTGTGCACTCTAATCAGCATGTGCCATCATTTGTTTTATTGATCTTGATAGATGTGACTGATATGAGAAGAAATCTCAAAGTAGTTCTAACTTGCATTTCCCTGATGGATAAAGTTGTTGGGCATTTCTTTTAAGTGTTCCTCAACCCTTTGCCTTTTTGGCTTTTATATTCTCTGCTGAGTTCTGCACACCACTTTAAATTCGGTTATCTTCTGATGCCCAGTGTTTTAGTTCCTTGTGTACTGTACCTAGCAACCTTTTATCAGATGTATAATTGTTTTTAATTTTTCCTTTGGCTGCTGCTTTGCTTCAATGATGTGTTGCTTGCTTTGACTTATTTTCAGGCTCATGAGATCCCATTAATTCTTGGTCTTAGTGACTTTGCTATTGGTGTCCTGCCAGAAAGATCTCTCATGTGTCTATTTCTCACTTTCTTGTCTCAGAGGATCTGGTTTTATGTGGAGCTCAGTTATCCACTTGGACTTGAGGTTTTTGCAGAGAGATAACTATGGATCTATTTGCATTATTATACTTGTTACCATCCACTTTTACCACAAGCATTTTTGAAGATAATCTTTTCTCCATGTATTATTTTTGCCTATTAGAAAAAAGTTCAGTGTCCATACATGTAGAATTATGGCTGGGTTTTCAGGTTTATTCCCTTGGTCAATGTGTCTGATTTTGTGCGAATACCATGCTGTTTTTAGTTAGTTCCTTATAAAACTAGAATTCAGAGATGGTGATACTTTCAGCAAATCATTCACCATTCATGAGTGCTTTGTATGTTTGTGTGTGTCTGTGTATGTGTATGTGTGTGTGTTCATATGAAACTGAGTTTGTTCCTATTTGCAAATAGAATATTTATCTACTAGTATTAGATAATTGATGAATTTTGTCAGGCACTGTCAGAGCCCCTCAGAAGACAGCTGTATCAGGCTCCTGTCACCAACAACTTATTGGCATCCACAATAGAGTCTGGGTTTGGTAATTGTATATGGGATGGATCCCTAGGTGCAACAGTCCCTGGATAGCTTTTCCTTTCATTTCTGCTCCAAACTTTGTATCTGTATCGCCTCCCATTGGGTATTTTGATTCCCCTTCTAAGAAGGACTGAAGTATCCACACTGTGGTCTTCCTTCTTCCTGAGCTGCACGTGGTCTGTGAATTGTATCTTGGGTATACCGACCTTCTGGGCTAATATCCACTTATCAGTGAGTGCATACCATGTGTGTTCTTTTGTGATTGGGTTGCCTCATACCTGATATAGCTTTCTCCTTAGAGGCTCTGCCAGTGCTTGACAAATACTTAGTGGATGCTCACAGCCATCCATTGGACTGAGCACATGGTTTCCAATGAAGGAATTAGAGAAAGGACCCAAGGAGCTGAAGGGGTTTGCAGCCCCATAGGCAGAGCAACAATATGAACAAAACTGTACCCCCAGGGCTTCCAAGGACTAAACCACCAACCAAAGAGTACACAAGGAGGGGCTCATGGCTCCAGCTGCATATGTAACAGAGGATGACCTTGTGGGACAACAATGAGAGGAGAGGCCCTTGCTCTTGTGAAGGCTGGATGCCACAGTACAGGGGATATCAGGACAGGGGAGCAGGAGTGTGTGGGTTAGCAAGCAGAGGAAGGGGATAGAATGGGGGATTTTTCAGAGGGGAAATGGCGAAGGGCATGAAATTTGAAATGTAAATATAGAAAATATCTAACAAAAAAGTGTAAAAGAAATGTAATGTAATTTTCAAATTTGCACAGTGGAAGTGGAGGGAGGGAAACCTGATCTGTTATTGGGTGAGGGAAAATGACTGAAGCACTTAGGGCTAACAGAAGGAATGGAAGCAGGCAGCCTCTGAAGATAGGAGTTTGGAAGGACCCTCCAAAATGCACTAGAGACCTGGGAGGTGAGAGACTCTCAGGACTCAAAGGGAGGGACCTTAGATGAAATGCCAGAGAGTAGGGAGAGGGAACTTATAGAGCCTAACTCCAGCAGGAAAGCAGGATATAAAGAAGGGAGATGAAGGGTTTTGCAGCCCCATAGGAGGAACAATATGAACTTACCAGTAACCCCAGAGCTCCTTGGGACTAAACCACCAATCAAAGAAAACACACGGAGGGACTTGTGGCTCTAGCTGCATATGTAGCAGAGGATGGCCTAGTTGGTCATCAATGGAAGGAGAGGCCCTTGGTTCTGTGAAGTTTCTATGCCCCAGTATAGGGGAATGCCTGGGTCAGGAAGCAGGAGTTGGGTGAGTTGAGGAGCAGGGGGAGGGGGAGAGGATAGGGGATTTTCTGAGGGGACACTAGGAAGGGGATAATATTTGAAATGTAAATAAAGAAAATATCATTTTTTTAAAGTGAGGGATGGAGTTGCTATCCCACAGTCACATGGCTGGTCCATAATTGTTCCTATCTGAAAGAATTACAGGAATGGAAATTGAGAGAAGCCTGAGGAAAAGAAGGTCCATGGACAGGGAAAAACTGGGATCTAGCACAAGGGAAGGTCCTAAGGTCTGAGGCTATGGAACACTCACAAAAAGGGACCTAGCATGACCATATTCCTGAAGACCCAAGAAGCACCTGAAAGAGTCAGATGCAGATATTTGTACCCAATCAATGGACAGAAGCAGCCTACCCCTGTTTTTGAATTAGGAAGACTGAGGGAAGCTGGGGAGAGGGAGGACTCTGTAGGACAAGCAGTCTTAATTAATCTGGACTCTTGGGATCCCTCAAACACTGGGCCACCAAACAAGCAGCATGCACCAGCTGATATATGGTCCCCAACACACATACTGCAGAGGACTGCAGGGTCTGTGTTCATTCAGGGATGACACACCTAACCCTCATGAGATTGGAGGTGCAAGGGAGTTTAGAGGTCAGGTGGGGTGGGAGGTGTAGAGTGGAGACGGGGAGGGGAAGAGGTGTGGGATGTGGACCAGTCAAAGGGTGGACAGGGGGCAGGGGAATGAAATATGGAGTGTATAGAAATACATTAGTTAATAAAAAAATGTCCATTACCACTACATTATTACTTCTGATCTCATCTTCTATTCTTCTTAATGTATTAAGTTTTTATTACATAGTTTTTCACTCAAGGTAGTTTTTGATGCTATTGTGAAATATGCTGTTTGGTTGATTTCTTTCTTGGCCTATTTGTCATTTGTATATGGGAACTCTCCTAAATTTTTTGTTGTTGATGATTTTGTTTTCTGCTGTTCTGCTGAAAATGTTTATTGGTTGTAGACATTTCCTCATGTAGTGTTTAGGGTCTTTTATTCATGAAACCATATGATCTGAAAATAAAGACTACTTGTTAGTCTTCCTTTTATATTTCTATCACCTTGATCTCCTTCTGTCATCTTACTGTTCTAGGTTAGATTTTAAGTACTAAAATGAGTAAGTATGGAAAGAGCCCTTTGTTCCTGGTTCTAATTTTAGTATCAATTTTTTGAGTGTATTTCCATTTAGTTGATTTTTGATGTAAATCACCTGTGTTATGTTGAGGTTGGTCTCTTATACCTCCAGAATATCTAGAATTTTTATCATAAGGAGGTGTTTCATTTGTCAAAGCCCTCTTCTGTATCTAATGTAGTTATCCTATGATTTTTGTCATTAAGTTTGTTTATGTGTTTAGCTATATTTATTGAATTAAGTATGTGGAATGATATCTGCATCTCTAGGACTAGGCCTACCTGATCATGGCAGAAGATGTTTTGGATATGTCCTTGTATTCAGTTTGCAAGTATTTTATTGAAAATGTTTGCACCCATTTATCCATTGTATTGCTGAAAAACCTACGTTACATTAAAAAAAAAAAAAAAACAGAACATTGACAAAGCTGAATCTAGTGTTCCATCTAGCTTTTATACAAAAGAGGCTACAAACTCAGAGGAATAAACATCTTGATTAGAATTTCTGGGAAGCAAATGACAAAGATAATGATATTACAAGGATTAAATCAAGGCCAGCATGATGTCTTATTACATAGAGGAGCTGGACACTAACACTGAAGACATTTCATTAGAAACTAGGGCCCACCTGATAGAAAGTACAAACTCATGGATGGACCTGGAGGGCATCATCCTGAGTGAGGTAACACATTCACAAAGGAACTCACACAATATGTACTTACTGATAAGTGGATATTAGCCCAAAACCTAGGATACCCAAGATATAAGATACAATTTTCTAAACACATGAAACTCAAGAAAAATGAAGACTGAAGTGTGGACACTATGCCCCTCCTTAGAAGTGGGAACAAAACACCCATGGAAGGAGTTACAGAGACAAAGTTTGGAGCTGAGATGAAAGGATGGACCATGTAGAGACTGCCATATCCAGGGATCCACCCCATAATCAGCATCCAAACGCTGACACCATTGCATACACTAACAAATTTTATCGAAAGGACCCAGATGTAGCTGTCTCTTGTGAGACTATGCCAGGGCCTAGCAAACACAGAAGTGGATGCTCACAGTCAGCTAATGGATGGATCACAGGGCTCCCAATGGAGGAGCTAGAGAAAGTACCCAAGGAGCTAAAGGGATCTGCAACCCTATAGGTGGAACAACATTATGAACTAACCAGTACCCCGGAGCTCTTGACTCTAGCTGCATATGTATCAAAAGATGGCCTAGTCGGGCATCACTGCAAAGAGAGGCCCATTGGGCATGCAAACTTTATATGCCCCAGTACAGGGGACCGCCAGGGCCAAAAAGGGGGAGTGGGTGGGTAGGGGAGTGGGGGTGGGTGGGTATAGGGGACTTTTGGTATAGCATTGGAAATGTAAATGAGCTAAATACCTAATAAAAATGGAAAAAAAATAAAAAAAAGAAAGTACACACTCCTGCAATTTGTACTCTGACCTCATCCTATATCATACACATACACATTCATGTAAAATTGAAAAAGTATATTTTGATATGTACTCTATAAAGAAATAAAGTTAGAATAAATGACTACTATATTAATATCTGAATGTTCCAGTGAGCAAAATATTCATTGAAATCAGTTAGAATTCTAATTGACATACGATAATCTAATTGATATATAGTAATCTAATCATATATTAACAAATATGAATTGATTCTTGGTTAAAATATTTGTTCATATAGTTTGTCCTCTGACCTCCACACCTGTTCTAACACATGTTTAAAGTGCACAGTTGCCTCTTATATTGAAGTGTACTCAAATATATTTACCTATTCTGTTAGTCAGTGCTCTCTAGATTAACAGAATTTATAGAATGAATCTCTATCTTTACATATCTATATCCATGCTATATCTATGTGTTTTATATATATATATATTATATAATATATATGCATTTATATCTTATCTATTATATAATATATATTATACATATCACATTATATATTAGTTATTATATACACATATCTATATACATATATGTTCTGTTCATCCACTGATAATTGCCTCTGAATGGAAAATCAGTTCTTCCATCCATGAGGGTCAGTGTCTCAAATGATCTTCAGTACCTGTTTGGTTCCTGAAGAAGTAGGCTCTAAGCTCATGAAGGAATATATTTTTTTAGGTCAACAACAATCAGTCAGAGAGCAAAAGTTGCCATGGAGAAGTCTGTGTATTCACTATTATAACATAGGTTAATATTTCAAATAGTCAGTTCCTTAAAAAGTACAGGCACACACTAAATATTTGAAAAGTTTTCAACATCTTTTAATATTAAGGAAATGAAAATGGAGCCTGCTTTTAAATTCTATCTCAACTTGATCAGAACAGTGATAACCAAGAGACTGGATGTTCTTGAGGATGTGGCAATAGAAAGCCTTTATCCACTGGTGGCAATATAATCTTGGATCATTATTATGGAAGATCCTCAAGAGAAAAATCCCAAAAATAAAGTCCTGAAGAGATGTATTAGCAGCTAAAAGTGCATACTATTCTTGCACAAGATCTGGGTTTGATCACAACTGCCTGTGCCTCTTATTCATCTGCAATTATTTATATACACTCTCACACAAATACACCACACACACACACACACACACACATACAGCATCTTTAAAAGAAAGTATAGATATATGATTTTATGCTTCTATAAAAGGGAAAATAGAGCAAACCAAAAATGTATCCTGATATGTAAATTACACAAAGTGAAATTAAAGTATTAATAGCATATTAGATACCATAAAATAGTTAAAAGAGCTTGTAGTAGGCAATTTGAAAATAAATAGTTGAAAAATAATTTAAAAATGAGGAGAAATAATTAGATATTTGGGTATGGATAAAAAACAAATATTGAACTTGTTTAAATTTATGTGAGACATCAGTATGTCAAAGATATCAAAAGGTTTTCCAAAAAAAATTAGCTAAAATCAAAATTATATAATTATTCAGACACAATAATATCAAATGTCATACAACAGGTTACATTCAACTAAGTCTATGAAAACCATACATCTTGCTTTCAGAGATAAAAGGGATATTAAATATTCAAAAGGGATTAAAAGAAAGCAACAAACAAGAGCCCATACTAAAGTATTAATCTACTGCTCAGCAGAAAACTTAAACTCTATGACAATGTATTTAACTTTTATGTTTTTATTTTTTGAGATTAGAGCATGTTTTCATCACTTCCCTGTTCGTTTCCTCTCTCCACACCCTCCCATATACTTCTTCTCACTCCCTTTCAAATTCATAGGTCTTTTTTCTCCTTACTTGAT
The DNA here is from genome assembly GCF_000001635.26 of Mus musculus. Lineage (NCBI taxonomy): Eukaryota > Metazoa > Chordata > Mammalia > Rodentia > Muridae > Mus > Mus musculus. Next base: position 97,377,858 of record NC_000067.6, read on the forward strand.
GTTACTTATAAACTCCTAAGTGCTTTTGTAGCACTCATAGAAAATAATGTAGATTACTTTAGATTCTTTGGAAGAAAAGGAAACCTATCCTAAAAAAAATTATGAGCTAATTTACTAAAACTGAGATTAGTAAGTAAAATTTTAAAATGTAAAACTCATAGCTAAAAGTAATTTTATAAATCTGGACCAACATACTATACTACACTATACTATACTATACTATACTATAATGTAATATATAATAATATAAACTTTATGCATCAGGCACTTACCTCCACAGAAGAAATGCTATACATGTAAAGCAATAAAGTTAATAGCTATCTTAAGTGTATTCAATACACAAATAAAAAACACACATCACATCAATAAAAAACACTGCATAGCAAGCTTTGGTGATGCATTGTCACGTTTTGAAAATGAAAATTAGTAAGAAATATAAATGCGTGGTGGCACACGCCTTTAATCCCAGCACTCGGGAGGCAGAGGCAGGCATATTTCTGAGTTCGAGGCCAGCCTGGTCTACAAAGTGAGTTCCAGGACAGCCAGGGCTATACAAAGAAACCATGTCTCAAAAAAAAAAAAAAAACAAAAACAATAAATAAATAAATAAATAAATAAATAAACAAACAAGAAAGAAAGAAGAAAGAGAAAGAGAAAGAAAGAATATAAATGATATCCTGAGAAGGTGGAGGAAGAGCCTCAAGAAATGAGAAAAGATTCCACATAACCAGGGCAGTGGAAGTCCCTGATTGTACTTCTGCCCTAGAGTCCCTTCGTTTAGTGTTTAGTTTTTCTCTGCTAGATTCAAATTTGCGGGATTTAAATTAAGGCCTTTGATTCATTTTAATTAATTTAACGGTGAGAGAGAAAGATCTACTTGCATCTTCTGCATATGGACATCTACTTTCCCCAGAACCAGTTCTTAAAGAAGCTGTCTGTGGGTCTGTGGGTGTAGGGGAAGAGGGGAGTAGGAGAGAGCCTGCCTCCTGCCAGAGTTCCTGTGCTCTGGTGAGACCCTGGGTGGGCTTCTGGCTGTGTTAAGCCACTGACACCATACAGTGGGTGGTGGACAAGGGGTAGCCACAGGTACCAGGTTCTCAGTCTCTGGCATCCATGGTAGAGGAGCTGAGAACAGAGTAGAGGAGCTGAGAACAGAATAGGGGCCCTGGCATGGCACTTGGCCCCAGAGAAAAGGGAGGAGAGGGCAGGGGAAAAGAGGAAAGGTAGAAAGAGAGAGAGAGAGGCTGGCCATGGCGACGTGGAGAGAAGGGGGAAGGGAAAAGTAGAAATAGAGCTAGAGAATAAGAAAGATGAAAACTTAGAGAGGTAAAAGCTTAGAGAGCAAGGAGGAGCCAAACAGCCCCTCTTAGCCCCTCTTATAGTGGGCTTCTTATCTTGCTGTTACTAGGTAACTGTGTGTAGGAGTCTAGCCAGAAGGCCAGAAGCTTGGGACATTGTCTACATGACCTATAGCCACATGCCTCTCCTGTGGGGGCTGTGGGGGTGGTAACTTAGACTTCAACAGGAGCCAGGAGTCCAGGAGACATGATCAAATGCTTCTGTCCCATGTAGGTGGAAACTACCACCCACCAGGTCCCTTGGGATTCAAGACCTCAGCTCAACTGGAGACCAGGCTGTCTGTGCATAGCCCATTACCCCACAGCTGTCTATATTCCAGCCTCTGATTTTTCTCCCTTCATTCATAATTAGACATCTGCAGTGTAGCTTTTGTTTGTTCCCATCTCTATCCTGTGGTTCTTGTGTTTATTTCTGCACAAATACCATGCAATATTAGGCACTATGTGTCTGTAGTCCACTTTAAGATCCGGTATCAAGATTTCTCCAGCATTGTGTTTCCTCAGCCTCTTGGCAGTTTAGGGACTTTGTGTCTCCATTTGAATATTAGGATACTTCTTCTAACTCTGTAAATAATGTCATCAGCATCTGCTAAGTATTGAATTATACTTTTAGAAATGATTCAGTAATATGTCTGTTTACAATAAAAGAACTTTTAGAGGAATCACCATTCCTTACTTCAAGTGATAGTATAGAGCAATAGTGATAAAAACTGCAGGGAATTGATACAGAAACAGACACACTGGTCAATGAATAGAATTGAAAACCCAGAAATAAAACCACACACTTATGGACACTTGATCTTTGACAAAGAGCCCAAAAATATTCAATGGAAAAAGAATGCACTTTCAATAAATGGCAATCAGAATGTAGAAAAATGAAAATATACCCATATTTGTCACCTTTCGCAAAGCTCAAGTCAAAGTGGATCAACAACCTCAACATAAAAACAGGTGCACTGAATCTAGTAGAAGAAAAAGTGAGAGCCTTGAACTCATTGGCACAGGGAGAAATTTCCTAAACCAGACTCCAATGGTTCTGGCTCTAAGATAAATAGAAAATAATAAATGGGACCTCATGAAACTGGAAAGCTTCTATAAGGCAAAGGACATAGCCAATAGGACAAATCAACAACCTATAGATTGGGGGAAAGTCTTCACTAACTCCACATCCAATGGATGACTAATATCCAAATTCCATCACTGGAAAGAGAGGCCCATTGGACACGCAGACTTTGTGTGCCCCGGTACAGGGGAACGCCAGGGCCAAAGGGGGGGAGTGGGTGGGTAGGGGAGTGGGGGTGGGTGGGTACGGGGGTCTTTTGGTATAGCATTGGAAATGTAAATGAGCTAAATACCTAATAAAAAATGGAAAAAAAAAATAAATAAATTCATTCTTGCCCAAAAAAAAAAAAAAGAACTCAAGAAGCTTACCATCAAGAAACCAAACAACCCAATCATAAAATGACATACAAAGCTAAACAAAAAATTCACAACAGAAGAAAGTTGAATGTCTAAAAAGCACTGAAAGGAATGTTTAAAAGTCCTCAGTCTTCTGAGAAATGCAAATCAAAATGACCCTGGAATTCCTCCTTACATCAATCAGAATGGCTAAGATCAAAACCACAGGTGACAGCACATGTTGGCAAGGAGGTGGTGGGATTGCAAACTGGTAAAACCACTCTGGAAATCAAACTGGAGGTTCCTCAGAAAACTGGAAATAGAACTACCTGAAGAACCACTCTACCACATACCTGAGCACATATACAAAAGATGACCCATGATGTTACAGAGGCACGTGATCTACTACACTGATAGAGATCTTATTGTGATAGTCAGACGCTGAAAACAACCCAGATATCCCTCAACCGAAGAATGGATACAGAAAATGTAGTTCATGTGCACAATGGAATACTACGCAGCTATTAAAAATGAGGACAACATGAATTTTCTGTGCAAATGAAAGGAACTAGAAAATATCTTTCTGAGTGAGGTAATGCAGACACAAAAGATGAACAATATGTACTCCCCAATAAATGGATATTAGCAAAAAAAAAGTACAGAATTCCAAGAATACAATCCACACAACTCAAGAATGCTAACAAGCTGGAGGGCCCAAGTGAGGACACCTCAATACCACTTGAGAGGAAAAACAACACAATCACAAGAGGGCAGGGTAGGATGGAGTGACCTAGATGGGAAAGGTGACAGAGAGGGGAAGAGACGAACATAATCATGTATTGGAGTGAGGGAAAACAGGATTGAAACCCTGAGGGCAAGCATGAAGAATCTAAAAAGGCAACCTCAGGGGGTAGGACGTAGGGGGGGGGGCCCTCTAAAATATACCAGAGACCTGGGAGGTGAGAGACACTCAAGACTCAAATGGATGGAGCTTAGATGAAATGCCCTACAGTGGAGAGAAGGAACTTGTAGAGTACACCTCTAATGAAAACACAGGGCATGAAGTGCATGGATAGGGTTGGACTCCCACTGTCAAAAACTCTGACCTAGAATTGTTTCTGTCTGAAAGAACTGTAGGAACAAGAATAGAGAAGAGCCCGAGGAAAAGAATGTCCAGTGACAGGCTCAAAGTGAGGTCCAGCTCAAAGGAAGGCCTCAAGGCCTGACACTATTACTGATGGTTTGCTTACAAGCAGGGGCCTATCATACTGTCCTTTGCAAGGCCCAAGAAGTAGCTGAAAGTCAGATACAGATATTTATACCCTACCAATGGTTGAATAATGAAAAGCTGAAAGAAGCTGAGGAGGAAGACTACCCTATAGTAAGCACTTTCAACTAACCTGGACATCCAGGATCTTTCCCTGAGCCATCATGCAGGCAACACGCACTTGCTGATATGAGTCCCCTACCACGTATGCAGCAGAGAACTGTCAGGTCTGGACTCAGTCAGAGAAGATGCACCTAACCCTCAAGAAATAGAGGCCCAATGGAGTGGGAAGGTCTGGTGCAGGGGTGAGGTGGGGACATACTCTTAGAGATGGTGGTTGGAGGTGTAGGATTTAGAATAGTTGGAGGGTGGACCGGGAGGAAGATGAAGTCTGGACTGCAAAACTGTTTAAAGGATGAAAGAATATGTTCGTTTTCACAATATTAATTCTCCTAACTCGTGAACATGGAGGACATTCCATCATTTATTATCCTCCTTCATTTCTTCTCTAGATCTTGACAGTTTTCCTAGTGTTGTGTGTACTTGACCTACTGAGGATGGTCAAAAAAGTACACTTTTACTTTCATAAGTTTTCCCCTAGGTTCATATTTTGTCTTGGTTCACCTGTTAATGTGGGTGTTTTCTGTTTTTATTTTGTTTGGTTTTGGTTTTGGTTTTCAAGTATGCTCATTATTGGTTCTAGGAAAGTCATTAATCTTTTTTTTCCAATTTTTTATTAAATATTTTCTTCATTTACACTTCAAATGCTATCCCAAAAATCCCCTATACCCTCCTGCCCTCTGCTCCCCTACTCACCCACTTCCACTTCTTGGCCCTAGTATTCCCCTGTACTGAGGCATATAAAGTTTGCAAGACCAAGGGGCCTCTCTTCCCAATGATGGCTGACTAGGCCATCTTCTGCTACATATGCAGCTAGAGACACGAGCTCTGGGGGTACTGGTTGGTTCATATTGTTGTTCCACCTATAGGGTTGCAGACCCCTTCAACTCTTTGGGTACTTTTTCTAGCTCCTCCAATGGGGGCCCTGTGTTCCATTCAATAGATGACTGTGAGCATCTACTTCTGTATTTGCCAGGCACTAGCATAGCCACACAAGAGACAGCTATATCAGGGTCCTTTCAGCAAAATTTTGCTGGCATATGCAATAGAAATAGATGAGAATGAAGATTTTCAACTTAAAGTCATTAATTTTATGTGCCAATTCTCTATCATACTACCCTGCCAAAGGCATTTATAATAATAATCTCTCAAGATATCTCAGTGAGTCTCCAGGGTGTATTAAGTATCATGTCTTATCACCTTTAAATAAATTAGTCTCCCTTCTTTCTATGTACAATTTTTGTATTTCTTTTCCTCATCCATCTACTTGGGTTAATACAGAAGAGCTCTCTTGAGTAAATGTGCAGAGCTGACACTCACTTTCCATTCTTAACTGCAGAGGAAAGGCTTTCAGGTTGCCCTTGTTTAGATCAGGCCTTCCTGTAGCCATGGCTTACGACCTCTATTATACTTGAGGGTACATGGCTCTTCTGATACTTTCTTTGAGGTTTAACTAGAAGAGTGGTTGAATTTTCCATAATACCTTTTTATTAAATTATTTATTTACATTCCAAACATTCCCCCCTTCCTGGTTCCTCCTCCCAGAGTTCCTATCTCCCTACCCCACATCCCTTTACCTCTGAGAGGGTGCTTGCCACATACCTCCACTTCACACCTCCCCAGCACCTCCCTTTCCTGGGCATCAAGTCTCTACAGGATTAGGCACATCCTCTCCCACTGAGGCCAGAAAGGCAATGCTCTGCTGCATATTTGCCTGGGCCAAGGGAGAGGGCATGTATGCTCCTGGATTGGTACCTTAGTCTCTGGCAGCTCCAAGTGGTCTTGCTTAGTTGACACTGTTGATCTAACACTTTTAATAAGCATTGAGATAATTATGAATTTTTTGGTCTTTGATATATTTATGCACTTACTAAAAGTTATTGACAACAAATAATTTTGTATTTAAATACCCTCATAGTTAAAAATTGTCCTTCTTTCATATCTCATGACATATTTTCTTTATTTCAGTATTAAAACTTCATTTTTTTTAGTATTTGAATTTTTGTGGATGATTTAGCACTTGTCATTAATCATACCCCCACCACATACACACACAAAAACACTTTGAAGGTGAAGAGCTAGGTGAGCAGTTACCACCACTTGTTCTTTCAGAGGACCTGGTGATCACAGCACTTACTTGGTAGCTCACAACCATCTGTAACCAGGGTGTATGTGACAGCCTCTTCTGAACTCTGGTTATAGTATACTACATACATGCAGGAAAAACACTCATATACATCAAATGAATGTATTTTAAAACATTTTAAGAATCCAATAATTATTTAAGGTAAACACATATTCTTCCTGGTAAATCCAGCATTCTGATAACAAGCATAGCACTTAGATTTCAACTAAACTTAAGAGTCAAATTGGGAAGCATTGTTACTATTCCATGAAAGAAAGCAGCATGCTGTGCTGTTTCTCTAGTCCTTTAAACATTGTCCAAAAAGGTTTGTTATAGATTTTATTCAATATGTATTTCAAAACTAGTATATGGGGCTTTCAAACAGTTTGCTGAATGTTGTATAGTAGAATCATAAATTTTTAGTTTTCAAACTGCTTATTTCTACCATGAAGGAAATGCTTTGATTTCAACATATAGCTGGTACATATGATCACCCTGTCAAAACTGTTGCTTAGCTTTAATAGTTAAAGGTTTTGCATTTAGTTGAGACCCTAGTTCTTTAGGCAAAAATATACACATAGTATGTGTCACGTGTAATATGTTATTAAAACATATACATAGATTCACAGTACCAGGAAATGCAAAACTTGTGGATATTACAAACAATAGGGATCTCTGTGATTTATGTATTCTCAAGGGTTTGGGTGGTTAAGATGAGCCTGTTCGGCTTAGAGTGACCTTGAAGTCTTTCAAATTAGGGAGGGAATTCTTAATTACAGAGGTCCTGCTTGACATGCAGAAGGCACTGGGTTTAATCAAAAGGAGCACAATAAATAAACAACAATAAACAGATAATAAAAAGAGGGAAATGTCTAGCTCCTATGGATGCTACATATTAACATATGACAATCAGATATTGGAAACAAAGATTGGGACCATACATGATTGGGGGTGGATATCTATATTCCCTAATAACACCCCCAAATGAAGAGGCATTGCCTCACCAGAGAATACCACTGTGAACACGTCCACATTTGATGAAAGGAAGTGTAAGAAACTCTTTAAATGTTGTAGGATCACAGGGCCCCCAATGGAGGAGCTAGAGAAAGTACCCAAGGAGCTAAAGGGATCTGCAACCCTATAGGTGGAACAACATTATGAACAAACCAGTACCCCTGAGCTCTTGAGTCTAGCTGTATATGTATCAAAAGATGGCCTAGTTGGCCATCAATGGAATGAGAGGCCCATTGGACTTGCAAACTTTATATGCCCCAGTACAGGGGAACGCCAGGGCCAAAAAGTGGGAGTGGGTGGGTAGGGGAGTGGGGGGGGAGGGTATTGGGGACTTTTGGGATAGCATTGGAAATGTAAATGAGAAAAATACCTAATAAAAAAGAAAAAGAAAAAAGAAAAAAGAAAAAAATGTTGTAGGAGAAGAGCTCCCCCAGAACAAGCTGGGGCACCAGTGAGCATCTTTCCTACAGTGACTGTTAGTGAAGAGTTTACTTTATAATAAAGGTGTATTCCGTTGTATTTTATGTGTGGGAGTGGTTTTGCAGCATATGTGTGTCTGCGTGATGTGTTGCAGTGGTAGAGCATTGAATCCTTTGAAACCTACAGATGATGTTTGCTATCATGTGGTTACCGGAAACCACACCCTGTTCCCTGCAAGCACGTCCAGTGGTCATACTCTCTGCTGGGGCATCTCTCTATCTCCCAGCTAAGATTTCCCATGGTGTGGATTTGAAAATATCAGTAATAAAATATTCACTGACTTCTGTAAATCTTATCCCTAAATGATTAAAACAAACAAACATACATATATACATAAAAACAAACAACTATTGATAAGTTTGAAAATTATTCTATTGGACTCAGCATTGATTAAAGAGAAGAGATACAGAGAGCTCATAGACAGTCAGTGAGACAGAAATGTAGCAAACGCCAGCACAGGGTATTTCATATCCCCTCCCTGCCTTGCCACCTACTAAGCTTTGTGAATAGCAAAAGTAACCTTAAGTAGAATTCAAATGAGTCCAACAGGAAAACTGGAAAGAATGCAGAAGTAGCCAATACACTTAGCACAAGGGGCCTGAAGGGAGGGCTTGCTGGTGTCCTGTGTCCTCAAGGGTCAGATGCCATCAACAAGAAAAGCAGTGCAACCTAAGGAGCAAGGTGAAAAATTAAAGAAGCCAGAAAAAGAAACAAGTCTTGGTTTTCCAGAGGCACAGATTAAAGAGAGAGAGTTTTTAAATAGGAACAAGCAGGACCTTTTGCTGCCTGAGTCATGACACTGAAACGGGAAGTGGGTAAATGAGGCTATGATGGGAGAAAAAACAAAACAGTGACAGTGAATGCTGACAACTGGCTCTTGTCAGCAAAGCCCCAAATTCATAGTGACAAATTACAAGTAAATATAGATAAACAGAAAATTCTAGCAACAAATTATGATTTTTTTTTTAGTTAAAACTCCTAACCGAAATTTTCTCTATTTCTTTGTACAAGTGGACATGTTCAAAGGTTTCGAATATTACAGAGTGGTTGGTGGAAATCTTTTATTTTTGTTGGTTCAATCCCATTTTTTACAACTTTACCACTGTTCTGTTTTCCATCTAATTTACCCGGTGAGTATAAAAAGAAATATAATTAGTCTCATTGTTTTTTACTCTCTGCTCCCATTCTTGAAGCACAGATAAACTAATTTCAAAATGAGTATAAGCATACTCCCCTGGCATTGCTTTGTGACAAAGGAATATTATCAGTGTTTTGTTGTTGTTTTTATCAAATCAAGCAGGATCATATCCAAATTGAGCTATATTTTTATTTGTATTTATTTGTGTTACTCATTATTTCTTTTTGTTATCTCATTTTATTTGAAGTGCATAGATGCTTTTAAATATAAAAGTATACTCAAATCTTTAGCCATTGTTAGTCACTTTATTATAATAGACCATTTGAATGAATCTGTCTATCCATATATGTGTGTGCATTATTCATATATATATATGAATTCCTAGTCAGTAGTTTCTCACCCAATGAGTTTAGATGCCTCAGCCACTCTACAATATATAATGAAATTACAAAGAAGCTCTAATTCCAGTGAAGGAATGGACTTGCTAATCAAGAAGCCAAGAGCAAGCAAGGAAAGAAGAAAAGGGGTCAGTGAAAAGTCTGAATGTTCAGGTTGAGTTCTTAAACAAATAAAAATGAAGGATGAAAGTATAATATACACAAACATTTGAGAAACAGCTGAAACAGTTCTGTAAAGGAAATCTCATCACTAACAGAGCCTATGTTGGAGCTCTTTTTTTTTTTTTTTTTTTTTTGCCAAGGATGTACTGTGTAGCTCTGGCTATATTGGAACTCACTCCATAGATCATGCTGTCCTTGAAATCAAAGATTCATGTGTCTCTCCCTTCCAATTGCAGTGATTTAAGGTGTGTGCCAACAACATCTAGCTAAATAATCAAGTTTTAAAGAAATACAAATAGACAATGAATATTTGAAGAACATTTGGTATCTCTTCTCATTATGGAAATGCAAATTTATCCTGCATTAAAATTCTATTTCAATGTGGTCATAGAAGCTGTACTCAAGAGAATTAATGCTCGTGAGAACATGGGGAAAGAAAAACAAAGAAAAACCTTTACTGAGTACTGGTTGTAATATAAACTTCTAAAGTTACTCTGGAGGTTTCTCCCCCAAAAAATTCAGAACATCTTGGGCTGGAGAGATGTTTTAGCTGCTGAGAATGCATACAACTCTTGCAGAGGACCTGAGTTTGCTCACAACTACCTGTACCTGTGGGCTACACAGGAAATTGTTCATGTGTACATATTTTCTAACATACAAGTTTAGAAATGATTAGACATCTTTTCCAAAAACTGAAAATAAAACTATGATGTTACCTAATTAAATGACTCTCCCATAGGTATGCATGAGTAGCTGTGAATATTTCCTCATTATTTACAATTGATAGAAGATGGAACTAATCTAGATATTTGTAAACAGTTTAATATGATAAAGAGAGCATAGTATCTATGCACAGAGGAATTTTATTCAGCTGTAAAGAAAAAATAACATCATAAGAAAATCTGGAATTCTTATGTTAAATCCAGCCACTGAAAGTCAGAAAGTCTAATATCAAATATTTTTTCTTCCATAAGTAGAATATATATATAAAATATTCATGTATCTACACATGCTTGTAAGTAGTATGTGTGTATATATGTGTGCATTGTGCAGGTGTATTGTGGGTGTGACAACTAGAGAAGTGATGGAGTGAGGGTCTGAAGAGAGCATAAGGGAAGTGGTATAGATAGCAGTGACATACAGATAATACATGAGCAGAATGTGAGACATACAGGGAGAGGAATCAATGGGGGTGGGTGGTCATGACATGTGGGAGAGCAATAGAGAAAGGAACAAATAAGAAAATAATATGCTGATATATACTCTTCATAACTGAAAAAACAGTTATGAAATCAAATACTACTTTATATGCTAACCAAAAGTGTTTAAAGTGTTTAACAACTTTAGCAATCAGAGAAGTGCTAATACAAGCTGTTTTGAAATTCAATCTCTCACCACTCAGAATATCTGTCATCAAAATGTGCCAATGAGACATCATTCAGGAAAAGTGAAACCATCATTACTCTTACTACACTGTTCACAACAACCATGGTTTAAAGCCTGCCTAAAAATACAACAACAAATTACTGGATAAGGAAATTGTTGCCTAGGGCACTTCACTCATATGTAACGAATACTCATAATATTTGCAGGAAACAGGCTATGATGGCAGGAACATGGAGGATATGAAGGGGCAAAAGTAAGATCATGTCAAGGCAGAATGTATAGTGATGTGTATACAAGTATGAAAATATCATAACATCTATTAATGTTAATGATATTACATTATTACTATGTATTCTTACACAAACTTCTAATTTGGTCCCATACAATACTTTGTGATTATTTTTAAAAAACAGCCTTAGTCCTTGGTGATCTGACAGGATGCAGGGGATTATTTCAGTCTTTTTGTATCTTTTGAGGCCTGTTTTATCACCAGTTATATGGTCAGTTTTGGATAAGGTACCATGAGGTGCTGAGATGGTACCATGAGGTGCTGAGAAGAAGGTATGTTCTTTTGTGTTAGGATGAAATGTCCTATAGATGTTAGTTATATCCATTTGGTTCATTACAATGGAGAGCCCATGTACACATGGAAGTTGAACCAAACTCTACACAATGATAACTTGGTCAAGGAAGAAATAAAGTAATTGAAGTCTTTTTAGAATTTAATGAAAATCAAGGCACATAATACCAAAACTTATGGGACACAATGAAAGTAGTGCTAAGAGGAAAACTCATAGCTCTAAATGCCTCCAAAAAGAAACTGGAGAGAGCATACACTAGCAGCTTGATAGCCCACCTGAAAGCTCTACAACAAAAAGAAGCAAATACATGAAAGAGAAGTAGAAAGCAGTAAGTAATCAAATTCAGGGCTGAAATCAACCAGGTAGAAAAGAAAAAAAGAACTATACAAAGAATCAACAAAACTGGGAGCTAGTTCTTTGAGAAAACCAACAAGATAGAAAAACTTTTTGCCAGACTTACCAGATGGCACAGAGATAGTATCCAAATTAATAAAATTAGAAATGAAAAGCAAGACATAACAATAGAAACTGAGAAAATTTTTTTAAAAATTACCAGATCCTACTACAAGAGCATATACTCAACAAAATTGGAAGATCTGGGTGAAGTAGACAATTTTCGACACAGATACCAGGTGCCAAAGCTAAATCAGAATCAGATAAGCCATCTAAACAGTCACATAATACTTAGAGTAATATCAGCAGTCATTAAAAGTCTCCCAACCAAAAAAAAAAAGTCCAAGACCAGATAGTTTTATTGCAGAATTCTATCAGACCTACAAAGAAGAACTAATACCAATACTCTTCAAACTATTCCACAAAATAGAAACAGAAGGAACATTAACCAATTCGATCTATGAAGCCATAATTACACTGATATGTAAACTAAACAAAGACCCAACAGAGTAAGGATGTCACTCAATTTTCCTTATGAAAATCAGTGCAAAAATACTCAATAAAATTCTTGCAAACCGAATAGAAGAACACATCAAAACAATCATCCATCATGATCAAGTAGGCCTTATCCCATATGACAAAAATTCAACAACGCTTCAGGTAAAAGTCTTGGAAACTTCAGAAATTCCAGACCCATACTTAAACATAGTAAAAGCAATATACAGCATACCAGTAGCCAACATCAAACTACATGAAGAGATACTTGAAGAAATCTCACCAAAATCAGAGATTAGACAATGCTGCCTACCTATTCAATACATTACTCTAAGTCCTAGCCAGAGCAATTAGACAACAAACGGAGGTCAAATGGATAAAAACTGGAAAGAAAGAAGTAAAACTATCACTATTTGCAGATGATAGAATAATATATTTAAGTGACCACAAAAAATTCCACAAAAGAACACCTAAGCCTGGTAAACAACTTCAGCAAAGTGGCTGGATGTAAAATTAACTCAAAACAAATACTTACCTTTCCTTTACTCAAATGATAAACAGGGTGAGAAAGAAATTAGTGATATTACATTCTTCACAATAGTCACAAATAGTATAAAATAGCTTTGTGTGATTCTAACCAAGCAAGTTAAAGATCTGTCCAACAAGAACTTCAAGTCCCTGAAGAAAGAAACCAAAGAAGATCTCAGAAGATGGAAATATCTCCCATGCTCATGGATTGGAAGGATTAATAGAGTAAAAAAAAAAAAAAACAAAAGGCCATCTTGCTGAAAACAATCTACAGAGTTAATGCAATCACAGTTTAAATTCCAGCTCAATTCTTCACAGAGTTAGAAAGAGCAATTTCCAAATTCATTTGTAAAAACAAACAACACAGGATATCGAAAGCTATTCTCAACAATGAGAGAACTTCTGGGAGAATCACCACCCCTGCACTCAAGCTGTATTACAGAGCAGTAATGATAAAAAAAAAAAAAAAAAACTGTATGGTATTGGTAGAGAGACAGTCAGGAAGATCAATGGACTAGAAATGAAGACCCAGAAATAGACCCACACACATATGGTCTCTTGATATTTGATAAAGGAGTTAAAACCATTGAGTGAAAAAAGACAGCACTTTCAACAAATGGTGCTGGTTCAACTGGCAGATAGCATGTAGAAGAGTGCAAATCGATCCATTCTTATCTCCTTGTATAAAGCTCAAGTTCAAGTGGATCAAGGACCTCCTCATAAAATCAGATACACTGAAACTAATAGAATAGAAATTTGGGAATAGCCTTGAACACATGCGTAGAGGGGGAATTTTCTTGAACAGAACTCCAATAGCTTATGCTCTAAGATCATGAATTGACAAGTGGGACCTCATAAAATTGCAAAGCTGCAGTAAGGCAAAGAAACTGTCAATAGGACAAAAGGGCAACCAACAGATTGGGAAAAGATATTTACCAATCCTACATCAAACAGAGGGCGAAAATCAAATATATTCAAAGAACTAAAGAATTTAAACACATGAGAATCACATAACCCTAATAAAAATGGTGTCCACACTTAGGGCCCAAGAAAAAGGTAAAACCTATCCTGTCCACCCAATACAACTTGAAAATCACAAAGGTGTTAGGTAGTGTAGTTACTTGTATGACATGCTGAGTGTTAAAACTAATTTTAAATTTTTAAGAAATACTATAATCACCAGATAAATTAAATTAACTTTTAATGCTAAACTGTTCATAGATGGAAATTTAAACCAAGTGTCTTAAAAAATACCTTTAAACTGAGGTGAGAACTAGGCTTTATCATAAAAAGGTAAATAACTTTCCAAAGTAAATATTTACCTTTAAAGGAAAAGAATTGACATATGCACACACACACACAAGAACCAAGGGCAGACAGCTGAGTGTACGGTGAGGGAGGAAATCCCCTGGCTTGTATAAGATGTTACACATTTTAAACCAGAGAATTCATATAATTTTATGATAAATTGAAGTCTAAACTTACAAATACCCAATATCTGTGTTGGGACATATAATGGCGATGTTACAGTGAATTCTCAGGTGAAAATTTCAGTTATGAAAGCATCTATTTTGAATTTGTAAATATTTGAACTTTTATTAAGGCAAGGATTAAACAATTTTTTCCCATTTTTTATTAGGTATTTAGCTCATTTACATTTCCAATGCTATACCAAAAGTCCCCCATACCCACCCACCCCCACACCCCTACCCACCCACTCCCCCTTTTAGGCCCTGGCGTTCCCCTGTACTGGGGCATATAAAGTTTGTGCGTCCAATGGGCCTCTCTTTCCAGTGATGGCAGACTAGGCCATCTTTTGATACATATGCAGCTAGAGTCAAGAGCTCCGGGGTACTGGTTAGTTCATAATGTTGTTCCACCTATAGGGTTGCAGATCCCTTTAGCTCCTTGGGTTCTTTCTCTAGCTCCTCCATTGGGAGCCCTGTGATCCATCCATTAGCTGACTGTGAGCATCCACTTCTGTGTTTGCTAGGCCCCAGCATAGTCTCACAAGAGACAGCTACATCTGGGTCCTTTCGATAAAATCTGGCTAGTGTATGCAATGGTGTCAGCGTTTGGATGCTGATTATGGGGTGGATCCCTGGATATAGCAGTCTCTACATGGTCCATCCTTTCATCTCAGCTCCAAACTTTGTCTCTGTAAATCCTTGCATGGGTGTTTTGTTCCCAATTCTAAGGAGAGGCATAGTGTCCACACTTCAGTCTTCATTCTTCTTGAGTTTCATGTGTTTAGCAAATTGTATCTTATACCTTGGGAATCCGAGGTTTGGGGCTAATATCCACTTATCAGTGAGTACATATTGTGTGAGTTCCTTTGTGAATGTGTTACCTCACTCAGGATGATGCCCTCCAGGTCCATCCATTTGCCTAGGAATTTCATAAATTCATTCTTTTTAATAGCTGAGTAGTACTCCATTGTGTAGATGTACCACATTTTCTGTATCCATTCCTCTGTTGAGGGGCATCTGGGTTCTTTCTAGCTTCTGGCTATTATAAATAAGGCTGCTATGAACATAGTGGAGCATGTGTCCTTCTTACCGGTTGGGACATCTTCTGGATATATGCCCAGGAGAGGTATTGCTGGATCCTCCGGTAGTACTATGTCCAATTTTCTGAGGAACCGCCAGACTGATTTCCAGAGGGGTTGTACAAGCCTGCAATCCCACCAACAATGGAGGAGTGTTCCTCTTTCTCCACATCCACGCCAGCAACTGCTGTCACCTGAATTTTTGATCTTGGCCATTCTGACTGGTGTGAGGTGGAATCTCAGGGTTGTTTTGATTTGCATTTCCCTGATGATTAAGGATGTTGAACATTTTTTCAGGTGCTTCTCTGCCATTTGGTATTCCTCAGGTGAGAATTCTTTGTTCAGTTCTGAGCCCCATTTTTTAATGGGGTTATTCGATTTTCTGAAGTCCACCTTCTTGAGTTCTTTATATATGTTGGATATTAGTCCCCTATCTGATTTAGGATAGGTAAAGATCCTTTCCCAATCTGTTGGTGGTCTTTTTGTCTTATTGACAGTGTCTTTTGCCTTGCAGAAACTTTGGAGTTTCATTAGGTCCCATTTGTCGATTCTCAATCTTACAGCACAAGCCATTGCTGTTCTGTTCAGGAATTTTTCCCCTGTGCCCATATCTTCAAGGCTTTTCCCCACTTTCTCCTCTATAAGTTTCAGTGTCTCTGGTTTTATGTGAAGTTCCTTGATCCACTTAGATTTGACCTTAGTACAAGGAGATAAGTATGGATCGATTCGCATTCTTCTACATGATAACAACCAGTTGTGCCAGCACCAATTGTTGAAAATGCTGTCTTTCTTCCACTGGATGGTTTTTGCTCCCTTGTCGAAGATCAAGTGACCATAGGTGTGTGGGTTCATTTCTGGGTCTTCAATTCTATTCCATTGGTCTACTTGTCTGTCTCTATACCAGTACCATGCAGTTTTTAACAACATATTTATTGCTCTGTAGTAAAGCTTTAGGTCAGGCATGGTGATTCCACCAGAGGTTCTTTTATCCTTGAGAAGACTTTTTGCAATCCTAGGTTTTTTGTTATTCCAGATGAATTTGCAAATTGCTCCTTCTAATTCGTTGAAGGATTAAGTTGGAATTTTGATGGGGATTGCATTGAATCTGTAGAATGCTTTTGGCAAGATAGCCATTTTTACAATGTTTATCCTGCCAATCCATGAGCATGGGAGATCTTTCCATCTTCTGAGATCTTCTTTAATTTCTTTCTTCAGAGATATGAAGTTTTTATCATACAGATCTTTTACCTCCTTAGTTAGAGTCACGCCAAGATATTTTATATTATTTGTGACTATTGAGAAGGGTGTTGTTTCCCTAATTTCTTTCTCAGCCTGTTTATTCTTTGTGTAGAGAAAGGCCATTGAGTTTGTTTGAGTTAATTTTATATCCAGGTACTTCACCGAAGCTGTTTATCAGGTTTAGGAGTTCTCTGGTAGAATTTTTAGGGTCACTTATATATACTATCATATCATCTGCAAAAAGTGATATTTTGACTTCCTCTTTTCCAATTTGTATCCCCTTGATCTCCTTTTGTTGTCGAATTGCTCTGGCTAATACTTCAAGTACTATGTTGAAAAGGTAGGGAGAAAGTGGGCAGCCTTGTCTAGTCCCTGATTTTAGTGGGATTGCTTCCAGCTTCTCTCCATTTACTTTGATGTTGGAAACTGGTTTGCTGTATATTGCTTTTATCATGTTTAGGTATGGGCCTTGAATTCCTGATCTTTCCAAAACTTTTATCATGAATGGGTGTTGAATCTTGTCAAATGCTTTTTCTGCATCTAACGAGATGATCATGTGGTTTTTGTCTTTGAGATTGTTTATATAATGGACACATTGATGGATTTTCGCATATTAAACCATCCCTGCATTCCTGGAATAAAACCTACTTGGTCAGGATGGATGATTGCTTTAATGTGTTCTTGGATTCGGTTAGAATTTTATTGAGGATTTTTGCATCGATATTCATAAGAGAAATTGGTCTGAAGTTCTCTATCTTTGTTGGGTCTTTCTGTGGTTTAGGTATCAGAGTAATAGTGGCTTCATAAAATGAGTTGGGTAGAGTACCTTCTACTTCTATTTTGTGAAATAGTTTGTGCAGAACTGGAATTAGATCTTCTTTGAAGGTCTGATAGAACTCTGCACTAAACCCGTCTGGTCCTGGGCTTTTTTTTGGCTGGGAGACTATTAATAACTGCTTCTCTTTCTTTAGGTGATATGGGACTGTTTAGATGGTCAACTTGATCCTGACTCAACTTTGGTACCTGGTATCTGTCCAGAAATTTGTCCATTTCGTCCAGGTTTTCCAGTTTTGTTGAGTATAACCTTTTGTAGAAGGATCTGATGGTGTTTTGCATTTCTTCAGGATCTGTTGTTATGTCTCCCTTTTCATTTCTGATTTGGTTAATTAGGGTTTTGTCCCTGTGCCCTTTAGTGAGTCTAGCTAAGGGTTTATCTATCTTGTAGATTTTCTCAAAGAACCAGCTCCTTGATTGGTTAATTCTTTGAATAGTTCTTCTTGTTTCCACTTGGTTGATTTCACCCCTGAGTTTGATTATTTTCTGCCGTCTACTCCTCTTGGGTGAATTTGCTTCCTTTTTTCTAGAGCTTTTAGATGTGTTGTCAAGCTGCTAGTATGTGCTCTCTCCCGTTTCTTCTTGGAGGCACTCAGAGCTATGAGTTTCCCTCTTAGAAATGCTTTCATTGTGTCCCAAGGGTTTAGGAATGTTGTGGCTTCATTTTCATTAAACTCTAAAAAGTCTTTAATTTCTTTCTTTATTCCTTCCTTGACCAAGGTATCGTTGAGAAGAGTGTTGTTCAGTTTCCACAAGAATGTTGGCTTTCCATTATTTATGTTGTTGTTGAAGATCAGTCTTAGGCCATGGTGGTCTGATAGGATACATGGGACAATTTCAATATTTTTGTATCTGTTGAGGCCTGTTTTGTCACCGATTATATGGTCAATTTTGGAGAAGGTCCCATGAGATGCTGAGAAGAAGGTATATCCTTTTGTTTTAGGATAAAATGTTCTGTAGATATCTGTCAGGTCCATTTGTTTCATAACTTCTGTTAGTTTCACTGTGTCCCTGTTTAGTTTCTCTTTCCAAGATCTATCCATTGATGAAAGTGGTGTGTTGAAGTCTCCCACTATTATTGTGTGAGGTGCAATGTGTGCTTTGAGCTTTACTAAAGTGTCTTTAATGAATGTGGCTGCCCTTGCATTTGGTGCGTAGATATTCAGAATTGAGAGTTCCTCTTGGAGGATTTTACCTTTGATGAATATGAAGTGTCCCTCCTTGTCTTTTTTGATAACTTTGGGTTGGAAGTCGATTTTATCCGATATTAGAATGGCTACTCCAGCTTGTTTCTTCAGACCATTTGCTTGGAAAATTATTTTCCAGCCTTTCACTCTGAGGTAGTGTCTGTCTTTTTCCCTGAGATGGGTTTCCTGTAAGCAGCAGAATGTTGGGTCCTGTTTGTGTAGCCAGTCTGTTAGTCTATGTCTTTTTATTGGGGAATTGAGTCCATTGATATTAAGAGATATTAAGGAAAAGTAATTGTTGCTTCCTTTTATTTTTGTTGTTAGAGTTGGCATTCTGTTCTTGTGGCTGTCTTCTTTTTGTTTTGTTGAGGGATTACTTTCTTGCTTGTTCTAGGGCGTGATTTCCGTCCTTGTATTGCTTCTTTTCTGTTATTATCCTTTGAAGGGCTGGATTCGTGGAAAGATATCGTGTGAATTTGGATTTGTCGTGGAATACTTTGGTTTCTCCATCTATGGTAATTGAGAGTTTGGCCGGGTATAGTAGCCTGGGCTGGCATTTGTGTTCTCTTAGTGTCTGTATAACATCTGTCCAGGCTCTTCTGGCTTTCATAGTCTCTGGTGAAAAGTCTGGTGTAATTCTGATAGGCCTTCCTTTATATGTTACTTGACCTTTCTCCCTTACTGCTTTTAATATTCTATCTTTATTTAGTGCATTTGTTGTTCTGATTATTATGTGTCGGGAGGAATTTCTTTTCTGGTACAGTCTATTTGGAGTTCTGTAGGCTTCTTGTATGATCATGGGCATCTCTTTCTTTATGTTTGGGAAGTTTTCTTCAATTATTTTTTTGAAGATATTAGCTGGCCCTTTAAGTTGAAAATCTTCATTCTCATCAATTCCTATTATCCATAGGTTTGGTCTTCTCATTGTGTCCTGAATTTCCTGGATGTTTTGAGTTAGGATCCTTTTGCATTTTGTATTTTCTTTGACTGTTGTGTCGATGTTCTCTATGGAATCTTCTGCACCTGAGATTCTCTCTTCCATTTCTTGTATTCTGTTGCTGATGCTTCCATATATGGTTCCAGATCTCTTTCCTAGGGTTTCTATCTCCAGCGTTGCCTCGCTTTGGGTTTTCTTTACTGTGTCTACTTCCCTTTTAGTTCTAGTATGGTTTTGTTCATTTCCATTACCTGTTTTGGATGTGTTTTCCTGTTTTTCTTTAAGGACTTCTACCTGTTTGGCTGTGTTTTCCTGCTTTTCTTTAAGGGTCTGTAACTCTTTAGCAGTGCTCTCCTGTAATTCTTTAAGTGACTTATGAAAGTCCTTCTTGATGTCCTCTATCATCATCATGAGAAATGTTTTTAAATCTGGGTCTAGATTTTGGGTCGTGTTGGGGTGCCCAGGACTAGGTGGGGTGGGAGTGCTGCGTTCTGATGATGGTGAGTGGTCTTGATTTCTGTTAGTAGGATTCTTACGTTTGCCTTTCGCCATCTGGTAATCTCTGAAGCTAGCTGTTATAGTTGTCTCTGTTAAAAGCTTGTTCTTCAGGTGACTCTGTTAGCCTCTAAAAGCAGACCTGGGAGGGTAGCGCTCTCCTTAGTTTCAGTGGGTAGAGTATTCTCTGCAGGAAAGCTCTCTTCTTGCAGGGAAGTTACCCAGATATCTGGTGTTCGAACCGGACTCCTGGCAGAAGTTGTGTTCCACTCATTAGAGGTCTTAGGATCCCTTGTGGAATCCTGTGTGGGCCCTTGTGGGTGTCAGGTGACTCCGCTGGCAAGGTAGCCCGGGGCTCGAGTGGAGCGGAAGGGGCTTGTGCCCCAGGTCAGGC
The DNA here is from genome assembly GCF_000001635.26 of Mus musculus. Classification (NCBI taxonomy): domain Eukaryota; kingdom Metazoa; phylum Chordata; class Mammalia; order Rodentia; family Muridae; genus Mus; species Mus musculus. Next base: position 97,398,335 of record NC_000067.6, read on the forward strand.
CCGGGTAGTCTGCTTCCCTATGTACCGCAGTCTCAGGTTCCGTGCGATTGGATTGGGGCCGGCGCTGTGTTCCACTCACCAGAGGTCTTACGATCCCGTGGGGAATCCTGTGTGGGCCCTTGCGGGTGTCAGGCAACTCCGCTGGCAAGGTAGCCCGGGGCTCGAGTCGGACTAAACAATTTTTATACCTCTTGGGTAGAGTGAAAATTTAAAGCCATAACAGTAAAAGATGGCAAGCTGATTGTAAAATTAATAATAATAATTATTATAATAGTAATCTTTTGTATCTTTCATAATATAATTTTGCTAACTGTAATAAAACCACTGAACATATAAAAAGAAAAGAAAATGGGCACAGAGCTCAACAAATAATTTTCAACTGAGGAATATTGATGGCCAAGAAGCACCTAAAGAAATGTTCAACATCCTTAGTTTTCAGGGAAATGGAAACCAAAACAACTCTGAGATTCCACCTCATACAAGGCAGAATGACTAAATCAAAACCTCAGGTGACAGCAGATGCTGGCGGGGATGTGGAGAAAGAGGAACACTCCTCCACTGTTGGCGGGATTGCAAGCGTGTACAACCACTCTAGCAATGAGTCTGGTGGTTCCTCAGAAATTAGACATAATATTACCTTAGGACTCAGTCTCTCCACTCCTAGGAATATATCCAAAAGTTGTTCCAACATATAACAAGGAAACGTGCAGGACCACTATGTTCATAGAAGCCCAAGTTATAATAGCCAGAAGCTGGAAACAATTCAGATATCCTTCAACAGAGGAATGGATACAGAAAATGAAATTCTTAAACAAATGGAAGGAACTTGAAAATATTATCCTGATTGGGGTAACCCATTCACAAAAGAACTCATATTGTGTCCACTCACAGATAAGTGGATATTAACCCAAAAGCTCAGATTACCCAAGAAACAATTCACAGACCACATGAAGCTCAAGAAGAAGAAAGACCAAAGTGTGGGGTGCTTCAGTCCTTCTTAGAAGGGGGCACAAAATACTCACAGGAGCAAATACAGAGTCAAACTGTGTGGAGCAGAGACTGAAGGAAAGGCCTTCATGAGACTGCCCCACAGGGAGATCCACCCCATTTACAGTCACCAAACACAGACAAAATTATGGGTGCCAGAAGTGTATGCTGACAGGAGCCTGATATAGCTGTCTCCTGAGAAGCTTTGCCAGAGCCTGACAAATACAGAGGTGGATGCTCACAGCCCACCATTGGACTGAGCATGGTGTCCTGAATGGAGGAGTTAGAAAAAAGACTGAAGGATCTATAAGGGTTTGAAATCCATAGGAAAAACAACAATATCCAGACCCCCCCAAGAGCTCCCAGGGACTAAACCACCAACCTAGGAGTATATATGAAGGGACTCATGGCTCTAGCCGCATAAGTAGAAGAGGATGGCCTTGTCTGGCAGCAATGGGAGAAGAGGCCCTAGGTCCTGTGAAGAAGGCTAGATGCCACAGTATAGGGGAATATGACGGTGGGGAGATGGTAGTGGGTGGGTGGGTGGGTGGGCGGGTGGGCGAACACCCTCATAGAAGCAGGGGGTGGGGGTGGAGTGGGGGGTTGTAGAGGGGAAACCTGGAAAGAGGATAACATTTGCAATATAACTAAAGAAAATATCCAATTAAAAATGGGAAAAAATAATTTGTGATACATAAAAGTCATTTTGGAGGGGCCATTTTTGAGGTGTTTCATTGTATGTTATTTATTAAATATGGCTATTGAGTTCTCCATTAAATTATGAATTAGTTCAGCCATAGATACCACATTTTCAGCAGTTAAGAGCCACATAATGGCTACCTGCAAATGTGAAAATTTTTCATTATCAAAGAATTGTTTTTGCAAAGCACTACTGTTGTTGAAGAATTTGCCTTCTAGAACACACATTAGTTTTATTGTGCTTATATAACTCACTTGCCATTCCATGAAAATGTGATTATTATAATGTGTGCACATGAATGATGTATATATTCATACTGACCTTGATATAAGTAACGATTATTTTCCTTGTGACCTACAGGTGCACACAAGATAAAACTTGAGAAAAGTAAGGAATCTTCCAGGATTGACAGGAGACTTAAAGATAAGGAAATTAAGCCTAATTTGAAAGGTGTTCTTCATGTTACTTGGGTAAAGTAAAATATTTCATTTAACAAACCAGTTAACTTGACTGGTGTAATTTTCTTATAGAGTTAACAATATGACAAAGTGTTTAATTTAGATTTGCATGAAATGTTTGAGTCTTTTAGGTAAATTAAAAAATTACACATTTTCCTTATAATGGAAAGAAATAGCTTCCTTATTTGATATGGCTAAAGACAGTTGTAGTGTTAGAGGATAATGATGAACAACTAATAATTTTTAAATATTTTTAATTGATTTGATACAATTTAGTGTTTATTACCTCTGCAGAAATAAGGATGACATTTAACAAAATTATATGAATTGGAAAAAATCTGTGTGTCAACACAAAGCCTCCCATAAACATATTTATTTATTTTTAATTAGGTATTTATTTCAGTTACATTTCCAATGCTATCCCGTAAGTCCCCCACACACTCCCCCACCAACTCCCCCACCCACCCACTCCTACTTCTTGACCCTGGTGTTCCCCTGTACTGAGGCATGTAAAGTTTGCACGACCAATGGGCCTCTCTTTCCACTGATAGCTGACTAGTCCATCTTCTGATACATATGCAGCTAAAGACACGAGCTCCGGGGGAGTACTGGTTAGTTCATATTGTTGTTCCACCTATAAGGTTGCAGATCCCTTTAGCTCCTTGGTTACTTTCTCTAGCTCTTCCATTGGGGGCCCTGTGATCCATCCAGTAGCTGACTGTGTGCATCCACTTCTGTGTTTGCTAGGCCCCAGCATAGTCTCAAAAGAGACAGCAATATCTGGGTCCTTTCAGCAAAAATCTTGCTAGTGTATGCAATGGTGTCAGCGTTTGGAAGCTGATTATGGGATGGATCCCCGGATATGGCAGTTTCTACATGGTCCATCCTTTCGACTCAGCTCCAAACTTCGTCTCTGTAACTCCTTCCATGGGCGTTTTGTTCCCAATTCTAAGAAGGGCAAACTGCCCACACTTTGGTCTTTGTTCTTCTTGAGTTTCCTATGTTTTGCAAATTGTATCTTATATCTTGGGTATTCTAAGTTTCTGGACTAATAGCCACTTATCAGTGAATACATATTGTGTGAGTTCTTTTGTGATTGCGTTACCTCACTCAAGATGATTCCCTCCAGGTCCATCCATTTGCCTAGGAATTTCATAAATTCATTCTTTTTAATAGCTGAGTAGTACTCCATTGTGTAAATGTACCACATTTTCTGTATCCATTCTTCTGTTGAGGGGCATCTGGGTTCTTTCCAGCTTCTGGCTATTATAAATAAGGCTGTTATGAACATAGTGGAGCATGTGTCCTTCTTACCGGTTGGAACACCTTCTGGATATATGCCCAGGAGAGGTATTGCAGGATCATCTGGTAGTACTTTGTCCAGTTTTCTGAGGAACCGCCAGACTGATTTCCAGAGTGGTTGTACAAGCTTGCAATCCCACCAACAATGGAGTAGAGTTCCTCTTTCTCCACATCCTCACCAGCATCTGCTGTCACCTGAATTTTTGATCTTAGCCATTCTGACTGGTGTGAGGTGGAATCTCAGGGTTGTTTTGATTTGCATTTCCCTGATGATTAAGGATCTTGAACATTTTTTCAGGTGCTTCTCTGCCATTAAGTGTTCCTCAGGTGAGAATTCTTTGTTCAGCTCTGAGCCCCATTTTTTAATAGGGTTATTTGATTTTCTGGAGTCCACCTTCTTGAGTTCTTTATATATATTGGATATAATCCTCTATCTGATTTAGGATAGGTAAAGATCCTTTCCCAATCTGTTGGTGGCCTTTTGTCTTATTGATGGTGTCTTTTGCCTTGCAGAAGCTTTGCAATTTTATGAGGTCTCATTTGTCGATTCTAGATCTTACAGCACACGCCATTGCTGTTCTATTCAGGAATTTTCCCCCTGTACCCATATCTTCGAGGGTTTTCCCTACTTTCTCCTCTATAAGTTTCCGTGTCTCTGGTTTTATGTGGAGTTCCTTAATCCACTTAGATTTGACCTTAGTACAAGGAGATAGGAATGGATCAATTCGCATTCTTCTACATGATAACCATCAGTTGTGCCAGCACCTTTTGTTGAAAATGCTGTCTGTTTTCCACTGGATGGTTTTTGCTCCCTTGTCAAAGATCAAGTGACCATAGGTGTGTGGGTTCATCTCTGGGTCTTCAATTATGTTCCAAAGGTGTACTTCTCTGTAGCTATACCAGTACCATGCAGTTTTTATCACAATTGCTCTGTAGAACAGCTTAAGGTCAAGCATGGTGATTCCACCAGAGGTTCTTTTATCCTTGAGAAGAGTTTTTGCTATCCTAGGTTTTTGTTATTCCAGATGAATTTGCAGATTGCCCTTTCCAATTCGTTGAAGAATTGAGTTGGGAATTTGATGGGGATTGCAATAAATCTGTAGAATGCTTTTGGCAAGATAGCCATTTTTACAATGTTTATCCTGCCAATCCATGAGCATGGGAGATCTTTCTATCTTCTGAAATCTTCTTTAATTTCTTTCTTCAGAGATTTGAAGTTCTTATCATACAGATCTTTCACTTCCTAGTTAGATTCACACCAAGGTATTTTATATTATTTGTGACTATTGAGAAGGGTGTTGTTTCCCTAATTTCTTTCTCAGCCTGTTTATTCTTTGTGTACAAAAGGCCATTGACTTGTTTGAGTTAATTTTATATCCAGCTACTTCACTGAAGCTCTTTATCAGGCTTAGAAGTTCTCTGGTGGAATTTTTACGGTCACTTATATATACTATCATATCATCTGCAAAAAGTGATATTTTGACTTCTTCCTTGCCAATTTGTATCCCTTTGATATTACACAGTGAACAGCACTTTTAAGAGTCTTGAAAATAACATCAATTGAATTTTCCTAACTCACACTAGAATTTGCATATCTTCCCAATTTTTAGTTATTTCCTTTTTAGTAGAGATATTTATTCTTTCATTGTTCATTTTTTCCACACAAACCATCCCATTCAGTTTTAGAAAATGTTTTATTTTATAATTAAAATATAATATGGCTCGCCTCTTTTTCCCTTTCTTCATGCTTCCCATTTCCATGTATACCAAACCCCTTTCTCTAAACTGTAGAGAAAGAACTACAGGCAATAGGAACTCTGAAAGAAAGAAAATAACCTTGACCCTATATTCACAAAGCATGAATTAAGCTATTTCTGTTGCTGCTAGTCACTTTGTCAATACATATCATATCAGGATATAAGGACTGTAGTTGATTACAATTTACTTACGGGTGAATCTCTACATATAAGTATATACCATATTTATCTTTCTGGGTCTTAGATACCTCACTAAGAATGATGGTTTTCTAGTTCCATCCAACTGCTTGCAAATTCCATGATGTCATTTTCTTTATTTTTTATTAGATATATTCTTCATTTACATTTCAAATGCTATCCCCAAAGCCCTCTATACCCTCCTTCCACCCTGCTCCCCAGCCCACCCACTTCTGCTTCCTGGCCCTGGCATTCCCCTGTACTGGGGCATATGATCTTTGCAAGACCAAGGGCCTCTCCTCCCATTGATGGCCAACTAGACCATCCTCTGCTACATATACAACTAGAGACACAGCTCTGGGGTGTGGGGGTGGGGTACTGGTTAGTTCATATTGTTGATCCTCCTATAGGGTTGCAGACCCCTTTAACTCCTTGGGTACTTTCTCTAGCTCCTTCATTAGGTGACCTGTATTCCATAGATGAGCATCCACTTCTGTATTTTCCAGGCACTGGCATAGCCTCACAGGAGACACCTATATCAGGCTCCTGTCAGCAGGCTCTTGTTAGCATCTGCCTAGTGTCTGGGTTTGATGGTTGTTCATGTGGTGGACCCCCAAGTGGGATAGTCTCTGGATGGTCATTCTTTCAAACTCTGCTCCAAACTTTGTCTCTGAAACTCCTTCCATGGGCGTTTTGTTCCCCATTCTAAGAAGGAAGAAAGTATCCACACTTTGGTCTTCCTTCTCCTTGAGTTTCATGTGCTTTGCAAATTGTATCTTGAGTAGTCTGTTTCTGGGCTAATATCCACTTAACAGATCAGTGAGTGCATATCATGTGTATTCTTTTGTGATTTGGTTACCTCACTAAGGATAATATCCTCCAGATCCATCCATTTGCCTAAGAATTTCATAAATTCATTGTTTTTAATTGCTGAGTAGTACTCCATTGTGTAAATGTATCACATTTTCTGTATCCATTTTCTGTTGAGGGACATCTGGGTTCTTTTCAGCTTCTGGTTATTATAAATAAGGCTTCTATGAACATAGTGGAGCATGTGTCCTTATTACAAGTTAGAACATCTTCTGGGTATATATGCTCAGAAGAGGTATTGCTTGATCCTCTGGTAGTACTATGTCCAATTTCCAGAGGAACCTCCAGATTGATTTCCAGAGTGGTTGTACCATCATGCAAACTCACCAACAATAGAGGAGAGTGTTCCTCTTTCTCCACATCCTCACCAGCATCTGCTGTCACCTGAATTTTTGATCTTAGCCATTTTGACTATGAGGTGAAATCTCAAGGTTGTTTTCATTTGCATTTTCCTGATGATTAAAGATGTTGAACATTTTTTCAGGTACTTCTCAGCCATTAATGGTTTCCTTTGCAGAAAAGAAACATTTTGATCCTGTGAGAACACATATCACCATTATTTACATTATTTCTCAAGTCACTGAAATTGTATTTAGAAATATCTTTCCTTATCTTTAAATGAACTTCTTATTTAATCATCTAGTAGTATCAGAGATACAGGTATAATACTGTGGTGGGTCATTTATCCATTCATAACTGATTTATTTGTACAGGGTGAGAGACAAGAATCATACTTTATTCTTATACCTACAGATGTCCAGTTTTTCCAGAAACATTTGCTGAAGACACTACCTTCTCCAATCTATATTTTGGAGATCATTTGTCAAAACCACAGTGGCTCTAGTTGCATCGAGTTATATCTGTTCTTCTACTACATTGATTACCAGGTCCATTTTTGAGCCAGTACCATGTTCTTTTATAGAATAACTTGAAATCACATAGAGTGATACCTCAACCAGTGTTCTTATTTTCCAGGTTGGTTGTGGCTCTCCTTGGTCTTTCATAATTTCATGTTAATTTTGAGATTTTCTTGTTTTTTACTGTGAAGAACTGAACTAGCATTTCTTGGGTGGACGGAATTGGATGTCAGGGTTGGTGTGAGCGGGAGCTAGGGCCAGAGCACTGACTGCCCTCATGCTGTAGTTTTTGAGAATAGTTGAATCCTTCTAGAGCAAAGTGGATATTCTACATAAGATTTTCATCTATTTCTATAAGTGCCTTTTTTATGAAATCATGAATTCATTGTGATAACTGATTACATTTCACAAAGAATTTTATTCCTTTTTAAATGTTGCATTATATTGCTCAGCTACACTTGAACATTTAACCCTTCTTCAGCCTCAGGAGTTCTAGAGTTTCAGGTATACAGCATGACAGCTTTCCTATTTAATATTAATTCTACACAAATATTATACACACTTATTAATTAATAATGAAGAATCTAAACAATAATAACTGGTTCACCTTGTAAACGATGAAGCTGAAATTGTTACCAATATTTTGTAAAATTTAAGAATGGGAATTTTAAAGTTTGCATTATATTAAATTTTGAATAAAATGAACTATTGGTATAAATTATTACAGTTCATTGTGATATCTTACTAACTGAAGATAGCGGAAACTGACTGTATCGTGCTAACTAGTGTTCCTTATCCTACTCTTATAACTTAACATGTTTATGTTGTCTTTAGATACTCCTTTTAATTATACAACAGTTTATTGAGCACCATGGCCATTCCATTATACAAATCACAAAATCTTATTCTGTGCGTGATATTCTGCACATTTTATCGTTCCCCAATTTTACTTCTCCAGCCTTATTATAACTAGTAATATACATGCACATAATCTGTTTTCTTAGCTCCTAGATACTGCAGAGATAATTTTGTATTTGTCTTTCTCTTTAACTCATCAAAATTAATGCATTCTGATAACATCCATATAATCATTTACAACAGGTGAGATTTCATTCTTCTTTATATGTAATAATACTCTATAACATATTGTATACTTTTATGTATGTATGTGTGCATAATCTCCACACATACATATAAGTTCACATGCACATACAAATGTATGTATAATTATAATAACCTATTTGTATCTATTTATTGATAAATAGGTACCTTGCTTAATTATATATCATGACATTTTTAATTAATACAGTAATAGTTTGGGGTATGTATATTTATAGAGATACTGATCATTTCTTTAGTATTATTGTAATGTGAACAGATTTTTTTTTGGTTTTGGTTTTGGTTTTGGTTTTGGTTTTGGTTTCAGTTGTTTGTTTTTTGAGACAGGGTTTCTCTGTATAGCCCTGGCTGTCCTGGAACTCACTCTGTAGACCAGGCTGGCCTCTAACTCAGATATCTGCCTCCCTCTGCTTCCCATGTGCTGGGATTAAAGGTGTGTGCCAACACTGCCTGGTGTGTGAACAGTTCTTTAGTGTGCTCTAAATTCCAGTATAGAAAGAAGAGCTTATTTCCAATAAAAATATTAAAATTCTTTCAGGATTCTAAGTGGTTCCGCCTAATGAGAAGTCCTTGGATGATTAAACGTGAATTCTGCATGGGTTTGTGGAAGTCTGATCCATTACTTTCTCTATTCTTCTTTCCTAGTCACTTAGTGAATGATTGTATGAGCATGTACTGCCTGAACCAAAGTAACTGATACCCTAAGTCATGGTCTGAATCCTTAAAACTATAATAAATATAAATGCTTATATTGTTATATATAAAGAATCTGGCTCATATGGCAGATCTACTGCAGATTTTTGTATTTTTGTATGTATGTGTAGTGTGTGTGTGTGTGTGTATAAAATTTGGTTTTTTTTTTTTTTTTTTTTACATTTCAAATGCTAGGTCTTTATCATGTGCCCCTACCCCTGCTTCTGTGAGGATGTTCCCCCCAAACACCCACTCCCACTTGACGACCCTAGCATTCCCCTATGCTGGGCCATCAAGCCTCCACAGGAACAAGGGCCTTCCCTCTCATTGATGCCACATAAAGCAGTCCTCTGCTATATATGCAGCTGGAGTCATGGAGTCCCTCCATTTATATTCTTTGGTTGGTGGTTTAGTCCCTGGGAGCTCTGGGGGGGGGTTAGTTAGTTGATATTGTTGTTCTTCCAATGGGGTTTCAGATGGTCTACTGTAAGCATCCTCATCAGTATTTGTCAGCTCTGAAAGAACCTCTCTAGGGACTGCTCTACCAGGCTCCTGTCAGCAAGCATTTTTGGCATCAGCCATAGTCTCTGGGTTTGGTGTCTAGGTAGGGCAGTCTCTGGGTGGCCTTTCCTTCAGTCTCTGCTCAATCCAGTGCAAGTATTTTTTTTAAACTTTTAATTATTTCCTTTTGTTTTACTCTTTTTTTTTTACAATTTTATTAGATATTTTCTTTATTTACATTTCAAATGTTATCCCCTTTCCTAGTTTTCCCTCCAAAAACGCCCTACTCTCTCCCTCCTCCCTCCTCCCCCTCTCCCTTCCCTTTCTCCTGCTCCCCACCCCATTCCCTCCCATTCCTGGTCCTGGCATTCCCCTATACTGGGGCATAGAACCTTCACAGAACAAAGGGCCTCTCCTCCCATTGACGGCCGACTAGGCCATCCTTTGCTACAGATATAGCTAGAGCCACAAGTTCCACCATGTGTTTCCTTTGATTGGTGGTATAGTTCCAAGGAGCTCTGGGGATACTGGTTAGTTCATATTGATGTTCCTCCTATGGGGCTCCAGGGAGCTGAATGGGACTGATGAAGTATTTTCTCTTTTTCCACTTTTATTAGATATTCTCTTTATTTATATTTCAAATTTTATCCCTTTTCCTGGTTTTCTCCTCCGAAAATCCCCTACCCCCTATCCCCTACTCCCTACCCCCTTACCCCCTACCCTTGCTCACCAACCCACCCAATTCTACTTCGTAGCCCTTGCATTCCCCTACACTGAGGCATAGAGCTTTCACAGAACCAAGGTCCTCTCCTCCCATTGATGACTGATAAGGCCATCCTCTGCTACATATGCAGCTGGAGCCATGAGTCCCACCATGTATACTCTTTTTTTGGTGGTTTAGTCTCTGGGAGTTCTGGGGTTACTGGTTAGTTCATATTGTTGATCCTCCAATGGAGCTACAAAATTCTTTAGTTCCTTGGGTCCTTTCTCTAGCTCCTCCATTAGGGACCTGGTGCTTAGCCCAATGATTGGCTTGAGCATCCACCTCTGTATTTGTCAGGCACAGGTAGAGCCTCTGAGGAGCGAGTTATAACCAGCTTCTGTCAGCAAGCACTTGTTAGCATCCACAATAGTGTCATAGTGTCTGGGTTTAGTGACTATATGGGATGGATCCCCAGGTAGGGCAGTCTCTGGATGACCATTCCTTCAGTCTCTGCTACACACTATGTCTCTGTAACTCTTTCCATAGGTATTTGTTCCCTCTTCTAAGAAGGACCAAAGTATCCACACTTTGGTGTTCCTCCTTCTTGTGATTCATGTGGTTTGTGAATTGTATCTTGGGTATTCCAAACTGCGGGGCTAATATCCACTTATCAGTGAGTGCATACCATGTGTGTCCTTTTCTGATTGGGTATCTCACTCATGATATTTTCTAGTTCCATTCATTGACTATGAATTTTATAAATTCATTGTTTTTAGTAGCTGAGTAGTACTCCATTGTATAAATGTACTACATTTTCTGTATCAATTACTCTGAGGAGGGACATCTGGGTTCTTTCCAGCTTCTGGCTATGATAAATAAGGCAGCCATGAACATAGTGGAGCCTTATTACATGTTGGAGTATGTTCTGGGTATATACCCAGGAATAGTATAACTGGGTCCTAAGGTAATATTATATCTAATTTTCTGAGGAACTGCCAGACTCGTTTCCAGAGTGGTTGTACCAGCTTACAATCCCACCAGCAATGGAGGAGTGTTCCTATTTCTCCACATCCTTACCAGCATCTGCTGTCACATGAGGATTTGATTTAGTCATTCTGCCTTGTATGAGGTGGAATCTCAGAGTTGTTTTGATTTGCATTTCCCTGATGACTAAGGATGTTTAACTAAGGATGTTAAACATTTCTTTAGATGCTTCTAAGCCATTTGGTATTCCTCGGTTGAGAATTCTTTGTTTAGCTCTGTGTCCCACTTGTTAATAGGGTTATTTGATTCTCTGGAGTCTAACATCTTGAGTTCTTTGTATATATTAGCTATTAGCCCTCTATCAGATGTAGGATTGGTAAAGATATTTTCCAAATCTGTTGGTTGCCTTTTTGTCCTATTGACAGTGTCCATTGCCTTACAGAAGCTTCACAATTTTATGAGGTCCCATTTGTCAATTCTTGATCTTAGAGCATAAACTATTGGTGTTCTGTTCAGAAAAATTTCCCCCGTGCCCAGGTGCTAGTGTAAGATCTCTCCAGTTTCTTTACCAGGGCACTTAGTGCTATGAATTTTCCTCTTATCACTGCTTTCATTGTGTTCCATAAGTTTCAGTATAATGTGCCACTAGTTTCAGTAAACTCCAGGAAGTCTTTCATTTCTTTATTTCTTTCTTGGCCAAGTTAACATTGAGTCGAGAGTTGTTCAGTTTCCATGTATATGTGGGCCTTCTGTTGTTTTTGCTGTTATTGAAGACCAGCCTAAAGCTATGGTAATCTGATAGGATAAATGGTATTATTTCAATTTTCTTGTATCATTTGAGGGTTCTTTTGTGACCAATTATATGGTCAATTTTGGAGAACGTACCATGAGTTGCTGAGAAAAAGTTGAATTCTCTTGTGGTGAAATGTTCTGTAAATATCTATTAAATGCATCTGGTTCATAATCCCTATTAGTTTCAATGTGTCTCTGTTTAGTTTCTGTTTCAATTACCTGTCCAATGGTGAGGGTGGAATGAAGTCTCCCATTATTATTGTGTGGGGTTCAATGTGTGTTTTAAATTTAAATAAAGTTCCTTTTATGAATGTGTATGCCTTCGCACTTGAGGCATAGATGTTCAGAGCTGAGACTTTCTCTTGGTGAATTTTCCCTTTGATGAATATGAAGTGTCCATCTTCATCATGCTTGAAAGATTTTGGTTGAAAGTCTATTTTATTGGATATTAGGATGGCAAATCCAGCTTGTTTCTTGGAACCATTTGCTTGGAACACCTTTTTCCATTCTTTTACTCTGAAATAGAGTCTGACTTTTTATTAAAGTGTGTTTCTTATATGCAGCAAAATTCTGGATCATGTTTGTGTATCCAGTCTGTTAGCTTATGATATTTTATAGGTGAGTTGAGTACATAATATTGAGACATATTAAAGACAGGTGGCTGTTGGTTCCTATTATGTTTGTTTTTGTAGGAGGCTTTATGTGCTTGTGGTTCTCTACTTTTGGCTTTGTTGTGAGATACTTAATAGCTTGTCTCTTCTTTGGTGTAAGTACTTTCCTTGTGTTGGAGCTTTCCTTCTAGGATCCCCTGTAGGGCTGGATTGGTAGATAGATGCTGATTAAATTTGGGTTTGTTCTGGAATATTTTGGTGTTTCCATCTGTGTTGATTGAGAGTTTTACTGGGTATAGTAGCCTGGGCTAGCATTTGTGTCCTCTTAGAATCTGCATGACCCCTGACCAGGCTCTTCTGGCTTTTAGTGACTCTGTTGAGAAGTCTGGTGTAATTCTCATAAGTCTACCTTTGTATGATACTTGGATATTTTCCCTTGCAGCTTTTGATATTCTTTTTTTATTCTGTGCATTTAGTGATAAGGTTAATATGTGACAAAAGAATCTCCTCTCTGGTTCCATTTATTTGGTTTTCTATAGGCTTCTTGCTTCATGGGTACCTCTTTCTTTCAGTTGGGGAAGGCTTCTTCTATGATTTTGTTGGAGATGTTTTTAGGTCCTTTGAGCTGAGGATCTTCATTGTCCTCTATTCCAATTATTCTTAGATTTGATCTTTTCATTGTGTTGTGAATTTCATGGATGTGTTGAGTTGGGATTTTTTCATGTTTTCAATTTTCTTGGAATCTTGCGTCAATCTCTTCTACAGTATCTTCTATAACTGAGATTCTCTCTTCTATCTCTTGAATTCTGTTGGTAATACTTACATCTGTAATTCCTGACCACTTTCCCAGGTTTTCCATTTCCAAGTTTGTATCCATTTCTGTTACCTTTATTATTGCTACTTCCATTTTTAGGTCTTAGTCTACTTTATTCAGCTCCTTTACCTGTTTGATTGTGTTTTCCAGTATTTCTTCAAGGAATTTATTTGTTTATCTTTAAGGGCTTCCACCTGTTTACCTGTGTTTTCCTATATTTCTTTAAGTGAGTTACTTATATCCTCGTTAAAGGCCACTATTATCTTCATACTATAGGATGTTAAGTCAGCTTACTGATATTTCATGAATGTTGGTGTATTCAGAGCTTGCTGTGGTGGGAAAGCTGGGTTTTGATGATGCCCATGCATATTGACTTTTGTCGCTTATGGTCTTGCACTTGCCTCTCGCCATCTGGTTATCCCTGGAGTTTGCTGGTCTGGGTGACTCTGCCTAGAGTATTCCTCTTTTTTTTCCTTGGTTGCTTCAGGTCTCCCGGTAGGCCGGCAGTCCCGGTTGTAGGAGACCACCACCTATGGGGTGTTCCAACTGGTGGCTCTTCAGAAGGGCAGAGAAGTTGCTGATCTGTAGCCCTGGCTGCAGTAGATCTCCTGAGAGGCCATTATACTGTTGGGTATTCAGAGAAGCAGTCAAGGTGTTGTCCTGTGTGAAGCTGTTCTCCAGAGGGGCCTACAGACTTTGGTTTCAGTTTCCCTGTGTGCAAAAGGGAGGCTTTCAGCATGTTGGGTCAGGTGCCCTGCATGCCACAGAACCCCCAGGAGGTCTTCAGACTGTGGTGTACAGTTGCCCTATGTGCAGCAGATCTACTGGGATGCCTTAGGCTGTGGAGTCAATTACCCTGAGTGCAGTGGATCTCCTAGGATGGCTCAGAATATGGTACTTTCTGAGTGTTCTTACCAAATGCTCTGAGAGCAGCAGATCTTCTCTGATAACTCAGGATATGCTCTCTTCAGGAAAGTAGACTAGCTAGCAGTATCACCCAGCAGAAAAGAACTGATAGAAAGGGCTTGTGAGTGCTTTCATAAGTTCTTTCTGAGTATGTTCATTTGACTATGCAAATGTTACCATATTTTATAGTTTGATTTTATACGCAACAAATTTTCTGCATTAAGTTATCTATTCTAACACCTTTTTAGTGTTTATTTTAGGCTTATCTATACAGAAAAGCATAGACTCTTTGAACAGTGAAAATTGACCCTGTGCATTGTTATTATATAGCTTTAATCAAAACCAAACATTGCATTGTGGACTAATATATAATTACAGAATTGTAAATAGTACAGAAACTCATTTAACAACAATACCTAAAAAATTCATGAAGAAAATTAATCCAACCTATTTGTTTCAATAAATAGTTGGGTAAATTAGCAGATATATAATAATTCATGAAATGGCTATGTCTATGCATGAAATATTTACTCTAAAATCCATAAATGCAATGCAAAGATAATCACATTGCATTTAGAGTTTAAAGTATGACAATGTCCCCATTTGAATCCAAATAAAACACAGTTATATACAACTTAATGTTTCATTACCTATGTGAATATATATTCATAGTTTAAGAATTATTAGCTAATTAATATAAGCAATGGAGAGAATATTGTTCAGTTCATGTAATAATAAATACCAGAATTCCTGTATCACATGTACACAGATTATTTTCAGGTTCACAAAATGTTTTAGATAATATAAAATAGTTAATGTTGGCCTTGGAATATATAGAGAACATAGAAGAGGAAATGCATTTTAAACATGTTTTAAGTAATGTAAAACATAAAAATGTATAGGTTAGGTAATATACAGACAAAAGTGTTTCTCCTATGAATTAATCTATAGGCAGTAGTGTAGATTTGTAATGGCTACTGAAAAGAAAGGAGTTAATACTTAGAATAAATAGGGAATTCTTAATCAACATAAACCATAAGGAAGTGTAACTGTGTAGCACACACAAACACACACAGTGAACACCTAAATTATATGAAGAAATACACAAGTTTGTGTTTATTGGCATGTATGTAGATAGTCATGTATGTTCAGGTTAACATGGAAATATGTACGCCCACATGTGCTGTCCAGTTGACTTCAGGTGTGCTTCCTCACAAGTTATTTACCTTTATTTTCTTTTTCAATCATGCCAGCCCGTAGCTTGATGTGTAGGCTAAACATCCTCCTACCCCCATCTTTAATCGCTGATATTATGAGTGTGTACCACTCTGCTTGGCATCTTATAAATATGAGTTATGGGGGATGAGTTCAGATCCTAGAGAAAAGCAAGCATTTCACCAACTGAGGCATATCTCCAGCCCCCAAACTGCAGATTTCCTTGAAATCATAGAAACACAAAACAAATACTACCTTTGTATGTCTGTATCATGAAACATAGAAGCCTACAAATGTTAGCAGTGATAATCAAATATTTCTAGTTATGTGGTCTGAGCTATTGCTGTGTGACAAACCTTACTATCCTAACATAAAACAGTCTTATTTATAAGTGCAAAATTTTGATGAGGCTTATCCTCCAGAAGGTCACATGGGGTAACTAAAGTGCTCACAGTCTGGAGGATGGAGTTATCTAGAGGTTTCTTTGTTCTCATATTAGCTTTATTAATGGCTAGGTTTCAGAACACTCAGATGTAGTCTGCTTGCAACTGAATCGCCTTCCTAAGCATAGTGACTTAATGATGGAATTGTACACTTCTGCAAGGGCCTGCAAAACTTTAAATATTGTTCTGATGAAACTTAGAGTATATGTTTCTTCATTAAGAAACTGGGTTCTCAGATACTGAAGTGTTATTATAAAAAGATAAAATCTGAAGAAAATTCTGGATTAAGTTATGAAATAAAGTGCTCATAAACCTTGTACCCGAAAGTCCTTCCAAGGATACAGAATTCTGAAGCTAGTTTGTCACAGGGAATCAAGACTACATGCATACAAAGTTTTAGTGTAACCATGTTTGTGATATTTGTGAGTTTAATATGACTTAAACATTTAATCCTATTAGGACCAATAAATAAAATGGAACCACATGATGCAAAATTACACAATACTTAGAAATTAACATAGGTAAAATGAATATGAATGTAATCTTAATACGAATATGAATGTATCTAATAATATACTGAGAAATACATTCAACAACTACCTGATCCATAGGTAAAAGCTATATGGGCTGTAAAGAGAAACCAAAGTTCTAGTTTCTTATGGAATGTGTCTACTAGGGAATTATATAGATTTTCATAATTTCAATATTAGATTTAGACTATAGAAAGAGAGTGCAGCATGTGATGAGGTAAAATCATTGTGGTGTGTTCTGTTCTGTTTCAGTGTCTAATAAGGAACCCGCTGGTGCTGACTCAAATACTCTGCAATGTCACAGAGTCTGTGACTTTTAAGGCATCTTCACATTATTTGCCCCTATATTTACAAACTCAGTTTGTAATGACGCCGAAGTCTGCTGCTATGCTGACAGGTAGATATTTCTTCTTACTGGAATTATTACAAACTTTTTACAATGTGCATATTTAAGTGTGATATATATTGAAGAAATATGTCCGGTTAGCAGAAGACAGAAAGTATAGTGTACTTGAGTGCATTTACTGAAACTATCAAAAGAGGAACACACCCAACACCACATAAACATTTTTAATACATAAAATTTCACTTGCACCTTATATAGCTCATTATCTTCCTGCCTCCCTTCCTAACATAACTGCCCATTTCCTTTCCCCTCCCAGTAAAGAAACAACTGTTCTCATGCCACAGGCTATCCTCCTTTTAACTGCTTCTATAACTTTCTTCTTGTACTCATTGTACAAGTATTCTTCTTGTACTTCTTGAGTACTCTGTCTATACTCAGAAGCTTTTCTAAAATATGCACATTGACTACTGATTCTTCTGTTTCTTTCACCAGAAACTGTATGTTTCAGATTCAGATTGGTTTGGACTTAATGTATTGTAATTATGCTGTGCTATTCTGTCTTCTTAACTTCAAAATGTAATAGGAACTTATAATCTTTATAAGCCCATATAAAAGGACATGCAAGGCTGGCAGTCGCTGCACACGCCTTTAATCCCAGCACTTGGGAGGCAGAGGCAGGTGGATTTCTGAGTTCAAGGACAGCCTGATCTACAGAGTGAGTTCCAAGACAGGCAGGCTACACAGAGAAACCCTGTCTTGAAAAAAACAAAAACAAAAACAAACAAAAAGGACATGCAATCCAGGTATTTTATTTTCAAGCCATCTGCCTAGATTAGGCAGATATAGGGCTATAGTAACTTATTCCCAGTTATAAAGACCCTTGTTCCTTTCTATTTCTCCTGGCTATGCAGTTCTGATCCAGGGCTGCTTCCTCCTGCTCTGTCTTCCTCTTCTTCCCACCCACCCCCTCTTTCTGTCTCTCCTTGTAACCCCTCTCTCAAGTATCTAGTCCTACCTTTCTCCATCTTCTACCCAATTACAGCCTCTAGCCTTTTATTAAATTGGGGAGGAGGTTCAAGTAGCATTACTTGTGTACCTTATGACCTGCAGACATGGGGCAATCACATCTTGAGGAATCAGTATTTAGGATTACAAGATAGACCAACCCACTATACCGGAGAGAATCCACTATTTATGTACGTAAAATTGTTTACCGAAGAGATATAAAATTATATTTTATCTTAATTCTTGTGAACAATGACAATGCCTAAGTCCACTGATGTCATTTCATGCATATTTGTATTTTTTCTTTTTATTGGATTTTTTTAAATTTAAATTTCAAATGTGTTCCCCTTTCCATGTCTCCCCTTCAGGAATCCCCCAATGCTATTTCCCTCCACCTGCCTCTATGAGTGTGCTCCCTGAACCACCCAACCAATCCCATCTTCCACCACTGGCATTCCCCACACTGGGGCAATCCCGTTAGGCCCAAGAGACACTCCCCCCACTGATGCCAACAAGGACATCCTCTGAAAATGTGCAGCCAAGCCATGGATCCCTCCATGTGTACTCTTTGGTTGGTGGTCTTGTCCCCATGAGCTCCAAGGTATCTGGCCAGTTGACACCGTTGCTCCCTCCATGGGGCTGCAAACACCCTCTGTTTTGTCAGTCCCTTCACCAATTCCTCCATCAGGGACCCTGTACTCAGTCCAATGGTTGGCTGCAAGCATCTGCCTCTGTATTTTTCAGGCACTAGCAGAAACTCTCAGGAAACAGCCATATCAGTCTCCTGTAAGCAAGCACTTCTCTACATAAAATAGTGTCTGGGTTTGGTGACTGTATGTGAGATGGCTAATATCCACATTTTAGTGTGTGCATACCATGTGTGTTCTTTTGTGACTGAGTTACCTCATTCAGGATGATGCTTTCAAGTTCCATCCATTTGCCTGTGAATTTCATGAAGTCATTGTTTTTTTTTTTTTTTTGTTTTGTTTTTTTTTTTTCCATTTTTTATTAGGTATTTAGCTCATTTACATTTCCAATGCTATACCAAAAGTCCCCCTTACCCACCCACCCACACTCCCCTACCCACCCACTCCCCCCCTTTGGCCCTGGCGTTCCCCTGTACCGGGGCACACAAAGTCTGCGTGTCCAATGGGCCTCTCTTTCCAGTGATGGCCGACTAGGCCATCTTTTGATACATATGCAGCTAGAGTCAAGAGCTCAGGGGTACTGGTTAGTTCATAATGTTGTTCCACCTATAGGGTTGAAGATCCCTTTAGCTCCTTGGGTACTTTCTCTAGCTCCTCCATTGGGAGCCCTGTGATCCATCCATTAGCTGACTGTGAGCATCCACTTCTGTGTTTGCTAGGCCCCGGCATAGTCTCACAAGAGACAGCTACATCTGGGTCCTTTCAGTAAAATCTTGCTAGTGTATGCAATGGTGTCAGCATTTGGAAGCTGATTATGGGGTGGATCCCTGGATATGGCAGTCTCTACATGGTCCATCCTTTCATCTCAGCTCCATACTTTGTTTCTGTAACTCCTTCCATGGGTGTTTTGTTCCCACTTCTAAGGAGGGGCATAGTGTCCACACTTCAGTCTTCATTTTTCTTGAGTTTCATGTGTTTAGGAAATTGTATCTTATATCGTGGGTATCCTAGGTTTTGGGCTAGTATCCACTTATCAGTGAGTACATATTGTGTGAGTTCCTTTGTGATTGTGTTACCTCACTCAGGATGATGCTCTCCAGGTCCATCCATTTGGCTAGGAATTTCATAAATTCATTCTTTTTAATAGCTGAGTAGTACTCCATTGTGTAGATGTACCACATTTTCTGTATCCATTCCTCTGTTGAGGGGCATCTGGGTTCTTTCCAGTTTCTGGCTATTATAAATAAGGCTGCTATGAACATAGTGGAGCATGTGTCCTTCTTACCAGTTGGGGCTTCTTCTGGATATATGCCCAGGAGAGGTATTGCTGGATCCTCCGGTAGTACTATGTCCAATTTTCTGAGGAACCGCCAGACTGATTTCCAGAGTGGTTGTACAAGCCTGCAATCCCACCAACAATGGAGGAGTGTTCCTCTTTTTCCACATCCTCGCCAGCATCTGCTGTCACCTGAATTTTTGATCTTAGCCATTCTCACTGGTGTGAGGTGGAATCTCAGGGTTGTTTTGATTTGCATTTCCCTGATGATTAAGGATGTTGAACATTTTTTCAGGTGCTTCTCTGCCATTCGGTATTCCTCAGGTGAGAATTCTTTGTTCAGTTCTGAGCCCCATTTTTTAAGGGGGTTATTTGATTTTCTGAGGTCCACCTTCTTGAGTTCTTTATATATGTTGGATATTAGTCCCCTATCTGATTTAGGATAGGTAAAGATCCTTTCCCAGTCTGTTGGTGGTCTTTTTGTCTTATAGACAGTGTCTTTTGCCTTGCAGAAACTTTGGAGTTTCATTAGGTCCCATTTGTCAATTCTCGATCTTACAGCACAAGCCATTGCTGTTCTGTTCAGGAATTTTTCCCCTGTGCCCATATCTTCAAGGCTTTTCCCCACTTTCTCCTCTATAAGTTTCAGTGTCTCTGGTTTTATGTGAAGTTCCTTGATCCACTTAGATTTGACCTTAGTACAAGGAGATAAGTATGGATCGATTCCCATTCTTCTACACGATAACAACCAGTTGTGCCAGCACCAATTGTTGAAAATGCTGTCTTTCTTCCACTGGATGGTTTTGGCTCCCTTGTCGAAGATCAAGTGACCATAGGTGTGTGGGTTCATTTCTGGGTCTTCAATTCTATTCCATTGGTCCACTTGTCTGTCTCTATACCAGTACCATGCAGTTTTTATCACAATTGCTCTGTAGTAAAGCTTTAGGTCAGGCATGGTGATTCCACCAGAGGTTCTTTTATCCTTGAGAAGAGTTTTTGCTATCCTCGGTTTTTTGTTATTCCAGATGAATTTGCAAATTGCTCCTTCTAATTCGTTGAAGAATTGAGTTGGAATTTTAATGGGGATTGCATTGAATCTGTAGATTGCTTTTGGCAAGATAGCCATTTTTACAATGTTGGTCCTGCCAATCCATGAGCATGGGAGATCTTTCCATCTTCTGAGATCTTCTTTAATTTCTTTCTTCAGGGACTTGAAGTTTTTATCATACAGATCTTTCACTTCCTTCGTTAGAGTCACGCCGAGATATTTTATATTATTTGTGGCTATTGAGAAGGGTGTTGTTTCCCTAATTTCTTTCTCAGCCTGTTTATTCTTTGTGTAGAGAAAGGCCATTGACTTGTTTGAGTTAATTTTATATCCAGCTACTTCACCGAAGCTGTTTATCAGGTTTAGGAGTTCTCTGTTGGAATTTTTAGGGTCACTTATATATACTATCATATCATCTGCAAAAAGTGATATTTTGACTTCCTCTTTTCCAATTTGTATCCCCTTGATCTCCTTTTGTTGTCGAATTGCTCTGGCTAATACTTCAAGTACTATGTTGAAAAGGTAGGGAGAAAGTGGGCAGCCTTGTCTAGTCCCTGATTTTAGTGGGATTGCTTCCAGCTTCTCTCCATTTACTTTGATGTTGGCTACTGGTTTGCTGTAGATTGCTTTTATCATGTTTAGGTATTGGCCTTGAATTCCTGATCTTTCCAGAACTTTTATCATGAATGGGTGTTGGATCTTGTCAAATGCTTTTTCTGCATCTAACGAGATGATCATGTGGTTTTTGTCTTTGAGTTTGTTTATATAATGGATTACATTGATGGATTTTCGTATATTAAACCATCCCTGCATCCCTGGAATAAAACCTACTTGGTCAGGATGGATGATTGCTTTAATGTGTTCTTGGATTCGGTTAGCGAGAATTTTATTAAGGATTTTTGCATCGATGTTCATAAGAGAAATTGGTCTGAAGTTCTCTATCTTTGTTGGATCTTTCTGTGGTTTAGGTATCAGAGTAATAGTGGCTTCATAAAATGAGTTGGGTAGAATACCTTCTACTTCTATCTTGTGAAAAAGTTTGTGCAGAACTGGAGTTAGATCTTCTTTGAAGGTCTGATAGAACTCTGCACTAAACCCGTCTGGTCCTGGGCTTTTTTTGGCTGGGAGACTATTAATAACTGCTTCTATTTCTTTAGGGGATATGGGACTGTTTAGAAGGTCAACTTGATCCTGATTCAACTTTGGTACCTGGTATCTGTCCAGAAATTTGTCCATTTCGTCCAGGTTTTCCAGTTTTGTTGAGTATAGCGTTTTGTAGAAGGATCTGATGGTGTTTTGGATTTCTTCAGGATCTGTTGTTATGTCTCCCTTTTCATTTCTGATTTTGTTAATTAGGATTTTGTCCCTGTGCCCTTTAGTGAGTCTAGCTAAGGGTTTATCTATCTTGTTGATTTTCTCAAAGAACCAACTCCTCGTTTGGTTAATTCTTTGAATAGTTCTTCTTGTTTCCACTTGGTTGATTTCACCCCTGAGTTTGATTATTTCCTGCCGTCTACTCCTCTTGGGTGAATTTGCTTCCTTTTTTTCTAGAGCTTTTAGATGTGTTGTCAAGCTGCTAGTATGTGCTCTCTCCTGTTTTTTCTTGAAGGCACTCATAGCTATGAGTTTCCCTCTTAGAAATGCTTTCATTGTGTCCCAAAGGTTTGGGTACGTTGTGGCTTCATTTTCATTAAACTCTAAAAAGTCTTTAATTTCTTTCTTTATTCCTTCCTTGACCAAGGTATCATTGAGAAGAGTGTTGTTCAGTTTCCATGTGAATGTTGGCTTTCTGTTATTTATTTTGTTATTGAAGATCAGCCTTAGTGCATGGTGATCTGATAGGATACATGGGACAATTTCAATATTTTTGAATCTGTTGAGGCCTGATTTGTGACCTATTATGTGGTCAATTTTGGAGAAGGTACCATGAGGTGCTGAGAAGAAGGTATATCCTTTTGTTTTAGGATAAAATGTTCTGTAGATATCTGTCAGATCCATTTGTTTCATCACTTCTGTTAGTTTCAGTGTGTCCCTGTTTAGTTTCTGTTTCCATGATCTGTCCATTGGTGAAAGTGGTGTGTTGAAGTCTCCCACTATTATTGTGTGAGGCGCAATGTGTGCTTTGAGCTTTACTAAAGTTTCTTTAGTGAATGTGGCTGCTCTTGTATTTGGAGCATAGATACTCAGAATTGAGAGTTCCTCTTGGAGGATTTTACCTTTGATGAGAATGAAGTGTCCCTCCTTGTCTTTTTTGATGACTTTGGGTTGGAAGTCAATCTTATCAGATATTAGGATGGCTACTCCTGCTTGTTTCTTCATACCATTTGCTTGGAAAATTGTTTTCCAGCCTTTCATTCTGAGGTAGTGTCTATCTTTTTCTCTGAGATGTGTCTCCTGTAAACAGCAAAATGTTGGGTCTTGTTTGTGTAGCCAGTTTGTTAGTCTATGTCTTTTTATTGGCGAGTTGAGACCATTGATGTTAAGAGATATTAAGGAAAAGTAATTGTTGCTTCCTGTTATTTTAGTTGTTAAAGGTGGCATTCTGTTCTTGTGGCTGTCTTCTTTTAGGTTTGTTGAGGGATTACCTTCTTGTTTTTTCTAGGGCGTTGTTCCCGTTCTTGTATTGGTTTTTTTCTGTTATTATCCTTTGAAGGGCTGGATTCGTGGAGAGATAATGCGTGAATTTGGTTTTGTCGTGGAATACTTTGGTTTCTCCCTCTATGATAATTGAGAGTTTGGCTGGGTATAGTAGCCTGGGCTGCAGTTTGTGTTCTCTTAGTGTCTGTATAACATCTGTCCAGGCTCTTCTGGCTTTCATAGTCTCTGGTGAAAAATCTGGTGTAATTCTGATAGGCTTGCCTTTATATGTTACTTGACCTTTTTCCCTTACTGCTTTTAGTATTCTATCTTTATTTAGTGCATTTGATGTTCTGATTATTATGTGTCGGGAGGAATTTCTTTTCTGGTCCAGTCTATTTGGAGTTCTGTAGGCTTCTTGTATGTTCATATGCATCTCATTCTTTAGATTTGGGAAGTTTTCTTCAATAATTTTGTTGAAGATGTTTGCTGGACCTTTGAGTTGAAAATCTTCATTCTCATCCACTCCTATTATCCGTACGTTTGGTCTTCTTATTGTGTCCTGGATTTCCTGGATATTTTGAGTTAGGATCTTTTTGCATTTTCCATTTTCTTTGATTGTTGTGCCGATGTTCTCTATGGAATCTTCTGCACCTGAGATTCTCTCTTCCATCTCTTGTATTCTGTTGCTGATGCTCAAATCTATGGTTCCAGATTTCTTTCCTAGGGTTTCTATCTCTAGTGTTGCCTCGCTTTGAGTTTTCTTTATTGTGTCTACTTCCCTTTTTAGGTCTAGTATGGTTTTGTTCATTTCCATCACCTGTTTGTATGTTTTTTCCTCTTTTTCTGTAAGGACTTCTACCTGTTTGATTGTGTTTTCCTGTTTTTCTTTAAGGACTTGTAACTCTTTAGCAGTGTTCTCCTGTATTTCTTTAAGTGATTTATTAAAGTCCTTCTTGATGTCCTCTACCATCATCATGAGATATGCTTTTAAATCTAGGTCTAGGTTCTCAGGTGTGTTGGGGTTCCCTGGACTGGGCGAAGTGGGTGTGCTGGGGTCTGGTGATGGTGAGTGGTCTTGGTTCCTGTTAGTAAGATTCCTCCGTTTACCTTTCGCCATCTGGTAATCTCTGGAGTTAGTAGTTATAATTGACTCTGTTTAGAGATTGTTCTTCTGGTGATTCTGTTACTGTCTATCAGCAGACCTGGGAGACAGATTCTCTCCTCTGAGTTTCAGTGCTCAGAGCACTCTCTGCTGGCAAGCTCTCTTACAGGGAAGGTGCGCAGATATCTTGTTTTTGGACCTCCTCCTGGTCGAAGAAGAAGGCCCAAAACAGGGCCTTTCTCAGACACTGTGTTGCTTTGCAGTTCCCAGGTGGTACAGACTCTCACCTAAGCAGACTAAATTCCTAAGTTCCTTGGAGTCCCGGGACCAAGATGGCGACCGCTGCTGCTGTGGCTTAGGCCGCCTCCCCAGCCGGGCGGGCACCTGTCCTCCGGTCCGGAAGGTGGCCGGCTGTCCCCGGCCCACACAGGGTGCTGCCTCAGCCCCTCTGTGCTTCTGCCTGTTCCAGAGGCTGTCAGGTTCTCTGGCGCACCCTCTCACCTGTTCAGACTAATTTCCTAAGTTCGGCGGGTCCCGGACCAAGATGGTGACCGCTGCTGCTGTGGCTTAGGTCGCCTCCCCAGCCGGGCGGGCACCTGTCCTCTGGTCCGGAAGGTGGCCGGCTGTCCCCGGCCCACACAGGGTGCTGCCTCAGCGCCTCTGTGCTTCTGCCTGTTCCAGAAGCTGTCAGGTTCTCTGGCGCACCCTCTCACCTGTTCAGACTAATTTCCTAAGTTCGGCGGGTCTCAGACCAAGATGGCGACCGCTGCTGCTGTGTCGAAGTCATTGTTTTTAATAGGTGAGTAGTATTCCATTGTGTAAACATACCACAATTTCTGTATCCACTCATCCATTGAGGGACATCTGCATTGTTTCCAGCTTCTATTCTATATAAATATGACTGCTATGTGTGCTTATTACGTGTTGGAGCATCTTCTGGGAGGTATAGCTGGATCCTCAGGTAGTACTATGTCTAGTATTATGAACCACCAGACTGATTTCCAGAGTGGCAGCTTGCAATCCCACAAGCAATGGAGAAGTGTTTCTCTTTCTCCACATCCTTGCCAGCATCTGGTGTCACCTGAGGATTTGATCTTAGCAATTCTGACCGATATGAGATGGAATCTCAGGATAGGTTTGATTTGCATTTCCTGGATTACTAAGGATATTGAACATTTCTTTGAGTGCTTCTAGGCCATTGGAGTTTCCTCAGTTGAGAATTCTCTGTTTAGCTCTGTTCCCCATTTTTAATAAGGTTATTTGGTTCTTTAGAGTCAAAGTTCTTTGATTCTCTGTATATATTGAATTTTAGGCCTCTATTGGACGTGGGATTGGTAAAGATCTTTTCTGAATCAGTTAGTTGCGGTTTTGTGATGGCTACAATGTCTTTTGCTTTACAGAAGCTTTGCAATTTTATGAGGTCCCTTAGAGCATAAGCCATTGCTGTGCCCCTATGTTCGAGGCTTCTCCACACTTTTTGTTTCAGTATATCTGGTTTTATGTGGAGATCCTTAATCGACTTGGACTTGAGCTTGGTTCACTAAGATAAAAATGAATCAATTTGCATTCTTCAACATGGTGAATTCCAGTTGAAACACTTGTTGAAAAATGACGTCTTTTTTCCACTGGATGGTTGTAGCTCCTTTGTTAAGGATCACCTGAACATAGGTGTGTGGGTTCATTCCTGAGTCTTCAATTCTATTCTCTTGATCTACCTGCCTTCCACTGTACCAATACCATGCAGTTTTTGTCACTATTGCTTAGTAGTACAGTTTGAGGTCAGAGATGCTGATTCCCCCAGAAGTTCTTTTATTGTGGAGAATAGTTTTCTATATTCTGGGTTTTTTGTTTTTTTTTTTTTTAATTCCAAATGAATATGCTAACTGCTCTTTCTAACTCTATGAAGAATTGAGTTGGAATCTTGATGGGGATTGCACTGAATCTGTAGATTGCTTTCAGCAAGATGCCCCCCCTTTTTTTACTTTATTAATCCAACCAATCCATGAGCACAGGAGATATTTCCATCTTCTGAGATCTTCTTCTCCATTTCTTTCTTTAGAGACCTAAAGTTCTTGTCATACAGATCTTTCACTTGTTGGATTATAGTCACACCAAGGCATTTTCTTTTTTTAAATATTTTTGTTAGGTATTTTCCTCAATTACATTTCCAATGCTATCCCAAAAGTCCCCTATACCCTCGCCCCCACACCCCTACCCACCCACTCCCACTTTTTGGCCCTGGCGTTCCCCTGTACTGGGGCATATAAAGTTTGCATGTCCAATGGGCCTCTCTTTCCACTGATGGCCAACTAGGCAATCTTTTGATACATATGCATCTAGAGTCAAGAGCTCCGGCGTACTGGTTAGTTCATAATGTTGTTGCACCTATAGGGTTGCAGAACTCTTTAGCTCCTTGGATATGTTCTCTAGCTCCTCCATTGGGGGCCCTGTGATCCATCCAATAGCTGAATGTGAGCACATCCACTTATGTGTTTGCTAGGCCCCAGTATAGTCTCACAAGAGACAGCTATATCAGGATTCTTTCAGCAAAATCTTGCTAGTGTATGCAATGGTGTCATCGTTTGGAGGCTGATTATGGGATGGATCCCTGGATATGGCAGTCTCTAGATGGTCCATCCTTTTGTCTCAGCTCCAAACTTTGTCTCTGTAACTCCTTCCATGGGTGTTTTGTTCCCAATTCTAAGAAGGGGCAAAGTGTCCACACTTTGCTCTTCATTCTTCTTCAGTTTCATGTGTTTGGCATTTTATATTGTTTGTGACTATTGTGAAGAGTGTCATTTCCCTAATTTCTTTCTCAGGCCATTTATCCTTTGAGTGCAGGAAGGCTACTGATTTTTTGTTGTTGTTGTTGTTGTTAATTCTATATCCAGCCACTTTGCTGAAGTCATTTCTCAGCTATGGGACTTCTCTGGTGGTATTTTGGGGGATCACTTAAGTATACTATCATATCATCTGCAAATAGTGATATTTTCATTTCTTCCTTTCCAACTTGTATCTCTTTGACCTCCGTTTGTTGTCTAATTTCTCTAGCTAGAACTTCAAGTACTATATTGAATGGATAGGGAGAGAGATGGCAGCCTTGTCTACTCCCTGACTTTAGTGGGATTGCTTCAAGTTTCTCTCCATTTAGTTTGATATTGGTTACTGGTTTGCTGTATATGGTTTTCACTATGTTTAGGCATGGGCCTTGAATTCCTGATCTTTCCAAGACTTTTAACATGAAAGGATGCTAAATTTTGTCAAATGATTTTTCAGCAGTTAATGAAATGATCATGTTTTTTTTTTCCTTTGAGTTTGTTTATGCAGGATATTACATTGATGGATTTCTGTATATTAAGCCACCCCTGCATCCCTGACATGAAATCTACTTGATCATTGTAAATGATAACTTTGATTTGTCATTGGATTCACTTTGTGAGAATTTTATTGTGTATTTTTGCATAAATATTCATACATGAAATTGGTCTGAAGTTCTCTTTCTTTGTTAATTCTTTGTGTGGTTTAGGTATGAGCCTAATCATAACTTCATAGAACTAACACGGTTGTCTTCCTTCTGTTTCTATTTTGTGGAATATTTGAGAAGTATTGGTATTAGGTCTTCTTTGAAGGTCTGGTAGAGTTCTGTACTAAAACCATCTGGACCTGGGCTTCTTTTGGTTGGGAGACTTTTAATGACTGCTTCTATTTATTTAGGCTATATCAAACTGCTTAGCTAGTTTATCTGATCCTCATATAGCTTTGGTATTTGGCATCTTTCTAGAAAATTTTCCATTTCATCAGATTTTTCATTTTTGTAGAATATAGACTTTGTAGTAGGATCTGAAGAGTTCTTTGAATTTCCTCAGTTTCTGTTGTTATATCTCCCTTTTCATTTCTGATTTTGTTAATTTGCATACTGTCTTTGTTCCCTCTGGTTAGTCTGGCTAAGGGTTTATCTATCTTGTTGGTTTTCTCAAAGAACCAGCTCCTGGTTTGGTTGATTCATTGTATAGTTGTATTTGTTTCAACTTGGTTGATTTTAGCCCTGAATTTGATTATTTCCTATGGTCTACTCCTCTTGGGTGCATTTGCTTCTTGTTGTTCTAGAGCTTGCACATGAGCTGTTAAACTGCTTGTGTATGCCCTCCCAACTTTCTTTCTGAAGACACTCAGAGCTATGAGTTTTCCTGTTCACAATGCTTTCATTGTGTCCCATAAGATTAAGTATGTTGTGTTTTCATTTTTAATTACTTTCTAAAGTCTTTAGTTTCTTTATTTCTTCTTTGACCAGGTTATCATTGAGTAGGGCATTGTTCAGCTTCCATGTGTAAGTGGGTTTTCTGTTTTTGTTGCTATTGAAAACCAGCCTTAATCAATGGTGATCTGATAGGATGCATGAGATTATTTCAACCATCTTGTATATGTTGAGCATTGTTCTGTGACTAATTATATGGTCAAATTTGGAGAAGGCACCATGAGATGCTGAGAAGAAATTATATTGTTTTAGGATGAAATGTTCTATAAATATATGTTAAATCCATTTGGTCCTTAACTTCTGTTAGTTTCCATGTGTCTCTATTTAGTTTGTGTTTCCATGATCTGTCCATTGATGAGAGTGGGGTGTTGTAGTCTCCCACTATTTTTGTGTGAGGTACAATGTATGCTTTGAACTTTAATAAAGTTTCTTTTATGAATGTGGTTGCCCTTGCATTTGGAGCACAGATGTTCAGAATTGAGAGTTCTTCTTGGTCGACTTTTCCTTTGCTGACTACCAAGTGTCCTTCCTTATCCTTTTTGATAACTTTTGGTTAAAAGTCTATTTTGTTGGATATTAGAAGAGATACACCAGCTTGTTTCTTGGGACCATTTGCTTGCAAAATTGATTTCTGGCCCTTTCTTCTGAGGTAGTGTCTGACACTGAGATACATCGCCCGTATGCAGGAAAATGCTGGGTTCTGTTTATGTATCCAATCTTTTAGTCTATGTCTTTTTATTAGAGAATTGAGTCCATTGATGTTAAGAAATATTAAAGAAAAGTGATTGTTGCCTCCTGTTATTTTTGTTGTTAGAGCTAGAATTGTGCTTGTGTGGCTTTCTTCTTTTTGGTTTTTTGAAAGAAGATTACTTTCTTCCTTTTTCTGGGGTGTAGTTTCCCTCCTCGTGTTGGAACTTTCCCTTTACTCTCTTTTGAAGGGCTGGATTCATGGACAGATATTGTGTAAATTTGTTTTTGTCATGGAAAGTCTGGGTTTCTCCTTTTATGTTAATTGAAATTTTGTTGGATATAGTAGCCTGGGCTGGCATTTATGTACTTTTAGGGTCTGTATAACATCTGCCCAGGATTTTCTGGCTTTTATAATCTCTAGTGAGAAGTCTAGTGTAATTCTGATAGGTCTGCCTTTATATGTTACTTGGCCTTTTCCCCTTATTGCTTTTAATACTCTTTCTTTGTTTTGTGCTTTTGGTGTTTTGACTATTATGTATCAGGTGGAATTTCTTTTCTGGTCCACTCTATTTGAAGTTCTATAGGCTTCTTGCATGTCCAGTGGCATCTCTTTCTTTAGGATAGGGAAGTGTTCTTCTATAATTTTGCTGAAGACATTTACTGCCCTTTAAGTTGGAGATCTTCACTCTCTTCTATACCTATTATCTTTAGGTTTAGTTTTCTAATTGGCTCCTGGATTTCCTGGATGTTTTGGTTTAGGAGATTTTTGAATTTTGCATTTCTTTTGACTGTTGTGTCAATGTTTTCTTTGGTATCTTCTGCACCTGAGAGTTTCTCTTCTATCTCTTGTATTCTGTTGGTGATGCTTGCATCTATGAGTCCTGATCTCTTTCCAAGGTTTTCTATCTCCAGTGTTTTCTCCCTTTGTGATTTGTTTGTTTTTTCGAATTCCATTTTTAGATCCTGGATGGTTGGTTCAATTCATTCACCTGTTTGACTGTGTTTCCTTGTAATTCTTTAAGGGATTTTTGTGTTTCCTGTATGTCCTGTGTGCTGTGGTACAGGATCAGCTCCCAGGGTAGACAGAAACTAGAAGGATCCTGTCACAGGCTGCAATCCAGTTACTGTGTCCTCAGGGTTCTAGGTGGGTCCCTCTGAGCAGAAGTGGTAGTCTTACCTGTGCACACAGGCTTGTCTGCCCTCCTGGGAGACCAGTTCTCTCCAGGAGGTATTTGGTTATGAAGCACTGTGGCACAAGATCACTACCAGTGAAGATGTTTCATGCATATTAGTAAAAGGTGTATGTTTTGAAACTAAACAGCAGTTGCTATGGTATACATTATCAACATTAAAAGTTTATTGAGAATTTGGCTCTCATTGTAAGTGGAGTATTTAAAGGTTCTAGAATTAATCAAAAATTGACTAACATAGTCAATTTTAGGCTACAAATGTCAAGAAGGCATGTGACAGCATAGTGTAAAGAGAAAAAGGGTATATTAATCTTTAAATAAACACAAAGTAAGGAAGATAAGAAAGAGTGAATATGAAGAATGTGAGAAAAAGAAAGCAATACAAGAAACAAAATTAAAGTCAAACATTAAGGAGTTTAGAAGCCACTTTTAGGAGGTTTGCCACTCAGAGGTGGCACTTTTAGGATGTGTGGTATTGTTGGATAGGCATGGACTTGCTGGAGGGAATGTCTCACTAATTGGTGGGGTTTGAGTTCTTTTTTTTTAATTAGTCCATTTTTATTAGATATTTTCTTTATTTCCATTTCAAATTTTATCCCCTTTCCTAGTTTTCCCTCCAAAAATCCCCTATCCTTCCCCCCTTCCCCTGTTCCCAAACCTACCCATGCCTGCTTCTTGGTCCTGGCATTTCCCTATACTGGGGCATAGAACCTTCACAGGAGCAAGGACCTCTCCTCCCATTGATGACCAACTAGGCCATCCTCTGCTACATATGCAGCTAGAGCCACGAGTCTCTCCATGTGCTTTTCTTTGATTGGTGGTTTAATCCCAGGTAGCTCTGGGGGTTACTGGTTAGTTCATATTGTTTTTCCTCCTATGGGGCTGCAAACCCCTTCAGCTCCTTAGGTACTTTCTCTAGCTCCTTCCTTGGGGACCCTGTGTTCCATCCAATGGATGACTGTGAGCATCTACTGTATTTATCAGGCACTGGCAGAACCTCTCAGGAGACAGCTACTTTTTAAGAGCACAAGCTAGGCCTATAGTCACTTTCAATTCTGCTGCCTGCTGATCACAATGTAGAAATCTCAGCTCCTTTTCCAGCACCTTGTCTGCCTGTGTGCAGCCATGTTTCCTTCCTTAATGATAGTGGGATCTGAAACTATAAGCCATTTCCAGTTAAACGTTTTCTTTTAAAGGAGGTTGCCATGGTCATGGTGTCTCTGCACACCACTAGAAACCCTAACTAAGGTACAGTTACACTGTTTATGTATTAAATGTCACTGATGTTCATATTTTTTTTTTGTATTGAGATTTCCACATGAGTTCCCATTGATGGACTCCTCTTTACTTTTATATGGTAGTCTTCAATGACTTCTGTTCTTGTAACTTGGAATAATGATCATCTTGAATAAGGTTATATTTACTGTCAAAGTGCTTTAAATTAAAGAACTATCTAATACAATATCCTTATAGGGCTTTTGTTTGTGACCACAGTTTTTCAACAGAGATTACCATGTCAAGAACAGAGTATATCAGAATTTCTCCAAATCTTGAAAGAATGGACAAACTCTGGCACTTCAAGCAGATGTGTAGGCATTCTAAGTTGTATTTATGCTTAGGCAATGGTGACTTTACAGGAATGATAGCACTACTATTATGTGGGTTGCTGCATTTGTACTGAAAGGTCTATGGAATGACTGAAGATATATTATCATGAAGATTAACAACTAAAATCACAGGTTTCAATATATGACACTGACACATCACTGCCAGATTTATCCTTCTCATGCAGTCTGCCCTGCTGTAGCCTTGAACATAGTAGAACATAAATTTAGATGTGGTATTGTCTTCTGTTACGTTTTCTTCTCTATTGCTACTTTGTGAATATTTGCCCTTAGGACTAACCTCTTCCACAGAAGAGAAGAGAACCTCTTCTCTTTCCCTACTGAATAATTGGGATTTATGTCTTTCCCTTTTTACTAAGTAAAAGTTCCCTCTAGGTTCAAGCAAGGCTATATTGTGACTGAAACTAAATTAATTCATCAGTAAATATACCTCAGGGACACAACAGTTCATTATACACTGTGCCCTGGGTTGGTCCCAGTTTCATGTGCAACAGAAGAAAAACGTAAAAGTGATTTTTAAAATAATATGGAGAAGGGGGGGGACTTTTGGGATAGCATTGGAAATGTAATTGAAGAAAATACGTAATAAAAAAAGAAAATAAATAATAATAATAATAATAATAATAATAATAATATGGAGAAACAGAAAGGGGAATTGAAAGGCTGGATGTCACTCAGTGAAGGAACTACCTGCCCAGGACACATAAAAATTCCTATCAATTAAAAAAGAACACAAGAATACTTTGTTTAGCTCTGTACCCCATTTTTAATAGGGTTATTTGGTTCTCTGGAGTCCAACTTCATGAGTTCATTGTATATATTGGATATGAGCCCTATATCTGATGTAGGGTTGGTAAAGATCTTTTCCCAATCCATTGGCTGCCATTTAGTACTATTGACAGTATTCTTTGCCTTATAGAAGCACTGAAATTTTAAGAGGTCCTCTTTGTTGATTTTTGATCTTAGAGAATAAGCCATTGCTTCAGGAAGTCCCCTCCCCATCCCCCACCCCACCCCCTGCCCATGTGTCCGAGGCTCTTCCCCACTTCCTCTTCTATTTCGGTGTGTTTGGTTTTAAGTGGAGGTCCTTGATCCACTTGGCCTTGAGCATTGTACAAGGAGATAAAAATGGATCAATTTGCATTCTTCCACACACAGACCTCCAACTGAACAAGTACCATTTATAAAAATGGTGTCTCTTTTTTCCACTAGATTTTTTTTAGATCCTTTGTCAAATATCAAGTGACCATAGGTATATGGGTTCATTTCCAGGTCTTCAGTACCAGTTGAGGAATATCAAATGGCTCAGAAGCACCTAAAGCAATGCTCAACATCCTTAGTCACCAGGAAAATAAAAACCACATCAAAACAACACTGAGATTCCACCTCACACCAGTCAGAATGGCTAAAATCGAAGCCTCAGGTGACAGCAGATGCTATCAAGGATGTGGAGAAAGAGAAACACCCCTCCATTGTTGGTCAGATTACAATCTGGTACAACCACTCTAGAAATCAGTCTGATGGTTACTCAGATAATTGGACATAGTATTACCTCAGGACCCATCTATACCTTTCCTGAGCATATATCCAAAGGATCCTCCAACATATAACAAGGACACATGCTCCACTATGTTCTTAGCAGTATTATTTCTAACAGCCAGAAGCTGTAAACAACCCAGATGTTCCTTAACAGAAGAATGGATACAGAAAATGTGGTATATTTACACAGTGGAGTTCTACTCAGCTATTAAAAATAATGAATTCATGATTTTTTTTTGGTTTTTCTTGAGACAGAATTTCTTTGTGTATCTCAGGATGTCCTAGAACTCACTTTGTAGACCATGCTGGCCTCGAACTCAGAAATCTGCCTGCCTCTGCCTCCCAAGTGCTGGGATTAAAGGCATGTGCCACCACTGCCCGGCAAATTCATGAAATTCTTAGGCAAATGGATAGAAGTAGAGAATATCATCCAGAGTGATGTAACCCAGACACAAAAGAAAACACATGTTATGTACTCATTGGTAAGTGAATACTATCCTAAAATCTAGGAATACCCAAGATACAACTCACAGACCATGTGAAACTCAAGAAGAAGTAAGAACAAAGTGTAGATGCTTCAGTCCTTCTTAGAAGGAGGAACAAACTATTCAAGGAATGAAATATGGATACAAAGCATGGAGTAGAGACTGAAGAAAAGGTCATTCAGAGACTGCCCCACCTGTGGATCCATCCCTTATACAGACTCTAAACCCATACACTACTGTAGATGCCAAGAAGTGTATGCTGACAGGAGCCTGATATACCTGTCCCCTGAGAGGCTATGCCAGAGCCTGGCAAATGCAGAGGCAGATGCTCAGAGCCAACCATTGGACTGAACACTGGGTCCCCAATGGAGGAGCTTGAGAAAGGACTGAAAGAGCTGAAGGGATTTGAAACCCATAGGAAGAACAACAATATCAAATAACCAGACCCACACAAACACAGCTCTCAGGAACTAAACCACCAACCAAAGATTACACATGGATGCACCCATGACTCCAGCCACATATGTAGCAGAAGATGGCCTTTTTAGACATCAATAGCAGGAGAGGACAGACTGTGATTAACGTCTGACAAACACATTGACTGTACTAACCAGATTTGTTAAGTATACAATACCCTGCCCATGGGATATTGATGGTAAAGTGGTGGGTCTGTCTGCAAACATGAGCATAGGAGGAATATAGGCTACTTTAGGTTTATCTTCACTTAGGAAGTGTTACTCTGTACAAACAATATGTAGACAGTGTTTGTACTACAGCAAGATCATCTCACTGAAGAGTAAATTTTGGCAGTCTATGGACCATGCAGAATTGATACATATTTGCTCTGAAGGCTTTTGGTTTGGTTTTCCAAACTGAGGTACAGGTAACATCCAAGAAATGAGGAATGTCTGAAACACCTCCTACAGTGTATGTGAGCATAAAGCTGTCAGTATGTTGAGTCTGAGACACTTGCCCAAGGTATAATTTTCTTATTGCCTGGGATGGCTGCTTACCCAGCTATGCACTTAAGTGTCCACAAGAAGTCTGAGATTCTTCTGAGAAGTCTGAGACCATACTAGGATTTACAAAGTCTGTGAATGGCTACATCCCTGGCCACAGAACTTCCCTCCAGGCAGCTCTATAAATGAGTTTTCAAGCATCTTCCTGTTAAATTCTTCTCTGAAGCTAGCTTGCTTTCCTCCTCCACACCTGGTATGTATTTAAGCTTTTTGTCTTCAGGTTGCAGCCTTCAGTGCCATGTCATACCTTCCACTGTCACTTTCCTGCCTAGGAACAGGAAGTCCACCTCCCTTTTAAACTTTGTATTTGAGGAGCAAGGGTATTTGCTCACCTTGCTTTGTCACTTTCCCTAGTCTGTGGAGTGTGCTAGGTTTTATTTCCTGTGCAGACAACTTCCCGTTTTCACCCACTCTTCCTTCCATGACAAGTTCCAAAGTGTACTATTTTCTTTCCAGTCCATGGAAGAGAAAGTTATTCGTGAGTGTCCCTATACCACCTTGGACCTGAATTTGAAATTTTATTTTATCAAATGTATGTTTCATTATATTAGCCACATTTCATTTGTTTGTTCTTCTCAAACACCATCTTTATTCCTTCCTTTCCCTTCACTTTTTTCATTTTTATGAAACATTTCATTTGTAAGTATTTATTATGGCATGATGTAATATTGTGTGTGTGTTGTTATTGGTGTTTTGTTGTCTATCTTACATGTACACACAGTGACCTACATTTGGAGCTGATTGGACTGTATTAGTGTGTCAGTTTACTATCTTTCACTTACTTTTCTATTTCTCTTCTTTTGTTTTTTTTCAGCTCATATTCTTCTTGTGATTTCCTCTTTCTGATACTTATGCTTAAGTAGAAAAAAAACATACATTATTACGGGCAATCCAGAGTCTCAGATTGTTATAAAAATATTCATGTTGACCATCTATGAGAGATCTCAGTGAGTCAGATCATCCTATTATTTTAGTTAAGTCTCTAGATATATGCCATACTTTCAAGTGGAACAGTAATATCTCTCAGTAAGGCAACTCCTAATTTGTATGTGGTATGGACTATGTTCCTGGCATAAGTTATTTAGTGTTTAGGAGTAAAACATCTCTAATCAGAATCTGTAGACCTATAATATCACTATAACCATTCACAGGGATGTATGCATTATAATGCTCAGATTTCTTCAAATACTACATCTTGGTTTGTTTTCCGTCTCTTGGTTTGTTTTAAAATCTATGCTAGACTAGAGTGAATAATATCTGTAATTTTTTGTAAGTCTCACTAGATTATGTTTAACAGTATTTTATTTTTGTTTCTCAGGAATATTTATACTTCCAGGATGTATTATTGGCCGTTTTCTGGGAGGTTATATTGTTGACAAATTGCAAATGAATATTAAGAACAAATTGAAATTTATAACGACAGCATCTGTTATATCAATTGTGCTTTTCCTATTACTGATTTCTGTGAAGTGTGAAACAGCAAAATTTCCTGGAATCAATGATGATTATGATGGGTAAATATATATTTGTAGGCTATATACTTTAGTCATAACTGAAGGGATATTTTCAATATTAATATCAGAAACTATATAATTAAATAACTTTGGAATATTAATCATACAAATAAAATACCAAATATGTTTTTCTTCTTATACGAGGAGTAGATATCTCATAGAGATTATTTGTTTATTATGCATTTATTAGTAATTTATGATCAAAACTAGAACTTTATGTTAAGGTGTTGAAAATGTAACAAATTTTACTAAAATATCTGTGACTTAATTTTACCTTGTGTTCTTGAACTGATGGGTCTATCTTGTAAACATCACAGAATAGATTTGATGTATATGTGAGCATGCGCATAAACACTTTAATGAAATATCCAAAGTTCAAAGGGCTTGGCATGAGTTCATATTAAATATTGGACAACATAAAAGTAACTGTAAACCAAAGGACTGGGAAAATGAAATGATAAAAGGGAATGATAGCACTTTGAACTACAATGGGGTAGCATATGCCAAACCACTGTTCAATAAATGATACTGGAGCTGACCACAGGCTATAAAATGTGATGTTAAAGTTACTTCTTTTTTTTTTAATTTAATGTTGGTTTTGTTTTGTTTTGTTTTGTTGTACATATTCATTTTATGTCCTGCTCACTGCTCGTCCTCCCCAAGTCACTCCATCCCACAGTCTTTACAACATCCCCCTTTCTCTTCTCCTCTGACCATCGGGCCCTCTCTTGGCACCCCTCCATCCCCCACCTTAGCATTACAAGTCTCTGTGAGGCTATGTAATTCTTCTCCCACAGAGGCAAGACATGGCAGCCCAGCTAGAAGAACATACCCCATGTATGGGCAACAGCGTTTGGGATAGCTCCTGTTCCAGTTGCTCCAGACCTACATGAAGACCAAGCTGCACATCTGCTACATATGTGCAGGGAGGCATAGGTCCAGCATGGGCATGTTCTTCGTTTGGTGATTTGTACTCAGAGAACCCCAAAGGTCGATGTTAGTTGATTCTGTTGGTCTTCCTACAGAGTCCATATCCCCTTCATGACCCACAATCCTTCCTCCTCTTATTCAATAAGAGTATTCAAGCTCCATCCATTCTTTAGCTGTGGGTGTCTGTATCTGTCTGAG
Organism: Mus musculus; assembly: GCF_000001635.26. Lineage (NCBI taxonomy): Eukaryota > Metazoa > Chordata > Mammalia > Rodentia > Muridae > Mus > Mus musculus. The sequence continues at coordinate 97,436,203 of NC_000067.6, forward strand.
TCAGCTACTGGGTAGAGCTTCTTTCAGGACAAAATGCTCCTGTCTCTAAGCATAACAGTATCATTAGTAGTGGTATGGATTGGTACTAGCCTATGGAGTGGGTTTGATGTTGGGCCATTCTCTCAGGCTTTGCTCCATTCCCCATGCCTTCAGTTCAGATATAGTTTGGTTGAATTTTTGGGTGTGTATTGCTGTCCCTATTCCTTCACTAGGGTTCCTGTATGGCTAGAGCATGTGGCCTCTTCAGCTTCCACATCCCCAAAGATGTGAGTCACAGCTAAAGTCACCCCATTGATTCATGGGCACCTTCCTTATACCAGGTCTCTGCCACATCCTGGACCTCCTTACCCGTGTCAGTTGCAGATTTCAGTTCATTTGCATGGTCATCTAGCCATCTCTCCTGTCTTTCCCCACACCTGATCCTGAACCCCCCATTACCATCCCTACCCCTCTTCCACCTAGTTCCCTCCCTCCATCTGCCTCTTTTCGCTATTTTATTCTCCATCTGAGTGAGATTCAAGCTTCCTCTCCTGGGTCTTCCTTCTTATTTAGCTTATTTCAGTCTGTGGAGTATAGCATGGTACATGTATTTTACAGCTAATATCCAAGTATAAGTGAATACGTTACCATGCATATCCTATTGAAACTGGAATACCTCACTCAGGATATTTCAAGTTCCATGCATTTGCCTGCAAGATTCATGGTGTCTTGTTTTTAATAGCTGAAGCATTTTCAATTGTGTAGACATACCACATTTTCTTTATCTATTTTTCAGGTGGTGGACATTTAGGATGTTTCTCTCTTCTGGCTATTATGAATAAAGCTGTTATGAAAACAGTCCAGCAAGTGACTTTGTGGGATGTTGGAGCACCATTTGGGTATATAATCAGGAGTGCTATTGCTGAGTCTTGAGGTAGAACTATTCCCAGTTTTCTGAGAAACCACCAAATTGATAGCTAAAGCGATTGTACAACTTTGTTCTCCCACCAGCAGTGAAGAAGTTTCCCCCTTGCTCCACATCCTTGCCAGCACTTACTACCTCTTGAGTTATTAATCTTTGCCATTGTGATGGTTGCATGATAGAACTTCAAGTGTTGTTTTGATATGCATTTCGCTGATGACTAAGAACTTTTAACATTACTTTAAATGTTTCTTGGTCATTCAAGATTCCTCTGTTGAGAACTTTTTATTTAGCTTTGTATACCCTTTTTTTAATTGGATTATTTGGGTTGTTGGTGTCTAACTTCTTAAATTCTTTGCAAATTTTGGATATTAGCCCTCAGTCAGGTATAGGGTTGAAGATCCTTTCTCAATATATAGTCTCCTGACATGTTCTATTGACAGTGTTCTTGCCTCACAAAAGCTTTGCCATTTCATGAGGTCTAATTTATCAAATTTTAATATTACAGTCTGAGAAGTTTTTGTTCAGTTCAGGAAATTTTCTCTTGTCCCAACCCTCTGTACCTATCTCTCACCCACCCCAGTACCTGATCCTATCCCCTCTTTTTTTCCCTCCCCCTCCTCTCTTCTTTCCAAGTCCCCCTGCCTCCACCTCCTGAGATTATCCTGTTCCTCTATGCAGGAATGAAGCATCCAAACCCTGGTTGTCCTTCCACCTAAACTCCATATGATCTGTGGGTTATATTGTGGGTATTTTCAGCATTTAGGCTAATATCTTCTTATCAAGTGAGTACATACCATGTGACATTTTATGTCTGGGTTACCTCAGTCAGGATGATACTTTCTATTTCCATACATTTGCCTGCAAATACCATGAAGTCATTTTTTAAAAAATAGCTGAATAGTACTTCATTGTGTGAATATACCACATTTTCTGTATCCATTATTTTCTTGAGGGACATTCTTTTGTTTCCAGCTTCTGGCAATTATAAATCAGGCTGGTGATAGTGGAGCATCTTTTGTGTTTTTGCCTAGTAGCGATATAACTGGGTCATCAGGTAGAACTATTTGTAATTCTCTGAGAAACGGCCAGATTGATTTCTACAGCGGTTTTACCAGCTTGCAGCCTGACCAGCAATGGAGAATTGTTCTTGCTCCACATCCTAGCCAGCATCTGCTGTTGCCTGTATTTTTGATCTTATCCATTCTGACTAGTGTGAGGTGGAATCTCAGGATCGTTTTGATTTGCATTTACCTGACAACTAAGGATATTGAAATTTTTTTCAAGTGCTTCTCAGCCATTTGAGATTCTGTAGTTTTAGAATTCTCTGTACCCCGTTTAGCTCTGTACCCCATTTTTAATATGGTTATTTGGTTCTCTGGAGTCTAAATTCTTCAGTTCTTTGTGTATCTGTTTTTATGTTGAGATCCTTGAACCACTTGGACTTGAGTTTTGTGTAGAATAATAAATATCTGTCTATTTGTATTGTTTTTAAATATAGACATCTAGTTAGAGCAGCACCAATTATAGAACTTGCTTTCATAATTCGTTTATATGGTTTTGGATTCTTTTTCAAAAATCAAGTATCCATAGGTATGTTGGTTTATATTTGAAGCTTGGATTTCATTTTGTTGACCAGCATGTCTGTTTCTGTACCATTAACAAGCAATTTTCATCACTATTGCTCTGTAGTACAGCTTGAGGGCATTATAGTACTGCAGAGGCAATTCATCTGGAAGTTCTTTTATTGTTCAGGATTGTTTTGGCTATCCTGGGTTTTTTTTTCCATATGAAGTTGAGAGTTGCTCTTTCAATGTCTATTAAAAGGTGTGTTGAGATTTTGATGGAGATTGCATTTAATCTGAAGATTGCTTTTGGTAAGATTGGTATTTTCACTATGGGGATCCTACCCATTCAAAATTATGGGAGATCTTTCTGTTTTATGATATTTTCTTGCTTCTTTCTTCAGAGATGTGAAGTTCTTGTCATACAGATCCTACACTTAATATGTTACAGTTACATCAAAATATTTTACATTATTCATGACTATTGTAAAGGATTTTGTTTCTGTACTTTCTTGACCAATTTATCATATGTATAAAGAAGGGCTGCTAAACTCTTGGAGTCAAGGACTCTGCTGAAAACTAAGCCACAGAGTGTAAAAGAGACATTGGAAAATATACAAAAGACATGTTTCTGATCATAATCAACATTTAAGAGTGGTATATTAATAATGAGAAATGACATACCAAAAAATGGACAAATAATTTGAAACCATTTCATCAAAAGTGAGTACATGAACATGGAAAATATGCAGATAGAAATTAATTCACTCCCATTAGTCATCAGGAAGCTGTCCCATATCAGAACGTGTAAATTAATGAAATTGTACCACTACAAAATAATGTGGAGAACAGCTGAAGCTCCTACATACTGCTAGCAAATTTCAACCAGGAATTGAAGATATCCTTGCAGGTGTCATGAAATTAGAGAAATGAGCCACAAAGAGGTTAGAGTAAAATTGCAGTTCCGGTTGACCTTGTCAACTCGGATCAAATTCTGGGGAGTCTGATGCCATTTTGTCTCTTCTCAAATTTTGTCCTCAAACTACTCATATGCCAGCCTTTACAACACCTGTTCACTGAACTCGAGTACATCACAATAAGTTTTACCATTCACTATACCCTTTTTATATTCACAATTCTTCTTCAGGATTCTCTTTCTCTCAAGCTAGGGCAGTTTCTGTTCTTAGTGCATCTCTGTCTTTCATGTGTGAATTTATACATGAAGTCAGTTAATATAAGGCTTCAATCTTTCCACTGTGTTTTCTTTCAAACTTTAATCAGGTGCCTCCAGAAAGCAACCTAAAGAGAAGGTTCAAATTCTCAGTAGTGATAAGCCGATAAGATGATATCCAAATCGATTTTGCCCCAATAACATAAATTTTGTTGGTTTAGTTTATGTACCACAAAACCTAAGTACTAACTTAAACTTTGATTTGAAGAGCCATGGAACAGAATGTCCTCAATAAACTGAATGACCTGACCTCTGTACATTTAATCAGCATCAGCTTAATTGATTTACCTCTTACTTTTAACTGTTCCTGTATGTGAAGTAGAGCTCTGTTGATAATTTTCTTTCATGAAGACACTGACACTGAATTATTCTTGATATGAGGGGAAATTTTCTCATGAAATCACCTTTGGTATTGAATTATTCCTGCTTTGATGGAAAAAGAACAAATAAAAAACAAACAAAAGACAAAGCTCATGTTGCAGGTGCTGAGCTCTACCTACCATCGATTGAAACTCAGGTGTTGCTGCTCTGCACTACTGGGCTCTGACAGGAAGGGCTGACAGGAGGAAGGCAGCAGAGCTTTGAGTTCTGGTCAGATCATGAGGTGGATGATCCTTAAACCTGTGAAGCTGGCCTGGAGGTTTGAGAGCTTTGGAGACCATTCTGCATGCCTTGCCAATGTGTACCCAGCAGAAAATAATATAATCTATCCATCTATCCATCTATCTATCTATCTATCTATCTATCTATCTATCTATATCTATATCATCAATCTGAGTTTACAAAAAAAATTTGATAGGGATTGTTTTCTCTCTCATGGGCTACTTTATCATTCATTATAGCTCTGAATGTTTTGGTCTTCTGGATCTTAAAAACGGTTTCAATAATTGTACAAAATGCTTTGTCACAAAGACTGAGAAGTTAGTACCATGTTAGTACCACTCTTTCAAGAGTGGAGAACATTTTTCTGTGAGAGCTTCAAGTTTCCTAAAACCCGAAAATCAATTTAAAATAATTTTTCTTACATTCTCAAAGGATCTTGTGCTTTGTGTTTTGGCCCACTTGAGGAGGACTTTGTAGATGTCACAGCAGGGAGAAAAATGAACTCTTAATAAGTCAGAATGAAAACTTGGTACAGATTGACTTCAACAACCTGAAGCAAACTTCAGGAGGTCTAATGTCAGGCTGTTTAATATTAAAACACAGCATTTTTGGGGAAAGTTTTTGGTGTAATAAAGTGCCCAGTGAACAAAGAAGCATAATTCCATTGAAACTCAACTCAAGGTCTCTATCAATTATCCCATGAAGATGGATTCTAGTGATAGACTTCCAGTACTAGCTTCTGGATGGATATAAGGAAGGATCTAGTCTAGTCATGATCATATATACACTTGATAGATTGTATTGGATACTAATCACCTCTGGTCTTGGTTGTGGGAGCTTTGGGGAACTGATGGCTATACAGGCAATATAAGGACCATTTAGATTACCTTTAGCTCTGGCTGAGAGAGCTAATTATGGTCTTCCCCAAAAGATAATGTAGATCAAATGGATATTAGTCACTTCCAATTTGAAGATTTCTGGGTAAGAGGAAAGGTAATATGTCCAATCCTTTGAGAGAAAAATCTGTGTGTTTAATATGTCTGGTTTCCCTGGTGATTTATGGTCACAAGAACTTTTGTGCTCCTAACAGTAAACCACTTTGGAAAAGTGACAGTTTTTTGAAAAAAAAATTGAATAGGTAGCTAGAGAGGTGGTTTAGTGTTTAAAAGCACTTTGTATCATTCTGGAGGTCCAGGTTTGGTTTCAAATATCCACATGGAAGATCATAACTGTATTATCTCAAGTCCAAATAGATCCAATGGCTTCCCTTTGCTTCCATGGGTGCTGCACTCACATGGTACATATACATATATTTGAGCAAAGCACATGCACATAAAATAATCCTAATATGGTTAGATTAACAACTTTCATACTATTTAAGTATTCTACTTTTACTACATAAGACTCATGAAAATGTATGTCCTTATAATAACAAAGGACATTACTGCCAAAGAAGCAATGAAAATATAAGTATCGTGTGATTACTTTTTATAAAATCCCAACAGATGAACAGGAATGGAGTACTAATAAGTTATAATGTGTAAGTAATTAAGTAGTAAAGTGATAAAGTAAATCTTTGAAAGGGGGAGGGTGTCAGCCCATTTTAGGTGATTATGATTTTGTTTGTTAAATGCTCTGGTGAAAATTTTATTACAGCATAAAAATAATTCAAATGGTACATATTTCAAGATTTATTTATGTTCAGTTTATGTGACTGAGTATTCACCAGCATGTTTATTTATGCACCATATGTATGCCTCCTGTCTAGCAAGACCATAAGAGGGCATCAGACTCCCTGGAATTGGAGTTATAGATGGTGTGAACTGGCATGTGCATGTTGGGAATGGGATTTTGCTCCTCTGAAAGACCAGGATATATTCTTAAGAACTAAGTCATTGCTCCAGGTCTATCAATTGGTACATTCATGTGTGTTTATTATGTTTCTATACCTTAGTAAATATTTGAAAAAAATCAAAATGTATATTTATGAATTGTGTAGATACCTTGATGTACACATTAACAATTTAAATAATGGTATTATAATTGTGTTTAATCTCAACGTCACAGATTTGGTATGGTTGGAAGCCTAAAAGCTCCATGCAATGAGAAATGTGGTTGTACAACTTCTGCCTATAATTCTGTATGTGGACGAGATGACAAACAATATTTCTCTCCCTGCTTTGCAGGGTGCCATGCTTCTAAACGCCTAAGGAAAGAAAAGGTAGAGATCTTCTTGTTGTTTCTTCTCCTCTAGTAAAATTCACAATTTGCACATGGTGTCTAGACTTTACATGTAGGTCTCTAAAATTTTGCTTAGTTTTCCTTGCTTTTAATTTTAACCACATGGAAATAAAACCTAATTTTTGTTTACCAAATTCCCCTTCAGCAGCATTCACTGAAGTTTGATCACAATCTTTCACACAACAACAGCTTGCCCGGTGTTATCCTGTGAGTCACCTTTCTTTCAAATGTCCCTTCAGCTGCGATTCAAAATGCCTACTCTACATTTTACTGATATTTCCTATTTTGCTCCACTGCAAGTCAGATATGGAGATGACTTTTTAAAATGGAGGTTTGCAAAGCCAGTGCTCTACTACTGAGCTACATCCCCACCCAGTTCCCAATTTTTTTGATTCTGCACCAGAACTTACTATATATATCTGACATTATAGAAAACTACAAGCTATAGAGAACTCACATAAATGGGAGAAATATAAATTAAGTGAATTGAATGTGCTCAAAACTCATTACTTATCTCATGGCAGTGACTTGAACCTTCTTTCTTCCAGTAATTCTGACACTACTCAAAACTAATTTCTTTTTTCTTAGTCCTTGTTCTGTTGTAGAGAGCAATTGCCTATTCTACCACTTATATAAATTTATGAGGCACTATTATTTTAATTTTGTGTGTATGCATAGTTTGATGTATGTACCTGGTTTGTGTGTGTGTGTGTGTGTGTGTGTGTGTGTGTGTGTGGTTTTGTGTATGTGTGCACATGTTAAGGATGCCTGCTTATGCATAATGGTATTTGATCAGATACCATATCCTCCATTACTAGCAGTTGCCACTAAGGTCATCCTCACAGATTCCAATAATCCTCCACTGGACTATTTCAATAACACCCCCAATGCTCCCGATTTTTAGTTTTGTCTCGCCAAAACTCTTCTTTCACTCCCTTCCCATCTGATTCCTCTTGATCCTGTCTTCTTCTACAGGCAGTTTACAAACAAGTATCTTTTCTTTCTCCTTCCCAAGGAGATCAATGAATCTGTGTTAGAGTTCCAATTTTATCTAAACTTTTAAGGTCTGTGAATTGTAGCTTGATTGTCATTTACTTAATGCTAATATCCACTTATAAATTAGTACACAACATGCTTCTCCATCTTGTATAGGTTACCTCACACATGTATTTTTAGTACTTTTCATTTGCCAACAAATTTCATGATGTCACCTTTTTTAACTGCTGAGAAATACATACTCCATTGTGTAAATGTGCCACATATCCTTTATTCTGTTGAGTATTAACTAGCTTAGTTGCAATATCTGGCTATTATGTATAAACCCACAATGAACATAGTTGAGCAATTTTCCCTGTGGTAGGCTGGAGCATCCTTTTTGTATTATTCCTTTTAGTGATTGGGAGAGATGAAATTTCATAGTTGTTTTGATATGCATTTCCCCAATGGCTAAGAATCTTGAACATTTCTTTATGTATATCTCAGCCGTTCGAGATTCCTTTACTGAAAATTATCTGTTTAGATGTGTACAACATTTTTAATTGAATTATTTTGGTTTTTAAACCTAATTGAGTATCTTATGTATTTTGAATAGTAGAACTTTATTAGATGTGGAGTTAATAAAAAATCTCTTAAAATTCTGTAGGCTTCTACTTTTTGGTTTCCGTTTTCATACACAAATGTTTTGGTTACCTGAGGTGCCATTTATTAACTGATGATCTAAGTGTCCACACTATCAGTGTTCGGTTCAGAATGTCGTCTCCTGTATCAATGCATTCAAGGATGTTCCATTTTTCTTTTATCAGATGTAATGTGTCTTGGTTTATGTATGGATCTTTGATCCACTTGGAACATTCATTGATGGTTCTTTGATTTTTCCAGTGTGTATTTCTGGCTACTGTGTCAAAAATAAGGTTTTTGTAATTGTTTGGATTCATGTCTGGGTCTTCAATTTGATTCCATTGATCAATGGGTCTTTCTTATACCAAAAGCATACAGTTTATGTTTCTATAGCTCTGTAGTACAATTAAAATCATAGATAGAGCTACCTCCAGTAGTTCCTTCATTTTTTAGGACTATTATAGCTATACTCTGTTGGTTTTTTTTTCCATTTTTTATTAGGTATTTAGCTCATTTACATTTCCAATGCTATACCAAAAGTCCCCCATAACCCCCCTACTCCCCTACCCACCCACTCCCCCTTTTTGGCCCTGGCATTCCCCTGTACTGGGGCATATAAAGTTTGCAAGTCCAATGGGCCTCTCTTTGCAGTGATGGCCGACTAGGCCATCTTTTGATACATATGCAGCTAGAGACAAGAGCTCCGGGGTACTGCTTAGTTCATATTGTTGTTCCACCTATAGGGTTGTAGTTCACTTTAGTTCCTTGGGTGCTTTCTCTAGTTCCTCCATTGGGGGCCCTGTGGTCCATTCAATAGCTGACTGTGAGCATCCTCTTCTGTGTTTGCTAGGCCCTGGCATAGTCTCACAAGAGACAGCTATATCTGGGTCCTTTCAGCAATATCTTGCTAGTGTATACAATGGTGTCAGCGTTTGGAAGCTGATCATGGGATGGATCTCTGGATATGGCAATCACTAGATAGTCCATCCTTTCGTCACACTTCCAGATTTTGTCTCTGTAACTCCTTCCATGGGTGTTTTGTTTCCTATTCTAAGAAGGGGCAAAGTGTCCACACTTTAGTCTTCGTTCTCTTGAGTTTAATGTTTTTAGCAAATTATATCTTATATCTTGGGTATCCTAAGTTTCTGGGCTAATATCCACTTATCAGTGAGTACATATTGTGAGAGTTCCTTTGTGATTGGGTTACCTCACTCAGGATGATGCCCTCCAGGTCCATCCATTTGGCTAGGAATTTCATAAATTCATTCTTTTTAATAGCTGAGTAGTACTCCATTGTGTAAATGTACCACATTTTATTGTATCCATTCCTCTGTTGAGGGGCATCTGGGTTCTTTCCAGCTTCTGGCTATTATAAATAAGGCTGCTATGAACATAGTGGAGCATGTGTCCTTCTTATCAGTTGGGGCATCTTCTGGATATATGCCCAGAAAAGGTATTGCTGGATCTTCGGGTAGTACTATGTCCAATTTTCTGAGGAACCAGCAGACTGATTTCCAGAGTGGTCATACAAGCTTGCAATCCCACCAACAATGGGGGAGTGTTCCCCTTTCTCCACATCCTCACCAGCATCTGCTGTCACCTGAATTTTTCATCTTAGCCATTCTGACTGGTGTGAGGTGGAATCTCAGGGTTGTTTTGATTTGCATTTCCCTGATGATTAAAGATGTTGAACATTTTTTCAGGTGCTTCTCTGCCCTTCGGTATTCCTCGGGTGAGAAATCTTTGTTCAGTTCTGAGCCACATTTTTTAATGGGGTTATTTGATTTTATGGAGTCTACCTTCTTGAGTTCTTTATATATATATTGGATATTAGTCCCCTGTCCGATTTGGGATAGGTAAAGATCCTTTCCCAATCTGTTGGTGGTCTTTTTGTTTTATTGACGGTGTCTTTTGCCTTGCAGAAGCTTTGCAATTTTATGAGGTCCCATTTATCGATTCTCGATTTTACAGCACAAGCCATTGCTGTTCTATTCAGGAATTTTTCCCCTGTACCCATATCTTCGAGGCTTTTCCCTACTTTCTCCTCTATAAGTTTCAGTGTCTCTGGTTTTATGTGGAGATCCTTAATCCACTTAGATTTGACCTTAGTACAAGGAGATAGAACTGGATCAATTCGAAATCTTCTACATGATAACAGCCAGTTGTGCCAGCACCATTTGTTGAAAATGCTGTCTTTTTTCCACTGGATGGTTTTAGCTCCCTTGTCAAAGATCAAGTGACCAGAGGTGTGTGGGTTCATCTCTGGGTCTTCAATTCTATTCCCTTGATCTACTTGTCTGTCATTATACCAGTACCATGCAGTTTTTATCACAATTGCTCTGTAGTACATCTTTCGGTCAGGCATGGTGATTCCACCAGAGGTTCTTTTATCCTTGAGAAGAGTTTTTGCTATCCTAGGTTTTTTGTTATTTCAGATGAATCTGCCGATTGCCCTTTCTAATTCGTTGAAGAATTGAGTTGGAATTTTGATGGGGATTGCATTGAATCTGTAGATTGCTTTTGGCAAGATAGCCATTTTTACTATATTGATCCTGCCGATCCATGAGCATGGGAGATCTTTCCATCTTCTGAGATCTTCTTTAATTTCTTTCTTCAGAGACATGAAATTCTTTTCATACAGATCTTTCACTTCCTTTGTTAGAGTCATGCCTAGGTATTTTATATTATTTGTGGCTATTGAGAAGGGTGTTGTTTCCCTAATTTCTTTCTCAGCCTGTTTATTCTTTGTGTAGAGAAAGGCCATTGACTTGTTTGAGTTAATTTTATATCCAGCTACTTCACTGAAGCTGTTTATCATGCTTAGGAGTTCTGTGGTGGAATTTTTAGGGTCACCTATATATACTATCATATCATCTGCAAAAAGTCATATTTTGACTTCTTAATATCAATGGACTCAACTCCCCAATAAAAAGACATAGACTAACAGACTGGCTGCACAAACAGGGCCCAACATTTTGCTGCTTACAGGAAACACATCTCTGGGAAAAAGATAGACACTACCTCAGAATGAAAGGCTGGAAAACAATTTTCCAAGCAAATTGTCTGAAGAAACAAGCTGGAGTAGCCATTCTAATATCTAATAAAATCGACTTCGAACCCGAAGTTATCAAAAAAGACAAGGAGGGACACTTCATACTCATCAAAGGTAAAATCCTCCAAGAGGAACTCTCAATTCTGAATATCTATGCTCCAAATACAAGGGCAGCCACATTCATTAAAGAAACTTTAGTAAAGCTCAAAGCACACATTGCACCTCACACAATAATAGTGGGGGACTTCAACACACCACTTTTACCAATGGACAGATCATGGAAACAGAAACTAAACAGGGACACAGTGAAACTAACAGAAGTTATGAAAAAAAAATGGATCTAACAGATATCTACAAAACATTTTATCCTAAAACAAAGGATATACCTTCTTCTCAGCTCCTCAGGTTACCTCCAAAACTGACCATATAATTGGTCACAAAGCAGGCCTCAACAGATACAAAAATATTGAAATTGTCCCATGCATCCTATCATATCACCATGGACTAAGGCTGATCTTCAATAACAAAAAAAATAATAGAAAGCCAACATTCACGTGGAAACTGAACAACACTCTTCTCAATGATACTTTGGTTAAGGAAGAAATAAGGAAAGAAATTAAAGACTTTTTAGAGTTTAATGAAAATGAAGCCACAATGTACCCAAACTTATGGGACAAAATGAAAGAATTTCTAAGAGGAAAACTCATAGCTCTGAGTGCCTCCAAAAAGAAACTAGAGAGAGCACACACTAGCAGCTTGACAACACACCTAAAAGCTCTAGAACAAAAGGAAGCAAATTCACCCAAGAGGAGTAGACAACAGGAAATAATCAAACTCAGGGGCAAAATCAAACAAGTAGAAACAGGAAGAACTATGCAGAGAATCAACCAAATGAGGAGCTGGTTCTTTGAGAAAATCAAGAAGATATATAAACACTTAGCCAGACAAACTAAAGGGCACAGGGATAGCATCCTAATTAACAAAATCAGAAATGAAAGGGGAGAAATAACAACAGATCCTGAAGAAATCCAAAACAACATCAGATCCTTCTACAAAAGGCTATACTCAACAAAACTGGAGAACCTGGATGAAATGGATAAAATTTTAGACAGATACCAGGTACCAAAGTTAAAACAGGATCAGGTTAATAATTTAAACAGTCCAAATGCCCTAAAAAAAATAGAAGCAGTCATTAATAGTCTCCCAACCAAAAAAAGCCCAGTATCACATGGGTTTAGTGCGGAGTTCTATCAGACCTTCAAAGAAGATCTAATTCTAGTTCTTCACAAACTATTCCACAAAATAGAAGCAGAATGTACTCTACCCAACTCATTCTATGAAGCCACAATTACTCTGATACCTAAACCACATAAAGACCCAACTAAGATAGAGAACTTCAGACCAATTTCCCTTATGAATATCGATGCAAAAATACTCAATAAAATTCTCGCTAACCGAATCTAAGAACACATCAATATGATCATCCATCCTGACCAAGTAGGTTTCATTCCAGGGATTCAGGTATGGTTTAATATATGGAAATCCATCAACATAAAACATTATATAAACAAACTCAAAAAGCTGGAAGCAATCCCACTAAAATCAGGGATGAGACAACAAATTAGAAAGAGAAATCTGCAAATTTATCTGGAACAACAAAAAAACCTAGCATAGCAAAAACTCTTCTCAAGGATAAAAGAACTTCTGGTGGAATCACCAGGCCTGACCTAAAGCTGTACTACAGAGCAATTGTGATTAAAAACTTTATGGTACTGGTATAGCAACAGACACGTAGTCCAATGGAATAGAATTGAAGACCTAGAAATGATCCCACACACCTATGGTCACTTGATGTTGACAAGGGAGCTAAAACCATCCAGTGGAAAAAAGACAGCATTTTCAACAAATGCTGCTGGCACAACTGGTGATTATCATGTAGAAGAATGGTAATTGACCCATTCCTATTTCCTTGTATTAAGGTCAAAAATAAGTGGATTAAAACCAGAGACACTGAAACTTATAGAGGAGAAAGTAGGGAAATTTTTACCTTGAAGATAATGGCACAGGGGAAAATTTCTTGAATAGAACAGCAATGGCTTGTACTATAATATCTAGAATTGACAAATGGGACCTCATAAAATTGCAAAGCTTCTGCAAGGCAAAAGACACTGTCAATAAGACAAAAAGACCACCAACAGATTGGGAAAGGATCTTTACCTATCCCAAATCAGACAGGGGACTAATATCCAATATATATAAAGAACTCAAGAAGGTAGACTCCATAAAATCAAATAACCCCATTAAAAAATGTGGCTCAGAACTGAACAAAGATTTCTCACCCGAGGAATACCGAAGGGCAGAGAAGCACCTGAAAAAATGTTCAACATCTTTAATCATCAGGGAAATGCAAATTAAAACAACCCAGAGATTCCACCTCACACCAGTCAGAATGGCTAAGATCAAAAATTCAGGTGACAGCAGATGCTGGTGAGGATGTGGAGAAAGAGGAACACACCTCCATTGTTGGAGGGATTGCAAGCTTGTACAACCACTCTGGAAATCAGTCTGACAGTTCCTTAGAAAATTGGACATAGTACTACAGGAGGATCCCTCAATACCTCTCCTGGGCATATATCCAGAAGAGGTTCCAACCGGTAAGAAGGACACAAGCTCCACTATGTTCATAGCAGCATTATTTATAATAGCCAGAAGCTGGAAAGAACCCAGATGCCCCTCAACAGAGGAATGGATACAGAAAATGTGGTACATTTACACAATGGAGTACTACTCAGCTATTAAAAAGAATGAATTTATGAAATTCCTAGGCAAATGAATGGACCTGGAGGGCATCATCCTGAGTGAGGTAACTCAATCATGAAAGAACTCACATGATATATACTGACTGATAAGTGGATATTAGCCCAGATACTTAGAATACCCAAGATATAAGATACAATTTGCAAAACACATGAAGCTCAGGAAGAATGAAGACCAAGGTGTGGATACTTTGCCCCAGCTTGGACATGGGAGTAAGGCACCTATGGAAGTATGTACAGAGACAAAGTTTGAAGCTGAGATGAAAGGATGTACCATCTAAAGGCTGCCATACCCGGGGATCCATCCAAAATCAGATTCCAAACACTGACACCATTGCATACACTAGAAAGATTTTGCCGAAAGGACCCAGAAATAGCTGTGTCTTGTGAGGCTATGCAGGGGCCTAGCAAACACAGAAGTGGATGCTCACAGTCATCTATTGGATGGATCACAGGGCCCCCAATGGAGGAGCTGGAGGAAGTACCTAGGGAGCTGGGGGGATCTGCAACCCTATAGGTGGAACAACAATATGAACTAACCAGTACCCCCCCCCCCCAGAGCTCATGTCTCTAGCTGCATATGGATCAGAAGATGGCCTGGTCGGCCATCAGTGGAATGAGAGGCCCATTGGTCATGCAGACTTTATTTGCCTCAGTACAGGGGAACGCCAGTAGTTCTTCTCAAACTATTCCACAAAATAGAAACAGAAGGTACTCTACCCAATTCATTCTACAAAGCCACAATTACTCTGATACCTAAACCACATAAAGACCCAACAAAGATAGAGAAATTCTGACCAATTTCCCTTATGAATATCGATGCAAATATACTCAATAAAATTCTTGCTAACTGAATCAAAGAACACATAAAAATAATCATGCATCATGACCAAATAGGCTTCATTCCAGGGATGCAGGGATGGTTTACCCAAACCTATGGGACACAATGAAAACATTTCTAAGAGGGAAACTCATAGCTCTGAGTGCCTCCAAGAAGAAACTGGAGAAAGCACACACTAGCAGCTTGACAACACATCTAAAAGCTCTAGAAAAAAAGGATTCACCCAAGAGGAGTAGACGGCAGTAAATAATCAAACTCAGGGGTGAAATCAACCAAGTGGAAACAAGAAGAACTATTCAAAGAATTAACCAAACGAGGAGTTGGTTCTTTGAGAAAATCAACAAGATAGATAAACCCTTAGCTAGACTCACTAGAGGGCACAGGGACAAAATCCTAATTAACAAAATAAGAACTGAAAAGGGAGACATAACAGATCCTGAAGAAATCCAAAACACCATCAGATCCTTCTACAAAAGGCTATACTCAACAGAACTGGAAATCCTAGACAAAATGGACAAATTTCTGGACAGATACCAGGTACCAAAGTTAAATCAGGATCAAGTTAACTATCTAAACAGTCACATATCCCCTAAAGAAATAGAAGCAGTTATTAATCGTCTCCCAGCCAAAAAAAGCCCAGGACCAGACGGGTTTAGTGCAGAATTTTATCAGATCTTCAAAGAAGATCTAATTCCAATTCTGCATAAACTATTTCACAAAATAGAAGTAGAAGGTACTCTACCCAACTCATTCTATGAAGCCACAATTACTCTGATACCTAAGCCACAGAAAGATCCAACAAAGATAGAGAACTTCAGACCAATTTCTCTTATGAATATCGATGCAAAAATCCTCAATAAAATTCTCACTAACCAAATCCAAGAACACATTAAAGCAATCATCCATCCTGACCAAATAGGTTTTATTCCAGGGATGCAGGGATGCTTTAATATATGAAAATCCATCAATGTAATCCATTATATAAACAAACTCAAAGACAAAAACCACATGATCATCTCATTAGATGCAGAAAAAGCATTTGACAAGATCCAAAACCCATTCATGATAAAAGTCTTGGAAAGATCAGGAATTCAAGGCCCATACCTAAACATGATAAAAGCAATCTACAGCAAACCAGTAGCCAACATCAAAGTAAATGGAGAGAAGCTGGAAACAATCCCATTAAAATCAGGGACTAGAAAAGGCTGCCCATTTTCTCCTTCCTCTTCAACATAGTACTTGAAGTATTAGCCAGAGCAATTCGACAACAAAAGGAGATCAAGGGGATACAAACTGGAAAAGAGGAAGTCAAAATATGACTTTTTGCAGATGATATGATAGTATATATAAGTGACCCTAAAAATTCCACCAGAGAACTCCTAAACCTGATAAACAGCTCGGTGAAGTAGCTGGATATAAAATTAACTCAAACAAGTAAATGGCCTTTCTCTACACAAAGAATAAACAGGCTGAGAAAGAAATTAGGGAAACAACACCCTTCTCAATAGCCACAAATAATATAAAATATCTTGGCGTGACTCTAACTAAGGAAGTGAAAGATCTGTATGATAAAAACTTCAAATCTCTGAAGAAAGAAATTAAAGAAGATCTCAGAAGATGGAAAGATCTCCCATGCTCATAGATTGGCAGGATCAACATTGTTAAAATGGCTATCTTGCCAAAAGCAATCTACAGATTCAATGCAATCCCCATCAAAATTCCAACTCAATTCTTCAACAGATTAGAAAAAGCAATCTGCAAATTCATCTGGAATAACAAAAAACCTAGGATAGCAAAAACTCTTCTCAAGGATAAAAGAACCTCTGGTGGAATCACCATGCCTGACCGAAAGATGTACTACAGAGCAATTGTGATAAAAACTGCATGGTACTGGTATAATGACAGACAAGTAGACCAATGGAATAGAATTGAAGACCCAGAAATGAACCCACACACCTATGGTCACTTGATCTTTGACAAGGGAGCTAAAACCATCCAGTGGAAGAAAGACAGCATTTTCAACAAATGGTGCTGGCACAACTGGTTGTTAACATGTAGAAGAATGCGAATCAATCCATACCTATCTCCTTGAACTAAGGTCAAATCTAAGTGGATCAAGGAACTTCACATAAAACCAGAGACACTGAAACTTATAGAGGAGAAAGTGGGGAAAAGCCTCGAAGATATGGGCACAGGGGAAAATTTTCTGAATAGAACAGCAATGGCTTGTGCTGTAAGATCGAGAATTGACAAATGGGACCTCATGAAACTCCAAAGCTTCTGCAAGGCAAAAGACACCGTCAATAAGACAAAAAGACCACCAACAGATTGGGAAAGGAACTTTACCTATCCTAAATCAGATAGGGTACTAATATCCAACATATATAAAGAACTCAAGAAGGTAGACTTCAGAAAATCAAATAACCCCATTAAAAAATGGGGCTCAGACCTGAACAAAGAATTCTCACCTGAGGAGTACCGAATTGCAGAGAAGCACCTGAAAAAATGTTCAACATCCTTAATCATCAGGGAAATGCAAATCAAAACAACCCTGAGATTCCACCTCACACCAGTCAGAATGGCTAAGATCAAAAATTCAGGTGACAGCAGATGCTGGTGAGGATGTGGAGAAAGAGGAACACTCCTCCATTGTTGGTGGGATTGCAGGCTTTTACAACCACTCTGGAAATCAGTCTGGCGGTTCCTCAGAAAATTGGACATAGTAATACGGGAGGATCCCGCAATACCTCTCCTGGGCATATATCCAGAAGATGTCCCAACCGGTAAGTAGGACACATGCTCCACTATGTTCATAGCAGCCTTATTTATAATAGCCAGAAGCTGGAAAGAACCCAGATGCCCCTCAACAGAGGAATGGATACAGAAAATGTGGTACATTTACACAATGGAGTACTACTCAGCTATTAAAAAGAATGAATTTATGAAATTCCTAGCCAAATGGATGGACCTGGAGGGCATCATCCTGAGTGAGGTAACACATTCACAAAGGAACTCACACAATATGTACTCACTGATAAGTGGATATTAGCCCAAAACCTAGGATACCCAAGATATAAGATACAATTTGCTAAACACATGAAACTCAAGAAGAATGAAGACTGAAGTGTGGACACTATTCCTCTCCTTAGAATTGGGAACAAAACACCCATGGAAAGATTTACAGAGACAAAGATTGGAGCTGAGACTAAAGGATGGACCATCTAGAGACTGCCATATCCAGGGATCCACCCCATAATCAGCTTCCAAACGCTGACACTATTGCTTACACTAGCAAGATTTTATCGAAAGGACCCAGATGTAGCTGTCTCTTGTGAGACTATGCCGGGGCCTAGCAAACACATAAGTGGATGCTCACAGTCAGCTATTGGATGGATCACAGGGCTCCCAATGGAGGAGCTAGAGAAAGTACCCAAGGAGCTAAAGGGATCTGCAACCCTATAGGTGGAACAACATTATGAACTAACCAGTACGCCGGAGCTCTTGACTCTAGCTGCATATGTATCAAAAGATGGCCTAGTCGGCCATCACTGGAAAGAGAGGCCCATTGGACATGCAAACTGTACATGCCCCAGTACAGGGGAACGCCAGGGCCAAGAAAAATGGGAATGGGTGGGTAGGGAAGTGGGGGGGAGGGTATGGGGGACTTTTGGATAGCATTGGAAATGTAATTGAGGAAAATATGTAATAAAAAATATTTAAAAAAAAAAGAAATCCATCAACGTAATCCACTATATAAACAAACTCAAAGACAAAAGCCACATGATCATCTCCTTAAATGCTGAGAAAGCATTTGACAAAATCCAACACCCATTCATGATAAAAGTCTTGGAAAGATGAAGAATTCAATAAAAAAAATAATCTACAGCAAACTAGTAGCCAACATCAAAGTAAATGGAGAGACACTGGAAGCAATCCCACTAAAATCAGGGACTAGACAAGGCTGCCCACTTTTTCCCTACCTATTCAATATAGTACTTGAAGTCCTAGCCAGAGCAATTATACAGCAAAAGGAGGTCAAGAGGATCCAAATTGGAAAGGAAGAAGTCAAAATATTACTATTTGCAGATGATATGATAGTATATATAAGTGACCCTAAAAATTCCACCAGAGAATTCCTAAACCTTCTAAACAGCCTCAGTGAAGTAGCTGGATATAAAATTAACTCAAGCAAATCAATGGCTTTTACACAAAGGATAAACAGGATGAGAAAAAGTTAGGGAAACAAAACCCTTCACAATAGTCACAAATAATATAAAATACCTTGGTGTGACTCTAAGGAAGTGAAAGATCTGTATGATAAGAACTTCAAGTCTCTAAAGAAAGAAATTAAAGAAGATCTCAGAAGATGGAAAGATCTCCCATGCTCATGGATTGGCAGGATCAATATAGTAAAAATGGCTATCTTGCTGAAAGCAATCTACAGATTCAATGCAATCCCCATCAAAATTCCAACTCAATTCTTCAGCGAATTAGAAAAGGTAATTTGCAAATTCATCTGAAATAACAAAAAACGTATGGTAGCAGAAACTCTTCTCAATGATAAAAGAATCTCTGGTGGAATGACCATGCCTGACCTCAAGCTCTACTACAGAGCAATTGTGATGATTTAAAAAAAAAAAAAAAAAAAAAAGAATTGAAGACCCGGAAATGAACCCATACACCTATGGTTACTTGATATTTGACAAGTGATCTAAAACCATCCAGTGGAAAAAAGACAGCATTTTCAACAAATGGTGCTGGCACAACTGGTTGTTAACATGTAGAAGAATGTGAATTGATCCTTTCTTTTCTCCTTGTACTAAGGTCAAATCTAAGTGGATCAAGGAACTCCACATAAAACCAGAGACACTGAAACTTATATAGGATAAAGTGGGGAAAAGTCTCAAAGTTATGGGCACAGGGGGAAAATTCCTGAATAGAATAGCAATGGCTTGTGCTGTAAGATTGAGAATCGACAAATGGGATCTCATAAAATTGCAAAACTTCTGTAAGGCAAAAGACACCGTCAATAAGACAAAAATGCCACCAACAGATTTGGAAAAGGATCTTTACCAATCCTAAATCAGAATAGAGACTAATATCCAATATATATAAAGAACTCAAGAAGATGGACTCCAGAAATTCCAATAATGCCATTAAAAAATGGGGCACGGTACTAAATAAAGAATTCTCAACTGAGGAATATCGAATGGTTGAGAAGGACCTGAAAAAAATGTTCAGTATCCTTAATCATCATGGAAATGCAAAACAACACAACCCTTAGATTCCACCTCACACCAGTCAGAATGGCTAAGATCAAGAATTCATGTGACAACAGATACTAGGGAGAATGTGGAGAAAGAGGAACACTCCTCCATTGGTGAGATTGCAAGATGGTAGAACCACTCTGGAAATCAGTCTGGCAGTTCCTCGGAAAACTTGACATAGTACTACCAGAGGATCAAGCAATACTTCTCCTGGGCATATATCCAGAAATGTTCTAACTGGTAATAAGAACACATGCTCCGCTATGTTCATAGCAGCCTTATTTATAATAGCCAGAAGCTGGAAAGAACCCAGATGTCCCTCAACAGAGGAATGGATACAGAAAATGTGGTACATTTACACAATGGAGTACTACTCAGCTATTAAAAAGAATGAATTTATGAAATTCCTAAGCAAGTGGATGGATCTGGAGGGCATCATCCTGAGTGAGGTAACCCAATCACAAAAGAACTCACATAATATTGACTCGCTGATAAGTGGTTATTAGCCCAGAAACTTAGAATACCCAAGATAGGGCTGGAGAGATGGCTCAGCCGTTAAAAGGCTAGGCTCACAACCAAAAATAGAATACCCAAGATACAATTTGCAAAACACATGAAACTCAAGAAGAACAAAGACCAAAGTGTGAATACTTCGCCCCTTCTTAGAATAGGGAACAAAATACTCATGGAAGGAGTTACAGAGACAAAGTTTGGAGCTGAGACGAAAGGATGGATCATCCAGAGACTGCCCCACCTGGGGATCCATCCCATAATCATCCACCAAATCCAGACACTATTGCATATGCCAGAAAGTTTTTGCTGAAAGGACCCTGATAGAGCTGTCTCTTGTGAGGCTATGCCAGTGCCTGGGAAACACAGAAGTAGATGCTCACAGTCATCTATAGGATGGAACACAGGGCCCCCAATTGAGCAGCTAGAGAAAGTACCCAAGGAGCTGAAGGCATCTGCAACCCTTTAGGTAGAACAACAATATGAACTAACCATTACCCCCAGAGCTTGTGTCTCTAGCTGCATATGTAGCAGAAGATGGCCTAGTTGGCCATTATTGGGAAGAGAGTCCCCTTGTTCTTGCAAACTTTATATGCCCCAGTACAGGGGAAACACCAGAGCCAAGAAGTGGGAGTGGGTGTGTAGGGGATTTGGGCGGGAGAGGGTATAGGGGACTTTCATGATAGCATTTGAAATATAAATGAAGAAAATACCTAATAAAAAATTGGAAAAAAAGAAAATAACTAATAAAATTTTCATATATATATTTTCATATATATTACATATATATATATATATATGTATATATATATATATATACACACACATATATATATATATATATATATATATATATATATATATATATATATATGTAATAGTGTTTGTGGCTATTTTAAGGTGTTGACTCCCTGATTTTTTTTCTCAGCCTATTTGTCATTTTGGACATAGGAGGGCTCTTCATTAATTTTGTACCCAGATATTATGCTGAAATTGTTTATCAAACTATAGAAATTTGCTAGGGGAATTTTTCAGATTTCTGACATATACTATCATACCATCTGTAAATACATACACTTTGACTTCATCCTTTATAATTTGTAATCCTTGATCTCCTTCTATGAATTATTGCTCTAGGTAAGATTATAATATTCTATTGAATAACTAAGAAGAGAGTGCACAACCTTGTCTTATTCTTGATTCTATTGAAATTGCTTTGAATTTCTGTCCATTTAATTTGATGTTGGCTATAGGCTTGCTATAAATTGTCTTTGTTATATTTAGGTATGTTTCTTTTATCCTCAAACTCTCTAAATATTTTGTTATAAAGAGTGTTGGATTTTGTGAAGTATTTTAGGCATCTAGTGAGATTTGTCCAACCATACTCACATCTCTGGGATGAAGGCTAGTTGATCATGATATTTGTTCATTTTAATGTGTTCTTGAATTTAGTTTGCAAGTATTTTATTGAGTACTTTTATGTCTATCTGCACATGAAAAATTAGTGTCCAATTTTCTTTTTTTCTTTCTTGAGTCTTTATCTGATTTTGTTATCAGGATATCTCTAGACTCAAAGAAATGAATTGGTCTATGTTCCTTCCATTTCCATTTTGGGCAATAATTTGAGGAGTATGGGAGTTGACATCTCTTTGATAGTCTTGTAGAATTTTTCACTAAATATATATGTCCCTTTTATTTGGTTGGGAGAATCTCAATGATGGCCTATTTTCACCTGGGGTTAGAGGAATAATAGGTCGTGTGTGTGTGTGTGTGTGTGTGTGTGTGTGTGTGTGTGTTTGCATGGGTGCATGTTTCCTGCGTTCATGCATGCTATGTGTGTTTGTTCCTCCCCAATGTTTGGATTACAATTGTTTCTCAATGCTCTTACAAAATTTAATCTCTGATAAAATGTTTCTACTCTGCTTAGTAAAAATCAATTCTGATCATGATTATACACAAAACAAATATTTAACATAATTACACAGTCTTTCGTAATAGTCATATTAATGTCGATACTTCAAATCTCAGATAAAATGTAATTAATTAATGAAATGAATAATTTTATTACCTCTAATTGCCTTTACTATATATTGACATCCAATAATAATGAAACTTACATAAGGGACTAATATTTCTAAAATTTGTAGACATCTGCTTTATTTGCAATTGTATACCCACAAACACCTACATGTGATTTACTGGCAAGTAAAATATCTCAAATTTTCAGTTTATAAGTAATGTAGAGCAGGTTTTGCATGAGAATATTCATCCAGTCTATGTAGCAGAATCTCCTTAAAGGAATACTGAGAACAAGAGTAATAGACTTCTCCATTAAGAGCACACCAAAATGGTTATCCAATGCCAAATGATCAGTCCAAAACTGTACGTAAAATATACAGACTGAGCAAGCTGAATATATATATATATGTGTGTGTGTGTGTGTGTGTGTGTGTGTGTAAATATATATTTACATATATGCATGTATGTATAAATACATATGTATGTATGTATATATGTGTAACAGGATATAAAACAGAAAAGAGGTTATTAATTTGAAATATGAACATAAGAAAGGCTTTGAGAAGAGAAAAGGAAGGAGAAATTAAATGATTGAAATTTAATATCACTAAATAAAATGTATAAAAGCAATAGGAAACAAAACCCTGGGAAATGTCTCTTGAATATTTATTTAATTTTTACTCTCATATTAGTAAGGCTATTATATGCCAGCTTTTTCTGAAATACTATTTTTATTATCGATGTTAATAGGTATACTACAATTGTTCTTGCATTAAACAAGGATTGACAACTGTTGATGATGAAGGTCAATATATTGATGCTGTTTTTGGAACATGTAATACCAAATGTATTTCATTACCTTTATTTTTTGCCTTTTTCTTTTCTGCAACCATTTTTTCTACTCTCTGTGGTATACCTACCTCCATAATTATCATGGAGTAAGTATGTAATTTTTGTAATTATTGAAAAGTTAATACATAAAAATGATACCTTTAGAAATACTTCAAATTAGTATAGCAAATGATTTCCTGTGTTTTATTATAGTAAAAATATAGAGAAAATATTCATATTGTTAAAAGTTATGTATATGTATAATTTTTTCTTTTACATATTTTACTTGGCCTTTTTTTGCATAATGTGTATAGATGCTACATTTATTGTCACTTTAATTTAAAAATGCAACAAGTTTTAGAGTCTCATATAGTGCTCTCTAACTACATAGCAAATGTAGGTATCTATGCACTAGAAACAACTTAACTTTAAAAGAAACCTTATATTTACCTTGTAGAATCCATAATCAAATTTTCTTAAATTGTCACATAGATGTGAGTGTAAATTTGACTTATTAATATGTGTATTTAACTATAATTCTACATTAACCGCTGGGCCATGAAAAATCATAAGTGTCAACAACAAAGGACAGCAGTAACTTTTAGAGTTGCAATTTCTTAAATAACCCAAAATTTGTCACTTGAGTGTCCAGAATATGTTTAGCCCAACTAACCACCTGTTTTTTCTCTAGATACAAAATAAAAGAGCATTATTCTAAACTAAATCTGTTGAGTGGTTATCAAGGATGTCAGTGGCCTGACTATCCAGTAAAGGCTGACCAACAAGAAGAAAATCAATAGCTTACTTCTGACATGTTCTCAGTTGTGCAGTGAATATAGAGACAGAAATTGTGGAATATCCAAGCAAATATATAGTTTGATTAAAAAAACAAAACAAAACAAAACAAA
Source organism: Mus musculus (assembly GCF_000001635.26). Taxonomy (NCBI): domain Eukaryota; kingdom Metazoa; phylum Chordata; class Mammalia; order Rodentia; family Muridae; genus Mus; species Mus musculus. The sequence continues at coordinate 97,460,605 of NC_000067.6, forward strand.
ACAAAATCACCACGAGGGAGAGTTAAGAAGGAACTGGAGGGGAGGGAAAATAGTGGAGGGTTTGATCGTAACACATAATGTGCAAAATTAATTTCTCTACAAAAATAGGAAAATTGGAAAGGTATATGCTGTGTTTTATCCTCTACGCTGCTGTAGTTGAAGTATTTGATTTTGTATTGGTTTCGGTGCATAAGGTCTTGCTGTACAACCCAAGATGGCCTCAAATACATGACCCTTCTGCCCCAGCCTATCCAGAGCTTGGGCTGAAGTCAGATGTTCATCTAAATGGAGTAGTTTCAACATAGTGTAGAAAAAAGGGTTCAAGGGGGAAAGTAGAGAAAAGAGAAACTGAGGGTGAAAAGTCACATTTAAAGTTAATTTCGTAAGTATTTGGTGGTTTGAAAAGGTGGTGTTAAAAGGGTGAGAGTTATAACCTTGTTGAGATATGGAGACATTTAGAATCCTATTCAGGCTTCCCATTTGGGCAACTAAAAGAGCATTTCTATTAATGTAAATATAAAATTCAAAGAAGAAAAATGAAAAAGAACCCATAAGTGAGTTGATAAAATATCTCAGTGAGTAAAGACACTTGCTACCAAGCCTGAGAACCTGAGCTCAATCCCTGAGAACTCACATGGCAGATGGAAAAATACCATATCTTGAAATGTTTCTTCTGACCTCAGGACTATAACATCTCTCTCTCCTTCCTTCTTCCTCTCCCTCTCCCTCTACCTGTGACTCACAAAACACAAACACATACACACAGACACACACACATACACACACTCACACACTCATACACACACACATACACACTCACACACACACACAAATTATTAGTAAATAATGTGATTTCATTAAAGTAGATATGAAATATCCAATAAATGTTCTCAGCAGAGAGAGAATTATATTCCTGAAATGTGACTTTGAGTCTTCAGCTTCTTAATGATTAAACCAAGGAATAAAACATAGTATGCCTTCACACACATACATTTTGTAAATTATGAGATGATAAAACAGAAAAAGTTAAAATTACATCTATACAAATTGAAGATATACTGGAATTTCAGCTACTACGTTCACAATAATGTTTCTAAGGAACAAAAAACAAATGTGGCATAACTGTTAATCTCAACACTGAATACTAAAGCTGGAACATTGTGTGTTTGAAGCCAGTCTATGTTTTTCAGTGACTTTTGTTGAAAAGAAAAGAAGAAGAAATGTGAAGAACACCCCAGAATTTACAGATGTCATGAATTTTCTGCATATAATTCTGATCAGAGTATGAGGTTCCTCCTTTGAGATGAATGTTTTGGGACCGGGGCTGAGTATAAGAAGACAAGTCTGAGTCTCTCGGGAACTGATGTCACAGAAGGCAAGGATGCCCAGAATCTCTCTGATAAAACAATTTCAATATTACAGGAAAAAGTGTTCAGTAAACAAACATATAATCTTTGAAAGCATGACATTTCATGAAATCTCAGAATCCTATGGATGGCAGAGGAATTCATTTAAAGTAGCAGAATTTCAGAAGAAAGTTTATTATCACACACAGGAAATAACTGTAGTTTTCCACATCAATGGAGAATATATCTTGTCATTTAGAAGTCTTATATTGGGTCAAATGACTTATCAAAAGATTTTAGACACAAATTTTAGATCCAAAACAAAAGTCACTTGCAAATGGGAGGTTTATTACTAAAAGGGCCTGTATTACATTTTACAGCGATCTCAATAAATATATTAATGATGTATCTTCAGGTCCTAAGAAAACAAGAGTCACACAAAACTGGTAGAAAGAAGTGGATGCTCAGCTGAACTCCTGTTTGGAGAGTAATTACTGAATATTCACAAAGCCTTGGGTGTGATGTTCAGCATTACAAGAACTAGAAAGAGTTGGTAGATGCCTCTAATCCAGCATTTACAAAGATGCTGCTGGAGGATCAGGAGTTCAAGGTCAAACTTGGAAACAAAGGGCCTTTGTTGCCATCCTAGGAAGCCTGAGACTGCCTATAAAAGTAAATAAATAAATACATAGAACAGAAAGTGAGTACATTGGATACTCAGAAGCAGTTATTTTGTGCAATTGGTATATATAATAAAAAGGAAAGCAACTGCAGGGCATGGCCCTGTATCTCTCTAAACAGACAACTTGAGAGAAGGAAAGGTGGGTATTTGTGAGTTCAAAGACAACCTGTTCTACACAGTGTTTTTCTGGTGAGCCAGGGCTACATACTGAGATAAGTCCCTATACAAATAATAGTTTTTAATAAATAAAGAAAACCAAAATGAAAGAAATTTTGAATAGGAATATGTTGTCAACTACAATCAATGAACATAGTTTGCAATCCATGATGAGCAGGATAATTCAGAGACAGGTTGTTTTAATTAATTACATAAATGTTACAAGAATTAAAAGGTAATTAGGGTGTTATCTTTTAATAGATTTTGAGACGAGTAGAAGAGATAAAGGAGAAGGTATATGTCAGTAAAAGAGGCCAGGTGTACATACACACATGAAGGTTTGCAGTTGTGTTTTGTCTTGATTTGCACCCCTAGGTATGCATTCATTTTATATTTAAAATTCTGAAAGATAGAGGCATGAGTTATGAAACTATTAATCATAAATAGTAATGTTGAATTTTATAAACCAGTCATTTTGAATAATGTTTAAAGTTTTAGCACAAGGAAATAAATAGTGAAGGGACATGACATGGTGCTGTTTTTTTTCCTTTGTTTCATTGCTTTTTTATTAATTTCTATGGGGCCTTAAGTTTCTCTTGAGGGTTAGGCCTTTCTTCCCTCACTGAGGCCAAACCAGACAGTCCTAGCTATATAAGTGTCGAGTACCTTAGATCAGCTCATTTATGATGCCTAGATTGGTGGCTCAGTTTCTGAGAGATCTCAGGGGTCCTGGTTAGTTGAGACTGCTGGTCTTCCTATGGGTCACCCTCTTCCTTAGCTTCTTTCAGCCTTTCCCTAACTAATTCAACCACAGGGGTCCAAGTCTTCAGGCCACTGGTTGCATGTAAGTATCTGCATCTGTCTCAGTCAGATCTATCTGCTCTTTGTTAGGCCCCTGAGAGGATAGCATATTAGGCTCCTGTCTGTAAGCTCATGACAGACAGCATCAGTAATAGTGTCAGGTCTTGAAACCTCCCCTTGAGATGTTGGGCCAGTCACTGAACCATATTTCCCTCAGTCTCTTCTCCATTTTTGTCCATGCAGTTCTTTGAGACAGGAACAATTTTGGGTCAGAATTTTTGACTGTGGGATGGCAACCCCATTCCTCCATTTGATGTCCTGCCTTTCTCCTGGAGGTAGACTCTACAAGTTCTCCGCTGTTGGCATTTCATGTAAGGTCCTTCCTTTTCAGTCCTGAGAATCCCTCACCTCCCAGATCTCTGGTACATTCCTGAGGTTATCACTACATCCCAACACCCTCCCCTCAAGTTTGTGTATTTCTTCTGTTAATTGTACTTGCCCTCAGGTCTTCTTCCTATCTCTCCCCATCACCCTTGCAAACCATACCTGATAATGATCCCCTTTTCCCCTCTCCCTCCCCTCTCTCCCACTCACATCCCCCTCCCACTCTCTGTCTCCCTTGATTGTTTTCTTCTCTCTTCCAGTTGGGATTGAACATCCTAACTTGGGCCCTTCTATTTGTTAAACTTCTTGAGTTCTGTAGTTTGTATCCTAGGAACTCTGTACTTTTTTGGTTAATATCCATTTATTATTGATTATATAACATGCATGTCCTTTTGTATTGTAAGTTACCTCACACAGGCTGATATTTTCTAGTTCAATTCATTTGCCTGAAAAATTCATGACATTCTCGTTCTTAACAGATGAATAGTATTCCATCATGCAAATGAACTACATTTTCTGTATCCTTTCAGTTGTAGGACATCTAGGCTATTTCCAACTTCTGGCTATCACAGATAAGGCTACCATGACCATAGTGGAGCACATGCCCCTGTTATATGGTGTGGCATCATTTGGATATGTGCTCAGAGTAGTATAGCTGGGTCTTCAGGTAGATATATTTATAGTGTTCTGAGGAACCTCAGGCTGATTTCCAGAATGGCTGTAAAGTCTCCAATCCCACAAGCAATAGAGGAGTGTTCCTTTTCTCCACCCCCTCACCAGCATGCTCCCACCTGAGATTTTGATCTCGGCCATTCTGATTGGTGTAAGGTAGACTCTCAGAGTCATTTTGATTTGTAATTTCCTGATGACTAGGGACTTTGAACATTGCTTTAATTGTTTCTAAACCTCTCAAGATTCCTCTGTTGTGAATTCTTTGTTTAGCTCTATATACCATTTTTTTGTTTGGGTTGTTTGTTTTCTGGAGGTGACTTGAGTTCTTCATATATTTTGTACATTAGCCCTCTATTGGATGTGGGATTAGTGAAGATTTTTTCCCAATCTGTAGTTTGTATATTTGTCTGATTGACTATGTCTTTTGCCTTACAGAAACTTTTCAGTCTCATGAGGCCTCATTTATCAATTCTTAGGACCTGAGTCATTGGCATTCTGTTTAAGAAATTTGCCGCTATGGCAATGAGTTCAGGGTTCTTTTCCACGTTCTCTTCTATTAGATTCAGTGTACCTGGTTTTATGTTGAGCTTCTTGATCCACTTGTGCTCTCCACACACCTATTCAATATAGTACTTGAAATTCTAGATAGAGCAATATGGCAACAACAGGAAATCAAGAGGTTAGAAATTGGCCAAAAAAAAAAAAGTCAAAGTATCACTATTTGAAGATGGCATAATAGTATAAATAAGTGAACCCAAAAAATTCTTCCTGATAAATTCAGCAAGGTAGCTGGATATAAAATTAACTCAAATTGGTAGCCGACCTTTATACAAATGATAAATGGGCTGAGAAAGAAAATAGGGAAATAACAGCCTTCACAATAGTCATAAATAATAATAAAAAATATCTTGGGGTAACTCTAGCCAAATAAGTGAAAGATCTGTGTGACAGGAACTTCAATCTACTCAAGAAAGAAATCAAAGATCTCAGAAAATGGAGAGATCTTCAATGCTAATGTTGGTATGATTAACATAGTAAAAATGGCTATTCAACCAAAATCAATCTACAGATTCAACTCAAGCCCTATCAAAATTCCAACACAACTCTTCACAGAAATGGAAAAAGTAATTCTCAATTTCATGTGGAAAAATAAAACTCCAAGCTAGGGAAAACAATTCTAAACAATTCAAGAAATTCTGGAGGAAACATCTTCTCTGACCTCAAGTGGTACCATAAAGCAGTAGTGATAAAACTTGCATGGGATTGGTATACAGACAGGCAGGTCGATCAGTGGATTAGAATTGAAGACCCTGAAATAAATCCACACTCTTATGCACACTTGATTTTTGACAAAGAAGTCAAAATTATACAATGGACAAAAGACAGTATATTCAATAACTAGTGTGGTCTACCTGCTCATCTGTATGTAGAAAAAATTAAAATCGATACATATTTGTCACAAAGCATAAGGTGTTGATTTAAAATGCAGATCTAATTTATTTTGCTTCTTAAACAAATATTTGATGTCTTCAATCAGAAATACAGTGGAAAATTGGAAGTTAGAAAGCTGGAAAGACAAAGAACACCAAAAGAAGACCTACAGAGTCAACTAACCTGGGTCTGTGGGGTTTCAGAGTCTGAACCACTAACCAAAGAGCATGTAGAGGCTGGACCTAGGCTCCTACATATTTGTAGCAGAAGTGAAGCTTGGTCTTCTTGTTCATCCCCTAACAAGTGGACCAATGTCTGTCTCTGACTAGTGTGCCTGCCTTGGTTCAGCTTCCTCTAACTAAACAGTCTTTTGGGGCCTCAGTGAGAGAGAATGTGCTTAGGTGTGCTGTGACTGGATAGCCCAGAGAGGACAGCTACACAAGACAGCCTGCAGGATCTGTAATCAGAGGGCACTAAATAAATTTTTAAAAATCTGTGTAACCTTATCTTGTAAAAAAATCGAAATAAAAAACATCTTAACTTTTACTCATGAATGTACATAATAGATTTTAGATTTTTCCTTTTTTTGTTTTGTTTTGGTTTGGTTTGGTTTTTTTGTTTTGTTTTGGTTTGGTTTGGTTTGGTTTGGTTTGGTTTTGGTTTGGTTTTTTGAGACAGGGTTTCTCTTTTTACAATTTCATCTGTTCCTGCTGAACTTTTATTCTTCCCAAAAAGTCTTATCTACCATTAATGATGTGTTTCTGTGTATGGCTTGACAAATTAGACTTGTTTCCATCCGTGTGGATGAAATGTCTCCTCTTTTAAATGATGTAAAGTTATTTGTTCATTTATTTTAGTTAGGAGTTGTGAATATAATAAGGGTACCACATGAAAGAGGGGAAACCAAGGAATTAGGACAATTCAAGTAAAGTTGAATAAAGTAACCAAATGTAGGCTGGATGTAAGGAATGCCATTCCATAGTGTGGTATGCTGCCCCATGCTCTGCAGGGAGTGAGGGTGAGAGAGGGACCCTTGTAAGGAAGACAACCTTCTGTAGAACTCACTCTCCCCAAGTAACCATGGAGAGAAGCCTGAAGGTAAAGAGTGGACTTAAGCTCTCTCCTTCATTCAAAGCGCCATTTAGTTAGAACTCAATCAAAGGCCAGAATGTTAAGTGTAGGCTTACTGATACAATTTATGGAGTGTAGAATCCACCAGAAACAACAAACTAGGAAAATACAGAGTGGACTTAACAATGCTGAAATGGACTCTAAGCAATTCCATATCTGGCAAAGGGAGGAAAGTAAATGTGGGACCTAGACAGAGCTGAGTTGTTTCAGGAAAAGGTGGCTCAAGCAGATTTGATGCATAAAGTTCTTTCCTATGGAAAAAAATTCATCATTTGAGTTTTTAGTCATGTTAAATAATAGGTAAATGGATAGATATCCTCTGTGTTCATAGGCCAAACTGAACTCTTGTCAACCAGCTAAATACTTGTAGTATAAATTAAGTATGACATATACATTTAAAAGCATAAACCTAGCATGTGACACTCACAGGTACGATCATTGCTGTTTGCTTTCAGAAGTGTACCTACCAGTTGGAATTCAGTGAGCCTGGGTGTGATGTTTACACTTTGGAGATTCATTGGTATGTGTTTTCAGCTATATTCAATGTGCAAAGTTGTTCATCATTGACATGTAAATTTTCATGTATATTTAAGCTTCAATTAATAATAGTGTAAAGTGATACAAAAATTAATATGAAAGTGCTCTGAAATATGTACAAGCTAAATAAATACATAAAGAAATTACATAAAATAAAAGCCATCAAATTAAACAAAATAGGTATAGATTATATTGTGTTAGCTGAAGCCTTGCTTTTGGAGCTGAAGTGTCTTCACCATTGCACAAAAATTACACTGATAGATTATATAGATTATATAAAATATCCACATATTCAATATAATATTATATTTGTTGTTATATGCTGGTGGGTTGCCATTAGAATTGTGTACTCTTGCAGAGTAGTTCTACAGTTCAATAAGAAAGGAATTGGTTGTCCATATAGCCAATCTTGCCACTATTGCACCACTAGCACTACCTGCCTAAAACCTTTGTACTGTAGTTGGGTCTGGCCATGAATAATACCCTACTTTTCTCCATCAGCCTGCATAGCTCACCTAGTTCTATGAAAATTAGTCAGCAGAAAGATTTCAAGGTTGTTTTCTCTGTGTCCTGTAACCAAAGTGTGCAGTATCTTCAGTAATCAGGTCTTAACATATAGGTGTGGTGGTACTATTATCAACGGCCATAGTCCATATTATTTCAAGTGCCTCCATAGTCTCCCTGACCAATAACCAACAGAGAGGAAAATTGTGTTTGACACTGAAATTTTCACTTAATATTACCTGGGTTTATGGAGAGTATTATTTACATATGTAGGACATATTGTTCAAACTCTGAAATAATTCTTACCACATGACACTCTTATACCATTCTTGTTGTACCAGTAATGAAAAAGTGACATTGAGAAACCTGCAAGAAAATGGATATAACCAAAGGAATTAAATTTAGTGAGGTCACTTATGTCCAATGATATAATTCAAAATGTTCTTTTTCAAATGTGGATCCTAGCTTCTGATCATTTGTAAGTTTAATCTAAGGTACATATTAAAACTAGAAATGGCCCATTGCTTGATAGGATGCATTTGGGGAGGAGGGGTGACATAATGTAGGTGAGATGAAAGTAGAGAGGGAGAATGTAGGGACCACAGGGGTTCAGGCAGGGTATGAAATAATAAAGCAGCAAAAGAAGGCCCAGGGAAGCCTTAGAGAGAATGAAGTCTTCATGAAGAAGTTACATGGGCAACAATGATCTTGCAGTGTGAGTAAAAGTTCATAAACGAGAATGATGAAACTCACATGATATGAAGACACAGAGGGAAATACTGGATGCTGTGGTCTTAAAAGAATGGGAAAGAGATGAACGGAGGAGAAATACAGGAGGAGTCTATCAAAACTAAGAATGATAGATTTATAATCTCACATGCTTTTAAGCTAAATTAAAATAAAAGATATGAAAAGAAAATGTGTTTTAATTGATAGCAGCATATTGAACCACATTTAACATACATACACGCTCATATACATACACACACGAACCCCAAGTGGAGGGGATGGCAGTGTGGGGGTGTGTTTGTGTTTACGTATATATAGACAGGTTGGTGCAACATACAGTTTCAAACATCCCCTGGAGATTCTTGGAATATATTTCCCTGGAATAAGAGAAGCATTCTCAAGTGACATAGACAAGAGAATGCAATCAGATAATTGTATGAAGTCATTTTTGCTCATTAAAAATCTCATAGTTATCTATAGTTAAAGATAGTGGGAGTAAAAAAAAAGCAAATAGTATAGTTTCTTTATTGTAACTATGTCTGCTAAATGTTTCCTGAAAATGCAAAAACCTACTTTATGATATCTTGTAAACAACAGCATGAACAGAATTCTAAAATCATTACAAAGTACAATGCTAATTGGTGTAAATGCAAGCATCAGTATATTGATTATTAAGTAGGTAAGAGACTTGCAGAATTTTAAATAGTTTCTTTAGAGGATCATGTGTGTATGTGTGTGTGTGTGTGTGTGTGTGTATACAGTGCATATAAGTATGTGTGCGAATGTGTGTGTGTGTTTCTTGAAAAGAAATTATTCTCATCCTGTTTTTTAGGAAGTACTTCTAATCATTGACTTCTTTTATAGGATCTGTCCCTGCACCAATATTTTTTGCAGAAACATCAGCTTTATGTTGTAGTTTTTGGGACATTGATGAATGTGGAATTAAAGTACGTTGTTGGATCTATAAAGGGAAACAATTGGTCTACACATTTGTAGGAACATGTAAGTGATGTGAATTGTATAAATTTATATAAAAAAGTTGATTTTAAATTTTTTAATTATTTATACCAGGGTAATAACTATGAATAAGTACTTTGATAACTAAAGACATATAATCATATAGGAATTATTTTATTAATTTGTAATACAGAAGTTATGTAAATGCATATATTATTCTGTTAAATGCCCTCTAGATTTATTTTATACTTTTAAAACATGTGTGATAATTATTATGAATTTAGTGTGATTACTAATTTGCATGTATATTTATTTTCTCTATGAGATTTTTGAGAGTAAATGTTAAATATTAGATAAATTTAAACAAAACTATTATATATGCTTGGTGGTTTGAACAGGTATCACTCCCCTACATACACACATTCATCTGTTTGAATGCTTGGCACATAGGGAGTGACACTGCTAAGAGGTATGGCATTTAGAAGTAGTGATGGGACTTTTATAGAAAATATGTTACTGTGGAGGCAAGCTAAAGTACTCCTATGCTCAATCTATATGCCCATTGTGGCATACAGTCACCTGCAGCCTGGACATAAAGATGCAAAACTCTCAATTTATGTTCCATCGCCATATCTGCCTGTACTCCAGCATGTTTTCTCATGATCACAGTAATGGACCAAATCTCTGACAGTGTAAGCCTATCCTAAGTACATATTTTCTTTTATAGGAATTACTGTGGTGTCTCTTCCCACCAGTAACATCCTAAGAAAGAAGTTTGTACAAGGGAATGGAGTATGGCATGATAAGCCTGACCATGGTTTGATTTGGAGGAATGTGGATTTGGTCTTATGGATTGGGAAAGCTTTAGAGGGCGTTTTAACTAAGAACAAAAGGCCATAGTAGTAAGAACATAGAAGACAGTGGTGCTGAGTGTGATTTGAAATGTTGGTGCTGGGCTCAGGTTTCAGAGGAGAAAGATGTTAGTATGTTGTCTAGAGATCATTCTGGTTATATTAGGGTGCAGAATGTGGCTGCTCTTACCCTTGTCTGAAGAGTCTTCCTGAGGTTAAAGTGAAGATGTTTAGATTAATTTCATGGAAAATAAAATCTCAAACAGCCTAGGGTAGGCTGCCTTGTAGTTCACTAATATGAAGAACGGTTTGATGAAAAGGAACAAGGAAAATTACAAAACATATGTTTCATGGAGAAAACGGGCACCAGGAAGCTCAACGGAGTAAAATCTCATGTTCAAGCAGCTAAACATTTTAAAGACATTATGTGGAATGAAGGGATTTGGGACATCAGGGCAAGATCCTATCACACAATCCTGACCACAAGCTTGACTACAGAGCAATTGTGATTTAAAAAACAAAAAACAAAACAAAACAAAAAAAACTACATGGTATTGATACAGTGACAGGCAGATAGATTAGTGGAATAGAATTGAAGACACAGAAATGAACCCACATATATATGGTCACTTGATCTTTGACAAAGGAACTAAAGCCATCCAGTGGAAAATAGATACACCAATAGCTTGTACTCTAAGATCAAGAATTGACAAATGGGACCTCATAAAATTCCAAACCTTCTATAAGGCAAAGGACACTGTCAACAGGACAAAATGGCAACCAATAAATTGGGAAAAGATTGGATTTACCAACCCTATATCAGATAGAGGGCTAATATCCAATATATACAAAGAACTCAGGAACTCTAGTGAACCAAATAACCTTATGAAAAAATGGGGTACAGAGCTAAGCAAAGAATTCTCTATTGAGGAATACTGAATGGCTGAAAAGCACCTAAAGAAATTTTCAACATCCTTAGTCATCACGGAAATGCAAATCAAAACAACCCTGAGATTCCACCTCACACCAGTCAGAATGGCTAAAATCAAAACATCAGGTGACAAAAGATGCTGGTAAGAATGTGGAGAAAAAGAAACACTCCTCCACTTCTGGTGGGATTGCAAACTACTCTGAAAATCAGTTTGGCAGTTCCTCAGAAAATTAGACATAGCTGAGGGCCCAGATATACCACTCCTGGACACATACCCAGAAGATGCTCCAACATGTAATAGGAACACATGCTCCACTATGTTCAAAGCAGCTTTAGGTATAAATAAAATAGCCAGAAGCTGGAAAGAACCCAGATGTCCTTCAACAGATAATTGAATACAGAAATTGTGATACATTTACACAATGGAGTACTATTCAGCTATTAAAAATGGTGAATCATGAAGTTCTTAGGCAAATGGATAGAATTAAAATATCACCCTGAGTGGGGTAACCCAATCACAAAAGAACACACATGGTATACACTTACTGATAAGTGGATATTAGCCCAGAAGTTCGGTTTACCCAAGATACAAGTCTCAGACCACATGAAGCTCTAGAAGGAAAACCACATTGTGGATACTTCAGTCCTTCTTAGAATTGGGAACAAAATACCCATGGGAGGAAATACAGAGACAAAGTTTGCAGCAGAAACTGAAGGAAAAGCCATCAAGTGACTGACCTACCTGGGGATCCATCCCATATACAGTTATCAAACCCAGACACTATTGTGGATGCCAACAAGTGCTTGCTAACAGAAGTCTGATATAACTGTCTCCTGAGAGGGCCTGCCAGTGCCTCACAAATACAGAAGTGGACGATTACAGCCCTCAATTGGACTGAACACAGGATCCCCAGTGGAGGAGCTAGAGAAAGGACCTAAGGAGCTGAAGGGGTTTGCAGCCCCATAGCAGGAACAATATGAACCAACCATACACTCAGAGCTCCCAGAGACTAAACTACCAACCAAAGAGTACACATGGAGAGACTTTAGGCTCTAGCTGCATATGTAGCAGAGGATGGCCTTGTGAGACATCAATGAGAAGAGAGGCCCTTGATCTTCTGAAAGCTCAATGCCCCAGTGTAGGGAAATGCCAAGACAGGGAAGCAGGAGTGGGTGGGCTAGTCGAGACGAGGGAGGATGAGATTGGGGGATTACTAGAAATAATGAGGAAAGGGGATACAATTTTAAATGTAAATAAAATATATAATAATGATGATGATTATAATAATAATTATACTTAATAATATTAATAATTAATAATAATGAAGGAATTAAAGAGCAGCTTAGGTCTAGGCATGGAAATACATGCCATTAATTGCAGCACTCAGGGGACAAAGGCATGCAGATATCTGAGCTCATGGTCAGCCTAGACTACCAATGAAATTTCAGGACAGTTGAGTCTAGGAAATAAAGGAAGCAATCAAAAACAGAAAGTTGGTGAACATGGAATTGAATGAGGGGGACCATGTTGCAGCTCCAGCCAATAGCAGAAATTTGTATCTTTGGACACATGGTTCTGTCTTTAGAAGCAAGAATAAAGAAAGAGGTTATGGAATCTTTCTCTGTGACTAAGAAAATTGCTAACACAAGGACTGTGTCAAGGTTGTCCCTGCATGGATACCCCAAATTGTTGGAGATGACAAATCCATTGGATACCTGCCAAAGAGAGCTAAACATGGGGAATGAATTCAACCAAAAAGAAAGATGTATGTTGCAATTAATAAAGCTGAAAGGTGATTTGAATAGCACTTTGACATTAGACACAGAGATGCAGAATTCATAGTTTACCAAGCTAGGTTTTGTTTGTTTGGTTTTTGATTTGCGCGCGCGCATGTGCGTGTGTGTGCGTGTGTGTGTGTGTGTGTGTGTGTGTGTGTGTGTGTGTGTGTGTGTTGCTTTGTTTTTCCTTGCTTTCATCCAGTATTTCCTTACCTTTTGGAACAGTAGTGTATATCCTGTGCTGTGTTGGAAGTATGAGATCTGCCTTTTGATTTTCATGTTACAAAAGGTTACTGTTAAGAGATTGTGTGAATCTCAGAAGACACTTGGAACTTTGGATTTTAAAGAGTGTTGAGACTGTGATAGATTATAGGAACTTAAGAATTTATTTTGCATTATAGTCCATCTACAAGCCTATTGAGGCTAGGAATTGAAATGAAGTGGTATGATACCATAGATCCACATGTTTGAATGCTTGACCCATAAGAAATTACACTATTAGGAGGTATGGCCTTATTGGAATAATTGTGGCCATGTTGGAAGAAATGTATCACTGTGGAGGTAGGCTTTAAGGTCTATGCTAAAGCTATGTCCAGTGGCACAGAATTTTTTTTCTTATGCATGTGGATCAAGATGTACAGTGCTCAGCTCCATCTACATGACCACCTCTACCTGCATGCTTCCATGCTTCCCACCAGGATAATCATGGACTAATATTCTGAAAATGTAAGCCATCCAAAATTAAATGTTTTCCTTTATAAGAGTTGAAATGGTCATAGTGTCTCTTCATAAAAATAAAATCCAAACTTAGGCAAGCTGTAAATAGCATCATCAAAAAACTATTATCTCTCTGAAGACTAAACTTGAAAGTTTCTTCCTTGTTGATTAGACATGATTTACATTATTCCATGTTAACTTATTGAAAATCTCTCAAAAGTATTAGAGAATTGATGTCTAGATAATGTTGAGACACATCACTGAATGCTTCTTTTAAATAAAATGCAAATAAACATAAGAGCTTCATGAAAAATCATTGGATTAAACTGACAACATATCTGCTAAGAAAGAAGGAAAATTAGAATTATGCTAATTCAGATATTTTATCTAACAGTTGTAGAATGATGGACTCCACACAAGATGAATGTGTAAATTTGTTAAAATATATGTGCATAAAAGACATGAATAGTGAATGTGATTTAAATGAATTGATATCAGAATGTTGAAACATAAAGTAATGTTGTATGTGTGCATGTTTGTGTTAATGAGTGCAGTTAGTGGTGTTTACACATTGGAGTGTACTCCATTGGTGTATTTCTACTGTATAGACATTAAACAAGAGATGAAATCAGAAAAGAGAATATGGAAAAGAACTTAAATTCAGCAAAAATAAAATCAATCAGAAAATGAGAAAAAATAGAAATTTGAAGGTAACAACACAGGAACTGAGTTAATAAGTATAATTTCAGTGGCTGGTTCACACATGCACAGAAACAATCTAATATGTCAGATGGCAAGTTATTTCAAATTATCCAGTCAAGGAAACACAAAGCAAAGAGAATATGAGATAGTGAAGAAAAGCTATAGGATCTTTTAGTCACCATCTCGAAATGTCAAAAACAATGCACACTAATCTCACCAGCTGATGAATAGATAATGACATTACATGGCAGATACTTTTCTTATCCAAAAACAAGGAAAATGTTTCTTTTGAAAATATGGATAAATTTGATAGATATCACATGTATTACTACTACATTTTCAATTGCTTTAAAAAAAATATTTGAATCTTGGTAGTCCATAGCCTGGGAGTTTCAAATTCCAAATAGGATTAAATTATAAAAAGAATTTTTGCTTGACTATCAGATCATAGTCCTCGATATAATGTCTGGGGCCTGTCTGTCATAGAAGTACCACATTGTGAGACAGGAAGTTAGAATATCCAGAGCTTATTGCTACAATGGGAAGTAATCAAGATCAATGACTTGTAAAATCCTTATCTGTGGTATTTTCTGACTCTCCCACTGTGGACAACCTCTTATAAAACTCATCACCAGGGTACAGTCAAGCTTCCACTACATAAATATCCAATGTGTAGCAATCCATCCCTGGTTTCCAAGAACTATGACCTTCTCCTAATATAAAATGTAATAATCAGATCCTCATAGTGCCAAGGGCCCTGCAACGTCACTGCAAAATACTAAATCCACAGGTTCAACTGGGACACATAGAAAGCACTTTTAGCTATGAGCTGATGTTTTAAAATGTAACATGTCTACAAGTTAGGAGTGTGACAAGCACAGGATATATATCAGTAGTCCAAAGGAAGATGTCAGGAAGTGGAGATTAGGACTGAAGCCAGAATAAAAGTTGAAATCCAGCATAGAAGATAGAGTCTTAAAGCTCCAAACCTGACATCTTGAAAAAAAATGTAATGAAGGGTGGCCTCTCAAGCAACCTTTGCCCTGTGATGTTGATAATCCTTTAGGACTCAGAGTTTTTATTTTGGTTTGGCTTTGAAATTATCTATAACTATATCTGATGCAGTAGAATATTTTTAACTGCTCTGATTATCTATTGTCCCATTTGCAGGTCCACTTCCAAGGCTCAACTTCCCATAGCACCATTAAGTTAATTCTGTATAGGCTGGATACTTGTACCACATTTCAGTTTGGTCTACAGGGCTTCCTGTGAGAATTTTGTTGAAGCTGTCAGTTACCCCACAACACTTGCATTTTGCTTCCCTGGACAACTATGACCACTTAGTAAGATCTGCTGTACGTGTGAGTTCTGATACTAAAGACTGAGCCATGACTATTTTTGTGGTACTCACTTAGCAGCAAGGAGAGAAACTTTCCCTGGACAGGAAGTCCATTTCTGGTGCCAAGGACATCTTTAAGGAGTTCTGGAATGTCCTGTAGGTCTTTCTTCATTGTTCTGATCCAAAACTGTCCACTCATACAGAGTCACAAGAATCTCATTAGCAAGTGCTTACTGGGACACACTTACGTTTTGTTCTTCCAAACATGGTTTTGCTCTTTCCTGACCAGGCTATAAAATTTCCAAGTCTTTACTAGTCTAAAATTCTGAATAAAGACATCCAGTGCTGCCCACGGCATATCATTACTATTTGATTGTTTGAATATTGCCCTCTCAATATTAAGCACAACTCTTGTTATTTCTTTGGACTTTGTTCTATGCAATCATTCCAGGTCAGTCTTTGTAAGACTACAACAGGATGGTCTGTTCTCTCACAGGTCCTTCTTGTGTGAAAGTGTGGTTTTCTGCCTCTTGCTCCCATCTGCTGTGGAAAATGTACTCCATTTCACTGTCATGAAATTTTCCCTTCCTTTGGAAGTTAATTCCTTATTTCTTTAGTTATTAAACATGGAAAAATGTAGTATATTGTCTAGATTTTTTTCCAATGTGGTCAGATCCATTTTTTACTAGCATACCCCTCTTCTTGGAAGAGATACTAGGTTTATTTTAAATAATTTCTCATTCTTTTCTCACACTTTATGCTTCCTGTTGCAGTAAATCTCCTCCAAAATATGCCCCAGCAATAAGACACGACTCAGTTCATATGATTACATCCTGCAAGGCTAGATTGGGCAGATCTACCACTACACTACCATCTTCTGTAGGAACTAAAAGGGCCCAGGGGAAGGAGGGGGAAGGGAGTGCCCACGCCCCGCCAGAGTTCCACCTATGCTCTAGACAGGTGGACGTGGGAGGGCTGCCACATTGGGAGGGCTGCCACATGCTTTCCACTCAGCTCCGGGTGGGCATCCAAGCCTCTGACCTACTCTTCAGGAGGTGGACAATGGGCATCCCAACCTGGGGGCCTTGGGGCCACTCCCTGTAGCCCCGGAGTTATAGGAGAGAGGGAAGAGGGAAGAGGGAAGCGAGGTTCCCAGACAAGCACAGTGGCTCTTGATGAGCAGAGACTATCTGGGGGGGGGGGGAGGATAGAGGGGGTAGAGGGGGAGAGAAGGGAGAGGGAGACAGAGAGGAGAAGGGGAGGGGAGGGGAGGAGAGGGGAGAGGAGAGGGAGGAGAAATGAGAGATAAGAGAACAAAGGAATGTGAGAGAAGTGAGAGAGGAGAGAAGACAAAGAGAGAGGAATGAGAGAGTGAGAGGGAGGAGTAAGAGAGTGAGGTAGGGCCAAGCAGCCCTTCTTATGGTCTTTACTGTTGCTAGGTAACTGGGGAGGAGTTTAGCCTGAAGGTCAGAAGCTTGGGACATTGCCTATATGACTTCTAGCCATGATTCTCTTGTGGGGGCTTTGGGGTCGGTAACTTAGGCAGGAGCCAGAGTTCAGGAACATGAGGGAACACCTACCATGTCATGTAGGTGAATTATCACCCTTCTGGGGTTCAGACCTCAGGTCAACTGGAGACCAGCATGTCTGTTCATAGCCCAATGACCCACATCTATGAGAGCCCTTAGAACTTGCTGTTTGTCCAGGCCATGTTCTTCTGCTCAGCTTTTCTTCTTCCTCTGCGTCCTCTCCCTCTCCCATTTTCTCCTTCCTCACTCTCCCACCTTCTATTCCACCTTCCCTTTTATCTACCCAATCATAAGCTCTCCTTTATTTTACAAATTAAGGTGGGAATCAGGTTTACAGGAAATCACCTAAGTGCTAACTCATTCCTTGTTCACAACCACTCAGGGGAGAACAGAATTAACATCAAATATAATTAGCTTCAGAGCTATCCAGAACAGCTTCCAAATGCACATTATAGTCACTCACTACTTGTAATTTTCATGCTACTATTACTTTACTATCACAGGTAACTATGTCTTTGAGATGTTATCCCTTAAAACAGATTTAATAGTCCATAAATGAAAAAGACTTATTAATGATTGATTATCTAATGTTTGATTAGATAACTAGTATTAATTTCCTACAACTTTTGGACACTAACAGGGAGTTTCACTTGTGAAGATTAAATTTTTTTTATGTAATATTTGTAATTTTAAGAAATTTGAGACAAACATTAAATCTATAAAACAATTATTAGTATTTATGTGTGATCAAGATTTCAATTAAAATACATAATACATAAGCAAGTTTCAGCTCTTATTGATAGTTAGATTTTGAAAATATAATTTATGTACTTGCAAATTAACATAGTTTATGAATTCATGAAACATTACTTTTCGGAAGCTATCTGATAAGTATGAAAAACTTAGTAAGCATTTAAAAATACATAATTTGTCAAAAATTATAATATTTTATCAATGGGGAATTAATACCTTCAGAAGTAAACTATATGGTTTATCTGGGTAAATAGCATTGTCCATTTAAAAACTTTTGTTAAATATGACATAGTTACACTTCTACTACTTATATTGTCTTAATTTCAGGGACTAGCATGCAAGTAGCCACAACCTTGCTTTGTATTTATGCGTTGGGCAAATATGATTACCTGGTAAATGGGAATATTGAGAGTCTGGATACACCTGTGAAAAGTAAAAAAGCAAAAGAAGAAGAAGACAAAGATTAATTTCTAACTGATTTCTTCATTGTGTAAGGATTGTTTGCTTTCCCTTTCTCAACTGAATATATTGATAATTTTAAAACAATAAATGTGAGTAATTTCATTTAAAAATATGCTTCATTTTGTCACATAATTTTTATTTGTAATGTAAAACTACTGTTTGTGTTAAGATTACTGAAGATATTATGAAATGTAAAGTTTTGTTAACACCTAAAACAATAGTGTACATATTTTTCTCATAAAATATATCCTGATTATTTTCCATTTTCTCTACCTTTCCCAGGTCCCCCATATACCCTCACCTCCAGATGTATCCTCTTCCTACCTCTTATTAGAAAAGAACATGCTTCTAGCAGATAACAAACAATCATGCCAAAATAATACATAAGATAAAAGAAAAATCCATTGCATTGATGCTGCACAAGGCAACCCAACAGAAGGAAAAGTGCAGCCTCAAAAATCAGAGACACACTCTGAAAAATCCTATAAAAATTAAATAAGCTGAAATATATAATGTATGCAGAAGACCTGGTGGAGACCCATGTAGGCCCTGGGCTTGCTATTTCAGTTTCTATAAATTGACAAGAACTTTTTCAGTTGATACAAAATACCTTTCTTGTCTTGGTGTTCTCTGGCTCTTACACTCTTTCTGCTTCTACTTTCTTGGAGTCCCTGGAGTTCTAAGGGAAGGGATTAAATGGTGACATCCTATTTAGAGTTGTGTGTTCCAAGATAGCTCCCTCTCCCTCTCCCTTCCCTGCCCTCTTCCTCCCTCTCTCTCTGAATAATGCTCTCTGAGTAAAGTCTATCTGGGTTTCCACTCTGGTTCCAATCAACTGAAGAAGGAAGATTCTCTGAGGATGACTAATGAAGTCACTGATCTATGAGCATAACAGAATATCATTAGGAATTATTTTATTTATACATTTTTATCTAAATACAAACCATATTTGTTTTTACCCTCAGTTTCAGGCCTATCTTCAGGACAACCAAGCAGTGTGAGGTATGAGTTCTATCTCATGGAATGGTCCTTAAGTCAAATCAGACATTGGCTAGTTATTCTCACACCACACTGTCTTTCCATATTTGCAGACACAATGGATTGTAGGTCAAAGGTTTTGTGGTTGGTGTAATGTTTGCATTTCGCTTTTGGCAGCCTATGAAGTACCTTCCCACAGCAAAAACATTAGAATAAAGACAGGAAGGCTCCATAAAGGCACCAGCTGTACTTTTCTATGTTCAATGAGTTGTGTGGGTGTTGACCTTGGCAATGGGGCCCACGTTAATCTATGGAGAGAAATCTATTCTTTATCCATAGCCTTGATGGTTTGTTGATTTCCATGTGATGCCCCTGACAACTCTACAGAATGCAATGCATTCATGTTACTGCAGTCTCCTTTGAGACAAGAGATGGCAAGTTGGAACATTGCCTCCACCAGTATAGGAAATCTGACTTGGTTTGCCTTCCCATATTTTAGGGAGTCTCCACTGCTCTAGATTTCCATTCTCTCTCCCTCCCCTCCCCCTTCCCCTCCCCCCTCTCTCTCTTGCTCCTCATTCTAGCTATTTCTCCACTCCCTGCCTCAACCCTATCTCCCCTGCTTGTCCATACATGACTCATATTTTCACATCCCCACTAGCCCACTTTCCACTGACAAAACCTATTTTACACTCAACTCCCAGGATGATTCCTGTGCTCCTCTATAAAAATCTCTGAGGTGGTTTGAATGAAAGCAGCCTCAATAGGCTCATAAGTAGTGGCACTCTTAGGAGGTGTGTTGCCTTGTTGGAGTTTGAGTGGTGTTGATGGGGAAAGTGTGTCACAGTGGTTGGGCTTTGATGTTTCAGATGTTTAAGCCAGGCCCACTCACACTCTCTCTACCCACTGCCTGCTGATTAGGATGTAGAGTGCTCAGCTACCTCTCCAGCACCATGTCTGGATGCTGCTTCCTTGAGGCCCTATTCCCTTCCATAATGACAGTTGACACTAAACTTCTGAACTGTATGACAGCCCCAACTCAATGTTTTCTTTTTAAGAGATGCTGTGAACAGTGTCTCTTTACAGCAATAGGAATCCTAACTAAGACAGCGTTTTGGGGGATTAGGTTATAGGTCAGTTATCATCTATCCAATGGCATATATATATCCCACATTTATATTTCTGGGTCTGGGTTATCTCGCTCAGGGTGATTTCATTTATTTCTTTCCATTTGCTTGAAATGTCATTATGTCATATTTAAAGATGTATTATTTATGTATTTTATGCATATGGGTAGTTTGTCTGCATGTACATCAGCATACCTGAGGGCAGCATTAGACAGTTGTGATCTGTCATATGGAGGTTGGGAATTGAATTCAGTACTTTCAGAAATATAGTGAGTGGTCTTAACCACTGAGCCATCTCTCTAGCCCCCATGATATCATTTTTTAAACAGATAGTAATACTCTATTGGGTAAAAGAAACAAATTTTCTTTATCTACTCTTCACTTGAGAAACTGTAAGTTGTTTCAAGTTTCTGACTATTATGAATAGTACCATAATGAACATGCCTGAGCATGTGTCCTTGTGATGGGATGAAACATCCTTTGGGTATATGCTCAAGGTGGTATAGCTGGATCTTGAAGTAGATCAACTCCCAATGATTTCTAGGGAACTGCTATATTGGTTTCTATAACACCTGTAAGGGGTCATAATCTCACCATTAATGGAGAAGTGTTTTGCTTATTCCACATCATTGCCACAATTGGCTGTCACTTATATTATTGATCTTAGCCATTCTGACAGGTGTAAAATGGAATATCAAAGTGATTGATTAGGAGCTAAAGGGATCTGCAACCCTATAGGTGGAACAACATTATGAACTAACCAGTACCCCGGAGCTCTTGACTCTAGCTGCATATGTATCAAAAGATGGCCTAGTCGGCCATCACTGGAAAGAGAGGCCCATTGGACACGCAAACTGTATATGCCCCGGTACAGGGGAACGCCAGGGCCAAAAAAATGGGAATGGGTGGGTAGGGAAGTGGGGGGGGAGGGTATGGGGGACTTTTGGGATAGCATTGGAAATGTAATTGAGGAAAATATGTAATAAAAATATTTTAAAAATTATAACACTTGAAAAAAAAGTGATTGATTAGCATTTCTCTGATGGCCAAGGATGTTGAACATTTCTTGGTTTTCCAGCCATTTCAGTTTGCTCTACAGAAAGTTTTATGTGTATATCTGATGCCCATAGAACCATTTGGTTTTGGACAGTTTCTTGAGTGCATTATATATTTTGAGTTTTATTTCTCTATAGGAAATGAAGTTGGTAAAAATCTTTTTCCCATTCTATAGGCTGTCATTCATCCCACTGATGGTGTCCTCTGCTTTTCATAAGATTTCTGTCTCATGAGATCCTATTTACTAACTGTTGATCTTAGCATCCATATTATCTGTGCTCTCTTCAGTATTCACTTATACCAATGAATTCAAGACTATTCCTGATTTCCCTTTTATCAGGTTGAATGTGAACAGTTTCATGTTTTAAAGTCTTTTATCTATTTGTGGCTGTGTTGTGTGTAGACTGACATATATGAAAGTATTTGCATTCTTATATATGAAAACATCCTGTTTGAGCATCACCATTTATGGAAAATGCTTTCTTAATTCCTGTGTGTGTTTCTTGCTTTTTTTTTTTTAACCACAAATCAGGTAGCCATAGAAATGTAGATTCATGTCTCGGTCTTCAGTTTGATTCCACTGAGCAATTTGTCTGTTTTTATGCCAATGCCACTTCATTTTTATTCCTAAAAATCTGTAGTGCATGTTGAAATTGGAAATTGTAATACCACTAGCAACTATTTAATTCTTTTAGACATCCTGTTTTGTGTCTGTGGGTGTACATGTTTCTACATGAGTCTGAAAACTGTCATTCAAAGTCTGTGAAGAATTGTGCTGGAATTTTGATGGAGATTGCACTTTTATCTGTAAAGTGTTTTTACTAGGATGATCATTTTTACTAGGTTAATCTACCAATTCATGAGTATAGGAGATCTTTTGATCTGATGTTTCTTCAAATACTTCAAAGACTTGAGACTCTTACTCTACAAATCTTTTATTTGCTTGACTAGACTTACCGCAAGATACTTTATATTATTTGAGGCTATTGTGGAAGAAGTGCGGTTTTTTTCTAGTTTCTTTCTAAGTCCATTTGTTATTTTTAAATAGAACAGATACTGTTTTATGAGTTATTTAGTATTGACATTTTTGCTGAAAGTATAGCAGTTAATGATTGACTTTTTTATTAAATATTTTCTTTATTTACATTTTAAATGTTATCCCCTTTCTTAGTTTCCCCTCCAAAAATCCCCTATCCCCTCTCATTTCCCCCTGCCCCCCAACCCACCCAATCCCATTCCTGGTCCTGGCATTCCCCTATACTGGGGCATAGAACCTTCACAGGACCTAGAGTCTCTCCTCCCATTGATGACCAACTAGGCCATCCTCTGCTACATATACAGCTAGAGCCACAAGTTCCACCATGTATTTTCTTTTATTGGTGGTTTAGTTCCAAGAAGCTCTGAGGGTACTGATTAGTTCATATTGATATTCCTCCTATGGGTCATCAGACCTCTTCAGCTCCTTGCGTACTTTCTCTAACTCCTTCATTGGGGACCTTGTGCTTCATCCAATGGATGATTGTGAGCATCTACTTCTGTATTTGCCAGGCACTGGCAGAAGCCCTCAGGAGACAGATATATCAGGTTTCTGTCAGCAGGCTCTTATTGGTATCTGCCATAGTGTCTAGGTTTGGTGGTTGTTTATGGGATGGATCCCCAAGTGGGGCAGTCTCTGGATGGTCGTTACTTCCGTGTCTGCTCTGAACTTTGTCTCTATATCTCCTTCTGTGGGTATTTTGTCCCCCCTTCTAAGAAGGATTTTGAGCTTCTGGGCTAATATCCACATATCAGTGAGTGCATATCACGTATGTTCTTTTGTGATTGGGTTACCTCAATCAGGATGATATCCTCCAGATCCATCCATTTGTCTAAGAATTTCATAAATTCACTGTTTCTAATAGCTGAGTAGTACTCCATTGAGTAAATGTACCACATTTTCTGTATGCCACAGATTTGCTTGAGTTAATTTTATATCCAACTACTTTACTGAAGTTGATTATCAGTTTTAGGAATTCTCTGGTGGAATTTTTATGGTCACTTAAGTATACTATCATATCATCTAAAATAGTGATATTTTGACTTCTTCCTTTCCAATTTGTATGCCTTTGATATCCTTATAACCATAGTCTAATTGCTATGGTTAGGACTTCAAGTACTGTATTGAATATGTAGGGAGAGAGTGGGCAGCCTTGTCTAGACCCTGATTTTAGTGGGATTACTTCAAGGTTCTCTCCATTTACTTTGATGTTGGCTACTGGTTTGCTGTATATTGCTTTTATTATGTTTAGGTATGTGCCTTGAATTCCTGATCTGGGTGCTGGATTTTGTCAAAAACTTTCGCAGCCTCTAATGAAATGATCATAGGGTGTTTTTTTTCCTTTGAGTTTGTTTATATAGTGGATCACATTGACAGATTTCCATATATTTAACTATCCCTGCATCTCTGGGATGAAGCCTACTTGATCACAAGAATGATCATTTTGATGTGTTCATGTATTCAGTTTGCGAGAATATTATTGAGTACTTTTGCATTGATATTCATAAGGGAAATTAGTCTGAATGTTAGTTCTTTGTGTAGTTTAAGTATCAGAGTAATTGTGGCTTCATAGAATGAATTGTGTAGAGTACTTTCTGTTTCTATTTTGTGGAATAGTTTGGTATCAGGTCTTCTTTGAAGGTCTGATAGAACTCTATGCTAATCCCATCTGGTCCTGGGCTTTATTGGTTGGGAGACTATTAATGACTGCTTCTATTACTTTAGGAGATATGGGGCTGTTCAGATCGTTAATCTGATCCTAATTTAACTTTGGTATTTAACCTGGTATATGTCTAGAAAATTGTCCATTTCATCCAGGTTTTCCAGTTTTGTTGAGTATAGCCTTTTGTAGTAGGATATGATGATTTTTTGGATTTCTTCAGGTTCTGTTGTTATGTCTCCCTTTTCATTTCTGATTTTGTTAATTAGGATACTGTCTCTGTGTCCTCTAGTTAGTCTGGCTAAGAGTTTATCTATTTTGTTGATTTTCTCAAAGAACCAGCTCCTGGTTTGGTTAATTCTTTGTATAGTTCTTTTTGTTTCTACTTGGTTGATTTCAGCCCTGAGTTTGATTATTTCCTGTTGTCTATTCCTCTTGATTGTATTTTCCTCTTTTTGTTCTAGAGCTTTCAGATGTGCTGTCAAGCTGTTAGTGTATGCTCTCTCCAGTTTCTTTTTGGAGGCACTCAGAGCTATGACTTTTCCTCTTAGGACTGCTTTCGTTTTGTACCATAAGTTTGGGTATATTGTGGCTTCATTTTCATTAAACTCTAAACAGTCTTTAATTTCTTTCTTTATTTCTTCCTTGAAAAATTATCATTGAGTAGAGTGTTGTTCAGCTTCCCTGTATATGTGGGCTTTCTATTATATTGTTATTGAATACTAGCCTTAGTCCATTATGATCTGATAGGATGCATCTTATTATGTCAATCTTCTTGTATCTGTAGAGGCCTGTTTTATGTCTGATTATATGGTCAGTTTTGTAGAAGGTACCATGAGGGGCTGAAAAGAAGGTATATCCTTTTGTTTTAGGATAAAATGTTCTGTAGATATCTGTTAAATCAATTTGGTTCTGTTAGTTTCACTGTGTCACTGTTTAGTTTCTGTTTCCATGATCTGTCCATTGCTGAAAGTGGGTTGGTGAAGTCTCCCACTATTATTGTTTGTGGTGCAATGTGTGCTTTGAACTTTAATAAAGTTTCTTTGATGAATGTGGGTGCCTTTGCATTAAGAGCATAGATATTAAAAATAGAGAGTTCATCTTGGTAGAATTTTTTTCTTTGATGAATATGGAGTTTTCTTCCTTATCCTTTTTGATAACTTTAGGTTGAAAGTCGATTTTATTGGATATTAGAATGACTACTTCTGCTTGTTTTTTGGGACCATTTGCTTGGAGAAATGTTTCCCAGCCTTTTACTCTAAGGTAGTGTCTGTCAATGTTCCTGAGGTGGGTTTCCTGTATGTAGGAAAATTGTAGGTCCTGTTAACATATCCGGTCTGTTATTCTATGTCTTTTTATTGAGGAATTGAGATCACTGATATTAAAAGATATTAAGGAAAAAATATTGTTGCTTTCTGTTATATTTGTTGTTAGAGATAGAATTACGTTTTTTGTGGCTACTTCTTTTTGGTTTGTTAAAAGAAGGTTATTTTCTTGCTTTTTCTAGAGTGTAGTTTCCCCTCCTTATGTTGGAATTTTCCATTTACTATCCTTTGAAAGACTGGTTTTGTAGAGAGATATTGTGTAAATCTGTTTTTGTCATTGAATATCTTGGTTTCTCCATCTTTGGTTATTGACCATTTTGCTGGGTATAGTAACCTGGGTTGGCATTTGTGTTCTCTTTGGGTCTGTATGACATCTGCCCAGGATCTTCTGGCTTTCATAGTCTCTGCTGAGAAATCTGGAGTAATTCTAATAGGTCTGCCTTTATATGTTACTTGACCTTTTTCCCTTACTGCTTTTAATATTCTTTCTTTCTTTTGTGCATTTGGGGTTTTGATTATTATATGACAGGAGGAATTTCTTTTCTGATCCAATCTATTTGGTGTTCTGTGGGCTTCTTATATGTTCATGGGCATCTCTGTAGGTTAGGAAAGTTTTATTCTATAATTTTTTTGAAAATATTTACTGGCCCTTTAAGTTGGGAATCTTTGCTCTCTTCTATACATATGATCCTTAGGTTTGATCTTTTCATGTGTCCTGGATTTCCTGGGTGTTTTGGGTTAGGATCTTTTTGCATTTTGCATTTTCTTTGACTGTTGTGTCAATGTTTTCTATGCTATCTTCTGTGCCTGAGATTCTCTTTTCTATCTCTTATTGATAGAAGATATTGGTGATGGATGCATATATGGCTCCTGACCTCTCTCCTAGGTTTGCTAACTCCAGGGTTGACTCCCTTTGTGGTTTCTTTGTTTCTACCTCCATTTTTAGATACTAGATGGCTTTGTTCAATTCCTTCACCTGTTTGGTTGTGTTTTCTTATAATTCTTTAAGGGATTTTTGTGCTTCCTTTTTAAGTGCTTCTACCTATATACCTGTGTTCTCCTGTATTTCTTTAAGGGACTTATTTATGTCCTTCTTAAAATCCTCTATCAGAATCATGAGATGTGATTTTAAATCCACATCTTGCTTTTCTGGTGAATTAGGGTATCCAAGATTTGCTATGGTGGGAGACCTGGGTTCTGATGATGCCAAGAAGTCTTAGTTTCTGTTGGTAAGATTATTTCATTTGCGTTTTGCCATCTGGTTATCTCTGGTGTTTGATGTTCTCGCTGTCTCTGGCTGCAGCTTGTTCCTAATTTCGGTCTGTGAGCCTATGTCAGCACTACTGGGAGACCAGCTCTCTCCTGGCAGAACTTGTGTACAGAGGGCTCTGGAACAGCGCAAGCTCTGGGTGCAGATGGTGACCAGAAGGATCCTGTCGCAGCTGCTCCACTGTTCCTGTGCCCCTTGTGCTCCTTGCCACCCCACTCCAGACAGTTATTGAAGAAAAAGCAGTGATCTCACCTCCAAGCCCGTGAGTGAAAGCACTCCTGGGAGAACAGGACTCTCCTGGCAGGACTCTCACAGCAGGCTGTGGATCAGCCGCAGCTAAGGGATGCAGATCTGTTATATTTTCAAGACATAGATAAACTTACTTTCTATAGCAAGAACGCATAAGCCAGTTTTCCCTGCTATTTCCTTCTCTGGGAAAATTGACAATCCTGCATGCAAATGTGTCCTTGAATGGAAAACTGGCTCCATCCATACCCTTGACATGCAGAAGGATGTGTAAAGTGGGAAATATCCATTGAACGCACACTCTTTAAATTGAACATTCAACATGAAAATTTATATACTAATTGTCTTACTTAGGGTTTTAGTGCTATGAACAGATACCACAACCCAGGCAATTCTTAGCAGGACAACATTTAATTGGGGCTGGTTTTACAGGTTCAGAGGTTCAGTCCATTTTCATCAAGGCAGGAGCATAATAGCATCCAGCCAGATGTGGAGTTGGAGGAGCAAAGAATTATACGTCTTCATCTAAAGGCAGACAGGAGAAGATTGGCTTCCAGGCAGTTAGGATGGGGGTATTAAAACCTAAACCCACAGTGACACACCTACTCCAACAAGGCTACACAGCCTAATTGTGCCACTCCTTGGGCCAAGCATATTTGAGCCATCGCACTAGTTTTAAGTGAAAATTGACTTACTCTTTTTGGTTTAAATCTATAGGACTTGAGAATCTATGAGGTTCTGAGTTCTAAAGACTGCAGTCTATCCTTTAGAGATTTCATAAAATGTGGCTGTGCTATAATTTCAGAAGAGAAAAACACCATTAAAGTGTCTATGTGGATCTTCATTTTCATAATAAAAATATTTCTATGAAACATTTCTAATCATGTTTTATGGATTACCACTTTTTCTTAGTTTTATTGAGGGGACAGTGTGTGTTCTTGGCATAGGTCTTGCCTGAGAAGTTCTCAGGAGTCAGTTTTCTCATACCAGCTTGTGGGCTTTTGGCATAGAGCTAAAGTTTTCATCTCTATGGACAAAAATCCTTACCAACTACGCCATTTGCTAGCCCAGGAATAGGAAGTGGATATTAGCCCAGAAGCCCAGAAGCTTGGAATACCCAAGATACAATTCACAAACAACATGAAACTCAAGAAGAAGGAAGACCATAGTGTGGATACTTCTATCCATCTTAGAAGGGAGAAACAAAACACCCATGGAAGGAGTTACAGAGACAAAATGTGGAGTAGACACCGAAGAAATGATCATATAGGGACTTCCCCACCTGGGAATCCATCAAATTTACAGTCACCAAACCCAGACACTGTTGTAGATGCCAAGTGCTTGCTGACATGAACCTGATATAGCTCTCTCCTGAGAGGCTCTGCCAGTGCCTCACAAATACAGAGGTGGATGCTCATAGCCATCCACTGGACTGAGCATAGGATTCCCAATGAAGAAGCTAGAGAAAGGGCTCAAGGAGCTGAAGGGGTTTGCAGGCCCATAGGAGGAAAAACAATATGAATTAGCCCATACCCCCAGAGCTCTCAGGGACTAAACCACCAACCAAAGAGCACACATGGTGGTACTCATGGCTCCAGCTGCATATGCAGCAGAGACTGGCCTAGTTGGACATCAGTGGAAGGAGAGGCCCTTTGTCCTATGAAGGCTCTATGCCCCAGTGTGGGGGAATGCCAGAGACCGGAAGCGAGAGTGGGTGGGTTGGTGAGTGGGGGTTGGGGGGAGGTGATAGGGGGAGGATATTCTTCAGAGGGGAAACCAGAAAGGGAATAAGGTTTGAAATGTAAATAAAGAAAATATCCAATAAAAATATTAGTCTGTGTGTGTAGTATGGATTCCAGTAAGAAAAAGATTCAAATTTTAAATTATAACTATTAAAATATTATTGAATCTAAATATGATTTGAATATTTATATACACCTAGATAATGTTTAAAGTAATATTCAGATTCTCTTTGAGTGCATATTTAATACTGCATTAAGAACACATTCAATCTATATTTGCTCCTTTTTTCTATCTTGAAAAACAAATATTACAATAAAAACGTATAAGTTGGATTGTAGGGTGAAGAGTTAAATTGGCTTTTTGCTACAGCATAATTTCTGGTTCACAAATTAACTCTGGACAATTATAAAGAAGAAGTAAACAGTGTAGATAAAAATCCAGCAACTACTTTCCTTGAAACCAATTCGGCTATCTTTTGAATAGCCCATTTCTGGCTATCTGTAGTGAATAAAGCACCAGTCAACATGAGTGAGAAGGGGGAAAATTCCCATTTCTTTGGGAATCTTTGTTTCAGAAGTACAATAGATCAACAGACACAAAGGCTTTAGAATATCATTAGAACTTCACTCCACTAGGCGACCTTTGGCACTGACCACCTCACCGGATCCCATAGTCCCCAGAGGACTCTCCACTCTGCAGGTGCCCTTGCATGCCAAGAATCTCAGGATCACTGATGAGTGGAACACAACATCTGTTCCAAACCAATCCTGATAGGCCTGTGACTCCAGAGACAACACATCTTCTGGGACAGACCCTGTTTTGGGCCTTCATCTTCAAGTAGAAGGCAGGTCTGAACGCAAGACCTCTGTGCAACTTCCCTGCAAGAAGAGAGTTTGCCAATATCTTCGAGGCTTTTCCCCACTTTCTCCTCTATAAGTTTCAGTGTCTCTGGTTTTATGTAGATCTCCTTGATCCACTTAGATTTGACCTTAGTGCAAGAAGATAAGAATGGATCAATTCGTATTCTTCTACATGATAACAACCAATTGTGCGAGCACCATTTGTTGAAAATGCTGTCTTTTATCCACTGGATAGTTTTAGCTCCCTTGTCAAAGATCAAGTGACCATAGGTGTGTGGATTCATTTCAGGGTCTTCAATTCTATTCCATTGGTCTACCTGTCTGTCATTGTACCAGTACCATGCAGTTTTTATCACAATTGCTCTGTAGTAAAGCTTTAGGTCAGGCATGGTGATTCCACCAGAAGTTCTTTTATCCTTGAGAAGAGTTTTTGCTATCCTAGGTTTTTTGTTATTCCAGATGAATTTGCAGATTACTCTTTCTAATTTGTTGAAGAATTGAGTTGGAATTTTGATGGGGATGGCATTGAATCTGTAGATTGCTTTTGGCAAGATAGCCATTTTTACAATGTTGATCCTGCCAATACATGAGCATGAGAGATCTTTCCATCTTCTGAGATCTGTTTTAATTTCTTTCTTCAGAGACTTGAAGTTTTTATCATACAGATTTTTCGCTTCCTTAGAGTCATGCCAAGATATTTTGTGTTATTTGTGATTATTGAGAAGGGTGTTGTTTCCCTAATTTCTTTCTCAGCCTGTTTATTATTTGTGTAGAGAAAGGCCATTGACTTGTCTGAGTTAATTTTATATCCAGCTACTTCACCGAAGCTGTAAATCAGGTTTAGGAGTTCTCTGGTGGAATTTTTAGGGTCACTAATACATATTATCATGTCATCTGCAAAAAGTGATATTTTGACTTCATCTTTTCCAATTTGTATCCCCTTGATCTCCTTTTGTTGTTGAATTGCTCTGGCTAGGACTTCAAGTACAATGTTGAATAGGTATGGAGAGAGTGGACAGCCTTGTCTAGTCCCTGATTTTAGTGGGATTGCTTCAAGCTTCTCACCATCTTGTCGAATGTATTTTCCCCATCTAAGGAGATGATCATGTGGTTTTTGCCTTTGAGTTTGTTTATATAATGGATTACGTTGATGGATTTTCATATATTAAATAATCCCTGCATCCCTGGAATGAAACCTACTTGGTCAGGATGGATGATTGTTTTGATGTGTTCTTGGATTCGGTTAGTGAGAATTTTATTGAGTATTTTTGCATCAATATTCATTAGGGAAATTGGTCTGAAGTTCTCTATCTTTGTTGGATCTTTCTGTGGTTTAGGTATCAGAGTAATTGTGGATTCATAGAATGAGTTGGGTAGAGTAGCTTCTAATTCTATTTTGTGGAATAGTTTGTGCAGAATTGGAATTGGATCTTCTTTGAAGGTCTGATAGAACTCTGCACTAACCCCATCTGGTCCTGGGATTTTTTTTGATTCGGAGACAATTAATGACTGCTTCTATTTCTTTAGGGGATATGGGACTGTTTAGATCGTTAACTTGATCCTGGTTTAACTTTGGTACCTGGTGTCTGTCTAGAAATTTGTCCATTTCATTTAGGTTTTCCAGTTGTGTTGAGTATAGCCTTTTGTAGAAGGATCTGATGGTGTTTTGGATTCCTTCAGGGTTTGTTGTTATGTTTCCCTTTTCATTTCTGAATTTTGTTAATTAGGATGCTATCCCTGTGCCCTCTAGTGAGTCTGGCTAAGGGTTTATCTATCTTGTTGATTTTCTCAAAGAACCAGCTCCTCTTTTACTTGATTGTTTGAATAGTTCTTCTTGTTTCCACTTGGTTGATTTCACCCCTGAGTTTGATTATTTCTGCCGTCTACTCCTCTTAGGTGAATTCTTCCTTTTTTCTAGAGTTTTTAGGTGTGTTTTCAAGCTGCTAGTGTGTGGTCTCTCTAGTTTGCTTTTGGAGGCACTCAGATCTATGAGTTTCCCACTTAGAAATTTTTCATAGTGTCCGATAAGTTTGGGTATGTTGTGGCTTCATTTTCATTAAACTCTAAAAAGTCTTTAATTTATTTCTTTATTCCTTCCTTGACCAAGGTATCTTTGAGAAGAGTGTTATTCATGTTCCACGTGAATGTTGGCTTTCCATTATTTACCTTGTTATTGAAGATCAGGCTTAGTCCATGGTGGTCTGATAGGATGCATGGGACAATTTCAATATTTTTGTATCTGTTGAGGCCTGTTTTGTGACCAATTATATGGTCAGTTTTGGAGAAGGTACCATGAGGTGCTGAGAAGAAGGTATATCCTTTTGTTTTAGGATAAAATGTTCTGTAGATATCTGTTAAGTCCATTTGTTTCATCACTTCTGTTAGCTTCACTGTGTCCCTGTTTAGTTTTTGTTTCCATGATCTGTCCATTGGTGAAAGTGGTGTGTTGAAGTCTCCCACTATTATTGTGTGAGGTTCAATATGTGCTTTGAGCTTTACTAAAGTGTCTTTAATGAATGTGGCTGCCCTTGCATTTGGAGCATAGATATTCAGAATTGAGAGTTCCTCTTGGATGATTTTACCTTTGATGAGTATGAAATGTCCCTGCTTGTCTTTTTTGAAAACTTTGGGTTGGAAGTCGATTTTATTTGATATTAGAATGGCTATTCCAGCTTGTTTCTTCAGAACATTTGCTTGAAAAATTGTTTTCCACCTTTTCACTCTGAGGTAGTGTCTGTCTTTTTCCCTGAGATGGGTTTCCTGTAAGCAATAGAATGCTCTTTGTGTAGCCAATCTGTTAGTCTATGTCTTTTTATTGGGGAATTGAGTCCATTTATATTAAGAGATAATAAGGAAAAGTAATTGTTGCTTCCTATTATTTTCGTTTTTAGAGTTGGCATTCTGTTTTGTGGCTTTCTTCTTTTTGCTTTGTTGATGGATTACTTTCTTGCTTTTTCTAGGGTGTGGTTTCCATCCTTGTATTGGTTTTGTTTTTTTTTTTTTTCTGTTATTATCCTTTAAAAGGCTGGATTCGTGGAAAGATAATGTGTGAATTTGGTTTTGTCGTGGAATACTTTGCTTTCTCCTTCTATGGTAATTGAGAGTTTGGCTGGGTATAGTAGCCTGGGCTGGCATTTGTGTTCTCTTAGGGTCTGTATAACGTCTGTCCAGGATCTTCTGGCTTTCATAGTCTCTGGTGAAAAGTCTGGTGTAATTCTGATAGGCCTGCCTTTATATGTTACTTGACCTTTTTCCCTTACTGCTTTTAATATTCTATCTTTATTTGGTGCATTTCTTGTTCTGATTATTATGTGTCCAGAGGAATTTCTTTTCTGGTCCAGTCTTTTTGGAGTTCTGTAGGCTTCCTGTATGTTCATGGGCATCTCTTTCTTTAGGTTTGGGAAGTTTTCTTCTATAATTTTGTTGAAGATATTTGCTGGCCCTTTAAGTTGAAAATCTTCATTCTCATCTACTCCTATTATCCGTAGGTTTGGTCTTCTCATTGTGTCCTGGATTTCCTGGATGTTTTGAGTTAGGATCTTTTTGCATTTTGTATTTTCTTTGATTGTTGTGCCGATGTTCTCTATGGAATCTTCTGCACCTGAGATTCTCTCTTCCATCTCTTGTATTCTGTTGTTGATGCTTGCATCTATAGTTCCAGATTTCTTTCCTAGGTTTTATATCTCCAGTGTTGCCTCACTTTGGGTTTTCTTTTTAGTGTCTACTTCCCTTTTTAGGTCTTGGATGGTTTTATTCAATTCCATCTCCTGTTTGGTCATGTTTTCCTGCAATTCTTTAAGTGATTTTTGTGCTTCCTCTTTAAGGTCTTCTACCTGTTTAGCAGTGTTCTCCTGTATTTCTTTAAGTGAGTTATTAAAGTCCTTCTTGATGTCCTCTACCATCATCATGAGATATGCTTTTAAATCCAGGTCTACTTTTTCGGGTGTGTTGAGGTGCCCAGGACTGGGTGGGGTGGGAGTGTTGCATTCTGATGATGGTGAATGGTCTTGGCTTCTGTTAGTAAGATTCTTACGTTTGCCTATCGCCATCTGGTAATCTCTGGAGTTAGTTGTTGTAGTTGTCTCTGGTTAGATCTTGTTCCTCAGGTGTTTATGTTAGCCTCTATCAGCAGACCTGGGAGACTAAATTTCTCCTCAGTTTCAGTGCTCAGAGTACTCTCTGCAGGTAGGCTCTCCTCTTGCAGGGAAGGTGCCCAGGTATCTGTTGTTTGAACCTGCCTTCTGGCAGAAGTTGTGATCCACTCACAAATGTCTTAAGATCCCATGGAGGGTCCTGTGTATACCTTATAGGTGTCCGGAGACTCCACACCCAAGGTACCCCTATGCTGGCATGGACCAGAAGGGACTTGTGCCCCTGAACAGGCTGGGTTTTCTGCTTCCCTAACTAATGCAGTCTCAGGTCCCGCACAATTGGATTGGAGCAGACTCTGTGTTCCACTCACCAGAGGTCTTAAGATCTGTTGGCTGGTCTTGTGGGTTGCTGGCAGGTGTCAGCTGACTCTGTGCCCTAGCTACCCTGGTGCTGGCCGGACGGGAAGGGAATAAATTACTTTAAAGTTTCTTTTAGGACAGATTTCATATTCTTCTAAACAATCAAAAGTAATCTACATTATTTTCTATCAGTACTACAAAAGAATTTAGAAATTTTTAAGTAGCATCAAGTAATGAGAAAAAAGATCCTTAATTTGAATGGGAGAGAGAAGTAGTATATGGGAGGGTGTGGAGAGAGGAAAGGAACAGGGAAATGATGAAAACATGCTTTAATCTCAAAAAATAAATACACAAAATTTAAATACATTGTCATAGAGTTTAAGTTTTCTGCTGAGAAGTGGATTAATACTTAAATCTGTGATCTTGTATGTTATTTGTTTTCTTTCATTCCTTTTGGAATAATTAATTTACCTTTTATCTCTGAGAGCTAGATTATAGTATGATTTCCATAGACTTGGTTGAATGTAACCTATTGTATGACATTTGATCTTATTATGTCTGAATAGTTATATAATTTTAATTTTTTCAATTTTTATTTCTTTGGAGAATCTTTTGATATCTTTGACTTATTGATGTCTCACATGAATTCCAACAATTTCAATATTTGTTCTTTTATTCACTCCCAAATATCTTATTATTTCACCTCATATTTTATTATTTTTCAACTATGTATTTTCAAATTGCCTGCTACAAGTTCATAAACTCTTCTATGGCTTCTATTACGCTAGATTCTTTAATTTCACTTCAGGTTATTATATACCAGGATAAATTTTTGGCTTGCATTGCTATGGTCCATATAATAGAAGCATAAAATCATCTATACGTTCCTTTTCAGACAGTGTGTGAGTGTGTGTGTGTGCGTGTGTGTGTGTGTGTGTGTGTGTGTGAGTGTGTGTGTGTATGCATGCATGTGTTTGGGTGTGTGTAGGTGTATTTATATAGACAATTGTCTGTGAAAGAGAGGCACAGGCAGTTGTGACCAAACCCATCTATTGAGCAAGTATGGTATGCATTTTTAACTGTTATTACATCTTTTCAGGACTTTATTTTTGGGATTTTTTCTCTTGAGGAACCTTCACTGTGGTGGTTCAAGTTTATATTGCCACCAGTGCATAAAGACTTTTCTATTTCCTCATCCTTGTGAGCATTTATTCTCTTGATTATTGCTGTTCTAATCAAATTGAGATGGAATATAAAAGCAAGTTCCATTTTCATTCCCTTAATATTAAAAGATGTAGAACATTTTTCAAATATTTATTTTCTACCTGTATTTTTTAAGGAACATACTATTTCAAGTGTTAACCTATGTTCTAATAGTGAATACATACTACTCCATGGCAACAGTTGTACTTTGACTGATTGTTGTTGTCCTAACAAATACTTTCTTTCATTGGGCTTAGAGCCTACTTCTTCAAGAACCAAACAGGTACTGAAAATCATCTGAGACATTGAGCCTCATGGATGGAACAACTGATTTTTCATTCAGAGGCAACTATTGGTAGATGAGCAGGAACATATACACATATGTGTGTGTGTGTGTGTGTGTGTGTGTGTGTGTGTGTATACAATAACTAATATATACTATGAAATATATAATATATCACATATAGTATATATGATATATATATTAATATGTGTGTATAATATATGTATATATACATGTATAACATAGATATAGTATGGACATAGATATACAAAGATAGAGATTCATCCTATAAATTCTGTTAATCTAGAGAGCACTGACTAATAGAATAGGGAACTAGATTTGAGTATACTTCAATATAAACAACAGTTGTCCACATTAAATGTGATAGGACAGGTGTGGCGGTCAGAGAACAAATTACATAAACAAATATTTTATCCAGGAATCTATCCATAATTGTTATTATATGAGTATATTATGTTATATCAATTTGAATTCCAACTGATTTCAAGGAATATTTTGCTCATTGGAATATTCATATATTAATATAGTAGTCATTTATTCCAACTGGATTTCTTTACAGAGTGCATATCAAATTTTAATTTTTTTCCATTTTGCATGTATGTTTATGTGTATGATATATGATGAGGTCAAAGAACAAATTACAGGAGTTTGCACTTTTTATCAGCTGTGACCTGGCTTCTAATGAAAGGTCTTCAGTGATGGTGTTCAGCACCTCTGTAGAAGACATCTTGCTGGCCTTGATTTAATCCTTTTAATATCATTATCTTTGTCATTTGCTTTCCAGAAATTCTAATCAAGATGTTTATTCCTCTGAATTTGTAGCCTTTTTTGTATACAAAAGCTAGATGGCACACTAGATCCAGCTTTGTCAATGTTCTGTTTTTTATGTAACGTAGGTTTTTCAGCAATACAATGGATAAATGGGTGCAAACATGTTCAATAAAATACTTGCAAACTGAATACAAGGGCATATCTAAAACATCCTCTGCCATGATCAGGTAGGCCTAGTCCCAGAGATGCAGATATCATTCCATATACTTAATTCAATAAATATAGCTAACCACATAATCAAACTTAATGACAAAAAAACCATAGGATCACTACATTAGATACAGAAGAGGACTTTGACAAATGCAACATCTCTTTATGCTAAAAATCCTGATATTCTGGAGGTATAAGAGACCAACCTCAACCTAACACAGGTGATTTACATCAAAAATCAACTAAATGGAAATACACTAAAAAAAAAAAAAAAAAAAAAAAAAAAAAAAAAAAAAAAACCCTGATACTAAAATTCAAACCAGGAACAAAGGACTCTTTCCATACTTATTCATTTTAGTACTGGAAACCTAACCTAGAAAAGTAAGACAACGGAAGGAGATCAAGGTGATAGAAATAAGGAGGACTAATGAGCAATCTTTTTTTTCTGATCTTATGGTTTTGTGACTAAAAGACCCTAAACACTCCATGAGGAAATGTCTACAACCAATAAACATTTTCAGCAGAACAGCAGGAAACAAAATCAACAACAAGAAGAATAAATTTAGAAGAGTTCCCATATACAAATTACAAATAGGCCAAGAAAGAAATCAATCAAACAGCATATTTCACAATAGCCTCAAAAATACGTTGAGTGAAAAACTATGTAATGAAAATGTAATACATTAAGAAGAAAAGAAGATGGGATCATGAGGACAAATATAGTGGAAATGAGCATTCAAATATTGGTAAAGTGCAAATAGAAACAAACTTAGTTTCATATGAACACACACAAACACACAAAACAACCCAGAATGGTGAATGAATTGCAGAAAGTATTGCCATCTCTGAATTCTAGTTTTATAAGAAACTAACATAGTAAAAACAGCATGGTATTAGCACAAAAACAGACACATTGATCAATGGAATCAAAATGAAAACCCAGACATAATTCTACATGTATGGACACTGAATTTTTTACTAATATGCAAAAAATAAACAATGAGGGAAATATTATCTTCAAAAATGCTGGTGGTAATGAAAGACTCCGAGAGGAGCCCCTCGCTCAGGCCTCAGGACAATAGCGGACACCCAAGAACTCATGATAGACCGAGCTTGTTGCAAACCACATGGGGCTCTATTCGGGGAAAGCCAGAGCTCTGGGGATGACTCATATCCCACACAGGGGTAGAGGAGTCGACCTCGAGGGGAAAGAGGTCCCAGTTTTTATAGGCCCTCAGGGGGGAAAGGAGAAGGGGGAGAGTAGGGGATTTCCAGATCTAAACAATGTCTATTCTCAAGAAATGGGTATGGTAGGGGTACAAGGAAAGAGTCTAATGAAGGTGCAGCAATGGGCACACACCTGGTCAGAACATTGGCAGACACACAGGTTTGAAGAGTGGCCAGAGCATTGTGCACCTCTATTTTTCTAAATCAGTGAAGCTAGTTCTGCTAACACTGACATCTATCTTGCCATTTTCAGGGCTTCTGTGTCCTTTTACATTCTGTCAGGATCTTTCAGTAAAAGGGGATGTCTCCAAGTATAATAATGCAAATAGATCCATAACTATCTCTCTGCATAAAACTCAAATCCAAGTGGATAACTGACCTCCACATAAAACCAGATTCTCAGAGATAAGAAAGTGAGAAATAGATACATGAGAGATTTTTCTGGCAGGACTCTAATAGCAAAGGCACTAAGACCAAGAATTAATTAATGGGATCTCATGAACCTGAAAATAAGGCAAAGCAATCAACACATCATTGAAGCAAAGCAGCAGCCAAAGGAACAATTAAAAATCAATTATATGTCCGATAAAATGTTAGTAGGTATAGTACATAGGGAACTAAAACACTGGGCATCAGGAGATAACCCAATTTAAAGTGGTGTGCAGAACTCAGCAGAGAGTCTAAAATGAAAAAAAATGCAAAGGGTTGAATAACACAAGAAATTGTCAACAATTTTACTCATCAGGGGAATGCAAATTCAAACTATTTTGAGATTTCTTTTCATATCAGTCACATCTATCAAGATCAACAAAACAAATGACAACAAATGCTGATTAGAATTTACACGAGTACAGTCAGTATAGAAAATTAGGGTAAAGGTTCTGTTGGGAAGTTGAATATCAATCTACATCAATCCAGTTATACTACTGTTTGATTAAAACCAAACTGTAATTCTTGTTCATTCACATTCATTGATTTTGTGTTCTACAATATGAATAGGCCCAGAAGTTAGATACCCACTAAGGTGCCAGCAAGAATACAATCTACCAAAGAAAGGAAAATATAGCACAATGTTATCAACATTTAAGAAAGAAATTATAATGGGAGGGATAAAGTGGGAAGAGGATGTGTGGACATATAAAGAAAGAAACATAGGGCTCATGATCTAACACTAAAGTTCTTTCAAATCCCACATGGAAACATACTAGATTTAATTTATTCCTGGGACATGAAGGAATAAGACATCTATCTGGAGCATTGTCTCCCCAATTATTTGATGAATCTATTTGAATTATTTTCATTCATATATTTATTTCTAAGCTTCTACAGCAATACAGTAGTGTGTTTCTGTAGGAGACATGATGTTATGTCTTTTTTCATTCATTTAAAAACAACAAAAATGAAGCAATACATACAGAGAAATGAAAATTAAAACAAACAAGCAAAAGACCAATAAGTCAAAGAAATAAATGATAAAAGAAAACTAAATGGAAAAAAGTTCACTGAGTGAATGATTATATGAGCATGTGCTGCCTGAGCCAAAGTAACTGATAGCCTAAGTCATGGTCTGAATCCTTAAAACCATTATAAATATAAATGCTTATATTGTTATATATAAAGAATCTGGATCATATGGTAGATCTGCTGCAGATTTTTGGATGTGTGTGTGTGTGGTTATTTATTTACATTTCTAAAGTTGTCTCCCTTCACCTTTTCCCCTCTGCAAGCCCCCTACCCCCTCTTCCCCTGCCTCTGTGAGGGTACTCCCCCCACCCACCTACTCCCACTTTACCACCCTAGCATTCCCATATGTTGGGCCATCGAGCCTCTACAGGAACAAGGGCCTCCCCTCCCAGTGATACCACATCAGGCAGTTCTCTGATACAAACGGAGCTAGAGCCATGTGGGTCCCTCCATCTGTTTTCTTTGCTTGGTGGTTTAGTCCCTGGGAGTTCTGAGGGGTTCGGTTAGTTGATATTGCTGTTCTTCCTATGGGATTACAAACCACTTCATCTCCTTCACTCCTTCCCCTAACTCTTCCCTTGTGGGATTGTAATCAGTCAGATGGTCTGCTGTAAGCATCCTCATCAGTATTTGTCAGCTCTGGCAGAACCTGTCTGGGGACTGCTCTACCAGGCTCCTATCAGCAAGCATTTTTGGCATTAGCCATAGTCTCTGGGTTCGGTATCTAGAAATGGGATGGACCTGTAGGTGGCACAGTCTCTGGGTGGTCTTTCCTTCAGTCTCTGCTCCACTCAGTCCCTGTATTTTCTTTAGACAGAAATGATTGAGATGGCTGGATGGCCCCATCCCTCAAGCAGGGGGCTGTGACTATCCACTGGATATGGTCTCTAGAGGTTCTATCTCTCTGTGTTGGGTTTTTGGTAATGTCATACCCATTGGGTCCTGGGAATCTCTTGCTTATCTGGCATCTGGGAGTTTCTAGTGGCTACCCAAGTTCCCCATACCCCACTGTTACATATTTCTGTTCAATTTCTTGACCCTCTGGTCATCTCCCTTGTGTCCCCTCACACATGAACCTGCCAATTTTGTCCTCCCCTTCATCTCACCCTCACAGATCCCTCCCTTACTTTGATCCTCTTTCTAAGTAGGATTGAAGCACCCACACTTTGGTCATCGTAATTCTTGAGCTTCATATAATCTATGAGTTATATCATGGGTATTTCAAACTTGTGGGCTAATATCCACTTTTCAGTGAATACATACCATGTGCGTTCTTTTATGACTTAGTTACCTAACATAGGATATTTTCTAGTTTCATCCATTTGCCTGTGAATTTCATGAACTCATTGTTTTTAATAGCTGCATAGTACTCCATTGTATAAATGTGCCACATTTTCTGTACCCATTCCTCTGTTGAGGGACATCTGGGTTGTTTCCAGCTTCTGGCTGTTATAAATAAGGCTGTAATAAACATAGTGGAGCAAGTGTCCTTGTTACATATTGGAGCATATTTTGGGTATATGCCAGTAGTGTTATAGCTGTGTCCTCAGGTAGAATTATCTTCAATTTTCTGAAGAACACCAGACTGATTTCCAGAGTGGTTCTTACCAGCTTGCATTACCACCAGCAAGGGAGAAGTGTTCCTCTTTCTCCACATCCTCACCAGCATCTGCTGTCACCTGAGGTTTTGATCTTAGCCATTCTGACTGGTGTGAGGTAGAATGAAATCTCAGGGTTGTCCTGATTTGCATTTCCCTGATGACTAAGGATGTTGAACATTTCTTTAAGGTGTCTCTCAGACATTCTAGATTCTTCAATGAAGAACTCTTTGTTTAGCAATCTACCCCCTTTTAATGGGGTTATTTGGTTCTCTGGAGTCGAAGTTCTTGAGTTCTTTGTATATATTGGATATTTGGCCTCTATTAGATGTAGGATTGGAAAGGATCTTTTCCCAATTTGTAGTTTACCATTTTGTCCTATTGTCAGTGCCCTTAGTTATATAGATGCTTTTCAATTTTATGAGGACCCAATTGTCAATACTTAATCTTAGAGCATGAGCCATTGGTGTTCTGTCCTGAAATTTCCCCCTGTACCAATGTGTTCAAGGCTCTTTCTACTTTCTCTTCTATTAGAGTCAGTGTCTCTGGTTTTATGTGGAGGTCCTTGATCCACTTAGACTTGAGCTTTGTAACGGAGATAAGAATGGATCAATTTGCATTCTTCTACATGTACATCACCAGTTCAAAAAGCACCAGTTATTGAATGTTCTGTCTTTTATCCACTGGATGGTTTTGCCTTCTTTGGCAAAGATCAAGTAACCATAGGTTTGTGGGTTTATTTCTGGGTTTTCAATTCTAATCCATTGATCTACCTGTCTGTTTCTGTACCAACACCACATGAATTTTTGTTGTTTTGTTTGTTTCTTTTTATTAGATATTTTCTTTATTTACATTTCAAATGTTATCCCCTTTCCTAGTTTCCCCTCCAAAAATCCCCTATCCTCTCCTCCCTCCCCCTGCTCACCAACCCACCCACTCCCATTCCTGGTCCTGGCATTCCCCTATACTGGGACATAGAGCCTTCACAGGACCAAGGGCCTCTCCTCCCATTGATGACCAACTAGGCCATCCTCTGCTACATGTATAGCTAGAGCCACAATTTCCACAATGTGTTTTATTTGATTGGTGGTATAGTTCCAAGGAGCTCTGAGGGTACTGGTTAGTTCATATTGATATTCCTTCTATGGGGCTTCAGATACCTTCAGCTCCCTGGGTACTTTCTCTGGCTCCTTCATTGGGGACCTTGTGTTCCATCCAATGGATGACTGTGAGTATCCACTTCTGTATTTGCCAGGCACTGGCAGAGCCTCACAGAAGAAACCTATATCAGGCTCCTGTCAGCAGGCTCTTGTTGGCATCTGCCTAGTGTCTGGGTTTGGTGGTTGTTTATGGGGTGCATCCCCAAGTGGGGCAGTCTCTGGAATGGTCATTCCTTCAGGCTCTGCTCCGAACTTTGTCTCTGTAACTCCTTCCATGGGTATTTTGTTCCCCATTCTAAGAAGTAACGAAGTTTGTTTGTTTTTTATCTCTATTGTTCTGCAGTACAGCTTGAGGTCATGAATGGTGATTCCCCCAGAAGTTCTCTTATTGTTGAGAATACTTTTTGCTATCCTAGATTTTTTGTTATTCAAGGTGAATTTAAGAATTGCTCTTTCTAGCTCTATGAAGAATTGAATTGGAATCTTGATGGGGATTGTACTGAATCTGTAGATTGCTTTTGGTATGATGGCCATTCTTACTATGTTAATCCTGCCTATCCATGAGCATGGGAGGTCTTTCCATATTCTGAGATCTTGCTTGATTTTTTTTTCTTCAGGGACTTGAAGTTCTTGTTGTTCAAATCTTTCTGTTGCTTAGTTAGAGTCACACAAAGATAGTTTATATTATTTATGGCTATTGTGAAGGGTGTCATTTCCCTAATTTCTTTCTCAGCCCATTTATCCTTTGAGTAGTAGAAGGCTACTAGAGTTAATTTTGTATCCAGCCACTTTGCTAAAGTTGTTTATCAGCTGTATGAGTTCTTTGGTGGAATATTTCAGTTCATTTATGTATACTATCATAATAGTGATATCTTGACTACTTCCTTTCCAGTTTGTATTCTTTTGACCTCCTTTTGTTGTCTAATTGCCCTGGCTAGGGCTTTGAGTACTATGTTGAATAGATAGGGAAAGAGTGAGCAGCCTTGTCTAGTCCCTGAATTTAGTGGGATTGCTTCAAGTTTTTCTCCATTTAATTTGATGTTAGCTATTGGTTTTCTGTATATTGTTTTTATTATGCTTAGGTATGGGCCTTGAAACCCTGATCTGTCAAGACTTTTAAGAATAAGGAGTGTTATATATTTTTGTCAAAGTATTTTTCAGCATCATGTGTTTTTTCTTTTTTTTTAACTTTGTTTATATACTGGATCATATTTATGGATTTCCTCATATTGAACCATTCATGCACCCCT
Source organism: Mus musculus (assembly GCF_000001635.26). Lineage (NCBI taxonomy): Eukaryota > Metazoa > Chordata > Mammalia > Rodentia > Muridae > Mus > Mus musculus. The sequence goes on from NC_000067.6 coordinate 97,503,937, forward strand.
GGGATGAAGGCTACTTGGTCATGGGGAATAATCACTTTGATGTGTTCTTGGATTTGGTATGTGAGAATATTACTGAGTATTTTTGCATCAAATTCATTAGGGAAATTGGTCTGAAGTCCTCATTCTTTGTTGGGTCTTTGTGTGGTTTTTGGGGATTTTTTGTTTTGTTTTGTTTTTGTTGTTGTTATTCTTTTATTTTTTTTTCAGTGAAACCATGGCTACATAGAACAAATTAGGTAGTCTTCCTTCTGTTTCTACTTAGTGGAACAGTTTGAAGAGTATTGATATTTGATCGTCTTTGAAGGTCTGATAGAATTCCGCACTAAGGTTCCAGGACTCCGCCGAAAGTAGTCTGCACAGGTGACAGTGTGCACTACAGAACCTAACAGATCTTGGGACAGGCTGGAGCCACAGAGCTTCTGCGGCAGCACCCTTTTCGGGCTCCAGACATGCAGCCACCATCCCAGTCAGAGGCTAGGTGTCTGCCCAGGCCAGGAGGGCTTTGCCTTAGCATCTGCGGGAACCATCTTGGATCCGGGACTCCACCAAAGTAGTCTGCACAGGTGAGAGTGTGCACTACAGAAGCTAACAACTTCTGTGACAGGCCAAAGCAACACAGCTTCTGGGAAAGATCCTATTTTGGGCCTTCATCTTCGGCCAGGAGGGAAGTCCAAACACCAGATATCTGTGCACCTTCACTGTTAGAGGAGAGCTTGCCTGCAGAGAGTTCTCTGACCACTGAAACTCAGAGGAGAGAGCTAGTCTCCCAGGTCTGCTGATAGAGGCTAACAGAATCGCCAGAGGAACAATCCAACTATAAAAACTAATTCCAGAGATTAGCAGATGGCGAAAGGTAAACTTAAGAATCTTACTAACAGAAACCAATACCACTCATCATCATCAGAACCCAGCAATCCCACTTCACCCAGTCCTGGGCATCCAAACACACCCAAAATGCTAGACCCGGATTTAAAAGCATGTCTCATGATGATGGTAGAAGATATCAAGAAGGAATTTAATAACTCACTTAAAGAGATACAGGAGAACACTGCTAAACAGGTAGAAGACCTTAAAGAGGAAGCACAAAAATCCCTTAAAGAATTGAAGGAAAACACAACCAAACAAGTGATGGAATTGAATAAAACCACCCAAGACCTAAAAAGGGAAGTAGACACAATAAAGAAAACCCAAAGTGAGGCAACGCTGGAGACAGAAACCCTAGGAAAGAAATCTGGAACCATAGATGTGAGCATCAGCAACAGAATACAAGAGATGGAAGAGAGAATCTCGGGTGCAAAGGATGCCATAGAGAACATTGGCACAACAATCAAAGAAAATGCAAAAATATCCTAACTCAAAATATCCAGGAAATCCAGGACACAATGAGAAGACCAAACCTACGGATAATAGGAGTAGATGAGAATGAAGATTTTCAACTCAAAGGACCAGCAAATATCTTCAGCAAAATTATAGAAGAAAACTTCCCAAACCTAAAGAAAGAGATGCCCATGAACATACAAGAAGCCTACAGAACTCCAAGTAAACTGGACCAGAAAAGAAATTCCTCCCGACACATAATAATCAGAACAACAAACGCACTAAATAAAGATAGAATATTAAAAGCAGTAAGGGAAAAAGGTCAAGTAACATTTAAAGGCAAGCCTATTACAATTACACCAGATTTTTCACCAGAGACTATGAAAGCCAGAAGATCCTGGAAAGATGTTATACAGACACTAGGAGAACACAAATGCCAGCACAGGCTACTATGCCCAGTCAAACTCTCAATTACCATAGATGGAGAAACCAAAATATTCCATGGCAAAACCAAATTCACACGTTATCTTTCCACGAATCCAGCCCTTCAAAGGATAATAACAGAAACAAACAAACAAAAAAAAACAATACAAGGACAGACACCACGTCCTAGAAAAAGCAAGAAGGTAATCCCTCAAAAACCTAAAATAAGACAGCTACAAGAACAGAATGCCAACTTTAACAACAAAAATAATAGGAAGCAACAATTACTTTTCCTTAATATCTCTTAATATCAATGGACTCAACTCCCCAATAAAAAGACATAGACTAACAGACTGGCTGCACAAACAGGACCCAACATTTTGCTGCTTACAGGAAACACATCTCAGGTAAAAAGATAGACACTACCTCAGAATGAAAGGCTGGAAAACAATTTTCCAAGCGAATGGTATGAAGAAACAAGATGGAGTAGCCATTATAATATCTAATAAATCGACTTCGAACCCAAGGTCATCAAAAAAGACACGGTGGGGCACTTCATACCCATCAAAGGTAACAGCTTCCAAAAGGAACTCTCAATTCTGAGTATCTATGCTCCAAATACAAGGGCAGACACATTCATTAAAGAAACTTTAGTAAAGCTCAAAGCACACATTGCACCTCACACAATAGTAGTGGTGGACTTCAACACACCACTTTCATCAATGGACAGATCATGGAAACAGAAACTAAACAGGGACACAGTGAAACTAACAGAAGTTATGAAACAAATGGATCTGACAGATATCTACAGAACATTTTATCCTAAAACAAAAGGATATACCTTCTTCTCAGCACCTCATGGTACCTTCTCCAAAATTGACCACATAATCGGACACAAAACAAGCCTCAGCAGATACAAAAATATTAAAATTGTTCCATGCATCCTATCAGATCACCATGGACTAAGGCTGATCTTCAATAACAAAATTAATAATAGAAAGCCACCATTCACGTGGAACATGAATAACACTCTTCTCAATGATACCTTGGTCAAGGAAGGAATAAAAAAAATTAAGGACCTTTTGGAGTTTAATGAAAATGAAGCCAAAACATACCCAAACTTATGGGACACAATGAAAGCATTTCTTTTTTTTTTTTTTTTCTCAAGATGATAAATTTCTTTTTTTTCCCCATTTTTTATTAGGTATTTAGCACATTTACATTTCCAATGCTATACCAAAAGTCCCCCATACCCACCCACCCCCACTCCCCTACCCACCCACTCCCCCTTTTTGGCCCTGGCATTCCCCTGTACTGGGGCATATAAAGTTTGCATGTCCAATGGGTCTCTCTTTCCAGTGATGGCCGACTAGGCCATCTTTTGATACATATGCAGCTAGAGTCAAGAGCTCCAGAGTACTGGTTAGTTCATAATGTTGTTCCACCTATAGGGTTGCAGATCCCTTTAGCTCCTTGGGTACTTTCTCTAGCTCCTCCATTGGGAGCCCTGTGATCCATCCATTAGCTGACTGTGAGCATCCACTTCTGTGTTTGCTAGGCCCCGGCATAGTCTCACAAGAGACAGCTACATCTAGGTCCTTTCGATAAAATGTTGCTAGTATATGCAATGGTGTCAGCATTTGGATGCTGATTATGGGGTGGATCCATTTATGGCAGTCTCTACATGGTCCATCCTTTCATCTCAGCTCCAAATTTGTCTTTGTAACTCCTTCCATGGGTGTTTTGTTCCCAATTCTAAGGAGGGGCATAGTGTCCATACTTCAGTCTTCATTCTTCTTGAGTTTCATGTGTTTAGCAAATTGTATCTTATATCTTGGGTATCCTAGGTTTGGGGCTAATATCCACTTATCAGTGAGTACATATTGTGTGAGATCCTTTGTGAATGTGTTACTTCACTCAGGATGATGCCCTCCAGGTCCATCCATTTGCCTAGGAATTTCATAAATTCATTGTTTTTAATAGCTGAGTAGTACTCCATTGTGTAGATGTACCACATTTTCTGTATCCATTCCTCTGTTGAGGGGCATCTGGGTTCTTTCCAGCTTCTGGCTATTATAAATAAGGCTGCTATGAACATAGTGGAGCATGTGTCCTTCTTACCAGTTGGGGCATCTTCTGGATATATGCCCAGGAGAGGTATTGCTGGTTCCTCTGGTAGTACTATGTCCAATTTTCTGAGGAACCGCCAGACTGATTTCCAGAGTGGTTGTAAAAGCCTGCAATCCCACCAGCAATGGAGGAGTGTTCCTCTTTCTCCACATCCACGCCAGCATCTGCTGTCACCTGAATTTTTGATCTTAGCCATTCTGACTGGTTTGAGTTGGAATATCAGGGTTGTTTTGATTTACATTTCCCTGATGATTAAGGATGTTGAACATTTTTTCAGCTGCTTCTCTGCCATTCGGTATTCCTCAGGTGAGAATTCTTTGTTCAGTTGTGAGCCACATTTTTTAATGGGGTTATTTGATTTTCTGAACTCCACCTTCTTGAGTTCTTTATATATGTTGGATATTAGTCCCCTATCTGATTTAGGATAGGTAAAGATCCTTTCCCAATCTGTTGGTGGCCTTTTTGTCTTATTGACGGTGTCTTTTGCCTTGCAGAAACTTTGGAGTTTCATTAGGTCCCATTTGTCAATTCTCGATCTTACAGCACAAGCCATTGCTGTTCTGTTCAGGAATTTTTCCCCTGTGCCCATATCTTCAAGGCTTTTCCCCACTTTCTCCACTATAAGTTTCAGTTTGGTTTTATGTGAAGTTCCTTGATCCACTTAGATTTGACTTTAGTACCAGGAGATAAGTATGGATCGATTCGCATTCTTCTACATGATAACAACCAGTTGTGCCAGCACCAATTGTTGAAAATGCTGTCTTTCTTCCACTGGATGGTTTTAGCTCCCATGTCGAAGATCGAGTGACCATAGGTGTGTGGGTTCATTTCTGGGTCTTCAATTCTATTCCATTGGTCTACTTGTCTGTCTCTATACCAGTACCATGCAGTTTTTATCACAATTGCTCTGTAGTAAAGCTTTAGGTCTGGCATGATGATTCCACCAGAAGTTCTTTTATCCTTGAGAAGAGTTTTTGCTATCCCAGGTTTTTTGTTATTCCAGACGAATTTGCAAATTGCTCCTTCCAATTCACTGAAGAATTGAGTTGGAATTTTGATGGGGATTGCATTGAATCTGTAGATTGCTTTTGGCAAGATAACCATTTTTACAATGTTGATCCTGCCAATCCATGAGCATGGGAGATCTTTCCATCTTCTGAGATCTTCTTTAATTTCTTTCTTCAGAGATTTGAAGTTTTTATCATACAGATCTTTCACTTCCTTAGTTAGAGTCACGCCAAGATATTTTATAATATTTGTGACTATTGAGAAGGGTGTTGTTTCCCTAATTTCTTTCTCAGCCTGTTTATTCTTTGTATAGAGAAAGGCCATTGACTTGTTTGAGTTTATTTTATATCCAGCTACTTCACCGAAGCTGTTTATCAGGTTTAGGAGTTCTCTGGTAGAATTTTTAGGGTCACTTATATATACTATCATATCATCTGCAAAAAGTGATATTTTGACTTCTTTTCCAATTTGTATCCCCTTGATCTCCTTTTGTTGTCGAATTGCTCTGGCTAATACTTCAAGTACTATGTTTAAAAGGTAGGAAGAAAGTGGGCAGTCTTGTCTAGTCCCTGATTTTAGTGGGATTGCTTCCAGCTTCTCTCCATTTACTTTGATGTTGGCTACTGGTTTGCTGTATATTGCTTTTATCATGTTTAGGTATGGGCCTTGAATTCCTGATCTTTCCAAAACTTTTATCATGAATGGGTGTTGGATCTTGTCAAATGCTTTTTCTGCATCTAACGAGATGATCATGTGGTTTTTGTATTTGAGTTTGTTTATATAATGGATTACATTGATGGATTTTCATATATTAAACCATCCCCGCATCCCTGGAATAAAACCTACTTGGTCAGGATGGATGATTGCTTTAATGTGTTCTTGGATTCGGTTAGCGAGAATTTTATTGAGTATTTTTGCATCAATATTCATAAGGGAAATTGGTCTGAAGTTCTCTATCTTTGTTGGGTCTTTCTGTGGTTTAGGTATCAGAGTAATAGTGGCTTCATAAAATGAGTTGGGGAGAGTACCTTCTACTTCTATTTTGTGAAATAGTTTGTGCAGAACTGGAATTAGATCTTCTTTGAAGTTCTGATAGAACTCTGCACTAAACCTGTCTGGTTCTGGGCTTTTTTTTTTTGGCTGGGAAACTATTAATAACTGCTTCTATTTCTTTAGGTGATATGGGACTGTTTAGATGGTCAACTTGATCCTGATTCAACTTTGATACCTGGTATCTGTCCAGAAATTTGTCCATTTCGTCCAGGTTTTCCAGTTTTGTTGAGTATAGCCTTTTGTAGAAGGATCTGATGGTGTTTTGGATTTCTTCAGGATCTGTTGTTATGTCTCCCTTTTCATTTCTGATTTTGTTAATTAGGATTTTGTCCCTGTGCCCTTTAGTGAGTCTAGCTAAGGGTTTATCTATCTTGTTGATTTTCTCAAAGAACCAACTCCTCGTTTGGTTAATTCTTTGAATAGTTCTTCTTGTTTCCACTTGGTTGATTTCACCCCTCAGTTTGATTATTTCCTGCCATCTACTCCTCTTGGGTGAATTTGTTTCCTTTTTTTCTAGGGCTTTTAGATGTGTTGTCAAGCTGCTAGTATGTGCTCTCTCCCGTTTCTTCTTGGAGGCACTCAGAGCTATGAGTTTCCCTCTTAGAAATGCTTTCATTGTGTCCCATAGGTTTGGGTACGTTGTGGCTTCATTTTCATTAAACTCTAAAAAGTCTTTAATTTCTTTCTTTATTCCTTCCTTGACCAAGGTATCATTGAGAAGAGTGTTATTCAGTTTCCACGTGAATGTTGGCTTTCCATTATTTATGTTGTTATTGAAGATCAGTCTTAGGCCATGGTGGTCTGATAGGATACATGGGACAATTTCAATATTTTTGTATCTGTTGAGGCCTGTTTTGTGACCAATTATATGGTCAATTTTGGAGAAGGTCCCGTGAGGTGCTGAGAAGAAGGTATATCCTTTTGTTTTAGGATAAAATGTTCTGTAGATATCTGTCAGGTCCATTTGTTTCATAACTTCTGTTAGCTTCACTGTGTCCCTGTTTAGTGTCTGTTTCCACGATCTGTCCATTGAAGAAAGTGGTGTGTTGAAGTCTCCCACTATTATTGTGTGAGGTGCAATGTGTGCTTTGAGCTTTACTAAAGTGTCTTTAATGAATGTGGCTGCCCTTGCATTTGGTCCGTAGATATTCAGAATTGAGAGTTCCTCTTGGAGGATTTTACCTTTGATGAGTATGAAGTGTACCTCCTTGTCTTTTTTGATAACTTTGGGTTGGAAGTCGATTTTATCCAATATTAAAATGGCTACTCCAGCTTGTTTCTTCAGTCCATTTGCTTGGAAAATTGTTTTCCAGCCTTTCACTCTGAGGTAGTGTCTGTCTTTTTCCCTGAGATGTGTTTCCTGTAAGCAGCAGAATTTTGGGTCCTGTTTGTGTAGCCAGTCTGTTAGTCTATGTCTTCTTATTGGGGAATTGAGTCCATTGATATTAAGAGATATTAAGGAAAAGTAATTGTTGCTTCCTTTATTTTTGTTGTTAGAGTTGGCATTCTGTTCTTGTGGCTGTCTTCTTTTTGGTTTGTTGAGTGATTACTTTCTTGCTTGTTCTAGGGCATGATATCCGTCCTTGTATTGCTTCTTTTCTGTGATTATCCTTTGAAGGACTGGATTCGTGGAAAGATATTGTGTGAATTTGGTTTTGTCGTGGAATACTTTGGTTTCTCCATCTATGGTAATTGAGAGTTTGGCCGGGTATAGTAGCCTGGGCTGGCATTTGTGTTCTCTTAGTGTCTGTATAACATCTGTCCAGGCTCTTCTGGCTTTCATAGTCTCTGGTGAAAAGTCTGGTGTAATTCTGATAGGCCTTCCTTTATATGTTACTTGACCTTTCTTCCCTTACTGCTTTTAATATTCTATCTTTATTTAGTGCATTTGTTGTTCTGATTATTATGTGTCGGGAGGAATTTCTTTTCTGGTCCAGTCTATTTGGAGTTCTGTAGGCTTCTTGTATGATCATGGGCATCTCTTTCTTTATGTTTGGGAAGTTTTCTTCTATTATTTTGTTGAAGATATTAGCTGGCCCTTTAAGTTGAAAATCTTCATTCTCATCAATTCCTATTATCCGTAGGTTTGGTCTTCTCATTGTGTCCTGGATTACCTGGATGTTTTGAGTTAGGATCCTTTTGCATTTTGTATTTTCTTTGACTGTTGTGTTGGTGTTCTCTATGGAATCTTCTGCACCTGAAATTCTCTCTTCCATTTCTTGTATTCTGTTGCTGATGCTCACATCTATGGTTCCAGATCTCTTTCCTAGGGTTTCTATCTCCAGTGTTGCCTCGCTTTGGGTTTTCTTTATTGTGTCTACTTCCCTTTTTAGTTCTAGTATGGTTTTGTTCATTTCGATTACCTGTTTGGATGTGTTTTCCTGTTTTTCTTTAATGATTTCTACCTGTTTGGCTGTGTTTTCCTGCTTTTCTTTAAGGGCCTGTAACTCTTTAGCAGTGCTCTCCTGTAATTCTTTAAGTGACTTATGAAAGTCCTTCTTGATGTCCTCTATCATCATCATGAGAAATGTTTTTAAATCTGTGTCTAGATTTTTGGTTGTGTTGGGGTGCCCAGGACTAGGTGGGGTGGGAGTGCTGCGTTCTGATGATGGTGAGTGATCTTGATTTCTGTTAGTAGGAATCTTACGTTTGCCTTTCGCCATCTGGTAATCTCTGAAGCTAGCTGTTTTAGTTGTCACTGTTAAGAGCTTGTCCTTCAGGTGACTCTGTTAGCCTCTATAAGCAGACCTGGAGGGTAGCACTCTCCTTAGTTTCAGTGGGCAGAGTATTCTCTACAGGCAAGCTCTCTTCTTGCACGGAAGGTACCCAGATATCTGGTGTTCGAACCAGACTCCTGGCAGAAGTTGTGTTCCACTCACTAGAGGTCTTAGGATCCCTTGTGGAATCCTGTGTGGGCCCTTGCGGGTGTCAGGCGACTCCGCTGGCAAGGTAGCCCGGGGCTCGAGTGGAGCGGAAGGTGTTTGTGCCCCAGATCAGGCCCGGGTAGCCTGCTTCCCTATGTACCTCAGTCTCTGGTTCCACGCGATTGGACTGGGGCAGGCGCTGTGTTCCACTCACCAGAGGTCTTAGGATCCCGTGGGGAGTCCTGTGTGGGCCCTTACAGGTGTTGGGCACGACTCTGCTGGCAAGGTAGCCCGGGGCTCTTGTGGAGCGGAAGGGGCTTGTGCCCCAGATCAGGCCCGGGTAGCCTGCTTCCCTATGTACCGCAGTCTCAGGTTCCACGCGATTGGATTGGGGCAGGTGCTGTGTTCCACTCACCAGAGGTCTTAGGATCCCGTGGGGAATCCTGTGTGGGCCCTTGCGGGTGTCAGGCGACTCTGCTGGCAAGGTAGCCCGGAGCTCGAGTGGAGCGGAAGGGGCTTGTGCCCCAGATCAGGCCCGGGTAGCCTGCTTCCCTATGTACTGCAGTCTCAGGTTCCACGCGATTGGATTGGGGCAGGTGCTGTGTTCCACTCACCAGAGGTCTTAGGATCCCATGGGGAGTCCTGTGTGGGCCCTTGCAGGTGTTGGGCAAGACTCTGCTGGCAAGGTAGCCCGGGGCTCGAGTGGAGTGGAAAGGAGATGAAAGCATTTCTAAGAGGAAAACTCATAGCTCTGAACTATTCAAAGAATCAACCAAAGGAGGAGCTGGTTCTTTGAGAAAATCAACAAGATAGATAAACCCTTAGCCAGACTCACTAGAGGGCATAGGGATAGCATCCTAATTAACAAAATTCAGAAATGAAAAGGGAGACATAACAACAGATCCTGAAGAAATCCAAAACACCATCAGATCCTTCTACAAAAGGCTATATTCAACAAAACTGGAGAACCTGGATTAAATGGAAAAATTTCTAGACAGATACCAGGAACCAAAGTTAAATCAAGATCAGGTTAATGATCTAAACAGTCCTATATCCCCTAAAGAAAGAGAAGAAGTCATTAATAGTCTCCTAACAAAAAAAAGTCTAGGACGAGGGGTTTAGTGCAGAGTTCTATCAGACCTTCAAAGATGATCTAATCCCAGTTCTTCACAAACTATTCCACAAAATAGAAACAGAAGGAACTCTTTCAACTCATTCTATGAATCCACAATTACTCTGATACCTAAACCACAAAAAGACCCAACAAAGATAGAGAACTTCAGACCAATTTCCCTTATAAATATTGATGCAAAAATCCTCAATAAAGTTATCGCTAACCAAATCCAAGAACACATCAAAGCAATCATCCATCCTGACCAAGTAGGTTTCATCCCAGGGATACAGGGATGGTTCAATATACGGAAATCCATCAACATAATCCAGTATATAAACAAACTCAAAGACAAAAACCACAATATCATAACGTTAGATGCTGAGAAAGCATTTGACAAAATCCAACACCCACTCATGATAAAAGTCTTGGAATGATCAGGACTTCAAGGCCCAAACCTAAAAATGATAAAAGCAATCTAAAGCAAACCAGTAAATGGTGAGAAGCTGGAAGAAATCCCACTAAAATCAGGGACTAGAAAAGGCTGTCCACTCTCTCCCTACCTATTCAACATTGTACTTGAAGTCCTAGCCAGAGCAATTAGACAACAAAAGGAGGTCAAGGGGATACAAATTGGAAAGGAAGAAGTCAAAATATCACTTTTGGCAGATGATATGATAGTATATACAAGTGACCCTAAAAATTCCACCAGAGAACTCCTAAGCCAGATAAATAGCTTCAGTGAAGTAGCTGGATATAAAATTAACTCAAACAAGTCAATGGCTTTTCTGTACACAAAGAATAAACAGGCTGAGAAAGAAATTAGGGAAACAACACCCTTCTCAATAGTCACAAATAATATAAAATACCTTGGCATGACTCTAACTAAGGAAGTGAAAGGTCTGTATGATAAGAACTTTAAGTCTCTGAAGAAAGAAATTAAAGAAGATCTCAGAAGATGGAAAGATCTCCCATGCTCATGGATTGGCAGGATCAACATTGTAAAAATGGCTTACTTGCCAAAAGTAATCTACAGATTCAATGCAATCTCCATCAAAATTCCAACTCAATTCTTCAAAGAATTACAAAGGGCAATTGGCAGATTCATCTGGAATAACAAAAAACCTAGGACAGCAAAATCTCTTCTCAAGGATAAAAGAACCTCTGGTGGAATCACCATGCCTGACCTAAAGCTTTACTACAGAGAAATTGTGATAAAAACTGCATGGTACTGGTATAATGACAGACAAGTAGACCAAGGGAATAGAATTGAAGACCCAGAAATGAACCAACACACCTATGGTTACTTGATCTTCGAAAAGGGAGCTAAAACCATCAAGTGGAAGAAAGACAGCATTTTCAACGAATGGTGCTGGCACAACTGGTTGTTAACATGCAGAAGAATGTGAATTGATCCATTCCTATCTCCTTGTACTACGGTCAAATCTAAGTGGATCTAGGAACTTCACATAAAACCAGAGACTGAGACTTATAGAGGAGAAAGTGGGGAAAAGACTCGAAGATATGTGCACAGGGGAAAAATTCCTGAATAGAACGGCAATGGCTTGTGCTGTAAGATTGACAAATTGACAAATTGACAAATGGTACCTCATGAAACTGCAAAGCTTCTGTAAGGCAAAAGACACTGTCAATAAGACAAAAAGGCCACCAACAGATTGGGAAAGGATCTTTACCTATCCTAAATCAGATAGGGGACTAATATCCAATATATATAAAGAACTCAAGAAGGTGGACTCCAGAAAAATCAAATAACCCCATTAAAAAATGGGGCTCAGAGCTAAACAAAGAATTCTCATCTGAGGAATACAAAATGGCTGAGAAGCACCTGAAAAAATGCTCAGCATCCTTAATCATCAGGGAAATGCAAATCAAAACAACCCTGAGATTCCATCTCACACCAGTCAGAATGGCTAAGATCAAAAATTCAGGTGACAGCAAATGCTGGGGAGGATGTGGAGAAAGAGGAACACTCCTCTATTGCTGGTGGGATTGCAAGCTTGTACAACCACTCTGGAAATCAGTCTGGCGGTTCCTCAGAAAAGTGGACATAGTACTACCGGAGGATCCCGCAATACCTCTCCTGGGCATATATCCAGAAGATGTTCCAACCGGTAAGAAGGACACATGCTCCATTATGTTCCTAGCAGCCTTATTTATAATAGCCAGAAGCTGGAAAGAACCCAGATGGTAATCAAAAGAGGAATGGATACAGAAAATGTGGTACATTTACACAATGGAGTACTACTCAGCTATTAAAAACAATGAATTTATGAAATTCCTAGGCAAATGGATGGACCTGGACGACATCATCCTGAGTTAGGTAACCCAATCACAAAGGAACTCACCCAATATGTACTCACTGATAAGTGGATATTAGCCCAGAAACTTAGGATACCCAAGATATAAGATGCAATTTGCTAAACACATGAAACTGAAGAAGAACGAAGACCAAAGTGTGGACACTTTGCCCCTTCTTAGAATTGGAAACAATCACCCATGGAAGGAGTTACAAAGACAAAGTTTGGAGCTGTGACGAAAGGATGGCCCATCTAGAGACTGCCATTTCCAGGTATCCATCCCATAATCAGCTTCCAAACGCTGACACTATTGCACACACTAGCAAGATTTTGCTGAAAGGACCCAGATATAGCTCTCTCTTGTGAGACTATGCCGGGGCCTAGCAAACACAGAAGTGGATGATCACAGTCAGCTATTGGATGGGTCACAGGGCCCCCAATGGAGGAACTAGAGAAAGCACCCAAGGAGCTAAAGGGATCTGCTACCTTATAGGTGGAACAACAATATGAACTAACCAGTACCCCAGAGCTCTTGACTCTAGCTGCATATGTATCAAAATATGGCCTAGTCGGCCATCAGTGGAAAGAGAGGCCCATTAATCGTGCAAACTTTATATGCCTCAGTACAGGGGTATGACAGGGCAAAGAAGTGGGGGAGGGTAGGGGGGGGGAGAGTGTTGGGGGCTTCTGGGATAGCATTGGAAATATAAATGAAATAAATACCCAATAAAAAAAGAAAAATAAGAATTCTGCACTAAAACAATCTGGTCTTGGGCTTTTTTTAGTTGGGAGACTTTTAATGACTGCTTCTATTTCTTTAGGGGCTATGAGACTGTTCAGATGGTTTATCTGATCCAGATTCAACTTTGGTACCTGGTATCTGTCTAGAAAATCCTCCATTTCATCTTGATTTTCCAGTTTTGTTAAGTATAGGATTTGGTAGTAGTATCTCATGATTTTTTTTATTTCTTTAGTTTCTTTTATTTTGTCTTATATTTCATTTCTAATTTGTTTATTTGGATACTGTCCCTGTGCCCTCTTGTTAGTCTGGTTAAGGGTTTTTCTATCTTGTGAATTTTCTCAAAATAGAAGATCCTGGTTTTGTTCAATCTTTGTGTAGTTCTTTTTGTTTTTACATGGTTAATTTCAGCCCTGAGTTTGGTTATTTCCTGCTGTCTACTTCTCTTGAATGTATTGCTTCTTTTTTGTTCTAGAGCTCCTGATTTTGAGTAACACCTTTTCTTTTTTCCATAACTGCTGGACCAATACCTCATCCCAATTCACCCCAAGTATTTTGGAATGCAACTGGATTTTGCCTGCTATGGGGATTCTTATTTTTTTCTCCACCCCTCTCCATTCCCTGTTTTTCACCTTTTTACCCTGCTAACACTAGATAGGAGAGAAAATAAAATAGAGAGAAAAGGGCAACTTCATTATTGTTACTCTATTTCTTGCTAATTAGTGGTATTGTATTATCTGGGGCAAATTTAATCTTCACTGTGAGGATATCTTATTTCTTATTTTATCTTTACACATGACTACTTTCAAATAGAAACCAACCAAACACTAACAACTCACCAAAATTATCCCAACTCTAAGGCCCTAGCATTTATATATCATCTGACGAGTGCCCAGAATACCCAGTGTCACACAATTATAGAATCTACAGCTAGCAAAATTTTATTCATGCTATTTATTAGAGCAGGAGGCAAATCATAACCAGCTGCTGTGTACAATCTGAAGCAAACCCATTCCTAGGATTAAAAACTTAGCCTTCATATATTTCTGAGTTTTTAAAGAAATGACAAAAATCTATCTACATTTTTCACTTTCTATTTTAAGACATTAATTGTTCTGTGTATAATGAGAAACTATGAAAATATAAACACACCCACATTGCAATGCAAAACGTTTACAGGCTTCCATTCTGATGTTAACACATCCTTATCGTATTGGCTGATTTAATTCTAAGATTCTTTCTATAATGTGGTGACTCTCAGCTTCTCTTGTGTACTGCACCTCATAATTTTTGCTGCAGGGCCATTGAGCTAGGCCCCAAAATCCAATTTCTGACAATAAGAAATTACCTTTAGTGTTTCTCTTGGATCTACAATAATTGGGCCAGTGACAACACTTGTCATATGACCTGCACACCCCTGAAAGCCTAGGCCTTCTTTGTTGTTCATATTTAGAAAATCTGTTGCTGCTACAAATGGCTTGTCATTTTTCTTGTGCAACATATCATATTTCTCATAGTTAACTCACAGTATTTGATATCTGAGACATTTAGTGGCTTGCCACAGTCTCTTTCAAAACGGTCATATTTCTTGTGCCTAAAGAATTAGGCATTTTAGCTGGGCAGTGGTGACACACGCCTTTGATCCCAGCACTTGGGACACAGAGTCAGGCTGGCTTCTGAGTTTGAGGCCAGCCTGGTCTACAGAATGAGTTCCAGAATAGTCAGAGCTATACAAAAAAAAAAAAAAAAAAAAAAAACCCTGTCTTGAAACACAAACAAACAAACAAACAAAAAAGAATCAGGCATTTTGATATCAGAGACCTCTATCTACAGCTTAAACTATGATATTAGCATAGTATATGTTAGAACCAATATCAGCTGTATCTCTTATCCACTTCTTCTTGGGTGCTGCCCACACCACTAATGGCCTAATACTGTTTTAACATTTGGTACACGCATTTTCAGATGCCAAGATTTCTATCAACACCTGTCTTACATAGGATCTGTTATGGTTTTATTCACAGCTCAAACAAATCATTGTTTAAAAACAAAACAAAAACAAAAACAAAACAGTGAAGGCTCCTCCAGATCTTTATATAATGTTTGTAAATGTAGTGAAATTTTTCCTGGGTTTCTCAACTTTGTCTCAATCTCTTAAATCCACTACATGACATTGTTCTGTAGCAGCAGCATCAAATTAAATTTGTCCTTATATATCAGAGTATTACCTTTCACTCAGCAACTAATCTTGGACTATATTATTCCCATCATCAATCTGTCTTACTCTTAACCATTGCAATCTCAGACTGGAATCTAGTACAGCTGTCACCAATCCCTTCCAGTCTTGGAGAAAAATTCTATTTCCAATAGGCTAGTTATTTAGAACTTGATTCACATGAGACAAGTGCATCCCATATGAAATTGTGGCCTCTTTAAATACCCTTGAATACCCTTGATCTATCACATAAGACATCATCTTAATCTTGTCATAAGCTTGTTTTATCCCATTAGGAGGCATACACTGTGCAAATACTGGGAAAGCTTGTGATGGTGATCTCCTAACACAGGGCCAGTGGACCCTATCTCTGGTGGTGTGGTGAGTTTGAAATGAATTCTTTGGTATGTGGTATCTGTCTAGAAAATGATCCATTTAATCTAGATTTTACAGTTTTTTTGAGTATAGGTTTTTGTAGTAGGATCTGATGATATTTTGAATTTCCTCCATTTTTGTTGTTATGTCTTGCTTTTTTATTTCTGATTTTGTTAATTTGGATACTGCCTCTGGGCCCTTTAGTTAGTTTGCCAAGGGGTTTAATCTCTCTTGTTGATTCAAAGAAAGAACTAGCTTTTGGGTTTGTTGATTTTTTTCTTTTTCTTTCTTTCTTTCTTCCTTTTTTTTTTTTTTTTTTGTATTGTTTTCTTTGTTTCTATTTGGTTGATTTTGGTCCTGAGTTTGACTATTTCCTGCCTTCTACTCCTCTTGGGTGAGTTTGCAACTTTTTGTTCTAGAGCTCTCAGGTGTGCTGATAAGTTACTAGTGTAATATCTCTCCAGTTTCTTTACCAGGGCACTTAGTGCTGTGAATTTTCTTCTTAGCACTGCTTTCATGGTGTTCCATAAGTTTGTATATGATGGATCAACATTTTCATTAAATTCCAGGAAGTCTTTCATTTCTTCCTTAATTTCACCCTTGACCAAGTTAACACTGAGTAGAGAGTTGTTCAGTTTCCACCTGTACGTGGGCTTCCTGTTGTTTTTGCTATTATTGAAGACCAGCCTTAGCCCATGGTGGTCTGACAGGATGCATGATATTATGTCAAACTTCTTGTATCAGTTGAGGGTTGTTTTGTGACCAATTATACAGTCAGTTTTGGAGAAGGTACCATGAGGTGCTGAGAAGAAGGTGGATTATCTTGCATTGAGGTGAAATGTGCTGTAGACATCTGTTCAGTCCATCTGGTTCATAATCTCTATTTGTTTCACTGTGTCTCTGTTTAGTTTCTGTTTCAGTGACCTGTCCAATGCTGATAGAGGGATGTTTAAGTTTCCCATTATTATTGTGTGGGGTTCAATGTGTGTTTTAAGCTTTAGTAAAGTTTCTTTTACAAATGTGTGTGCCTTTGCACTTGGGGCATAGATTTGAGACTTTCTCTTGGTGGATTTTCCCTTTGATGAATATGAAGTGTCCATCTTCATCATGCTTGATAACTTTTGTTTGATAGTCTATTTTATTGGATATTAGAATGGCAACTCCAGCTTGTTTCTTGGGACCATTCCCTTGGAAGGCCTTTTTCCATCCTTTTACTCTGAGATAGCATCCGTCTTTGTTATTGTAAGTATATTTCTTATATACAGCAAAATGATGGATCGTGTGTGCATATCCAGTCTGTTAGCTTATGTCTTTTTATAGGTGAGTTGAGTACATAATATTGAAACATATTAAAGACAGATGGCTGTTGGTTCCTGATATGTTTGTTTTTGTAGGAGGCTTTATGTGCTTGTGGTTCTCTACTTTTGACTTCGTTGTGAGATTCTTAAAATCTTGCCTTTTCTTTGGTGTAGGTACTTTCCTTGTTTTGGAGTTTTCCTTCCAGGATCCTCTGTAGGGCTGGATTGGTAGATGGATACTGTTTGAATTTGGTTTTCTCCTGGAATATTTTGGTGTTTCCATCTATGTTGATTGAGAGTTTTGCTGAGTACTAGCCTTGGCTGGTATTTGTGTTCTCTTAGAATCTGCATGACCTCTGACCAGGCTCTTCTGGCTTTTAGTGTCTCTGTTGAGAAATCTGATGTAATTCTGATAAGTCTAACTTTGTATATTACTTAGCCCTTTTCCCTTGTAGCTTTTAATATTCTATTGTTATTGTTGTTCTGTGTGTTTAGTGTTATGATTATTATGTGACAACAGGATTTTCTTTTCTGGTCCCATTTATTTGGTTTTCCATAGGCTTCTCATGTCCTTTATGGCACCTCTTTCTTTCAGTTGGGGAAGTTTTCTTCTATGATTTTGTTAAAGATGTTTTCAAGTCTTTTGAGCTGGGAATCTAAATGCTCCTTTATTCCAATTATTCTTAGATTTGGTCCTTTCATTATTTCATGAATTTCCTGGATGTTTTGGGTTAGGAGTTTTTGTGTTTTGAACTTTTCTTGAAACTTGTGTCAAACTCTTCTACAGTATCTTCTATACCTAAGATTCTCTCTTCTCTTGTATTCTGTTGGTGGTACATCTGCAATGCCTGACCTCTTTCCTGGGTTTTCTATCTCCTAGTTTGTCTCCATTTCTGTTATCTTTATTGTTGCTACTTCCACTTTTAAGTCTTGGGCCACTTTATTCAATCCCTTCACCTATTTCATTGTGTTTTCCTGTATTTCTTTAAGGGATTTATTTGTTTTCTCTTTAAGGGCTTCTACCTGTTTACCTGTGTTTTTCTGCATTTCTTTCAGTGAGTTATTTATATCCTCCTTAAAGACCTCTATTATTTTCATGATATAGGATTTTAAGTCAGCTTACTGATTTTCAGGTGTGTTGGTATATTCAGTTCTTGCTGTGGTGGGAGAACTGGGTTCTGATGATGCCAACATATATTGGCTTCTGTTGCTTATGATCTTGCATTTGACTCTCACCATCTGCTTATCCCTGATTTTTGCTGTTCTGGGTGACTCTGTCTGGAGTCTGCCTCTTTTGTCCCTGGGTTGCTTCAGGTCTCCTGGTAGGCCTGCAGCTCTGGCTGTAGCAGACCACCTGTGGGGCTTTCCAACTGGGGGCTCTTCAGAAGGGCAGAGAAGTTGCTGATCTGTATTTCTGGCTACAATAGATCTACTGGGAGGCCTTCATACTATTGGGTCTTCAGAGAAGCAGTCAAGGTGCTCTCCTGTGTGAAGCTGTTCTCCAGGGGGGCGTACAGACTGTGGTTTCTCTTTCCCTGCGTGCAGCATGGAGGATTTCAGGAGGGTCAGTTGCCCTGCATGTTACAGAGCCCCCAGGAAGTCTTCAAGACTGTGGTGTGCAATTGCGCTGTGTGCTGCAAATCTCCTGGGATGCCTCAGGCTGTGGTGTCAGATGCCCTGAATGCAGCAGATCTCCTGAAATGGCTCAGGATATATTGGCTTCAGGGGAACAGACTAGCTAGGAGTGTGCCCCAGCAGAAAGGACAAGGTGGAAGGGGAGTCATATCTGGCGAAGGAGAGGGGCTTGGGGGGGGTGTGAATGGTCCCAAGTCCACTGGGCTGTGGGACTTCCTGAATGTTCTTACCAAATGCTCTGAGTGCAGCAGATCTTCTGGGATGACTCAGGATATGGTGTCTTCAGGGAAACAGACTAGCTAGCAGCCTCTCCCAGCAGACAGGACCTGGTGGAAGGGGCTTGTGAGTTCTTTTGTGATTTCTTTCACAGTATGTTCATTTGTCTATCCAAATGTTACCATGTTTTATAGTTTGATTTTACACACCGCAAATTTTCTTCATTAAGGTATTTAGTCTAACACTGTTCTAGTGTGGATTTTAGGCTTATCTGTACATGAAAGCATAGACTCTTTTAACAATACAATTGACCTTGTACGTTGTTATTATATAGTTTTAATATAAATCAGACATTGCACTGTTGTCTAGAAATATAATTACAGAATTATAAATAGTGCAGAAACTCATTTAACAGCAATACCTAAAAATTTCATAAAGAAAATAGAATCCAAACTATTTGTCTGATTAAATACTTGGGTAAATTAACAAATGTATAATGATAATTCATGAAATGGCTATGTCCATGCTTGAAATATTTAGCCCAATAATCTATAAATGCAATGATAATCACATGGCATTTATAGTTAAAAGAATGACAATATCCCCATTTGAATCTATTGCGTCCCGCTCGACCGGCAAGAAAGACGCAACAAACCAGAATCTTCCGCGGCAAAAGCTTTATTGCTTGCTTCTCAGGAAGATCCCAAACCGGGAAAATGGCGCTGCTTTTATAACCCGCAGTGTGACGTTTCAGCACCTGATATGGCGTGACAGCTCCCGATTCGTTGCTTGCCCATCACCCCACTAT
This sequence comes from Mus musculus, assembly GCF_000001635.26. Taxonomy (NCBI): domain Eukaryota; kingdom Metazoa; phylum Chordata; class Mammalia; order Rodentia; family Muridae; genus Mus; species Mus musculus. The sequence continues at coordinate 97,523,447 of NC_000067.6, forward strand.
TACACCCCGAGAATGGGAGTGACTAGGAGTGAATTCACTCTCGCACCTGCATACAAGGCTTGTTTACTAGTTAGGCACAGCGGAGGCCAGCGCCATCTTATAATGGCGATTGCTCGCGGCACACACGGCTCTCCTCAGAGATTACTGGCGGCACACACGCGATTGCTCGCAGCACATACCGGCTCTCCACATAAATCCAAATAAAACACATGTATATACAAGTTAATAATTCATTGTCTGTTCATAACATAAGAATTATTAGCTACATGATATAAGCAATGGAAAGAATATTGTTCAGTGTATGCATTAATAAATTCCACAACTACTATATCACATTATGTATACAGATTGTTTTCAGGTTCACAAAATTTTTTAGGTAATATAAAAGTTAATGCTGACCTTGGAGAATATAGAGAACATAGAAGAGGAAATGCATTTTAAATAAGTTTTAAGTAATATAAAACGTAAAAGTGTATAGGTTAGGTAATATACAGGCAAAAATGTTTCTCCTATGAATTAATCTATAGGCAGTAGTATAGATTCATAATTGTTACTGAAAAAAAAAGTTAATACTTAGAATAAATAGGAAATTCTTAGGTAATCATATCAAGCCAAAAGGAAGTGTAATTGAGTAGCACACACAAACATTCAACACTGAAATTATATGGAGAAACACACAGGTTTGGGTTTATTGGCATGTACTCACTCACGTGTGTTCAGGTTCACCTGGAAATATGTACGCCTACATGTGCTACCCAGGTGACTTCAGGTGTGCTTCCTCAGGAGCTATCCACCTTTATTTTCTTTTCAGAAACACGCCAGGCTGGAACTTAATGTGTAGGCTAAACTAGCTTGCTAGTAGGCTTCAGGGCCATCCCCCTATCTCCATCTCTCCACACAGATAAAATGAATGTGTACCTCTCTGTCTGTCGACTTTTAAATATGAGTTTGGGGGAATGAGTTCAGATCCTTGAGAGAAGCAAGCATTTTATCAACTGAGGCATATATCCACCCCCCAAACTTCAGATTTATTTGAAACCATAAAAACACAAAACAACACTACCTTGTGTATGTCTGCATCACCAAATGTAGATGCCTACAAATGTTAGCAGTGATAATCAAACATTTCTAGTTATGTGGTCTGAGCTATTGCTGTGAGACAAACCTTACTATCCTAACATAAAACTGTTTTATTTATAGGCACAAATTTTAGATGAGGCTTATCCTCCGGAGGTTCACATGGGTGACTAAAGTGCTCACAGTCTGAAGAACAGTGTTATCTAGAGGCTTCTTTGTTCTCATATTAGCTCTATTAATAGGTTTAAGAATTATCAGATGTAGTCTTCTTGCACCTGAATCACCTTCCCATACTTAGTGACATTGAGTCACTAAGTATGGAATTGTACACTTCTGCAAAGGCCTGCAAAACTTTAAATATTGTTCTGATGAAATGTAGAGTAAATGTTTCCTCATTAGGAAACTGGGTTCTCTGATACTGAGGTGCTATTATATAAAGATACAACCTGAAGAAAATTCTGAATGAAATTATGAAATAACGTGCTCGTAAACCTTGTACCCGAAAGTCCTTCCAAGAATACAGAAGTCTGAAGCTGGTTTGCCACAGGAAATTGAGAGTACATGCATACAGATATATAATTTAACCATGGTTGTGACATTTGTGAGTTTAAGAAGACTTAAATAATTAATCCTATTGGAACCAACAAATAAAATGTAACCACATGATGCAAAATTAGACAGTACTTAGCAGTTGACATAGGTAAATGCTTAAATATGAATGTATCTAATAAGATACTGAGAAATACATTCAACAAGGTACCTGATCCATAGGTAAAAGCCATATCTGCTATAAAGAGGAAACAAAGTTCTAGTCTCTTGTGGAATGTGTCTACTAGAGAATTATACAGTTTTTCATAATTTCAATCATTAGAATTAGAATATAGACAGACAGTGCTGCACGTGATGAGGTAAAATCATTGTGATGTGATCTGTTCTGTTTTAGTGTCTAATAAGAAACCCACTGGTGCTGACTCAGATATTCTTCAAAGTCGCAGAGTCTTTGACTTTTAAGGCATCTTCACATGCAGTTTTTGTCACTATTGCTCTATAGTACAGTTTGAGGACAGGGGATGGTGATTCCCCCAGAAGTTCATTTATTGTGAAGAATAGCTTTCCCTATCCTGGTTTTTGTTGTTGTTGTTGTTGTTGTTGTTGTTGTTGTTGTTGTTGTTTAAATTCCAAATGAATTTGATAATTGCTCTTTCTAATTCTATGAAGAATTGAGTTGGAATTTTGATGGGGATTGCACTGAATCTGTAGATTGCTTTCATCAAGATGCCCAACCCCCTCCATTTTTTTTCTTTATTAATCTAGCCAATCCATGAGCACAGGAGATCTTTCCATCTTCTGAGATCTTCTTCGATTTCTTTCTTCAGAGACTTAAAGTTCCTGTCATACAGATCTTTCACTTGTTTGATTATAGTCACATCAAGGTATTTTGTATTGTTTGTGACTACTGTGAAGAGTGTCACAACACTCTAATTTCTTTCTCAGCCAGTTTATTCTTTGAGTACAGGAAGGCTACTGATTTTTTTTTTTTTGGTTAATTTTATATCCAGCCACTTTGCTGAAGTTGTTTACCAGCTGTGGGACTTCTCTGATGGTATTTTTGTGGTCACTTAAGTATACTATCATAGGAGTAGCTAGGGCGCAGAGTCGGCTGACACCCGCCAGCTACCCACAACACCTGCCACGGGACCTTAAGACCTCTGGTGAGTGGAACACAGCATCTACTCCAATCCAATCTCGAGGGACCTGAGACTGCACTAGTTAGGGAAGCAGAAAACCCTGCCTGTTCAGGGGCACAAGTCCCTTCTGGTCTGGCCACCACCAGGATACCTTGGGCGTGGAGTCTGCGGATACCCATAAGGTATACACAGGACCCTCCTCAGGATCTTAAGACATCTGTGAGTGGATCACAACTTCTGCCAGGAAGGTTCCAACACCAGATATCTGGGCACCTTCCTTGCAAGAGGAAAACCTACCTGCAGAGAGTACTCTGAGCACTGAAACTGAGGAGAAATTTAGTCTCCCAGGTCTGCTGATAGAGGCTAACATAAACACCTGAGGAACAAGATCTAACCAGAGACAACTACAACAACTAACTCCAGAGATTACCAGATGGTGAAAGGCAAACGTAAGAATCTTACTAACAGAAACCTAGACCACTCACAATCATCAGAACTCAACACTCCCACCCCACCCAGTCCTGGACACCTCAACACACCCGAAAAAACTAGACCCGGATTTAAAAGCATATCTCATGATGATGGTAGAGGACATCAAGAAGGACTATAATTACTCTCTTAAAGAAATACAGGAGAACACAGCTAAACAGGTGGAAGACCTTAAAGAGGAAGCACAAAAATCCCTTAAAGTATTGCAAGAAAACACGACCAAACAGGTGATGGAATTGAATAAAACCATCCAAGACCTAAAAAGGGAAGTAGACACCATAAAGAAAACCCAAAGTGAGTCAATGCTGGAGATATAAAACCTTAGAAAGAAATCTGGAACTATAGATGCAAGCATCGGCAACAGAATACAAGAGATGGAAGAGAGAATCTCAGGTGCAGAAGATTCCATAGAGAACATCGGAACAACAATCAAAGAAAATACAAAATGCAAAGAGATCCTAACTCAAAACATCCAGGAAATCCAGGACACAATGAGAAGACCAAACCTACGGATAATAGGAGGAGATGAGAATGAAGATTTTCAACTTAAAGGGCCAGCAAATATCTTCAACAAAATTATAGAAGAAAACCTCCCAAACCTAAAGAAAGAGATGCCCATGAACATAAAAGAAGCCTACAGAACTCCAAGTAGACTGGACCAGAGAAGAAATTCCTCCTGACACATAATAATCAGAACAACAAATACACTAAATAAAAATAGAATATTAAAAGCAGTAAGGAAAAAGCGTCAAGTAACATATAAAGGCAAGCCTATCAGAATTACACCAGACTTTTCACCAGAGACTATGAAAGCCAGAAGATCCTGGACAGACGTTATACAGACCTTAAGAAAACACAAATGCCAGCCTACCCAGACAAACTCTCAATTACCATTGATGGAGAAACCAAACTTTTCCACGACAAAACCAAATTCACACATTATCTTTCCATGAATCCAGCCCTTCAAAGGATAACAACAGAAAAAAACAATATAAGGATGGAAATCATGCCCTAGAAACAGTAAAAAAGTAATCCCTCAACGAACCAAAACGAAGACAGCCACAAGAAGAGAATGCCAACTCTAACAACAAAAATAAAAGGAAGCAACAATTACTTTTCCTTAATATCTCTTAATATCAATGGACTCAATTCCCCAATAAAAAGACATAGACTAACAGACTGGCTAAACAAACAGGACCCAAAATTCTGCTGCTTACAGGAAACACATCTCAAGGAAAAAGACAGACACTACCTCAGAGTGAAAGGCTGGAAAGCAAATTTCCAAGCAAATGGTCTGAAGAAACAAGCTGGAGTAGCCATTCTAATATCGGATAAAATCGATTTCCAACCCAAAGTTATCAAAAAAGACAAAGAGGGACACTTCATACTCATCAAAGGTAAAATCCTCCAAGAGGAACTCTCAACTCTGAATATCTATGCTCCAAATGCAAGGGCAGCCACATCCATTAAAGAGACTTTAGTAAATCTCAAAGCACACATTGCACCTTACATAATAATAGTGGGGGACTTCAACACACCATTTTTATCAATGGACAGATCTTGGAAACAGAAACTAAACAGGGACACAGTGAAACTAACAGAAGTGATGAAACAAATGGACTTAGCAGATATCTACAGAACATTTTATCCTAAAACAAAAGGATATACCTTCTTCTCAGCACCTCACAGGACCTTCTCCAAAATTGACCATATAATTGGTCACAAAACAGGCCTCAACAGATACAAAAATATTGAAATTGTCCCATGCATTCTAACAGACCACCATGGACTAAGGCTGATCTTCAATAACAACATAAATAATAGAAAGCCAACATTCACATGGAAAATGAACAACACTCTTCTCAATGATACCTTGGTCAAGGAAGGAATAAAGAAAGAAATTAAAGACTTTTTAGAGTTTAATGAAAATGAAGCCAAAACATACACAAACTTATGGGACACTATGAAAGCATTTCTAAGATAGAAACTCATAGCTCTAAGTGCCTCCAAAAGGAAACTAGAGAGAGCACACACTAGCAGCTTGACAATACACCTAAAAGCTCTAGAAAAAAAGGAAGCAAATTCACCCAAGAGGAGTAGACAGCAGGAAATAATCAAACTCAGGGGCGAAATCAACCAAGTGGAAACAAGAAGAACTATTCAAAGAATCAACCAAATGAGGAGCTGGTTCTTTGAGAAAATCAACAAGATAAATAAACCCCTAGCCAGACTCACTAGAGAGCACAGGGACAGCATCCTAATTAACAAAATCAGAAATGAAAAGGGTGACATAACAACAAAACCTGAAGAAATCCAAAACACCATCAGATCCTTCTACAAAAGGCTATACTCACACAACTGGAAATCCTGGATGAAATGGACAAATTTCTAGACAGATAACAGGTACCAAAGTTAAATCAGGATAAAGTTAACGATCTAAACAGTCCCATATCCCCTAAAGAAATAGAAGCAGTCATTAATTGTCTCCCAACCAAAAAAAGCCCAGGACCAGATGGGATTAGTGCAGAGTTCTATCAGACCTTCAAAGATGATCTAATCCCAGTTCTGCACAAACTATTCCACAAAATAGAAGTAGAAGGTACTTTACCCAACTCATTCTATGAAGCCACAATTACCCTGATACCTAAACCACAAAAAGACCCAACAAAGATAGGGTACTTCAGACCAATTTCCCTTATGAATATCGATGCAAAAATACTCAATAAAATTCTCACTAACGGAATCCAAGAACACATTAAAGCAATCATCCATCCTGACCAAGTAGGTTTTATTCCAGGGATGCAGGGATGGTTTAATATACGAAAATCCATCAATGTAATCCATTATATAAACAAACTCAAAGACAAAAGAACATGATCATATCGTTAGATGCTCAGAAAGCATTTGACAAAATCCAACACCCATTCATGATAAAAGTCTTCAAAAGATCAGGAATTCAAGGCCCATACCTAAACATGATAAAAGCAATCTGCAGCAAACCAGTAGTCAACATAAAAGTAAATGGTGAGAAGCTGGAAGCAATCCCACTAAAATCAGGGACTAGACAAGGCTGTCCACTTTCTCCCTACCTATTCAACATTGTACTTGAAGTCCTAGCCAGAGCAATTAGACAACAAAAGGAGATCAAGGGAGATACAAATTGGAAAAGAAGAAGTCAAAATATCACTTTTTGCAGATGACATGATAGTATGTATAAGTGACCCTAAAAATTCCACCAGAGAACTCCTAAACCTGATAAACAGCTTCGGTGAAGTAGCCGGATATAAAATTAACTCAAACAAGTCAATGGCCTTTCTCTACACAAAAAATAAACAGGCTGAAAAATAAATTAGGGAAACAACACCCTTCTCAATAGTCACACATAGTATAAAATACCTTGGTGTGACTCTAACTAAAGAAGTGAAAGATCTGTATGATAAGAACTTCAAGTCTCTGAAAAAAAGAAATTAAAGAAGATCTCAGAAGATGGAAAGATCTCCCATGCTCATGGATTGGCAGGATCAATATAGTAAAAATGGCTATCTTGCCAGAAGCAATCTACAGATTCAATGCAATCCCCATCAAAATTCCAACTCAATTCTTCAACGAATTAGAAAGAACAATCTGCAAATTCATCTGGAATAACAAAAAACCTAGGATAGCAAAAACTCTTCTCAAGGATAAAAGAATGTCTGGTGGAATCACCACGCCTGACCTAAAGCTTTACTACAGAGCAATTGTGATAAAAACGGCATGGTACTGGTATAGAGACAGACAAGTAGACCAATGGAATAGAATTGAAGACCCAGAAATGAACCCACACACCTATGGTCACTTGATCTTTGACAAGGGAGCTAAAACTATCCAGTGGGAAAGAGACAGCATTTTCAACAAATGATGCTGCCACAATTGGTGGTTATCATGTAGAAGAATGTAGATCGATCAATTCCTATCTTCTTGTATTAAGGTCAAATCTAAGTGGATCAAGGAGCTCCACATAAAACCAGAGACACTGAAACTTATAGAGGAGAAAATGGGGAAAATCCTCGAAGATATGGGCACAGGGGAAATTTTCCTGAATAGAACAGCAATGGCCTATGCTATAAGATAGAGAATCAACAAATGGGACCTCATGAAACTGCAAAGCTTCTGTAAGGCAAAAGGCACTGTCAATAAGACAAAAAGGCCACCAACAGATTGGGAAAGGATCTTTTCCTATCCTAAATCAGATAGAGAACTAATATCCAATATATGTAAGAACTCAAGAAGGTGGACTCCAGAAAATCAAATAACCCCATTAAAAAATGGTGCTAGAGCTAAACAAAGAATTCTCACCTGAGGAATACCGAATGGCTGAGAAACACTTGAAAAAATGTTCAACATCCTTAATCATCAGGGAAATGCAAATCAAAAGAACACTGAGATTCCACCTCACACCAGTCAGAATGGCTAAGATGAAAAATTCAGGTGACAGCAGATGCTGGCGAGGATGTGGAGAAAGAGGAACTCTCCTCCATTGTTGGTGGGATTGCAGGCTTGTACAACCACTCTGGAAATCAGTCTGGCGGTTTCTCAGAAAATTGGACATGGTACTACTGGAGGATCCCGTAATAACTCTCCTGGGCATATATCCAGATGTTCCAACTAGTAAGAAGGACACATGCTCCATTATGTTTATAGCAGCCTTATTTATAATAGCCAGAAGCTGGAAATAACCCAGATGCCCTTCAACGGAGGAATGGATACAAAAAATGTGGTACATTTACACAATGGAGTACTATTCGGCTATTAAAAAGAATGAATTTATGAAATTCCTAGGCAAATGGTTGGACCTGGAGGGCATCATACTGAGTGAGGTAACACAATCACAAAAGAACTCAAATGATATGTACTCACTGATAAGTGGATATTATCCCAGAAACCCAGAATACCCAAGATATATTTTTTGCAAAACACATGAAACTCAAGAAGAACTAAGACAAAAGTGTGATCACTTTGCCTCTTCTTAGAATTGGGAACAAAACACCCATGGAAGGAGTTACAGAGACAAAGTTGGAGCTGAGACAAAAAGATGGACCATCTAGTGACTGCCATATCCAGAGATCCATCCCATAATCAGCCTCCAAATGCTGATACCATTGCATACACTAGCAAAATTTTGCTGATAGGACCCTGATATAGCTGTCTCTAAGGAGAGTACCCAGGGCCTAGCAAACAGATAAGTGGATGCTCACAGTCAACTATTGGATGGATCACAGGGCTCCCAATGGTGGAGCTAGAGAAAGTATCCAAGGAGCTAAAGAGATCTGCAACCCTATCGGTGGAACAACATTATGAACTAACCAGTACCCCGGAGCTCTTGACTCTCGCTGCATATGTATCAAAAGATGGCCTAGTCGGCCATCACTGGAAAGAGAGGCCCATTGGACTTGCAAACTTTCTATGCCCCAGTACAGGGGAACGCCAGGGCCAAAAAGTGGGAATGGGTGGGTAGGGGAGTGGGGGGGGTATGGTTGACTTTTGGGATAGCATTGGAAATGTAAATGAGGAAAATACCTAATAAAAAAGAAAAAAAGAAGAAAAAAGCTAGGTTTCCATAGTACCCCCCCCCAAAAATACACTATCATATCATCTGCAAATAATGATATTTTGATTTCTTCCTTTCCAACTTGTATCCCTTTGACCTCCTTTTGTTGTCTAATTTCTCTAGCTAGAACTGCAAGTACTATATTGAATAGATAGGGAGAGAGAAGGCAGCCTTGTCTACTCCCTGACTTTAGTGGGATTGCTTCAAGTTTCTCTCCATTTAGTTTGATATTGGCTATTAGTTTGCTGTATATGGTTTTCACTATTTTTAGGTATGGGCCTTGAATTCCTGATCATTCCAACACTTTTAACATGAAAGGTTGCTGAATTTTTCAAATGCTTTTTCAACATTTAATGAAGTGATCATTTTTTTCCCTTTGAGTTTCTTTATGTAGGATATTTCACTGATGGATTTCTGTATATTAAGCCACCCCTGCATCCCTGACATGAAACCTAATTGATCATTGTAAATGATAGTTTTGATTTACCATTGGATTCACTTTGTGAGAAATTTATTGCATATTTTTGCATAAATATTCATACGTGAAATTGGTCTGAAGTTCTCTTTCTTTGTTGGGCCTTTGTTTAGTTTAGGTGTGAGCCTAATCATAACTCCATAGAACTAACTGGGTGTGTTCCTTCTGTTTCTATTTTGTGGAATATTTGAGAAGTATTGGTATTAGGTCGTCTTTGAAGGTCTGGTACTAAAACCATTTGGACCTGGGCTTCTTTTGGTTGGGAGACTTCTAATGACTGCTTCTATTTATTTAGGCTATATCAAACTGCTTAGCTAGTTTATCTGATCCTCATATATCTTTGGTATTTGGCATCTTTCTAGAAAATTGTCCATTTCATCAGATTTTTCATTTTTGTAGAATATAGGCTTTGTAGTAGGATCTGAAGAGTTCTTTGAATTTCCTCAGTTTCTGTTGTTATATCTCCCTTTTCATTTCTGATTTTGTTAATTTGCATACTGTCTTTGTTCCCTCTGGTTAGTCTGGCTAAGGGTTTATCTATCTCGTTGATTTTCTCAAAGAACCAGCTCCTGGTTTGGTTGATTTTTTGTATAGTTGTATTTGTTTCAACTTGGTTGATTTCAGCCCTGAATTTGATTATTTCCTGTGGTCTACTCCTCTTGGGTGCATTTGCTTCTTGTTGTTCTAGAGCTAGCAGGTGTGCTGTTAAGCTGCTAGTGTATGCTCTCTCCAGTTTCTTTTTGGAGACACTCAGAGCACTGTTAGCACTCTATTTCCTCTTAGCACTGTCTTCACTGTGTTCCATAAATTTGGGTATGTTATACTTTCATTTTCATTAAATTCTAAAGTCTTTATTTTCTTCATTTATTTCTTCCTTGACTAAGTTATCATTGAGTAGGGCATTGTTCAGATTTCATGTTATATGGGCTTCCTGTTGTTTTGTTGCTATTGAAGACCAGTCTTAGTCCATAGTGATCTGATAGGATGCATGAGATTATTTCAACCATCTTGTATATGTTGAGCATTGTTCTGTGATCGATTATATGGTCAAATTTGGAGAAGGTACCATGAGATGCTGAGAAGAAATTATATTCTTTTGTTTTAGGATGAAATGTTCTATAAATATATGTTAAATCCATTTGGTCCTTAACTTCTATTAGTTTCAATGTGTCTTTGTTTAGTTTGTGTTTCCATGATCTGTCCGTTGATGAGAATGGAGATTTGAAATCTCCCACTATTGTTGTATGAGCTGCAATGTGTGCTTTGAGCTTTAATGAAGTTTCTTTTCTGAATGTGGATATACATGTTCAGAATTGAGAGTTCTTGGTAGATTTTCCTTTGCTGAGTATCTAGTGTCCTTCCTTATCCTTTTTGATAACTTTTGGTTAAAAGTCTATTTTATTGGATATTAGAATGGCTACTCCACCTTGTTTCTTGGGACCATTTGCTTGCAAAATTGATTTTCAGCCCTTTATTCTGAGGTAGTATCTGTCTTTGACACTGAGATATGTTTCCAGTATGCAGAAAAATGCTGGGTCCTGTTTTTTTATACAGTCTTTTACTCTATGTCTTTTTCTTGGAGAACTGAGTCCATTGATGTTAAGAGATAGTAAATAAAAGTGATTGTTGCTTCCTGTTATTTTTGTTTTTAGAGGTGCAATTATGGTTGCATGGTTATCTTCTTTTGGGTTTTTTGAAAGAAGATTACTTTCTTGCTTTTTCTAAGGTGTAGTTTCCCTCCTTGTGTTGGAGTTTTCCATTTATTATCCTTTGTAGGGCTAGAATTGTGGAAAGCTCTTATGTAAATTTGTTTTTGTCATGGAAAGTCTTGGTTTCTCCATCTATTTTAATTGAGAGTTTTGCTGGGTATAGTAGCCTGGGCTGGCATTTGTGTTGTTTGAAGGTCTGTATAAATCTGCCCAGGATCTGGCTTTTATAGTCTCTGGTGAGAAGTCTGGTGTAATTCTGATAGGTCTGCCTTTATATGTTTCTTGACCTTTTTCCCTTAAGCTTTTAATATTCTTTCTTTGTTTTGTGCTTTTTCGGTGTTTAACTATTATGTGATGGCAGGAATTTCTTTTCTGGTCCACTCTATTTGGAGTTTTATAGGCTTCTTCTAGGTCCATGAACATCTCTTTCTTTACAATAGGGAACTTCCTTCTATAATTTTGCTGAAGACATTTACTGCCCTTTAAGTTGGAGATCTTCACTCTCTTCTATACCTATTATCCTTAGGTTTAGTCTTCTAATTGGCTCCTGGATTTCCTGGATATTTTGGTTTAGGAGATTTTTGAATTTTGCATTTCCTTTGACTGTTGTGTCAATGTTTTCTTTGGTATCTTCTGCACCTGAGAGTTTCTCTTCTATCTCTTGTATTCTGTTGGTGATTCTTGCATCTATGAGTCCTGATCTCTTTCCTAGGTTTTCTATCTCCAGGGTTGTCTTCCTTTGTGATTTCTCTATTGTTTCTAATTCCATTTTTAGATTTTGGATAGTTGGTTGAATTGATTTACCTGTTTCGCTGTGTTTTCCTGTAATTCTTTAAGGGATTTTTGTGTTTCCTGTATTTCCTGTGTGCTGTGTTACAGGATCAGCTCCCAGTGCAGATGGAAACTAGAAGAATCCTGTCCCAGGCTGTCCTCAGTTCCTGTGCCCTGAGAGTTCTACATGGGTCCCTCTGAGCAGAAGTGGTCTTCCCTTGCTCACAGGCTTGTCTGCCCTCCTGGGAGACCAGCTCTCTCCAGGAGGTATTTGGTTATGGAGCACTGTGGCACAGGTTCAGCTCCCAGTTAAGATGTTTCATGCATATTTGTAAAAGGTATTGTATGATTTGACACTAAACAGCAGTTGCTATGCTATACATTATCAATCTTAAAAGTATATTGAGAATTTGGCTCTCTGAAAATCATTGTAAATGGAGTATTTAAAGGTTTTAGAATTAATCAAAAATTGACTAACATAATAGTTGATTTTAGGCTATAAATGTCAAGCAGGCATGTGACAGCATAGTGTAAAGAGAAAAAGAATAATAGAGTATATTAATCTTTAAATAAACACAAGATCAGGAAGATAAGAAAGAGTGGATATAAAGTATGTGAGAAAAAGAAAGCCATGTAAAACAAAACAAAACATAAAGCCAAATATTAACAAATGTAGAAACCACTTTTAGGAGGTGTGGCACTTAGAAGTGGCACTTTAGGAGGTGTGGTAATGTTTGGTAGGCATGGCTTTGCTGAACAGAATGTTTCACTAATTGGTGTGGTTTGAATTCTTAGAAGCACGGGTTAGGCATATAGTCACTATCAATTCTGCCTGTTGATCAGGATGTAGAAAAAAGGCCACCTTGCGGAAACAATCTACAGATTCAACCCAATCACCATCAAAATTCCAACGCAATTCTTCATAGAGTTAGAAAGATCATTTTGCAAATTCATTGGAATAACAAAAAAACCCAGAATATCAAAAACTATTCTCAGCAGTAAAAGAAATTCTGGGGGAATCACCATTCCTGACCTCAAGCAGTACTACAGAACAATAGTGATAAAAACTGCATGGTATTTTTACAGAGACAGGTAGATCAAAGGAGTAGAACTGAATACCCAGAAATGAATGCACACACCTATGGTCACTTGATCTTTGACAAAGGAGCTAAGAAGATGCAGAGGAAAATAGGTGGCATTTTTCAACAAATGGTGCTGGTTCAACTGAAGGTCAACATTCAGAAGAATGCAAATCAATCCAATTGAATAGATATGGGGAGAGTGGGCATCCTTGTCTTGTCCCAATTTCAGTGGGGTTGCTTCAAGTATATCTCCATTTAATGTGATTTTGGCTGTTGCTTTGCAGTAATTTGCTTTTAAAATATCTAGGTATGGACCTTGAATTCCTGATCTCTCCAATACTTTTAACATGAAGGGGTGTTGTATTTTGTCAAATGCTTTTTCTGCATCTAAGGAGATGATCATGTGATTTTTTTCTTTGATTTTCTTTGATTATGATAATGGATTTTTCTATATTAAACTAACCTTGCATTCCTGGGATGAAGCCTACTTGATCATGATAAACGATGCTTTTGATGTGTTCTTGGACTCAGTTTGCTAGAATTTTCTGGAGTATTTTTGCAATGATATTCATAAGCGAGAATTTTCTGAAGTTCTCTTTTTTTGGTTTGGTCCTTATGTGGTTATGTATCAGAGTAATTGAGGCTTCATAGAACGAGTTAGGTAGTGTTCCTTCTGTTTCTACTTCATGGAATAGTTTGAGGAGTCACGCCTCCTCCCCATAATTGTTCCTGTCTGAAAGAATTACAGGGATGGAAATGGAGAGGTGCCTCAGGAAAAGAAGGTCCAGCGACAGGCTCAAAGTGGGATCCAGATCAAGGGGAGGTCCCAAGGCCTGACACTATTACTGAGGCTATGGAGCACTTACAAAAAGGGATCTCTCATGCCTGCCCTCCAAAAGACCCAACAAGCAACTGAAAGAGCCAGTTGCAGATATTTGTACCCAACCAATAGAGAGAAGCAGCTGACCCCTGTTGTTGAGTTAGGGAAGGCTGAAAGAAGCTGAGGGGAAGGGCAACCCTGCAGGAAGACCAACAGTCTTAATTAAAAAGAACCCCAGAGATCTTTTAAACACTGGACCACCAAACAGACAGCATACACCAGCTGATATGAGGCCCCCAACACACATACAGTAGAGGAATTCCTGTCTGTGTTCATTCAGAGATGATGCACCTAACCTTCAAGAGACAGGAGGCCCCAGGGAGTTTAGAGGTCAGGTGGGATGAGAGGTGGGGGCATCCATGTAGCAACAGGGTGGAATGGGGAGGAGGTGCGGGACATGGAGCAGTTGGATGGTAGATGGGGGGATGGAATATGGGATGTAAAAATGAATTAAAAATAATATATTTTTTAAAAAGAGTACATATAGAGGGACCTAGGGCTCCAGCCACATTTGTATCAGAGGATAGTCTTGTCAGACAGCAGTGGGAGGAGAGGCCCTCTGTCCTGTGAAAGCTTGATGTCCCAGTCTATGAGTGGGTGGGTGGGTCATGGAGCACCCTCATAAAAGCAGATATAGAGGTTTGGCATAGGGGCTTTCCATGGGGGAAACTGGGAAAGGGGATAACATTTGAAATGAAAATAAAGAAAATATATGCCGGGCAGTGGTGGCACATGCCTTTAATTCCAGCATTTGGGAGACAGAAGCAAGAGGATTTCTGAGTTCAAGGCCAGCCTGGTCTACAGTGTGAGTTCCAGAACAGCCAGGACAACACAGAGAAACCCTGTCTCAACCCCCACCCCCATCCAAAAAAAAAAAAAAAGAAAGAAAGAAAGAAAGAAAGAAAGAAAGAAAGAAAGAAAGAAAAGAAAATATCCAATAAAAAAAAAGAAAAAAGAAAAACAAAGAAATTGGGTAAATGGAGTACTGGTCATCAAACAATGACCAATGTTCATCAGGATCAGTCCACCTTGAGTTGTGAGGCAGTCTTTCACAGGCTCGGAACTCTCCCACGAAGGCTAGAGTACCTGGCCCCAAATCCCCAGGGAACCACACATTTCTGAACCTTCAGCAGATTCAGAAATATTTCTTTGGGGACCCAAAGCTATAAAATGGCTTTAAATTGTTTGGACCCTGACACCCCAGAGAGGCCACATGATATAGTGGAGAGAGAGAGAGGCATTGATATTCCCAGGGCTCCTGAGTCTTTGGAAGGCTGAGCATTTGACTTAACTTCCATGAGCCTCTGTTCCTGAATAGGATAAATAAGTTGGTTCAAGGATAAATCACAGAGGTCTGCAGTTGCCTGCCATGATTCTTGCTCACTGTAGTCATGGATGGAACTGTTCAAGGTCATAAAATTGTGAAAGGAAGGGGATCCCTTACAGACCCTGAAGAAGTTGACTCTGCCATTGAAATAGACATGATTGCAAGGAGTGTTTTAAAGATGAGGGAAGGGAGCTGCAAGGGCCTCAGATTATCCACTTGTGAAAGGGGTATGAGAAGATTATTCTTCGTCACATCTCTTCTAAAAGTCAAACAACTAAGTCTGCATGCCAGCACAAGGCATGGAGGGGAAGGGGCCTCTGGCTCCTTGGGTGGAACTAGAAGCCACATGGTTTCTTTGTGTCCCACCATCTCATCATCCTCTGAGCAAGTCACAAAGGAGAAGTGCTACCATCCCGAGTGAACCTTTCCTTTCTGGTTTCTTCTCAACTCTCATGGCACACCTAAAAGATTTATTATGGGGGGAGAAAGGGCTGGAGGGGGCATGGCTGGTGTGAAATCCCTATTAGTCTGAGTATTGAGTGGTTTATCACACATAACTACCCTGTGACAGATTAGGTTCAGTGAAAGAAATGGCCTGTGAGCAGCATCCTAGTTTGTCACTTATCTCCAGAGAAAAGTTGCCACAGTAATGAGGATGAAAACTTTGTCTGACAAACCAGCAAAGAGTGGAAGAAACAGAGTGGGATTGCTTGTGGAAAAATCCTCTCACCATTATGTAGGGCATAGAGACTTTACATGAAATTGCAACTTATAAGGAAAGTCATACATAATTTTTATTTGTAAATGAACCAGTTAGATAAAAAGTAAAGGGTAAGGGCCAGGGAGATGGCTCAGACAGTGTCTGCTACTCTAGCACAAGGACATAGATTTGTATTGTCATTGCATCATAAAATCTTGGTGGATGTGGCAGTATGCACACACATGCACACTTGCACATACATATGTACACAGCACAATAGGGAGTAAAGAGAAGGGAGATCCCTGGAGCTCATTGGCCAGCCAGTCTAGAAAAACCAATGAATTCTGGGTTCAGTAAGAGCTCTTCTCTCTGTCTCCAGAAAAGATATAGCAATCAAGAAAGATGTAGACATTTATTTAATATATGCCCACACAGATATACACACACGTGTGCATGTATGCACACATACAGAAAGTGAGCATGTTATATTTCACCCATTTGGTGATTTGGTCTATAAAAACTCACTGAGCGCTGTCCTATGCAATGAGGATATAATCATAAACCCAACAAAGTACCTTGCACACTGCCAATGCAGTCAACACAGCAATAATGCATCCTGAAACTCACAAATACTAAACATCATTCTGTGACCTTAGCGTGGAGGGTTAGGCTCTTACTTAAATTATAAGTATAGGACAGTATGCTGTTTAATTAGCTACCTATTATAAAAACCTTAACAACTCCCTGTTTTCTGTATTTTCATTGTGGAAATAGAAGGAGAAGAAAAAGAGTAAATATAGTACAGGCACAAGGGATCTGCCAAGTATATTTGTAGGTTAAGAGTAGGAGGCAGAGTATTGTTCTCTGCCATTTAACCTACAGAGGCAAACCCCGACAACCCAAAAGTAATTCCACTATTATCATTCTATATAAAACCACCTGCTAGTGCTTTTAAAACAAAATCACACAGCACATTTCTAAGTCAGATGGAAACACACGCGTAGTCTGAATTACTCTTGCTTCCATTAGCATGGATGATCAAAAGTTTACTCTGCGTGTTCAATCAAATCTGTCCCCAAGTGAGTCCTAAAATACAGCAATTACTGATGTTCCTCCCACTCCTGCCCTGTATGACGGATCCTGAAGGAGAAGGGATGTTGAAGCTTAAGGCAGTATACTTCCTGGTGCGTGGATAACGCTGAGAAGGGACGCCCCTCCGCATAGGAAGGTGAAAGAAACGGGTGTGGCCTGGGAAAACCAAACTCACTCCTTTTTGCAGGATCAATGATGTCAGAGGCGAGGGTCGGGGTTGGAGGGGGGGAGGTAGGAGAGGGAGGGAATGTGAACTGGCTAGTTACTTTTCTCTTCTAAAAGGGAATCCACAGGCCATTCTGAAACAGTACTCAGCCAAGGCAGGCTTCGAACACTACCCAACAATAGAAGATAACAAATGAGAGAAGGGGACAGAGTGAGAGAGACAGAGACCAAGGCACAGACCCGGGCTGTCAGAGCTCCGTGAGAAAGAACAGTGGCATTGTGCCTGCATTGGTAGAAGTGACCCTCCTGCTATTTCAGTCTCAAAGGAAGCCCCCTCTGTTCACCTTCTCATTAAAACAGCCTCTCCAGAGAAAACGCTGAGACCACACAAAGCAGGACATTCATCACTAGGGCAACCTATGCACGCAGTGGAAGCTGGCGGGCACAAAAGGCTGGCTTTAGGCTTTGTGGGGAAGCTGCTGCTCTCTGCCTGTCTTGGTGTACGTGAGATTTAGACAGTAGAATGGGATGGAAATCAAGGTTTATATTGTGTTTGCCTGTTGTAGGTGTACTTATAAAGAATGAAATCCCCATTTAATTCAATGTTGCTTTGTAAAGTAGGCAGCAACCCATCCAACACCAAGCCTTTATTTCCCAATACATCATCGTCATCATCCACAGTCCATTCCATTTTATCCCATTTATGACAATTCAATCAATGTTGCTAATTATCTTCAACATGGCTTAGGCAGAGAGTAAATCTGCTAAAGCATTTGGGTACATGTCTTCTTTGTTTGGGCCTATCCACTCCCATTCCCTCCCCTTCATCCCCACTGCAAGACCACACATACCTCCATGGAACACTACAATGCACCAACCAACAGATCAAAAATAAGGCTACAGTGCCATTCACACAAACAGCAAAAATTCTTGCAAGCCCTTTTTGCCCTATGTAGTTAAAATGTATATAAATGCTTGGAAACAATGGTCTTTAAAAAAACAAAACAAAACTCTCCATTCCACAGTGACAAGGAACAAATGGTCTTGTAACAAAATATTAGCATTCACCTGAGCAAACATCATTCCACCAGGCACCCTCACAGACCTTCTTTTTCTCCTGATGATGGAACTAAACCACTACCTTCAGCTACAGTGCTAATACTGTACTTCAGCTTTGTTTTAATTTGCTGTTAACATGCATTTTTCAGAGTAATGTCATTCCTGGAGAAATCATCTTTAGCATATTAGAATCTCAAGCAAAAGGTCCTCTGTGGACACCTGGGGCAGATTCTTAGATATAGAATCTGTGAAATTAGATTCTTTTTCCTTCTTTATGTCTTCTGAATCAGGATGAATTGGTTTTTATCTGTTTCATAACTATTCTTTCCTTTTGTCCTAAATCTATTTTTAAAAAGTACATAAACAAAAAACATTGTAAGGCTTGAAATGAAATCTTAAAGTTGTTAATGTAATATATAATAAGTATGCAAATGTAAGTGTACATTTGCATATGCATATATCTTCTAATAATATTCAACTCCTTACCCCTCCTTTTTCTCCTCACTGGTAGTTTTCCTCTTTAAAACAGTTCCCATTCTACCTTTCTGTCATAAAGAAACTTAACAGCTAGTGTGGTGGTGAACACTTCTAATCCCAAATTTAAGAGGTAGAAGCAAGAAGATTAAGGATTCAAGGCCAGAATCAACTACTCAGTGAGTTTGAGGCCAGCTTGAACTAGATAAGACCCTACCTCAAAAAAAGAAAAGGTAATTTAAAAAGAATTTCAATTGGATTTAGCTAACTCTTTCACATTTCCAAGAGAACTGGGGGATTAGGAAAATAATCACAAACATAATACCAACTGTGCAGTTTGGGTCTTGTCTCACAAAGAAGGGAATGTTAAGAGATCGAGGCTCCATAGTAGTGCTATTGAAAGAGCCAGTGGACCCTTAAGAAAAGGGACCTTGTTTTAGTTAACTCTATATCACTGTTGCCAAAATTCCTGACAGAAACAATTTCATAGAGGAATGTCGTATCTGGGCTCACATTTTCAGATTTATGAAGGGCAAGGCAGGGCTGAGTAGTTCCCATCATGGCAATCCTAGACACCAAGAAAATGGGACAGCAGCACTCTCCCTATTTTCTCCTTTTCAGATATTTATTTCAGATGCTCACTCAGGGAAGATGACTCTCACACTCAGGGTTGCATCCATATTCAAGGCATGCCTTCTCCCCTCAGCAAGTTCTCCCTTGAAAGTGCCCTCATGTACCCATCCCTGCATGCCTCTCTGTCATGTAGCTGTTTCCTCTAAATTAAAACATTCCATCATGGAGAGAGGAGGATGGCTTACAAGATTCGGGAAGCTTAGGAAAGTTGTAAGACTTATAAGGTTATAAAGCAAAACACATTTGTAGGAGAGAAGAAGCTGTCTGGTGAGAAGTGCGTACAATTAGAGCAAAAGTTTCCATAAACGTGGCTCTTGTGGATCACCTCTCAGGCTAGGGTAGATTTTTCCAGAGATGTGGCTGCCTTTCACCTACTCAGACCCTCATAAACTCATTGGTTCACAAAGACGGATATGATGGGATTACAACTTTGGTCTGCTCTTGTGCCCCATGTGGAAGAGCAGACATTTCCTCGTGTCTTAAGAAACATCACACAACATTCACCAACCACCTTTAACTGTTGTCAAATGGACATTGAAGACTAGCCATCACAGGCCTTATGATAGCCTGTGAGTTTGAGGGTTCACGTTGAGAGAGGATGCTCAGTCTCTGGCCTCCTACCCTTTTGACTTCTACTTCCTGGCTATGAAGTAAGCATGCACTCCACCATCTGTGCATACCCTTGCCATCCACAACACCCACCTGAGGCTGAAGCACTGCATTTGCCAGCCTTTGACTGTGAGCCAAGCTTTTCCGATTATAATTTAATCGTCGTAAGTATTCTGTTATAGTAATGCAAAGATACCCAGCACATTGAGCAAAGAAGAGTACTGAATTCTGAACCAAAACCAAGGTAGATCAAAATAAATACTACATTACTTCTGTTCTTGTGATGTTCACTCAGGTGCAAACATATAAGACAGAGTATGTATCTATCTGGAAAGAGAAGATAAACATCTCAAAATAGGAAAAAACTTGTGGATAGCCACCTAAGTGCTGGTTAGGACATCAATAATTTTCCTCAGTCTTTGATCTAAGGGAAACTGAGATAAAAATATTTGAAATTCTAACAGATTAATCAGGGAGTGAGAAAGTAAAGATAGAGACTTGGGGAAATGTCTTCAAGAGATTTAGTCATGAAAAACATATTGGATTGATATTATTAGAAAAATAATTTTATGACTTTGGCATGTGGGTTAAAAAAGAGAGAGTGTGTTTAAATGTGTCTGGGTTTAAATGCCAACTAAACCCAGGGGTTCACTAATAAGACAGATGTTGCATAAGGAGGAGAGAGAATAAAATCCCTCGGAAGGAATAGAATGGTTTATCTTAGATTGATGCAGGCACTGCTTTATCATTACAACAGGAGAGAAACAGGAAAGGTAAATTCTGATGTTGAGGAAACTTTGGTTTCTGTGGTAGGAAGTTGAGGAATTGTATGGAAAAAGCAGGAAGTAGAAAGAAAGCAGAGGGAAGAGTGGAAGAGTAGAGATATCTACTTTTGTCCTGGAGAGACTGCAGACCACGACGATGGAGACCAGGAGAATCTTTTAGGAGCACCAAGGGTTCTGTGGACTGAAACTGAAGTTTATGGTGGATGAAATCAGTTGGTTGAATAAAGTTTTATTTTTCTCTGTTGTAAAATACGGCACATGTTGGAAGAATCCACAGAAAGCATATTTACAATACAACAAACAGCTCTGATGTCTCTATAGATTTCACCCTCATAACAAATAGTAAGGACTGCAGGTGGCTTTTTTGAATTTAGTCATTCAGTGTATACTATTAAGTATCCTAGCAGGGATTTGATTCTACAATATGTTCGTACTTTGTCTATTAGGCATTCAGTCCTATTTACCCATTTTCTACTCATCATTTCATTCCTTCATGCAGGCCTTCCAATGGGACTCAACTTCTCTTAGAATTTCCTCTAGTGATGATAATAAGCCAGGGAAGCACATCTAATAGACATCATTTCACATTATCTTTAAGAATTTCTCTTGCATATATAGAATTTTTTAACATCTGCTGTCTTCTGAACAGTTAATGATACCCAATGACCCACTGTGAAAATTGCCAGTGTCAAGATGTCAGTGATCACCCTAACATGTTCCCTTGAAAGGGGCCAGGCACTGTCTACTGGCAACTTTGAAGGCTTTTTCTTCATTAGTGTTCTGTGGTTTTGTTGTAAAATGTCAAGAAGTGGAATTTTTCTTTGTTCTGCTTACACTCAAATTAGAAGCACAACATGGTGCAGCTGTATCACTTCTGGGTATACACCCAATAGAATTGAGGTCAGATTACAATAGACACACCGTTCCCAGCAGCCCTGCAAATCAACCCAGGTGCCCAGTGCCCAGCAGTATGTGAATGGAATTAAACAATGTGGCATATAGTCCCAATAGATTATTTGGGGCACATTAAAAAGAAAAAATCCTATCTTTTCCAGGAAAATAGTTGAAGCTAGTGATGATCATGTTAAGCAAAATAAAACAGACTCAGAGAAACCAGTATTTCATGTTTCTTTCACTTGTGGAATGAGAAGAAAGGAAACAATTAGAGAAAATGAACGAGTCTGCAAAGGAAGGAATAAGTGTGGTCACTACAAAGGGGAAATCATCAAAATATCTTACCTACTGGATGAAAAGATTATAATTAAATCCATTTGCTACAAACAATGCACAATAATTTAAAGATTTCAAAAGAGAGAGAGATTTCAATAGCTTTTGGAACACTGTTGATAGCTACTGAATCTTTTAATTGCTGAATTTCTTAACATTTTTCCATAAAATGATTTTTTTAAAAATTTCCAGGCCATGGGATTGTTTTCTTACTTGTATATGCTTGATACAGTAGATATTTTCCAGAAAAAAAGTCAGGGGGATAAGGGGTTTTCAGGGGGGAAACCAAGAAAGGGTATAACATTTGAAATGTAAATAAAGAAAATATCTAATTAAAAAAACAGGCAAATGATAAATTTATAAATCAAATAGTGAAGTTATAAATCAATTTTTCATTTATTTTAATACATTTTAATTAAAATAGAGTTAGGTATCTTTCCCTTTTTTCCCTCCAGCCTCTTCCAGGCACCCTCCACACATACGCTTCTTGTGTTCCCTGACTCTCAAATTGATAGCTTCTTTTCCTTTAATTATTATTGTTTTTTACACACACACACACACACACACACACCGCACACAAATATATAAATACAACCTGTTTAGTCAGTTTGGTTTTTTGTTTGTTTGTTTGTTTGTTGTTTGAGTGTATATAGTCTCAGGGCTGGCCACTTTGCATGTTATAAGCTAAGAGGAGGCTCATCATTGGGAGAGTCTAAGTCTCTCTATGTCAGCATCAATAGTCACCTTTGTCTAGTGATGACTCCCTGAAAATTCCCCCTTCCACATTAACATGTCCATTGATATTATGATTGTTCCTGATCTTGTTTATGCAGCCATTCCTAGCACAAATGCTTTCCCAGCAGACTTCTAGTATTCTGGATCTTGTAATCTTTCAGGCCTCTCTTATGCAATGTTCCCTGAGCCTAACATGGAGAGCTGTGCTCTAGATAAGTCTCTTCGGCCTGGGTTTCTCCATGGTCCTTTGATCTCTGTATTATATCAAGTTATGGTTCTCTGTGATGGACTCCATTTGTTGTAAAGAGAAAACTCTTTTTTAAGAGGCAATAGCCAAAATCTGTAAGTATAAAGATTTAGAACATAGTAAGGAATTATGGTGGTCTAGCAAAGTGATTGTAGTAGATCCTTTCCTAAGGTCCAGGACTGCACTAAGGTCCCAGGGAGTTGGCTAGGTTTCAAGTACCAGGCACAATATTCCTCCCAGTTAAGTACCTTAAGTCCAATGAGACAGATGTTGCCACCAATATGTGAGTTCCATTTCTTTCACCTTTATAGATATTTAGCTTGACATATTGGTCATTGTTGTGGCTCATAGCTATTGAGGCTGAGTAGTACTATGAATCTCTTCCCTCCATTGGAAGCTTATATAGTATTTTCTGGTACTTGTGAAGTATACTGCAGGATAGATGATGTCTTAGTTAGCGTTATGCTGCTGTGAACAGACACCATCACCAAGGCAAGTTTATAAAGACAACATTTAATTGGGACTGGTTTACAGGTTCAGAGGTTCAGTCTATTATTGTCAAGGTAAGAGCATAGCAGCATCCAGGCTGATATGGTGCAGGCAGAGCTGAGAGTTCAACATCTTCATTTGAAGGCTGCAAGTGGAAGACCGATTTCCAGGCCACGAGGGTGGAGGTCTTATAGCCCACACCCACATTGGTACACCTAGTCCAACAGGGCAATATCTTCTAATAGTACCATTCCCTGGGCCAAATATATATACCATCACAGATGATTTCAGCTTAGACTCAGCTTGAATCACCTGAGTTCTGTGTCCAAACATGTGATGTCTATTTGTTGTCTACACGAAAGTTATCTTGGTTTTAAAGATACACACCATCTAAAAGAATAGGAAGAAGTGTACCAAGCAAAGGGGATCACAAAGCAAGCAGGCATTGCCTTCCTAATATAACCTGACAATACAGACTTCACACTAAAACTAATCAGAGGACACAAAGAAGGGCTCTTTACCCTTATCAAGAGATTGATTAATCAAAAAAACTATCACAACACTAGGCATAGAATCTAAGAGCTGAGTCTTCAAAAAAATGAACAAGATCTAAAGACCCAAAGCCCAACTAACTCAAAGAAAGAAAGAGAGTGATCCAAAATTTACAGAATCAGAAATGAACAGGGAAACATCACAACAGACACCAAAGATATTCATAATATTATAAGGGAATACTTTTAAAATCTTTCACTCCACTAAGTTGGAAAATATAAAAAATACAGATAAATTTTTGATTCTTCCAAATTACCATAATTAGACCAAAAAAGAGACTAACAACTTAAAGAGACCCATAACAAAGAGGATATGGAAAACGTAATGTAAAGCTTTCTGGGGAAGAAAATCCAGGTCTCGGTGGTTTTATAGCCTAACTTTATCATACTTTCAAAAGAGAACTACAAGCAAACTTTCTTAAACTTTTCAGAAAAATATAAATAAACTGGTCACACCCAAATTCTTCCTATGTAGCCCACATGACCTTAATACCCAAACCAGGTAAAGATACAACAATGAAACAAAACAAAACAAAACAAAAACACCCACACAAAATTATAGATCAATATCTCTGATGAATGTGGATACAAAACTCTTCAATAAAATGCTAGCAATCCTAATACAAGTGCAGACTAAGACCATCCATGATGTTCTATCTGTCAAGGAAATCAGGGGTTAGTTCAATATATACACCAATAACTGTAATAAACCAAATAAATGGACTTAAAGACAAAAAAAATCACATGATCATTTAAACAAGTGCAGAAAAATCTCTGACAAAATTCATCATACCATCATGGTAAATGGATTAGATAGGGTAGGACTGGAGGAACAGACCTCAGCATGATAAATCTATAAATGACAAATTGAAAGCCAACATATCCAAAATTGAGAAAAACTTAGAGCAATCCCATTAAAATCTAGACTAAAACAAGATTTCCACTATCCCCATACCTTTCCAATATATTGCTGGAAATACTTACTGGAGCAATAAATCAAGAAAGAGAAATTAAAGGAATACCAATAGGAAAAGAAAAGATCAAATTATCCCCACTTGCATATTATTAGCCCATTGGATGCATATGGTATTATACATAAGCAATCCCAAAAATTCCACCAAAAACTTCTGGAAAAAAGTAACAATTTCATCAAAGTGGCAGAGTACAACATCAACTTATAAGAATTTGGTAGCCTTTCTATCACAAAAAACAAACATACACACACACACACACACACACACACACACACATATATATATATATATATATATATATATATATATATAGAGAGAGAGAGAGAGAGAGAGAGAGAGAGCCCTATTTACAACAGCATCAAAGACAGAAAATTGAAATAAACTTAAACAGGAGGTGAAAGACTTCTACAATGAAAACTTCAAATCTCTGAAGAAAGAGATTGAGAAAGACAGTAGAAAATGAAAAAAAACAAAAACTCCTATGTTTATGGATTGGTAGAATAATTTGTGAAAAATGACCATCCTACCAAAACCAATTTACAGATTCAATACCAATCAAAATCCCCACAACTCTCTTCGAAGAAATAGGAAAAAAGTCCAGAACTATATATGAAATCAGAAAAAAATGTCCTGTATATCCAAAACAATCTTAATCAAAAGCAATAACATCAGAGGGATTATAGTTCCAGAGTTCAACATCTATTGTAGAGTTGTAGTAACAAAAACAATATGGTGCTGTCAAAACAAACAAACAAACACACACACAAAAACAATTGAACAAACAAACAAAAACCATCTAGATGAATGGAATAAAATAGAAGCCCCAAACGTATGTATGATGTATATGTAACTACAGCTGTCTGATATTGGGCAAAAAGGCAAAAAAACTATATTGGGGAAAAGATAGCATCATCAACAAATAGTACTGGTGAAACTGGATACCTACACATAAAAGAATAAAAAAAGAATACTTTTTGAAACGAAATCTCACTGTGTAGCTCTGGCTGGCCTAAAACTCCCTTTATAGACCAAACTGGCCTAGAACTCACAGAGATCTGCCTGATTCAACCTCTCGAGTGCTGGAATTAAAGGCATGCACCACTCTGCCCAGCTCAAATAATCTTTCAAATGTACTATTGAAGTCAAATATTTACAGGAAAAATATAGTGTGTTTCAGCCATATCTTCGAATATTGTCTCTGCCTACATTCTCGGTCCTCTCCCCTTCATTCATGGCTCCATCCAGGACTTTTGGGCTCTCCTTTGTGCTTTTCAACATTTTCTGTCTTGGGAAGTTATTCTTGATTTTTACTTTTCATCTTCACATTTCCTGTTGTTGCTTCAAGTCAGGCTCATAAATCAGGCTCCCTTGAATCTGTGACCTTATAGCCTCCACCTCTGAACTGACAGAATTTACAGTATATCCACCAGCCCCACTTTCCCATCTGTACTTCTACAGATCCTCTTCTTCTATATTTGTGGCTAAACTGTTGTTTAGTTCAGACACTGAGTTTAATTTTCATGTATAGCCATTTTACTTGGTTCCGTTTGAAATCTTGTTAGACTAAGTTTTAAAGCCTCATGTGTTCTTTAAATAGAGTTTTCATGGATATTTATAATTAGTATCCAGTGATTTCAATACATGAAATCTTCATACACTTGTGGAGTTTATTTCTCTGAATGAGATCCATGGGCATGGTTGGCCTAGAACCTCCTTAAATCAAGGGTAGAAGAATCTTTATAGGCTTTCCAAAAATATGAGAGCTTCTTCCACAAATCTGCAGCAAGCTGATCTCGTGGCTGCAAGTTTCCCAAGAATAATCTTACTCCTGTCTTTCTTTTCTCTCCCTCATTCAGGTTCAAGTTCTGACTCCCTATTTTCTTGACAGTCAACATTTTGCAATTATAAATAGAAATGTGATCAGTTTCTTACTAGATTTTCTATTTGAGTTGACTCTGGGCCTTAAGATCCTTTACCCAGGGTGGTCATAAAATCATGACTTTAATTTTCTAACATTAAAAAATACCTTCTGGGACATGTTCATTCAGAGCTTAGCATACTTTGAATTTTCACCTTTTTCCTTAAATTTGATCTCATATTCCCAAAATATTTAAGAATCTTTAATGTTTTAAGAGCTGTGTGTTATAACATATTTACTGTGTTTACAGGTTTTCATCAGGAAAAATTGATCCAAGCATTATCAAAATAGAAATTATATTTCTTCTTAATATTAATTAGCCTAACTGGACAGTGGTGGCGCACGCCTTTAATCCCAGCACTTAGGAGGCAGATCACAATCATGAAAAGGGAAAAAAGAAGAAAGAAGAAAGAAAACAAACATCTCGTGTCTAAAGTAACTATGAACTGTACACATCACCAACGATCAAAGCAAGGTCCTAAGAACCAGCAACTACAGAAAGCTGCATTAGGGTCAATACATTTCCTTCAGGAACAAGCAGCAAAT
The DNA here is from genome assembly GCF_000001635.26 of Mus musculus. NCBI lineage: Eukaryota > Metazoa > Chordata > Mammalia > Rodentia > Muridae > Mus > Mus musculus. The sequence continues at coordinate 97,550,736 of NC_000067.6, forward strand.
ATAGTTTTCAGGTCTTAGAGTAACTCTAAGTATTCTCCTAATACTAGCTCTTCTGTCTTACTACAAAAGTATGGGCACTCGAGATGTAAATGAATTACCCTCACTGTATTCTAATAAAACTTTATTTAAAGCAGGGAGTGAAGCAAATTTTACTCATGACTTCCAGCTTGCTAACCTTTAAAGTACCAAATGACCCTCAACTTTTCAACAACAACAGGTTTTTGGAACGCAGAGATCCACTTGCCTCTACCCTGAGTGCTGAGATCAAGGTTGTGTACATCACTGCACAGTAAACTTTTCTTTAAGACTTGAACCAAAGATCGCGTACATGTCTCATCTTCCCTTTCCTTCCCTCATAGCCCATTCAACCCAACTAACTCATGTTAAACTGAGAGATCATGATTGGTCGAAATCACAGAACATAAACCACAAGGCAAGGGTGCTAAGAAAGGTAGTACCAAGATGATGAGGTATTACCAATAAGAAAACTTCAATTTCTCCAAAATCCAACCCTATTAAAGTCTGCCCATACAAAATATGAACAATATATTTAAATAAATTTCACAGGGAGTTATCTAGAATTCTGTTTTAACTTTTCAAGCCTTTACTTTCTTTATATCCCAAGATCAAAGAAGGTATTGTGGTCAGTAGATCTACATGTATGTGGCCTATCACTTTCATGGTGATTGCTAACTTCACCTCCAACTTGTCAACAGGTAGATCCACTCATGAAAGGACCATACGCTTATGTGAATTCTATAAACTGTGAGGCCAGAGGTAAGTCCATTTCTTAGAGTGAAGTTGATCCTATGTAAGAAAACCAACAGAGGATGTTTCTGAGCATGTCCTCTCATTGGGGTGTCAAAATGAAGCCATTACAAATAAGGACCTTGGCAAAACTGCCTGGGCTATATGGGGAGCAAACAAAAGTCTATATTGCAAACTCTAGTGTACCATCAACAGCATATACAGGCAGAATTCCCGAGAGTTAAACTTACCATTCATCACTGTTCCTAATTACTGTCAGTGAGCATGCCCAAACCTCTCCAGGCAAAGGCAATGTCCCATGAAACATGTCTCCCTTCATAATTCACTTTCTGTCCTTCCAATAACATAATCTTTAGCTGTTCTTTTATGGTGTTCTTTCATAGAAACAGTGATTGAATGGCCCCATGACCTTTGTTTGTGTTCAGTGTTATAAGAATTCCAGAATCAAACACTCATAACTTTAAACAGAGTACTTTACTTTGCAAGAGTGCTTAGAATTAGGTCTTTCTAAACTATTTCATAGTTGGCTATTGGGAAAGGCAGTCCATATGATGTCCTGACATTGGTCTATTCAGGTATAAGACATGTTGAACGAACCCTAGGGTAAAACCTTTGATTGCTGTAACACCCAGTGCTGTCCATCGGACATGGAAAAAGGACTAGTTCCTATTAACTCAGACCCTGAACACAGTGGGCTCTTTTCCTAATCTTATACAAATTGATGATTTCCATCTTAATACCCCCCAAAATTAACCTTTAAGTAAGCTTATAGATCATTGTCTTGATGAATGATTAATGTGGGAGAACCCAGTTTACTATGCATAGGACCACACCTGGGCAGTTATTCCTGGGCTGTACAAGAAAGCAGGCTAAAGAAGCCATGGGGAGCAAGCAAGTAAACAGTAATCCTCCATTGTCTCTGCTTTAGCTCCTGCCTTGAGTCTCCCGCCAGACTTCCCTCTCTGATAGAAGTGTCACCTGAGAATAGCAAGTTAGAGCAAACCCTATCCTCAGATTGCTTTTGATCATGGTGTCTATTGCAGCAGAAGAAACCCTTATATGAGAGAGAGAGGGAGAGAGAGACAGAGACAGAGACAGAGAGATCCACACAGTTGCATAGCTCATTCTCCTAAGAAACAGACTTGTCATGCAAATACTTTGACCAAAATGGCAGTACTGGTCTCAGTTATAACATTTTCCTGTCATCCTACTCTGAACCTAAAATTGGACTTTTTATTTTCTCTCCAATTTTAGGAGGCCTGAACCGGTTTTTTTTTTTTTTTTTTTCCTCCTAAAAACACTGCTGATTGTTCTCTTTTGCCTGCATCCCTATAGAAAAAAAATTTCATTTATTTTTTTTTAAGAATAGAGTTAATGGTATCTGAGAAGGAACTGCTCATTGTGGGTTGACCTTCATTTGACCTTGAAGTGACAGTGTTTCTTGTTATGAAGATACCAAGATGATAGCACAGCAGATGCTGCCAAATGAAAAAAATTTGCTGCAATGAGCTTTTTATGAAATATTGAGGCTAAGCAGAGAAACCATTCCTCTGACAAAAATATTCTCAGCTACTCCCTGCATTAAATCACAGTGTGGAGGCTGGCAGCTCCAGCTTGCAGTGCCAGCAATGACACCCTGAGTGTACTTAGCTGGGAAACATCCAAATTCAAGAGATGACCTTTACTTTGCAGATCACATGAGATCCTCTTCATTCCCTTAGGTCTGGAACCACAAAACAGGCTTTGCTTTTGTGCGTTTTCAAAATTAGACGTTATCAAAGAGTATCATTTATAGGAAGGGGGAAATATCAGTCTGTGATGACTGCAAAGGAAGAACCATCCATCCTCCCTAGCACTTGAGAGTGCATTGCATTCTCTCCCCTGCCTTGAAGTCCCACTCATTCCATCTCATGGATGGAAACCCTTAGACCAACATCCCTACAAGAAAACAGGATTTTATTCAGTTCACCCTTCAGACACTCTCCTTGGTGAAGTGCTAAGTGAAGTCAAACTAGCTTGACTTTAGAGAAAGAGGAAGGAGTCCTGAGGAGAGAGGCTGCAAGAAGGTCTCACTCTCATTCTGTCACCTGGCTGACACACTGCATGTCACATGGTATTTGAGCAGCCAGGAGAAGCTGAAATCACATTCACTGTTCAGCTGAGGGCCTCTAAGGGACAGCAACCGTCCACAGGGGCGAGTCTGAAGGGGTATGCCACAACCGAAACCCCATATGCATCCAGAATGCTAAGGGTGGTAGCAGATTCTGGGGTGACAGAAGGAGGCATGCGGTTCCAACAGAAGTCAGGAGTACTGCCTAGCTGCACCATGGTAATCCTGTGTTCCCCTGACTACATGGCTTTCCACAGTTCAAGAGCACTGCCCGGCCACACCATGGTAACCTTTTGTTTCACTGAGTGCAATAGCCCACTGTTCTATTCCTGGCAGGATGCTCAGTACTGGCCAGGATTCATTTCTCTCTATTCAGCTTGAATTATAGACACATAATAAAATGCAGGATGACAAGATTTCCTGAGGCTTTAAGATGCATACAGCCTGGCAGGCTATGAATTGCTACATCCCTGTGTTCAAAAGTTAAATGAAGGCACCTACTGCTTCCAGACTCTAGTTGGAAACCAAACAGATACTGTCTAGTGTTTCTCATTTAAGAGACAATTAAGGATCTGTTGATTCATGTATACAACAAAATACTTGTAGAGTAACAATTCTGTCCAGGCACTGTGCTCAGCTTAGGTTGATACAAATATAGAGAAGAGGGCTTGGGAAGCCTGCAGAAGAAATACACATGCACTATAATATGGTCAGTGCAAAATTAGCCTGGATACACAGTCCCTGGAGTAAGAGCATTTAACCAGTCAGAAAGGATTGAGAAGGCGACATAGAGGAACTGATCCCCGGAGGAAGGGAGAGGGATAACGGCAGGACATCCCAAGGGAAAAGTATAAGCAAAGGTAAAATACCATGAAAGCAGAACACTGAGACACTGGGGTGAGGGGAAGCACAGAGATTTCTCTGTGTGTCTCTGTCTCTGTGTATGTGTGTGATAGAGCATGAGAAATAGAGAGAGGGGAAAAAGAGAGACAGAATACTCTGTGTCTACAGTGTGTATCTCATGAGAACCTAAAATGTGTTCAAGGTAAGAGTGCCAGTTTGCTACTAAGAAGCCAGATTGAGGAGAACAGGTCCAGCTATGTGCATTATACTAAGAATCTTCATGCTGCAGAGTCTAAAGAGCCGTGGGAGACCAAGCAAGACAGATAATAGTCAGTTTCTCCTATCCCACACTGTGTGACTGCTCTCAGTTACAACCTGGCCATTGACAAAGAAATGGGGTTCCTGGGCTCTTGGTCCTCCCTTGTGGCTCATAGGCACCCTACCGCAGCTCAGCCTTCCTCTGGCGAAGATCAAAGCCTTTCTTCTTTTTTTCTTTTCTATTAGTGCAGAAAGCATGAGAGAGAAAACTGTTACCTGGATATGTTCCTGAACATTTTCAGCTCCCATCTTATTTCTCAGTTCAAAAGAGAGCTGAGAAAGTGGGGATCTACACACTGCCACTTTCTTATACCCTTATATGGCATCTCGACATTGCTTTTGGAAGGCAGTGCGAGGGGGTGGCGGCTGAGACAGGCAGTCTGTGTGTTCCCACTCTTGGCACGGTTTCTTGAGGCATTCTAATTACCACTTACTTTTTAGCTTCCTCCACCAGAACATAAACTTCTCCCAGAGCTGTGATGGTTGTCCCAATGACCTCAGCCCTTAAAAACTCCCTAGGGACATGCCGTTATCCAGTTTCTATCGGCTGAATACATTGAGCAGTCAATGTCTCCAATTGCAACAGTGAATGGTAGTTCAGGATTCAATATGCTCCAGACATTGTGAGAGCTATAACTGACCTAGTCCTGTTCTACAGGTTACACCTGTTCTATACCTGGGACTACTAAGGCTTTAAATCAATATATTTGTTTTCCAGGAGAGTTGGAAAGTGACTCTGAAGAAAGAGTAATTAAAACCAGCAGCTTTAATCAAGACAACAAAAATTTCTGTGTAGCTGCTGCAAGGGAGATCATAGAAATGTGTGTCCTGTCACAAGGAGTCAGTACTCACTTGAAAGGCGCCATAGATGGCAACTTCAGCTAACATTGGTTGGGCCAATGCTGAACAAAATGCTAGGGACAGTTTTCTCTCTTCTATTCCTTATTTCTACTAATGTCAATCCATCATAGTTCTTGGCAAGGTGCCCAGAGCATTAGAAATTCCTCATTGCAAAACATAACTTCTATCAAGGTCAGAAGTCTCAGGTCAGCTCATAAAATTGCAAAGCTTCTGTAAGGCAAGAGACACTATCAATAAGACAAAAAGGCCACCAACAGACTGGGAAAGGATTTTTACCAATCCTAAATCTGATAGGGGACTAATATCCAATATATACTAAGAGCTCAAGAAGCTGGACTCCAGAAATTCAAATAACCCCATTAAAAAATGGGGTACAGAACGAAACAAAGAATTATCAACTGAGGAATACCAAAGGGCTGAGAAGCACCTGAAAAAATGTTCAACATCCTTAATCATCAGGGAAATGCAAATCAAAACAACTTCGAGATTCCACCTCACACCAGTCAGAATGGCTAAGATCAAAAATTCAGGTGACAGCAGATGCTGGAGAGGATGTAGAGAAAGAGGAACACTCCTCCACTGCTGGTGGGATTGCAAGCTTGTACAACCACTCTGGAAGTCAGTCTGGCAGTTCCTCAGAAAATTGGACATAGTACTACCAGAGGATCCAGCAATACCTCTCCTGGGCATATACCCAGAAGATGCTCCCACTGGTAATAAGAACACATGCTCCACTATGTTCATAGCAGCCTTATTTATAATAGCCAGAAGCTAGAAAGAACCCAGATGTCCCTCAACAGAGGAATGGATAAAGAAAATGTGGTACATTTACACAATGGAGTAAATCAGCTATTAAAAAGAATGAATTTATGAAATTCTTGGCAAATGGATGGATCTGGAGGATATCATCCTTAGTGAGGAAAGCCAATCACAAAAGAAGTAACTTGATATGCGCTCACTGATAAGTGGATATTAGCCCAGAAACTTAGAATACTCAAGATTCAATTTGCAAAACACAAGAAAATCAAGAAGGAGGACCAACATGTGGATACTTCATTCCTCCTTAAAATAGGGAACAAAATACCCATGGAATGAGTTACAGAGATAAAGTTTGGAGCTAAGACAAAAGGAGGGACCATCCAGAGACTACCCCACCAGGAGATCCATCCCATAATGAGTCACCAAACCCAGACACTATTGCATATGCCAGCAAGATTTTGCAAAGGGACCCTGATATAGCTGTCTCTTTTGAGCCTATGCCAGTGCCTGGAAAATACAGAAGTAGATGCTTACAGTCATCTATAGGATGGAACACAGGGCCCCCAATGGAGCAGCTAGAGAAAGCACCCAAGGAACTGAAGGGGTCTGCAACCCTATAGGTGGAACAACAATATGAACTAACCAGTATCCCCAGAGCTCATGTCTCTAGCTGCATATGTAGCAGAAGATGGCCTAGTCGGACATCATTGGGAAGAGAGGCCCCTTGGTATTGCAAACTTTATATGCCCCAGTACAGGGGAATGCCAGGGCCAAGAAGTGGGAGTGGGTGGGTATGGGGAGCAGGGCAGGGGGAGGGTATAGAGAACTTTCGGGATAGCATTTGAAATGTATACAAAGAAAATATCTAATTAAAAAAACAAAGAAGAAGAAGAAGAAGAGGAGGAGGAGGAGGAGGAAGGGGAAAGGGGAAGAAGGGGAAAGGGAAGAAGGGAAGAAGGGGAAGAAGGGGAAAAGGGACGGGGAAGAAGGGGAAGGGGAAAGGGGAAGAAGTGGAAGGGGAAGGAGAAAGAAGAACAAGAACAAGAAGACAAAGGAGGAGGAGGAGTAGAAGAAGGAGGAGGAGGAGGAGGAGGAGGAGGAGGAGGAGGAGGAGGAGGAGGAGGAGGAGGAGGAGGAAAGAAGAAGTCATCAGTCATCTCAGGTCAGGTCAATATGCCTGAGACCCAGCTTCTGGGCTGGTACACAGAGGACTGTCTCAGGTGTGGACAGTCAGTTCCTGTGTAGTTCAAAGGGCATAGTAAACTTTTGGCATAAACTAAACAATAATTGATTTCACTCCAAATATAGAGTAGGGCAAATGACCTCTGGCATGGCAAAGTGAAATGAGATGCTTTTCTGGTGAAAGTGGAAAATCACCCTTGAAAAACAACCATGTAACATCTAAAGGAGCTGGGGGCATGGTAGGTCATGCCTTTAATCCCATCCAGTTATGGGGGCAGAGGCAGGTGGAGCTCTATGAGTTCAAGACATGTCTGGTCTACATAGCAAATTCCATGCCAGCCAGGGCTGCACAGAGAAACCTTGTCTAAAAAAACAGATAGATAGATAGATAGATAGATAGATAGATAGATAGATAGATAGATAGATGATAGATAGATAGATAGACAGACAGACAGATAGATGATAGATAGATAGATAGATAGATAGATAGATAGATAGATGATAGATAGATAGATAGATAGATAGATAGATAGATAGATAGATAGATAGATAGATGAGAGAGAGAGAGAGAGAGAGAGAGATTTAAAAGTCTATGGAAATTATCCTTGGGCATATTAAGTATATCTAAAGGAGTAGATCAGATAGGATGATTATGAATACATACAATATGGGGATTGCCTTACAGGCTATCATCTCAGAAGTCCAACAATGGTTGTCCTCCAGTGGAAAGACCAAGAATCCAGTAATTGTTCAGTCCACTAGACTGGATGTTGCTGGTCTGATGCTGGAGTCCCAAAGGATTTAAAAGTTAAAGAAATCTATTAGAAATTTAAAATACTTTAAATGTAAAAAAAAAATGTTATTAGGGTGAAATCAAAAGTGTTTTAAGGCTACATTTGATTAAAAAAAAAAAAGTCTTATCCCTACTGCAGTAGTAGGCAAGAGCTTCCATGAACCACCAGCTCAGGAAGTTACATGATTTTTCAGGGTTTTGTTTTTTGTTTTTGGGTGTTTTTGTTTTTGTTTTGGATATTTTCTTTATTTACATTTCAAATGTTATCCCCTTTCCTATTTTCTCCTCCAAAACCTCCCATCTGCTCTCCCCCTCTCCCTGCTCCCCAACCATCCCACTCCCACTTCCTGGCCCTGGCAGTCCCCTATATTGGGGCATAGAACCTTCACAGGACCAAGGGCCTCTCCTCCCATTGATGACTGACTAGGACATCCTCTGCTACATATGCAGCTAGAGCCATGAGTCCAACCATGTGTTTTCTTTGATTGGTAGTTTAGTCCCAAGGAGCTCTGGGGTTACTGGTTAGTTCTCAGGAGACAGCTTTATTAGGCTCCTGTCAGCTAGCACTTGTTGGCATTTGCAATAGTATATGGGTTTGGTGGTTGTTTATGGGATGGATCCCCAGGTTGGGCAGCCTCTCCTCTGGATGGTCATTACTTCAGTCCTGTTTCACACTTTGTCTCTGTAACTCCTTCCATGGGTATTTTGTTCCCCCTTCTAAGAAGGATCAAAGTATCCACACTTTGGTCTTCCTTCTTCTTGAGTTTCATGTGTTTTGCAAATTGTATCTTAGGTATTCTGAGCTTCTGAGCTAATATCCACTTATCAGTGAGTGAATACCATGTGTGTTCTTTAGTGATTGGGTTACCTCACCTAGGATGCTATACTCCAGATCCATCCATTTGTCTAAGAATTTCATAAATTCATTGTTTTTAATAGCTGAGTAGTACTCCATTGTGTAAATTTACCACATTTTCTGTATCCATTCTTCTGTTGAAGGACATCTGGGTTCTTTCTACCTTCTGGCTATTATAGATAAGGCTGCTATGAGTATAGTGGAGCATTTGTCCTTATTACAAGTTGGAGCATTGTCTGGGTATATTCCCAGGAGTGGTATTGCTGGATCTTCCAGTAGTCCTATGTTCAATTTTCTGAGGAACTGCCAAACTGCTTTCCAGAGTGGTTGCAACAGCTTGCAATCCCACCAGCAAACTGAGAACACAATTAGTGTTTAAAACTTAAATGATTTAAACTTCTATTACATAAATTAAAACAAGGCAATAAAAACACAGACCCATTGCTTCTTTATGTTTTATCATATTTCGCTGTTGTTTATCTACGTCTGTCATTATGATGAGAATACCTAATGGTGGACTAGTGACCATCTCTCCTCAGACCCAGTGACATCACATTGGTGGCTGGAAGTCAGCCATGGATAGGAAAACTGACACCCTTGGTATCAGTAAAGACTGGGAAAGAAGTTTGCCTTGCTACTTTTCTGAACTGAGGCTTAAGACAGCAATTTTGGAAACGTTAGTGTCGATGAGAAGACTTGCAATGTCCTTCTTGTGTATTATTCTTCTCATGACTGTGGCAAAATTATATAATAAAAGTAACCTAGGGCAGGAAGGATTGACTCAGCCTCAGGCACAGTCCATCCTGGCGGAAATGTCAGTCAAGGCAGGAGTATGAGGTGGCTGGTCACATTGCATGGACAGTCAAGATGCAGAGAGAGATGAAAGCTGGGGTTCAGCTTTCTTTCTCCTTTCTTTTCTAGGACTGTAAGATTAATGTCCCTATATTGGGAAAGGGTCTTCCCTCCTCAACTAAACCTTTCTGGAAATACCCTCACAGACAAACCCAGAGAAATGTTTCCATGGTGATTAAAGATTGCCCGTTACATTGAGAGGTTGTTTTTTGTTTGTTTGTTTTTGTTTTTGTTTTATGTTTATAGCAGTCTTATTTTTTTATTAAATATTTTCTTTATATACATTTCAAATGCTAATTCGCAAGTTCCCTATACCCTCCCCCTTGCCCTGCTACCCACTCACTCCCACTTCTTGGCCCTGGCATTCCCCTGTACTTGGGCATATAAAGTTTGCAATACCAAGGAGCTTCTCTTCCCTGTGATGGCAGACTAGGCCATCTTCTGCTACATTTGCAGCTAGAGACACGAGCTCAGGGGCTACTGGTTAGTTCATATTGTTGTTCCACCTATAGGGTTGCAGACCCCTTCACCTCCTTGTGTGCTTTCTCTAGCTTCTCCATTGGGGGCCCTGTGCTCCATCTTATAGATGTGTGCCATTCAAATCACTGAAAAGTGGATGCAGTTCTAAGATAGACCTTTGCTGGTTTCCTGATTGGAAATCACAACCAATATTCATGTGGTTCTTATAGGTGCTGATTAACTGTGATCATAGTTTGACCGGTAGTACAATTGTTTGCCAAAAAAAAAACAATAAAAATACTATAAATGTGGAATTTACAGTTATGCTCAATGTTGCTGGATATTTAATTACTTAGTTATAATTGATATATATACTATATATATATAAATTTTCCATATCTTCTTTTCAGCAAATTGGTTGTTAAACATTTCTAACATCCTTTTGCTTAGCTCTCATCCCTCACCTATATGAGACCTCATAAGTTGAATCACTTTAAAACATGATTTTGCAAGAAATTTACAGATGAGAATTTTTATAATGTATATCTGACTCCTCACAGAACTTCATAAAGAGAATAAATATGTAAAGTGGCATATATTCCCCTCTGCTGAACATAACTAAATTGACCTAAGCAATATGTTAATGAGTGTGCATATGTGAAGAGGCCTTTCCATTTAGCTCTGTAGAGAGGCAGTGCAGACCCCTTCCTTTGGTAAACCATAATAGTTATAGAAATAAGTAAAGAGCATACTGTTTCCTTACACATTATACTTTTACACCCTATAGTTAAGGTGTGTACTACACTACATATTGGCATTATAACAGAGTCAGGTCAATGTTCAAATCAACAGGTGATTGGCTCAGCTTTTATGTAACTCCAGCAACAGTTGTCATGGGACACAGAACAGAACTTGCTGACTATTAAAAGCAAGAGAATGGAGCAATCCACCTGACAGGGCTTCCAATGCCTATTGTACTCAATATTTACACATCATTAAATATATAGAAACTTCTTGTCAGTAAGTCAAAAACATTTTATTTTTTTATCTGATAAAAGAACATTGGCTCCACCTGTGGTGGGGCACGCCTTTAATTTCAGCACACAGGAGGTAGAAGCAGGGAGATCTCTCTGAGTTTGAGGACAGACTGGTCTACAGAGTGAGTTACAAGATGGTCAGGAATATAGAGAGACCCTGTCTCAGAGAGAGAGGGGGGGGGGGTGGAAACTTCTAGTTTCCTTAGAAAGCCAGCTATGTCAAATGATGTTTTACTGGGGCACACAGGTGAAAGGATGTCTTGCTTAAGCAAATACATTAAAAAAAAAACTTTTCCTGAAGCAGACACAGGTGAAAGGATGTTTTGCTGGAGCAGACACATGAAAGGAGCCCAGATGAAGGAGGGTATATATGACCCCACAGCACTGAGCATTGCTTTGGTTTGCTCTGCCTCACTATGCTTCATTAATGACATGCATGTATTGGTTTGTCTTAACATAGTTTTGTTGAGCTCCACTTGTAATAATACTGCCATTGAGAGAAACTCACCCAAGTTGGTGAGGTCTTTGCAGCAGCTTGCTACTTCTGTGTCCTTGCCTCAGGCGGGTTAGTGAGCCTGGCAGGGGTTTGTTCGTCTCTTTGTTTGTTTCAGGATTGAACTACAGCTGCTGGTTCATGCCTGGTGTCTGCCTGCTAAAAGGACTGGACTGGACTGGAGCTGTTGGTTCCTGTGTGCTGCCTGCCTAGAGGACTGGTCTGCAGCCAGTGGATTACATTTGGTGTTTGCTATTGAACTGCACTGCTGACAAAGAAGATCAAGCTCGCCCCCCCAAAGAACTATTGCTGAACAACTTTCCCCATATCCTAATAACTTTTCTACTACTTCTGGGTGGTGGGCTAGAGGAGCTGTTGATCATCAAGATGGAGGTCTCCTAGCACAAGCCTGTGACCGCAGTGTTCTGGAGGTAGAGATAGACAGATAACTTGTTAAAAAGTAAGTTGTAGAATATGTGTGCCTGTGAGAGAGAAAGAGAGAGAGAGATGCTTTTTAAATTTATTTTAGAATAAAATGACATGAAACATAGCCATTCTATTTTTTAATATTTTCAAACAAAACTATTATTTTCTGGCCTGGTTTCTTGTGGATACCTATTGCTAACATGCCAGGTATGTGCTACGAAGCCACATTTTTGGTGACCTACATCATGTTGACAAGCTTAAGACAGTTGTTCTATAGACTTTGAGAGATACCCTGAGACATACAGCTTCCAGCCCTCCTTGGTAAGACTTTGCTGACCACAGATCTCCCCACCTGTGCCAGCCAAGCCACATACTTGTCATAACCGTGGATGGGGCAGTTCAGCCCATCAGGGTGACAGGATAGAATCCACACAGGTGGCTTGCCATATTCCTTGAAATTTTCCAGCTTGGTTTTCTGAAAATGAGCCCTTTTCCTGGAAAGCATTGTGTGTCTGTGGTTTATTTTCTCCACCATTTTGACAAAACCTGTGCACGCTAGACTTCTGGGCACCAAGAACACAGTATCTTTCCAGGATTTTTGTGTCTGCCCAATATGTTTTGGGAATGGAGTTGGCTCTGGAATATCTCTTCATCTGTGTATCCATGATGTCTACCAGCTGAAAGTAGGAAATTAAGTCAACCTGCTGATTGTTTTATTTAAACAACCCAAATAGTTTGGGCAGATCTCCTCCTCCTTGCCTCGGCTGACTGGAAACTGGCTCAATAAGGTCTTTGCGAACCATGAGTCCAGGGTTAATAGAACCGATTAGCTTCCACATGAGCATGGAAGTCCGGGTAAAATTAAACTATTAGAAGCAACATTTGAAGGCCTCATGGAAATGACCACTGTAAATAGTGTGATGAGGTTGCAGGGCATTGGTTTCCAGGACAGTTCTGCTTTGTGTGTCTGTCACAGGCTTTGAAGGGATGGACTGTGCTCACTTTTTCTTGTAACTGTTGATCAGCAAGATGGCGGTCTCCTAGCACAAGCCTGTGACCACCGTGTTCTGGAGGTAGAGATGGGCAGATAACTGTGAGTTCAAAGCTAGCCAGGGCTACATACATAGTGAGGCCTTCTGTGTTTGTGTGTGTGTGTGTGTGTGTGAGAGAGAGAGAGAGAGAGAGAGAGAGAGAGAGAGAGAGAAGAGGGTCTGGTTAAAAAGGCTACCAGCTTAATCTACTCACTATAGGCACCCTAATCTGACTTCACTCACAGACTTCCAACTAGTATGGGTATCCATTGCTACCCTAGAATTATTTTTTAGTTTAGACCTTTAAAAAAATAATGAAGAAAATCTTTGAAAAATGAAAATAAACTTGAGAAACAAGAAACAAGGAAACCATGGTGATGGTGATAGTGGTGGTGGTGATGGTGATTATGGTGAAAATGATAATGATGACGGCTACAATGGCTGACTTTGTGAATCAACATGACTGGATCCTGAGGTGTCCAGGTATTTGATCAAACATTAATCAGTGTGTTTCTTTCAGGGTAATTCTTTTATGATTTAGATAAGCAGACCTCATAAAGTACATGACTCTCTGTATTGTAAGTGTGCATCTCCATCCAGGTGAAGGGCCACCACAACAAATGTACACAGCTGTCAGTGTGAGAGAGCGCTCTTTCCTGATCACCCTTGAAGGGAGACGTCTGCTCATGTTGGTTCTATGGCAGCTTCTAGCCTTTCAGATACAAACTTTGTACTGTCCATTCTCCATAAAGCTTCATGTCAATTCTTTTGTAATAGATAAATGTCAAATTCCTTGTTACAAATAGGTTTTGACCCCATATCAATTCCTGTCTCTGGAAAACAATCATTGGCCAATGGTTGCACTATACTGAGCTCCCAAACATTGGGATATTATCATTACATCTATTACCTTCTCTCATAGACACAATATCCATATAAGCTAGGTTTACTGCACAATGCCTATTCTGTGCATGATGAAACTGACTTAAAGCGATTAAGTGACATGCTTGTCGTCATTGAACTAATTCCTTAATAAGGACCTAGAGACAAATGCAACATACCTTATGTTATTTTACTGTATTTATTATCCTATTTTTTACTGTGGGAGAAATTACTAGTGTTCACTAAAGATATCTGCATTCCTCTCCACTACTCCACCCTCCTTGCAGGTGAGCAGGTGACTCTTGCCATCCAATGAATATGAATATATGTCATGTGACCTTACAAACCCATGCATTTAACAGTATACACCTCCTTCATATCTTTGTCCTGGAGGAAACTTGTTCCAGCTGGCAGCTATAGGAGGAAAGAAGGCCAATTGCTGAGTAATCGTTTGGATGGGAGCCACACAGTAATGGCATCCAGGACATATAAATGGACACTTTTTTTTTTCTTTTTGTTGAGTTTTAGTGCTGGAGGCTAAATCTAGGCCCTTGAATACAACAGACACAAATTCTACTACTGAACTATATTCCCAGCTCTAACTTAATAAAATAAAATAAACAAGTCCTCCATATTTCAAGTTTGTTCCCATTATATATAGTATAACTATAAAGGTCCAGTGCATACTTAAATGAAATCATGGTGATAAGCAATGGAGATTGTAACTGCCTAGTGATTTACATGTCCTAATTTCCATCATGACATCATTAGGAGTACAGCTTACCAAGAGAGATCACCTACGCATTCTGTGCTTAATGTGTATAGATAGGAAGCAGTAATAGACAAAATAGTTATAATAACTGTGATGGTTTGTATATGCTTGGCCCAGGGAGTGGCACTATTAAGAGGTGTGGCCTTGTTGGAGTGGGTGTAGCCTTGTTGGAGTAGGTGTGGCCTCGTTGGAGTAGGTGTATCACTGTGAGTGTGGGCTTTAAGACCCTCATCCTAGCTGCCTGGAAGCCAGTTTTCTTCTAGCTGCCTCCAGATGAAGATGTAGAACTCTCAGCTCCTCCTGTACCACTGCCTGCCTGGATGCTGCCATGCTCCTGCCTTGCTGATAATGGACTGAACCTCTGAACCTGTAAGCCGGTCCCCAATTAAATGTTGTACTTATAAGAGTTGCCTTGGTCATGGTGTCTGTTCACAGCAGTAAAACCCAAACTAAGACAATGACCAAGTAACAAAGTACACTTAAGATAAATACTGTTATATTACATAATAAATAAAATGTCAAGTCCTCATATAAAAACAATACACATTTTCAAAGGAAAAATGTTTTCTACCATTTACACAAATTTGCCAAATAAACAACAAACATTTTAAATGAGTCTAGATGATCAACCAAGATTAGATTCTGAGTATAGAAAGATAAATGCAACATGGTTTTGTTTTATAGACTTCACATATCTATTGTAGGAACTTGACATGTTAATTTGATTAATGTTAAAATTCAACAAGTAAAACTAAAACAAATAATTTTTATGAAATTCACAATGTTGTATTTATGGGAACTATTTCATTTCTGATACCTTATGAAAGGTAATTTGAGTGGTTTTGTTAAGGCTAATCTTGGCTACCTTACTGATATGACAGGAAGGACATTGATCTCCCAATTTACTCCAGTTTCAGTTTCTTCTGTTTCCAGCTGTTCTCTGGGCTGCCTCCTTAAATACACCCCACATAAAATAACTCTACTATTTGAAAACAACCATTTTCCAGAGAATATTTTGTAGAATCACATGCTTGTCTAATACTAGCTAAAATCATTTTTGTCCCCTCGAAAGAAACATGTTGCAGGGTTAACTGGATACCTAAAACGAGGGTCTAAGTCTTATCTCATATTGCCTGTGTAACACTGGGTGAGAAACCTCTCTATTTCTGTTGCCCCATCAATTACATGGAAGTCTTTGTTAATGTACTTTAAAGTTAACAAGGTTGCAGACTGACGACATTGTCACCTCGGAGGCAAACTGTGTTTACTTGCAATATACTCAAGGCAAGTAATGCCACACAAACTTTAGGGGAAAGGATTCTCCTGGTGCAGATGCTGTTACACATGCACTCACCCAGGTACCATCCCCAGGGCAGGGGTTTATTTTTTATTTTTTATTTTTACCATGTACCACAAGTGATCTTGATGTAAATTATCCACATAATATGAAAAATACTGATGCCAATCATAAAATCCTGAAGACTGGGACCTAATGAATACAAAAAATTATTGTCTCAACCAAAAATAAAATCAAATACACACACACACACACATGCACACACACACACATAATATATATACATTTCTTCATTTCTTATAATTATATATATATATCATTATATTTATGATAATTTTAACAGGAGAAATTCTTATCAGACTACTAACAAAGCAGAAAAATATTTATTGAGAGACTCAGAAACATTTTTCAAAAGAACCAGAAAGTTTCAAAGGTTTTCACTTCATCTTAGTCTATGGAAGAATGAAAACATATAGCTCCATTCTGAACATAATGATAAGAAAACTGAGTTTTATAAAACAAAATTTCAAACCTCTGGAATGATTTGGAATGGAATTTGAGACTGTTTAAGTGTCAGTATAAATCTCTATATTTTTCATTTTTTTTATGATTGACTTCTAGAAAGAGCAAGAGTTGGCCAGAAGCCAAAGACTTTGTAGAAGGTTTTAGGTTATAGAAGTAAGTGGCTGTTATGAATCCTGATGAGTTTCAACTTACAAATCAATACTTGCCCATTATCACTTGCTACTAGATATGCCGATAGGCAAATCACTAAAAATACCATCCCCACTGTATCCAGCCTTCTCAAGATGCGAAAGTAGAATGGAATGGTGGCCACAACCATGCACGAGATAGTGCTCTCTGTCAGAGATTTAGAGGAGAGCAGTGGTGATAATGTTCCAAATCATCTTCTTGACTGGAATTTCTGAATCCAGCTCAATTCCATGCCAATAGTCAGGAACGGAAACAAGCAAATGAATATGTGTGTTTTAAAATATCTAGGAAAAATCCCTTTGGAAGATATAACACTAAGTAGTCTAAAAACCTAGTCTTCTGTCAAAGATTAGTGTGCTCACTAGAGTTCTGTATGGGAGATGTGCCTACTTGTGTGCACACATGCATACACACGCACACACACATACACACGTGTTGTAATTAGTAATAAATGAGGTAGGATTATGCTCGCACATACACACACATACGTGTGTGCTGTAAACTATTAATAAATGACACTGGGTTATATAATTTTCTGGCAAAGATGGAAGCCTTCTCCAAAAAGAGAAAATCAATTTGTATTATCTTAACACTGCAACTAAGACCTATAATTCCAAAACTCGAAGGTATATTATGACATAGAAAAGTCATACAAAAATACAAAAACAACAAAACCCAGAGGGTTTCAGTCCCAATGACTCTTTCTTCTGCTTGAGGCAAACACCCTTAGTTGTATTGGTTCCTTCAAGCCTGCTTGAAGCTGAGTGATGATGCTGTGTCAGTGGAACAACTTTCAGGAAATGAGGCAACATGCCAAAAACAGAAAACATGGGAAAATGCCCTAAATACAGAAAAGAAGATGCTATACACCATGGTACATCCAACCAGTCACATAAATAAATAAATAAATAAATAAATAAATAAATAAATAAATAAATAAATAAATAAAGTCAAGCTAGAACAGATGTGTGGAAGAGACTAAAGGAATTTTTCTTTGCGCTAATCTGAGCTGACAGCCACGATTAGGGCTGACTCTGTAATACCGCTGTCATCGCTTCTTTAAAAAAAGCTTTTCAAATGTGGAAGTGGGAATTAAAAAAATATGAGAGGGAAACTGCAGAGATATAAATTTGGCAGTTATCAACACTGAAGTCCATCACCTTTTAAATTCACAATCAATGTTTTCCCATTATCAAGTCTGCCCCCAGGGCATTTTTGTATGGAAGACCTGAAAACACCACTTCTCTTGTGGCTGTCTCTTTTGGCCACAATTTTTAAGGAACTCATATGGAATTCTGAAATCCCTGTACTGCAGATAAACTTTGGATTAACATATTTTAACATGTAAATGTCCTGGTGGCTCAAGGTGCAGTAGAAAATGACAATAAACAAATAGAATAGGCTTTGCAGTCAGATGGTCCAGGCTTACTCTCTCCTCTCCTCACTTTGTGAACTTGGATAAACTATTTAATCTCTTTAAACCTTCATTTCCTCCTCTAAGCAGGAACAGGGACAGTGACAGCATCTACCAACTTCAAACATGTTTGATTCAACATTATACATGAGTTTATTTCTCTACATATGTGTACACAATGTACATACATACCCACCCAACCAACACAAACACACACACACATACACACACACATACACACACACACACACACACACACACACACACACACACACACACACAAGTGCGCGAGCGCACACATGGCTTAGCCATACCACATCCATCACATACTGTCTTTAAGGGTTAGATCTTAATATTGCTGTAAGTTATTGTTAATTCCCTTGCAAATCCACTGTCAAGATGTACATATAAAATTTCCTACATGGGCATCTGTGTTTAAAGACTTGCCTCTCACATAGATGGTACTGCTAGCAAGGCTCTAGAAACCTTACAAGGTGGGGCCCAGCTATCAAAGTGTCTCTCAAGGCATAGACCTTGAGGAGTAGATTTCAGCCTAACTTACAACTCAGATGTCTCTGCTTCCTATCCCCTGCCCCAGTCCACCTCACACCCCTGCTGCTATAGACATACCTTTTCCTGCTGCCCAACCCACCATGCTTCAAGAGACTTGCATTCCTTAAACCACAAGTCAAAGGAAACTTTCCTTCCTTGGGTTGTTTTTTGTCAGTGATGAGGGAAGTCATTACTACACTTAAAACCTAGCCTCCAGCTCAGACTAGAGAGGGCACCACTGAGTTCAAGATTGCTGTCCACCAGGCATCTTCACAAGAAAATATATTATATCTCCTAAACATACTTCATGGCATGTCACTGAGCATTATTTTAGAAAGTTTTATTTACTGGACAGACTGCCTGTTTGGTTTGGGGGATATGGGAATATGACATGATCCATTTCAAAGCCATTGCATCAAACTAAGTTCCCAGTACAGAAGAACATCAGATTCGCAGGGTTTTGCATTCATTTTGTAAAAATCAGTGGGTGTTGCTAATTAATTTTGAGACACATTGTGCTTTTTCAAGGTTTAAGGGTCAGATAAGGTTCTTTGATGCATTCTTTGATGAAGGTAAGTTTTTGTGACTCTGAGTTGACTTGTTGGTGAATAGAGATGAGTAAAAGTGTGTGTGTGTGCCTGTGTGTGTGTGTAAGAGTGTGTGTATTGTGTAAAATTATGTATATGAGTGTGTGCAAGAGTAAGTATAAAAGTGTGTATGTGTATAAGTGTGTGTATCTCTATAAGAGTGTGAGTGTAAAAGTGTATAAGTGTGTGTGTGTGTAAAGTGTGTGTGTAGCACTGTGTAAGAATGTGTGTGTAAGTGTGAATGTGTGTGTGTGTAAATGTATGTGAGTGTATACTTGTGAACATTTTTGCATGTTCCTAGGGTGGGAAGGCAATTACATTTTTATTTAAAGAGAAAATCCTGTTATCATTAGTAGGTTGCTTTTGTTTTTCCACTCACAAAAATAATTATTTATTTATTTATTTATTTTGGTTTTTCAAGACAGGGTTTCTTTGTATAGCCCTGGCTGTCCTGGAACTGATTTTGTAGATCAGGCTGGCCTCGAACTCAGATATCTGCCTGCCTCTGCCTCCCAAGTACTGGGATTAAAGGCGTGCACCACCACTGCCCGGCTTACAAAAACATTGTTTCTCAAATATTTGAGATCCTTCCTACTCCCTCTTCCTTAGAAGAATTCTAATCCCCTTTTCACTTACCAAATACTGACTTGTTTCAACATGTAACAGGATTCAAATTGAGAGTCACAGTGTCCTTTTTCTAACTTTTCAACTTATCTTTATCTTGATAGAATGTATGTCAGCATTTCTAATTATGTGAGCTCTATCCTGGATAAACATAGAGGGTTTATTTCCTCTAAGTTCACGGGGAAGAAACTATGTGTAAGATTCATGAGGACAGTGAACTCTGTTAACTCAAATTACTTTTCCATTTCTCAGAACCACAGGTAATTTTTCCAAACAAATCTTTTGAAGCAAACAGGCCTCACGTCCACACTGAGCCCATGTTGAGAAGACTACAATCCTAACCCTGGCTTTTTACTGGCCCTCTCTTTGCCGATATCTCAAAAAAAAAAAAAAAAAAAAAAAAAAAAAAGTGTTCATTTTAGTTGATTAACAAAAAGGCAGCTGAAATGCTTAGGATAATAGAATAATAAGGGGCTGGCAGCTTTTTCCCCTGCTAGATAAACATGCCTCACAGAAGGCTTATTAACTGCCTCATACCTATGGCGTCAGCTGTTGGAGGGAGCTTTGATAACAGCATGAATGTCAAAACTCAGCTCCCGACACTGAGCTGTCAGCTTTCAAAATTCAGTGGAGAGCACCAATCGGGCATAAGTTCCAAGGAGTAACAGATCTGCCCTACGAAACTGACAGCTTATCCCCGGCTTTGGAAAGCCTTGCTTTCTTTGCAGACCCTGGTCATGCGCACGCAGCTCTGAGCTGTCAAGGCAGGGCTAGAGGGCCTGCTCTCAGAAAGAAGCACACGGACTATGTGGATACTTGCTACGTGATAGTTCTTGAGACCTGTAGAAAATGAAATGAAGCTCTGCCACACTGCTGATCGAAACCGGGCATCCAGCACTTACAGTGTTCTAGCCAAGATTCTCAAGGAGGAAGAACAAACAAACAAAACAGACATCCTAAGAGCTGCAACTTTCTCTATGGCTTACTCTCCTAAGGAGAAGCAACTTCTCCAATTATGGCAACAATTTATCAACAAGCATTACAACATACCCATATCATTCTATCTTTTCAAAATAAATTATTCATTTTGTTTGGGAAACCACGTGGGGGCTACGGGTCAAATAACCCTATTTACTGCTAAATTTCTGTGGACATTTTTTCCTTTTTTCCCCTTTCTTCTCTCTCTCTCTCTCTCTCTCTCTCTCTCTCTAGCTCACTTGCTCTTGCTCTCTCCCCCTCCTTTCTTCCTCCCTATCTATTTTTCTTTTTTCTTTTCTATTTACAGAGAATATTGATTGGATATAACACTTTTTTTTTCTCAAGGTAGACTTTCTGCTAAAAAGCACATTTTTTTTTAATTCCCAAGACCAAACTTAAAGATTGTCACTAGCTTTGAAAATAAAAGTGCCATTCTTAAAACAAACAAAAAATTACATCATATTTTTTAAAATATCACTAACACACTGAGCCTTAAATACAAGAAATGATTATTCTGTGAATAATAATATTCTGTGTAGTGTACATAGTGTGATAGTGTTCTGATTATGGTATTTGTACCCTGGTTCCTAAACTTCCAAGCTGTATCACATGGACAAACAGTTCTCTCTTGGCCTAACTCACTTCATTTCTGATATGACCATAATGTTTAAACCAGTTCTGATGACTTCTGTAAGAATTAACTAGCACATAGCAATGGAGTGTTTAGTAAATGTTTACTATATATAAACTTCTGGGGTTGTTTGTCACGTATTTTTATTTAGTGTAAGTTCTTGTAGTGGACAGAAAGTCGTAACAGCTCCCCTGACTAAGCTTCCCAAGGTGGGGTTACATCTGAGCCACCTCACCCAGCTGAATATTACGATTTTACATGTTTAAATAATAATGGTGTTCTCCATAGATTATCTATCATTCTATTTGAATCAATAACCAGAGTCAGCAAGCACAGCAATCAGCTGCAGTATTTCTGAGATGGCTGTTACTAACACATTTGCACATGAAAGTAATTCATGTTTGGTAAACTATAAACCATCATGTTTCTAAAAAGAAAAGAGAAAGCTGGCCAGCTGACTCTGGGAATACAAATGCTTCAAAGGCATTGATGATGAAAACTCTGTGTTCCTATTCCTGCTTACCCTACCATATGCTCACCAACGACCTGCCCCACCCAACCGAGCTCAAGTGTCTCTTGTTATCTTGCCCCCTATCTCATTTCCCTCATAACATGCATGAATGTCTGATATTCCAGCTGATTATATATTATTTGTTTACTGACTACCCAATTCATATTTATACATTTCTGTGTTTTCATTCCCATTCACAAAATTCATAGCAAAACATGCCTTGTGCTTCTTCATCTCTCAGCATCATGAAAACGGAGGCAGTGCGTGTGGAGTGCCCGGAAAAACCAGGGTGAAGACTGAGCATCATCACTTGCCTGGTGCCGAGGGAAAGAACAAGCACCAATCACAGGATTGAAAATGAAGACCTTGGTCAACTATCAAGGCAGAACTCTGCATCTTGGAACCATCACTGCAAAAATAGAAGGAAGGTTATTAAAAAATAATTCCATCTTTTGCCATTGTGCTCAGAGGGTTACTATCAGAGTAACACCTGCACTCTAAAAATAAAGCTACATTATCCTGAGAGTCCATTAAGATCTTTATCTTTGGTTAATTAGAGTTAAAAATTCAAGCCTTCTGATATATAAACTCTCCATAAACATCGCTCCCAACTTGTTACTTGGTGATTTTTCCATGGGCACGTTGCTGCATGTTCTATATGACACAGGCTGGCTTCCTTTTCTCTAATTCCGGAAGAGAGACGGAACCAAGCATACAAGCTAATCCTTGGTTTTAGATTCAGACACAAATATCCTCTGACAATCATAGTAACCAAAATGAGACCCAGGTTATCGTTAGACACACAGGATTTCCACAATGGGGATGGATGCACATTCAGTCATATACAGTATAGAGTTTACTGATGCTTAATTTTCAAGAGAATAATAATATATTTTCAGACTCAATTTCCCACCTTTTGCATGGGCAACACTCAGTTGGAATGTGAGAGCTCAAAAATGGCTTGAGATGTACCTGCATGTGTTCTCTCTAGAAGATATTTCAGGATAGTGGACTTTGACACAGCAATCTGAACCTTCCAGAGGCAGAATTCCATGATATAGGAAGTGTTGACTACTAATCATTTAAAACTGGAATCTAGGACAGCTTTGTTTTACAGAACCCAGCCAGACTCCAAAGAGCAGACGTTGTTACGTGGCCTCTAGCTGTCAGCAGTGAGAATGTTCACGCACTTGTGGGTAACCTTACTCTGCTGCAGTACAGCCACCCCATGGTTTTAGAGAAACAGCTAATTAATGCACTAGTGAATTGGAGAAATACAACACTTTGGTCAGATGTCATTACGCAATTTTTTATTAGCCTGGGATTTCTTATGCCTGGGATAAATGTGTGTGTGTCAATTAGAATACTAAGAGAAATCATCAATTGCCCTTTTATATTCTAAAAATGGGAGTTTTCATGAAGTGATTTCTGTGACGTTGTGTATTAAACAATGCCCTTCCCAAATTCATATGGCAAAGTCCTGAGTGTGACACAGTTTCAGGTCCTTTAAGAAACAATTAAATTAAAATACTATCATTAGGATTGTTTCTAATGCAACATGCATGATATCTGCATAAAAGAGAAATAAATGTACAAACAAGGGAACTATTGGTCATTATAGATGCTGGGGACAGGCAGTCACTATCTTCACTGTAGACCCCCTGGTGACCTCACAATCTGAATGAATGGTTCCACGCTATCCATACAATCATGCAGAAAGCTCATTGTTAAGCTCTGCGGGTCCCAAAGTAAAACAAAAGACATAAACATGGGAACAGGACTTGTAGGAAGAAGGAGTTGATCAGGTTGGAAGAAGATAAGAGAGGATAGGGGACAGAATAATCAGAATACATTATATTCATGTATGATACTGTCAAAAATAATTTCAACTAATAACAAAATTCATCCAAAACATTTATTTACATCTCAGCTATTTCCCTGTCTCTTGTTCTCCAAGCCCATATATTTGAATATTAAGTGTAATACCCACTGGTTTCTTAGATTTAGTAAATCCAAATATTCAATTTTCCTTCAGCCCCTAATGACCAGTGTTACATCTTAATTATCATCATCTTCAGTGATAGGTTCATACGGCTATTCAAGCAGAAATACCAAGAGCATCACTGACACCTTTCACTTCTTATCTCAACATATACTACAAATTCTGAGTATAGATTCTCTTTCTTCTTCATATATTTTATATGCCCACCACACACACACACACACACACACACACACACACACTTGCATGTTATGGCTCATCTTTATCATCCAAGTTACTTTAATTCTTTCTAGACACGCTTTTCTTTGACTTTGACTGCCTCCTAATTCATTCTCCACATCATTACCTAAGCTTATTGTAAAAAAGCATTTAGATGAAGACTCTTTCTTGATGAGAATTCTTTTATGGTACTATAAGAAACTGCCCCAGATCAGGGGAAAAGTCCAAATTCTTTCACATGCAAAGCGTACCAGTGTTTGGCCACTCTATTTTCTTGACCAATTCTTACTCTCTACTTCAAAATATATTTTTGGATACCACTTTGCCAGAATGCTACTGAAAATTCCCTTCCTAGGCTGGCTTCCCAATGTCTCTAACTCTTGACCTTTATAGGTACTGTGGATAGCTTCTCCAGTGGACTTTCCCTCTGGTATGGCCATGTATATGTTCATTTCTTACCCAGGGCACTTAGCTATGCGAGACCAACTATATTATTGATATCCTGGACTCACAGCTTCCATTCATTAAATAGATAAACACAGATTTTATATATATATATATATATATATATATATATATATATATATATATATATTTTAAAAACTGCATTTTATCTACATTGTAAAAAGTGTCTTGATGTCCTGAAGTCACCTGGGACCACAGGCAGCATTTTCCTCTAAGACCTATGTCCACACACAAAGTAGCAGACCCACTAGTTTGGAAAGAGGCTCTTGCTTGCTTGTTTGCTGACTTGAGGAAAACAAGTACAGACGCCAATTCAATGGTGATCATTTGAAGAGCCATTACCTGTGCGTGACCCTGGAAACACTTCTGGCTGGTGAGAAGCAAAACCACAGAGCTGTCTGTTAAAGATGCCAGGCTGGTGGTAAATGAATGAACACATGTGCAGGCAGTTAACGCTCAGAATCCTGACTACAACAGGGTACAATTTGGGTGCAGATGCAGAGTGGGTCTGTTCTGGGTTTTGTTTGTATACAAGTCTATTATTTGTAATAACTTGTGATTCAAATACCATTTTACTTACAAAATGTAACATCAACTCTTTCAGGTTTTGCTGACTTCTTTTTTTATTAATCATTTTATTCATTTACATTTCAAATGATATCCCACTTCCCGGTTACCCCTCCACGATCCCCCCTCCCATCCTCCCTCTCCTCCCTCCCCTTTGCTTCTATGAGGGTGCTCCTCCACCCACTCACCGACTTCTGCCTCACTGCTCTAGCATCCCCCTACACTGGGAGCATCAATCCTTCACAGGATCTGAAGGGGACTGCAACCCCATAGGAAGAACAATATCAACTAACCAGACCACCCGGAGCTCCCAGAAACTAAACAACCAACCAAAGAGGGATCCATGACTCCAGCTGCACATGCAGAAGAGGATGGCCTTATCTGACATCAAAGGGTGGGCAGGCCCTTGCTGACTCCTTTTTATGGGTTTCTGTAAAAATTGTAGATCTTTCTTCCATTCTAAGGCATAGAGGAAGAAGAACAAAGCATAGAACACCCTGTCCCTCAAGAGCATGCATGTGTGTGGCTTTGAAGAGTATGACATTCTCTTCATTTGACTCCTTCTTTGATGCTTCATTTAGGTGACTCTCTTTATCCCTTGAGAAACCAAAAGTGAAATATACTTGTCCTTCCTTATAGTCTCAGTAGCTGTGGACTCTATATCATCTAGTTAATTATTTTTCTCTTGGGGGGGGAACATATTTGCTGTACCAGATACTCCACAGAAATAACTTCTTTTCATTAGTGATCTTGTAAAAAATTCACCTTCACTCTTCATTCCATTTTATAATAAAATTCATATGTCTGCTGATACAAATTAAAAGGATAGGAAGCAAAATGTGCCCTACTATCAAGGGAAAAAAATCTGATATCTCTGACTGCTTGGGCATCGAAGAGTCACCCAAAGCCATAAAGATAAGGAGTCTGCTTGCCTAGGTGTTTCCTCCTTTCCATCCCTGCCATTCCATGAACACATCACAGTGTCTCCAGCATCTGTCAGTCTCAACTCAACCAACATAATTTCATCCCCTTCAGGACATTTTGGAAACTGCAACAACCTACCAAATCAGTTACAGTTGGACCATGCTGCAAATTTATACCATCCACATGGCCAAGTTTGACAGTCACTACACTGATGCTCTTTCCCTGTAAACTAAGAGCTCATGCGTAACCACCATGCTTTGTAGCTTCACAAATTACTTAAGTTACTATGTGCTTCGTATTTCACTGGACTCTATTTTCATAAGATTATACTTGAACATGGAACAGCCAGTCCACAGTTATAGTCTCATACTTGGGTGAATAGAGAACCCTCCATGCATTAGTATATTATTTAATTTAGTATCCATTTAGTTGAGGCATGGTATGGTTCCAAAGAGTATTAGGATATTATCTGTGTTATAGTGTATCTTTCCATATAAGGAACAGCCCAGATTTGAGTCTTGAAACAGTGATTCAGTATTTTTTATAATCTTGTGGCTGAGCTGTAGCAGTTATCTACTCTTAGTCAGGTAATTGGCTTTGGTGAGTAACAAGGCTGAAAGATCAACACTAGCCTTAAGCACATGTCTGATATGAGTAATGGTTGGTACCTAATGTAACTCATTCGTTCTCCACAAGGACTCTCATCTGACAATAAGTCAGACTACTCTGCCTCCACAGTGGACTCAATGCTGAATGTTAAAACAGAACTTGGGATATCTGTTGAGGTCCATGTTTCTGAATTTGCAAAGTATCATTTCTGCTGACTTGTTATCTAAAGACTTATAAAAAGTTATCTGCTGGTCCACCTATAAGAGGGTGGAGAAACAGACTCCACCTCTCGATGGGTATACACACCAGGAAGAGAAGAGTTGGAAACCAAACATTTTTTTCCAATTCACTTGACTTGTGTACTCACTTATTAAAAAAATTTCAAATATTATTCTACAAGTATGAGGGGGCAACTCTAAAACCTTCCAGAAAATTGTTTCTAGAGAAGCATTTAAACAAACATATTGACTACCACCTAAATGTAATTATATCTTACCCTTCTGTTGTTCCAGATTGACCTATGACCAGGAAATCTGCATGGCTCCAATTTACTACATATAGGCAAGGCTCTCTTCAGGGTATAAATGTGAGGCCCACTGTCAGCATGTGCTGGCCATTCTAGAGATACCATCCCATACCACCCACAAAAGAAATAACATTCTATCATTTCTCCCAATGTTCTTGACCCTGAGGCATCTGATAATCCATGTCACATTCTTCCAGCCTGCCTTAGTGAACTCTTGCATGCAAGCTTGGTATTACTTCTACAAAACCCAAATGTCCATGTGTATGCATTCTGCAAGAAATGAATGGCCATCAGGAGCAACTAACAATTTATATGGGGTGGAACACTGGGTGAACACTCCCCCAAGCTCCCATGCATTGGATTATCAATTCAGAGAGACATTCTATGTAATTCTCCCCCATCTTCATACTGCAAGGACCTGAGTCATACATTCCACTGCTCTTGACTTAACCTTTTTCTTCTTCCTCTTTCTCTCAAACCCCTCACTCTTGCTTCCTGAGATCACTGACCATTAAAATGGTATCTCTAGTGCCGGGCATGGTGGCTCAAGCCTTTAATCCCAGCACTCGGGAGGCAGAGGCAGGCAGATTTCTGAGTTCGAGGCCAGCCTGGTCTACAAAGTGAGTTCCAGGACAGCCAGTGCTATACAGAGAAACCCTGTCTCTAAAAAAAAAGGAAAAGGAAAAAAAAATAGGGTATCTATATCCAACCATTCAGTCCCTGCTTTCAGGAGACTGCTCCAGCAAAGGAATATACATACAAACATACAAACAAACATACATACATACATACATCCCTTAAAGCATGTCTTATCCAGACATGAAGAGGAAATAACTATACTGCGAAGTGAACTTTTGATGAGGAGACTAGATCAGTAGGTAAAGTCTGATTTCCATGCCACCTCTCAGACTTGATTTAGCAGTAATTGTTTATATGGGTTTCTCAAGTACTCCTCAGAATTGAGCAATATCTTAAGGAGTGGCCAGCCTTGTAACGCATATTCACATCAGCTCTCCTTCTTTCCCCACCTGACTCCACCTATCATACACACTAGAAATAAACTCCAATAAAATCACCATCACACGTCCTTTTGTCCATATATCCAAGCTGTATCAGTAACTGGTGGGAAACTCTAGGTTAAGAGCTGTGCATACATGGTCCATCCTTTCATCTCAGCTCCAAACTTTGTTTCTGTAACTCCTTCCATGGGTGTTTTGTTCCCACTTCTAAGGAGGGGCATAGTGTCCACACTTCAGTCTTCATTTTTCTTGAGTTTCATGTGTTTAGGAAATTGTATCTTATATCGTGGGTATCCTAGGTTTTGGGCTAGTATCCACTTATCAGTGAGTACATATTGTGTGAGTTCCTTTGTGATTGTGTTACCTCACTCAGGATGATGCTCTCCAGGTCCATCCATTTGGCTAGGAATTTCATAAATTCATTCTTTTTAATAGCTGAGTAGTACTCCATTGTGTAGATGTACCACATTTTCTGTATCCATTCCTCTGTTGAGGGGCATCTGGGTTCTTTCCAGTTTCTGGCTATTATAAATAAGGCTGCTATGAACATAGTGGAGCATGTGTCCTTCTTACCAGTTGGGGCTTCTTCTGGATATATGCCCAGGAGAGGTATTGCTGGATCCTCCGGTAGTACTATGTCCAATTTTCTGAGGAACCGCCAGACTGATTTCCAGAGTGGTTGTACAAGCCTGCAATTCCACCAACAATGGAGGAGTGTTCCTCTTTCTCCACATCCTCGCCAGCATCTGCTGTCACCTGAATTTTTGATCTTAGCCATTCTCACTGGTGTGAGGTGGAATCTCAGGGTTGTTTTGATTTGCATTTCCCTGATGATTAAGGATGTTGAACATTTTTTCAGGTGCTTCTCTGCCATTCGGTATTCCTCAGGTGAGAATTCTTTGTTCAGTTCTGAGCCCCACCCCATAATCAGCATCCAAACGCTGACACCATTGCATATACTAGCAAGATTTTATCGAAAGGACCCAGATGTAGCTGTCTCTTGTGAGACTATGCCGGGGCCTAGCAAACACAGAAGTGGATGCTCACAGTCAGCTAATGGATGGATCACAGGGCTCCCAATGGAGGAGCTAGAGAAAGTACCCAAGGAGCTAAAGGGATCTTCAACCCTATAGGTGGAACAACATTATGAACTAACCAGTACCCCTGAGCTCTTGACTCTAGCTGCATATGTATCAAAAGATGGCCTAGTCGGCCATCACTGGAAAGAGAGGCCCATTGGACACGCAGACTTTGTGTGCCCCGGTACAGGGGAACACCAGGGCCAAAGGGGGGGAGTGGGTGGGTAGGGGAGTGGGGGTGGGTGGGTAAGGGGGACTTTTGGTATAGCATTGGAAATGTAAATGAGCTAAATACCTAATAAAAAATGGAAAAAAAAAAAAAAACAAAAAAAAAAAAAAAAAAAAAAAAAAAAAATACTTTGTATTTATCAAACCTTTAAAAAAAAAAAAAAAAAAAAAAAAAAAAAAAAAAAGAGCTGTGCATACTTCCTGTTTCTGGGTGAAATGTGAGAAATGAAAAAAAAAAAAAAAACACCTCTTCTTAGATCTGTCAGAGAAATGAGGTCACAGGACCAACGGCTGTCTTCATGATCAGAAAGGCAGACAGGCGGGCACAGAGAAGCAGGGCTTGCCAGAACAGAAACCCTCAAAAGGAAACCCCTCCGTGGGAACTAGTGCTGGGTGGAACCACCTGAGTTGTAGCTGACAGATTACTGGAGGCTCAGCCCAGGCAACCCTGAGATGTAAAACCCCCAGGGAAACAAGGTGTGGGGAGCCTCACATGCTTACAAGGCTAATTCCATCACCCTAACCAGCTTCTCCTAGTGAGGAACCAATCACACACACACACACACAGAGAGAGAGAGAGAGAGAGAGAGAGAGAGAGAGAGAGAGAGAGAGAGAGAGAGAGAGAGAGAGAGAGAGAGTTTTTAACATGAAGAAGGCAAGCAGAACTACCTTGAAATATAGCTGGACACTCTGTTGTTCTTAACAAGCCTTGCCCTTAGGCCTCCTGCCCCACCTGAGGCCAAAGGTTCACCAAGACTTCATCCAGTCTTGAGAGCATGCCCTCTGCCCCACAACTTATGCCACACCACTAAATGTCTATTTACCTACCCCAGTTGCTTTTACAGAGACACCATACCTATTGTACTGGCTGGTTTTGTGTGTCAACTTGACACAAACTGGAGTTATCACAGAGAAAGGAGCCTCCCTTGAAGAAACACCTCCATGAAATTCAGCTGTAAGGCATTTTCTCAATTAGTGGGCAAGGGTGGGAGGGCCCAGCCCATTGTGGGCGGTGCCATCCCTGGGCTGGTAGTCCTGGGTTCTATAAAAAAGAGGCCGAGCAAGATAGGGGAAGCATCCAGTAAGCAGCACTCTCCATGGCCTCTGCATTAGCTCCTGCCTCCAGATTCCTGCCCTGTGTGAGTTCCCATCCTGACTTTTTGGTGATGAACAGAAATGTGGAAGTGTAAGCTGAATAAACCCTTTCCTCCCCAACTTGCTCCTCAGTCATGATGGTTTGTGTAGGAATACAAACCCAATCTTCTAACAGAATATGACAATACACGCTAAAAGAAAAATGTAACAAAACTAAACAAATAACAAAACCACAGTTTGGAACTAAATATGAATCATTGTGAAATCAGATAGAACAAGACTATTATAAGCATCAGACCAAGACTTTAACAGAATATTTAAATTACCCACCTATGATTACATGCTGTGACTTTTTCTATTAATGCCCTTAGCATATTAATCATAACGAAATATGTCTGGACAATTGCAAAGTACTTAGAAAATTTATTTTTTCACCCCCTTGTATTAAGCACACTAAAGAATATATGGAACAAAAAGGAAATCTCAAGAAAATTTTAAAGCATTTTGAACTAACATAAAATTGAAAATTCAACTTATCAACATTGGTTACATGCGTGAAAAGTTATAGAAGAGAGATCTAAAGTCAATAACCAGTATTTCTAGTCAATGAAACCAGCAAAAGTACAAAATCCAAAGTAAACAAATCAAATAAATAATGAAAATAAAAACATAAATGGATGGGCCAAAAAAAATAATGTGATCAAACACCAAATACCTTGTAAGATCAGTAAAATCAATAAGTTAACTCTCACTAGACTAATGGCTGTAGACCCAGACCACATGTCCTTTGAAGAACTTAACTCCAAATTCTTCAACTCAGTCTCGGCCACAAAGGATAACATTCCCAGAATATAACATGGAAAATTGTCTAAGCATCTTGTGTGCTGGTTAATATTTTTGGTTTTGCTTTTTTTGTCAGCTTGACATAGGCCAGTGTCACTTGGGAAGAGAAAAGTCCGACTGAGAACATTCCTCCACTAGGTTTACCTGTAGGCAAGTGTATGTGGGGAATCAATGACTGATGATTGATGTGGAAGGATCCAGCCTACTGTGGGCAACACCATCTCTGGGCAGGTGGTCTTGTGATACATAAGAAAGAAAACCAAGGAAACCGAGAGGAGCAAGACAATGGGTATCTTCCATGATGACAGCCTTTGTTCCTGCCTCCAAGTTCCTGCTCTGCTTTCCTGCCTTGGCTTCTTCAAGCTGCTTTTGGTCACAAAGTTTATTACTGCAATAGAAACCTAAGAAACTCTTTGATGTAGCAAGGTGTGTGTGTGTGTGTGTGTGTGTCTGTCTGTCTGTCTGTCTGTCTGCCTGCCTGCCTGCCTGCATCTGTATATTTGTGTCTGTGTATGTCTGTCTGTGTATTTCTGTGTGTGTCTAGGAGTTACTAGGGACTAAACTGGGACTTGCATATCACAAATTATACAGCTCAGACCTAGTTAGTGATGGTCTTGGTTCACCAACAAAGTCATGATCAATGAATAAAAAAAAATAACTCTTACGTTGAACGTAACCAAAATTAAAAAAATCTAAAGAATGGGCAGATAAACTGCACACTGGATGAGAAGATTTTTGTTTCAGAAGACACACCTAATGAAGGAATTTTGTCCAAAATATACAAAGAAATCTTAAAACTCATCACTAAAAAACAACCTAATTTAAGACTATCCAAGTGGCCTGAACAGACAGCAAAGAAGACAGAACCTGCCAAACAACCATGTGAAATCATGTTCCACATCATGTGTAGGTCAGGAATTTCCAGTTAAAGCACAGATGAGGAGCCAATGCACACCTCCGAGACCCAGCCACATCTAAAACACTCCCAGACCAAATGCTGGTGAACTGGGGAAGTAACAGGAACCCCCATTCTTTGCTGATGGAAACACAAAATTATATCGTCAATTTGTTGGTTTCTTCCAAAATTAAACATATTCTTACCACATGTAGTACTCTAAGAATCCCACACACAGCGACTGGGAATGGAACACTTAGTGGTGCTGTTTAGGGTAGGGCTGGGAGTGATAAGCCTCGAAGGAGTAGGTAAGTCAATGGGGACTTGATAAGCTTGCCCCACGTGCCTTTTACTCTTCTCTCTGCATATGGGTGGAGATACAAATCTCTAAGCTTCCTGTACCTGCCAGATGCCTGTCACTTAATGGACTCTTCATCAAGACAATGCCTCCCCATCATGGTGGACTCTTATTGGTCAGGAATGACAGGCCAAAACTAACTCTTTATTCTATAAGTTCACTTTTGGTCACCGTGTTTTATCACAGCCACACAAAAAAGTAAGTGATACAGCACCTAATCCAGCAGTTCCACTCTTTGTTGTTTACTTAAAGGAGTTGAAAATGTAGGACCATACAAGACCTCACACACACATTCACAGCAGCTTTTCACAGAATGGCCAAAACTTGAAGCAATCAAGATATCTTCAGGAACTGACTAAAGAACAAGCCATGCTACATCCAGACAGTGCAATATCAGTCAGTACTAAAATAAAATGTGTTAGCAAGCTGGGAAAACAAATGCAAGAAAGTCTCACTGTGGAAAAAAACAAAACAAAACAACAACAACAAAAAAACCCACTGTACCAGGACACATACTGCTGAAAGCAATGTATACTACATTCTGGATGAATTCAAGCACATGGATCAACCATAACTTCATTCTTTAGCTTGTGTCTGTCTTTGGGTGTGAGACCCAAGTCCTCCCATCCTATAGCTTCCCATACATGAACTAGGACTGGAGGCCAACCTCCCTGTGGGATTGTTCTGAATTCGATAGAATGCCTGTAGAGAGTATTTGCTATCTCATATATGATACACATCCTAGAGTATACTCTCAAAGACAAGGAAATTAAAGTATAGGAGTTAGACCCCCAGTTTAGGGAGGACTAAAACATTAGTAACATCCATTCCTTTCTATTTTCATAAACATTAATGTGGTTTGATCAGAAGGTTGGGATTTTAAAGTGAAATTCCACTGAAATCTACTGTAAAAATAAAAACCTTCAGACACAAAGAGAAGTGTAAAGACCCTGTCAGCTCCTTGGAACCCGGACCGTTACAAAGATCAAATCCTGGTATTAGTCAGCTTTCTAGCTTCAATGAACATCACAAGCAGGATGTCACTAAAGGCTTTACCAGTCCTGTATCTGGTGCAGGGTTAGCCTGTCTTAGAGAAGCCTATTCTGTATCAATCTTACCTCACAAGTGAGATAACTACCCTTGGGGAAGGGAAAATACTCAGAACTGTGAGAGCTAAGCTGGGCGCCAAGATTTATGCAGGGTATTAAAAGCTAAGTAGGTGAGGAAGTTAGAGAACATCTTCTCATCACAAAGGAACTAACTTCCTAGGAACCGCACAGAAAATCTGACCACAAAAGCAACAGTAGTAGAATTTTTGAACATAATGAAAAATATAGTCATGATTTATTCAAAAGCCAACAGAAACCTCCTACAAGCTTCACTGGACAAAATTCAAAGCATGAGAAACTATTAGAAAAGGTCTCTCCTTCATTCCAAGTCACTACCATTATTTCCATTTTAACAGGTATAAAATCTTTTGATATGCATCTAGGGATATCTTTCTGTGAGGTTTTCTTTTTCTGAATTACATGGATATTTCAAGCATGACATGGCAGAATCATTGTAAAGGCATAGATTTTTCTAAATTCAGTAAGTAAAGGCGTTATAAGCAATGCATTTAGTGCAATATAAATTCTGAACTTTTGAAGCACACCAGAATTCAGATATAATAAGAATGCAGTTTTAAAAAATAATCTAAATCGTAGTGCTCTTTCTAGGTATTTTGTTTATGCTAGGTCAGTTTTATATTTTATTTTATTGTACTGTATTGTACTGTATTGTATTGTATTGTATTGTATTGTATTGTATTGTATTATATATGTGTACCTGAGTTTATGTATCTCAAGTATGTGCAGGAGCCCACAGAGGTCAGAAAAAAACATCAAATCTCCTGGAACTAGAATTACAGATAGTAGTGAGCTAGCAGGTAGGTGCTAGAAACTAAACCTGGGTCCTTTGCAAGAGCAGTAAGTGCTTTAAACTGCTGAGTCATCTCTCCAGCCCATATGATAAGTTATTTTTAAAAGCACTGTATGGAATAGCCACACACTTATCTCCCATCACCATTCAGATAGATGTCATTGGGGCTGGAGAGATGGCTCAGAGGTTAGGACCACTTACTGCTCTTGCAGAGGAAATGGGTTCAAGTCTCAGCACTCACACAGCAGCTCACAACTATCTGTACTTGTGAGATCTGACACCCTCACATAGACATACAAGTAGGTAAAATATCAATTGGTATTAATTAATTAAAACAAATAAATATCATATTTTTATCCAAAAATGCCTAATGGAACTTCCAATTTCCATTTTTATAGAAAATCTATTTATAAAGAATATCTGGAGTCTCCAAAGTTCTTTAAATATAAAATATAACACATCATTTCATTATGCTTCTATACATAGAGATAGACCCTGGGAAAACATAGAAGATATCATGTTTGCATAAGATGTAAATGTTAACACTAACAATATAAAAGGGAAAGCATGGAGCAGAGAGAAGCAGGAAAGGACAGGAGAGCATGTATCAGGAAAGGAGAGGTGAGCATGTGTCAATTGCCATGTAGACTTCATGATTTTATGAAAAAAATAAGGTGAAAAAGAATATTTAAAAGAATAGCATGTGATAATACTGTTTTTTTTTAATTAGGTACTTTCTTCATTCACATCTCCAGTGCTATCCCAAAAGTCCCCCACACCCTCCCCCCCCCCCTCTCCCCCACCCACCCACTTCCACTTCCCAGCCCTGGCATTCCCCTGCACTGAGGCATATAAAGTCTGCACAACCAATGGGCCTCTCTTTCCACTGATGGCCAACTAGGCCATCTTCTGATATATATGCAGCTAGAGACATGAGCTCCGGGGGAGCACTGGTTAGTTCATATTGTTGTTCCACCCATAGGGTTTCAGATCCCCTCAGCTCCTTGGGTACTCTCTCTAACTCCTCCACTGGGGGCCCTGTGATCCATCCAATAGCTGACTGTGAGCATCCACTTCTGTGTTTGCGAGGCCCCGGAATAGTCTCACAAGAGACAACTATATCAGGGTCCTTTTTAGCAAAATCCCACTAGTGTATGCAATGGTGTCAGCGTTTGGAGGCTGATTACGGGATGGATCCCTGGATATGGCAGTCTCTAGATGGTCTACCCCTTTGACTCAGCTCCAAACTTCGTCTCTGCAACTCCCTCCATGGGTGTTCCGCTCCCAATTCTAAGAAGGGACAAATCATCCACACCCTGGTCTTCGTTCCTCCTGAGTCTCATGTGCTTCACAAATTGTATTCTATATCTTGGGTATTCTAAGTTTCTGGGCTAATATCCACTTATCAGTGAGTACATATCATGTGAGTTCTTTTGTGATTGGGTTACCTCACTCAGGATGATGCCCTCCAGGTCCATCCAGAAATTCCTAGGCAAATGGTTAATACTGTTTTAAGTTATAAAAATGTATGAAAACTAAGAATATGAACACTAACAGTAGATACAGGAGAGTATATATAATATCAAACTCACTTTTAAATAAGAAACACTTGGTATAAACTATTGACTCTGGAACATGACTTAACACTTACATAAAGAACCCTATATAGATAAATCTTTATCTAAAATTATCAAGGTAATTATCAAAGAAATTAACAATTGAAGAATGTTGCCTTTGGAAATATAATTGGGAGTGGAGAAGAGGAACAGAGAAACTTTTCATTATAAACTCAAGATTAGGTACTTACCATACACAGGCAACACTTTGAAATCTAGTGTTCATAGAAAATATTGCTATGTATTCATATTGACATTACCTATGAATACATGCTTTGAAAATACTGAGATATAGTAGCAAAAAAAAAACCAACAAGAAAAACAAAACAAACAAAAAGAACCCCCTCCAAAACCAAAACAAAACAAAATTCCCTCAGGACAGTCTAATGGTAAATCACCATAGTGAACTAAAGTCATCATTTTTATTCTGAAAAACTCAGTGTTGTCCAAGTTAGTAACATTTTCCCAGTAGAGCAGGTCTATAACTTAAAAAAAAAAAAAAAACAACGCATTGTTCATGTTTAAAAATTGAAAATTCATATACCAGAGAAAATTCATATACGAAGAGAAACAAAGCAGACCACATTTGCAGCAATTCCCTGAGACCAACATACATATTATCAACCAAGTCCTGAGTTTCCTCTTCCACTAAGTGAGATCTTTCACAGTACTTCCCTAAGTGATGAGAATCAAAGATGTCAAACACTGGAAGAGATCTCAGCCGCCAGCTAGTCTGACTGCCTTTATTCTAAAAAGAGGACAATGGAGTCTTGTGGCATTACAGAACTTGGAGAGGTTAGGGCAACAGAATGAGCAGAGCCTAGATCCAGTGTCAGTCCTGAGAAGCACATTTCTCTTAATCAACCTGGGCTACCACCATAATATACTGAGGACACTATGACTCACAGGACAGAAATGTACTGTGTCACATTGTTTAAGACTGAAGCCTAAGATTCAGGCATCTGATGAAGGTAATCAAAGCCAGCAGTATCCTCTTAGTATGTGCTCCGTGTGCCTTTCCTTGATATGTGCATGTGTGTATGTGTGCACGTGTGTGTGTGTGTGTGTGTGTGTGTGTGTGTGTGTCTGTGTATGCAGATGTGTGGATGTGTATGTAATTTTGTGTGTGAATTTGTATATACATTGTGTGGATGTTTGTGTATATATGTGTATGTGGATGTGTGTGTAAGAATGTGTGTGAATGTGTGTGCAAGCATGTGTGTGTATGTGTGTGTGTGTATGCATGGATGCATATGTAAGTATGTGTGTGTGGATGTGTATGGATGTATGTATACATTTTTGTGTGTGTGTATGCATGTGGTGTGTGTGTGTATGCATGTGGTGTGTGTGTGTGTGTATGCATGTGGTGTGTGTGTGTGTATGAGAATTGGGAGGAACAATCTCCTGTTGTTTATAAAGGTACCAGAATAATCCTAATGACCTCACTTAGCCTTAAGAGCATCCTTCAAACTGAATCTCTAAATACCATCATATTAGAAGCTAGGCCTTAACACATGATATGAGGGGTAGATGCAACTCATCACACAGCATTTTCTTTCATAACAATGAACAACTTTCTCACACCAGTCTTCTCTGCAAATGTAACACAACTCATCCACTTATCTCCACATCTCAATAAACTGTCATAACCTTTCACAAAAAGCTGACATAAACCTTATACTTTCTCCACATTAAGACGTAAATTCAAAGACAAACATAAAGGTTCTAAATTAGCCTGTGGAACCCTCTATCCATGTGTATCAAGAGTTCCTCTGGACAGTCTACTTCCGTTAGTAAGTTTCCCAAGCCTGGGACACTTGTCAGGAAACCCACCAAAGCTAGCAGATTGCTTATAAAGCATTTTGTTCCCAGCTGAATACTCCGTTTGCAGTATTCTTTGACAAAAACAATATCCCAAGCCTTCCTTTCCAGCCGACAGAAGCAAACAATGTGTTCAATGACTGGAGGAGGAGGGAAGAGGGCAAGGGTTGTGTTTTCAGTTCAGGGTTAAGAGAAAGAGCTTGTTCACTGCAGAGAGAAAAAAAAAACATATGGAGTTACTGAAATTTAAAAATAAGCCTCTGAGTATGAAAGGAAAATGCTACTTAATTACAACATGTCTACAATGGGAAGAGATACACAAAACCTGCAAAGTTTGAGAGTATACTCATTTAGGAGAGAATACTAACACAAATGTTTGGGACTCTGAGATGGCTCAGGGTGGAAAGGACTAACTGTGCACATGAAGAACCAGAGTTCACATCCAGTAACCCTCATAAGAACCTTGTAGGAGCAGCAGCCCTCTGTAATCCCAGCACATGTGGGGCAAAGACAGACTCCATGGGTCAAACTGGCTGGCTAGACTACATGAAAGCAGTAAGCTCCAGGCTCAGTTAGAGATGCTGCCTCTGTAAATAAGGTAGACAGCGATGGAGGATGATAACCCATGCACACAAAACCTACACACTGATACAGATGCATGCACAGCACATGCACGTGTTCCCTGCTGCCAAAAGAATAGGAAAACCCTTGGGTTTTAGTGACAAAAGCCAAAGATGAGAAGTTTTCTGTAACTTCAAACTCTCAGATCTTGGGACACCCCCCCCCCAAATAAAATACTTCCCTTTCAGTCTCCCTCTGTCTAGAATACTTGGCTGAGGGCATCAGTGTGACTTTGGACCCAAAGTGTTCAGGTAGATGCCTTTATTGAGACCTATGGACTTCCTGTCAGTGTTTTTCCAAATGTGATTCTCACATGTTCTGTATCAGACTTAACCAGACAACTATGGATCATGAACCTGTGAGCCAAAAATCATACTCTCTCAGCAAAGTCCTTTTCATTGGGTGTTTTTTCTACAGTGACAAAAGCTAACAAGCAAATAATGCAAAACCTTACAACATGTTTATTTAAAACTACACACAGTCTTTACCAGCTCCAGAGACTATGTCTCCAAGAATAAATTCAAGATTTCTCCATATTTTCAGAACTGCTGTCAAATTCACTTGTTCTGTCTGACAGTAAGAGTCTCCAGCAGGACCTCAATACATATGTATTGCTAGAATGCTGAGCATCACAACACATAAGCTGTAGCACTTGTAATTGGTTAAATATAGTAACAGCATTTAATTTAAACAAAATAAGACCATGTAGAAATTCTATTAGATTCCGATTCTGAACAGGTTCCATATTCTATGAATTGTTACTAATCTTACAGCATGGGGAACCAAGCAGGGCCTCCCTCCAAAGCGCTGTCACCTGAGTGTAGTAACTTAAGAAATTGGTGGCAAGGAGCCCTCTGCATCGCAGTGAGGAGCAGGGAGATGGCTACGCAACATGCCATAAGGCTCCTGGCTTCTAGGATCTCCAAGAGCTGGAGGTGAAGAAGGGAATCTGCTGCTGATGTCAAGGTTGTGGTGATGGCAGATGGGATTCATGCAATGTGGCACAATGGATCCCCACAGGAAGACACCTGGAAGCTCACACCAGAAACTGATTCCACCCTCGGAATAGTTCCTTCTCTGTGACCTACTTTGGGAAATAATTTGAAAAAGTAGAGCTTAGCATTGCAGGGAACTTTTCTAGAAAGCAGATCACTGAGAGTTCAGTTGCTAAGAGGGAAACAAAAAAGGCCAGTAAAGGTCAGAGTGTGTATGTGTGTGTGTGTGTGTGTGTGTGTGTCTATGTGTGTGTGTGTGTCTGTGTGAGTCTGTGAGAATGTCTGTCTGTGTGTGTGTCTGTGTGAGTCTGTCTGTGAGTGTGTGTCTCTGTGTGAGTTTGTCTGTCTGTGTGTGTGTGTGTGAGTGTGTGTGTCTGTCAGTATGTATGTCTGTGAGTGTATCTGTGAGTGTGTCTTTCAGTATGTGTGTCTGTGTGTTTGTCAATATGTGTGTGTCTGTGCATGTGAATGTGTGTGTGCCTGTGTGTCTATGGCTATTTTTGTTGTTCTTGTTGTCATTGTTGTTTTGTTTTTTATTCTTTGAAATAACACTCCACCTGTTCCTGCTCAGCTCCAGCCTAGTCCTTTCCCCCAGATTCCTTTAATTGCTTATAGCCACAGTCACTAACCAAGTCACACAAGGAAAATACAAACACCTTTCTTTGTTCACTGGTTGTTCGGTGTCCAGTCAGAATGCTTATTTCCTCTCCCCGTTCTCCGATACAGTGCTCAGAGTTGACTATCACATTTTCAGTAGAATCGTATCCTCCGTGGGTCAGCAGTAGGTATACTGCATTGGTCTCAGGACACCTAGTTTGGACCCATTTGCGTGCCATTAGACCAGCTATTTTAGAGAATTAAAGTGGTTCACAAAGAAAGCATAGTAAAGTGTTCATTAGCTCATTAATATAGCCACAAAGTGGAAAGGCTGTGTAAGCTACAGACCCAGTCAGGTAATTCAGTGTGTGTGCACGCATGCACATGTGTGTCCCCCTCTCTCTCCGTTTGGCTCACATCACATCCTCTTCTTCAGGCTCTCAATTCCAGTTTAGACCTTTGTTACTCTCTATCTGACTAATACAAAGTCACCAGATTTTCTTCATTTTTCATCTATTCTTACAGGACAGCCAGGGCACTTTTTCTAAATAGCAAATCTCACGCCATCTCCTGTTTAAATTCCTTCTGGTAATAGCAAACACTGTAGAGAAGCTTCAAGATAAAGCCTAGTGTTTTGTATATGGTACATAAGAATATGAGCATCTTTCTCCTCTCTCTCTCTCTCTCTCTCTCTCTCTCTCTCTCTCCTCTCTCTCTCTCTCTCTCTCTCTCTCTCTCTCTCTCTCTCTCTCTCTCTCTCTCTCTCCCTCCTTCCCTCCCTCCCTCCCTCCCTCGCCCCCCTCTCTCTCTCCCTCTCTCTCCCCCCCAATCCCCTCCAGTTGTCTGTTTGGAGCTTTGTTTATCCCCTTTTCTT
Organism: Mus musculus; assembly: GCF_000001635.26. Classification (NCBI taxonomy): domain Eukaryota; kingdom Metazoa; phylum Chordata; class Mammalia; order Rodentia; family Muridae; genus Mus; species Mus musculus. Next base: position 97,591,759 of record NC_000067.6, read on the forward strand.
TGTTCCTTTTGAGACAAGGCCTCCCCACAGTGCTCTGGAGCTGTATAAGCCAGGTTTCCACCAGATTCCTGATTGTCCTGCTTCTGCTTCCCAGGTGCCCAAGTTCCAGCAGTGCACCAGTTATGCCTGGATTGTCTACAGTTTTTAACTCTCATAAAACACACCTAAAAACGAAATGAACTATCGTAGAATTGTCAAGCACAGCGTATATCTGTCCTAACTACATTCACGATGAACAAGTTGCTTCAATTATTTAAGTATAGGATTATTTATCTTTCTTTTGAAATAAAAAAAAAAAAACAGATGAGTAACAGCATATAAGCTGTGATGTAAGAAAATGGTATTGCTGCCGAAATCACTGGTGCTAGCTATGTAGGTGCTGCCCTGCAGATGCACCACTCATTATCTGGCACCGCCAGCTTCTTTTTTTTTATTATTTTTATTACATATTTTCCTCAATTACATTTCCAATGCTATCCCAAAAGCCTCCCACACCCCCCTCCCCTACCCACCCATTCCCACTTTTTGGCCCTGGCGTGCCCCTGTACTGGGGCATATAAAGTTTGCCTGTCCAGTGGGCCTCTCTTTCCAGTGATGGCCGACTAGGCCATCTTTTGATACGTATGCAGCTAGAGTCAAGAGCTCCGGGGTACTGCTTAGTTCATAATGTTGCACCTACAGGCACCGCCAGCTTCTAAAACGGCAGAACGCACAATCACAACATCAAATCACAATAACCAGACGCTGTGTTCTTCCAAAACACAAGTGCATCAGGCAATACTACTAATGTTAAAAAAAATAATAATCCATAGGTTTTACTGGTGAAAGCTATAGCCAATCTAATTTGGCTTTGGCCCTGATTATCCAACTGACTTCATATACTGGGTAGTTTGAAGCACTTAATTTACAAGATCCACTGGCATCTAGGCTATAATTAAGCAGAACCTCTCATATCCAACACAATGAATCTTTGTCCAATCCTAAATTTGTCTAGGCTAGACTATTAACGTTTTGTCCATAGAAGATAAATTATAAAAAGAGGTAGGAGATTTGGAATATAGGGACAGAGTTTATTTTTGGATGGTTGGGAGATATATTGCACTACTTCTAATATAGTCATTCTAATATAGTGACATGGAGCAAGTTAGTGCCTACCTAGAAGCCAAGGCAGAGGGATTACCCTATGAAACAAAACTTTGCTCCAGTTTATAAAAGTCCTGGAAAATGCATTATGGTGACTCAACCCACAGCTATTTATTGAGGCTTAAGTATGGGCTGGCAGTCTGCATCTCCCTTCAATCCTGATTAAGGTAATTGTTAAAATTAACATATTTGGATTTATATTTCAGAAATAAAACTTCCAAACGATTAGGCAATCTGATCAGATATAATATAAACAAAAAGAGGAATTGCAAATGTTCACATCTGCTTCTTCAAAACATGGGAAGAGTCTAAGCTTGTAAAACGTACAGTATGAGGTGGTGTTCATGATTGGGTAACTTGGACAATTAACTCATGACCCTTCTGGGATGAGGATACATGCTGGTTTTAATAATACCACTTTTCAACATTGTTTAAGAAAAATATTAGTATTTATATAAAGACACATGACTAATTCATTGGACCCAAGACTAAAATGTACACTTGAGCAACACCAGGGATAGAAACAAAGAATTATAAATTAGGAATGGAGACCAGCCACTAAGAGTGAGAAGATTTCCAAATCTTCTTCTCTTGACTTTCTCTTCCTCCTCTGAACACGGGCTTTTCTATCTTAGGATCATCTTGGCCCAAATATCACAACTACTGACCCAACTTGTCTAGCCCCACTGGAGACCTCATTTTGAGTACTTCAGTAGGGAGAGTGACTAGGAGAGTTTACACCAAGTATCCACTGTCAGAAGTGTGTCTCATTCATTGTCCGTGTGCTCCTTACCAACTTTCTGAAACACTTTGTGCTTACTATGTGTTGAAGGATGGTTTCTGTTGCTGGGTTGAAACACCAAGATTAAATCATGACTACTGATCTACTTGGGGAGGGGGGGATCCAGCAGACAGTTTACTGTCTATCATCCAGGGAAGCCCAGGAAGGAACCTGGAGGCAGGAACTGAGTCAGAGGCCACAGAGGAACACTGCTTGCTGGCTTGCTTCAGTATGAAAGAAACAAAGAAGAATGACTTACTTTGTTTTCCTTTTCTTTTCTTCCTTGCTTCTTTCTTCCCTACTTCTTCCTCTTGTTCCTTCCTTCCTCCTTCCTTCTATGACTTTGTAAAATGAAATACTAGTACATTTTCCACCGTCCTCTCTTTTCTCCAACCTCTCCCTCCTCCCTCTTCTTCTCCTCCTCTTCTTCTCACTTCGAACTCCCATGGCCGCACCTTTGTTCCTCTTCAATGTCATGCCCTCTTTTTCTCTGATTATTTTTACAGGTATCTATAAATACATAAATATATAAACTAAATCTTCTGAGTCTATTTAGTGCACTTATATGTGTATGATTTTAGGGCTGATCACTTGAAATTAGATAACCAATTAGGGTCTCACTCCCAGGGAAACCTCTCCTCTCAGCAGTCCTTAGCTAGTTCTTTGTCTGGATGTGAGATCCCATTTTCTCCTTACACATTAGCACAGCTATTAGGGCTGTCATTGTTCAGAATTTGTTTAAGCAGCCACATTGTTATAGGATTATAGAAATAGATTCCCTGTCATTTCTAAGAGACAATCTCACAGCAGACTTCTCTGACCACTGGCTCTTGTGATCTTTCTGCCCCCACTTCCATAATGTTCTAGGTGCCCTGGGTACAAGAGTCAATTATGTTTGTATTCATCAGGACCGGGTACCCCAAGCTCAGTCACTCTCTATATTTAACAACTTGTGATTTCTGCTATAGTCACCTCACCATCTGCTTCAAAGAAAAGTTTCTTTGATAAAGAGTGAGAGCTATACGTTTCCTTTGGTATAAAGTATTTAGAATGCAGTTTAAGAATTTCACTGGTCTAATAATGTGGTGGTAATAAGCTTTTCTCCAGGATCAGTGGCCTCACTAGCGACTAGTAATTGACTAGGTTTCTAATACCAGGCACAATTTCTGTCCTGTTGAGCAGGCCATAAGTCCAACTAAACCACTATTGGTTACCACTAAAATTTGAGTACCTCTATTGCACATTTAGGAGTATCTTCAAGGGCTGGACATTATTGCAGTCCAGAGCATCATAGCTGAGTTGGGCTACTGATTTCTTCCCCAGCTTTGGCAGCTTGCAAAACACAACTGGTAGCATGAAAGCTGGTCCTTGGAAAGGAGGTTTTCAGGTCAGATCCAGCTCAAATTTTCCAACTCCTAGGCCTGAAGTACACTTTCTCTTCAGCAATGGAGACTTACCTTCAACCTCTGGAAGGCCATCAAGAGCAACAATAATAGCCTATAAGAGTTTTAGTTTTAGAAGACTTTTGGTATCCCCTGACCAATAACTCAAAAACAGGTTTCTCATACCCAATGTTGGGAGTTTTGTTAGAAGATCCATGACTCCTGGCTCTAGTTAGTCAGCCTAACTAGCATAATTTCACTTAAGATATATTAACTCTATCATATGTGTGTTATTTGTAATTTTAGATAAATATAATATGTTTCCTTAGGGTGTTTTTCAAACCGTCTTGCTATTATTTATACCTGTTCCCTCCCTCTGCTTCTATATTGACCTTCTTCACCACTTCCAAACTCAATCCCCTCCTTTCTTATACATTCTAGGACCATCTTCCCAGGAGTGGAACCGCTCACAGTGATGCTGGGCTCTCCAACGTTAATCATCAGTCAGGAAAATCCCCCACATGTGAAGCAGATGCAGGAACTTCCTTCTCCCAGATGGTTTTCATTGGTGTCTGAGGACAAAACTAACCAGCCTTGTTTGTTTTGAAAGTTAATTTGGAAAGTTAATCTCAGTTGCAGCCATGTGTAGACAGGCCATTAAATGATGAGGACTCTGCTTAAGAAGTGGATTAATGTCTTCAATCTGGGAGTGTGTTTAATGTAGAAGTTAGGTCGGGCTCTTCCTCCCATCCCCATCTTCCCAGAAATAAGACTCAGACTCAAAATATATTTACAAATACGTTGGCCATAGAGCTAGGCTCTGACTAGACTATAACTTAAAATAACACATTTATTTTAGTCTACATTCTGCCATGTAGCTGGTTACCTATGTTCAAGCCCCATGCATCTGCATTCATGCGATCTTCCTTGATGAATCTCCAGCCTGGCATTCTCCAAGAATTCATTCTGCTTCCCGGATGTCCCACCTCCTATTTACTGCCTAAGCTATAGGCAATCAGATTTATTATTGACAGGTGCAACATCCATACAGACACAACATCCTCTCTCTACTACCTAATGCCACAAAATTAGTCACTGTAAAAGCAAGTTCAATGCCAATTTTCTCTCTGTCTCTCTTGATGAAGATCAAGAGATCTTTGTCCTTTTCCATGGAAGACCTCCATGAGATGCACTTCTTTTAACCTGAGACTCCCCAGCTCCAGGAAGGTAAGAAATGAATCTCTGCTGTTCACAAATTACCAAGCCATTGTTATTTGGCTATGGCAACACAAAGCAGGTTAAGAGGTACTTCTTTAAGAAGTCCTGATGAAATACCATAGTCTGTTGTTTTGCCCATGAGAATGCAAAGCTCCTTCCACATTTGTATCAACAATTTGATTCATTCAGCAATCAAAGTCAGTCATAGGAATATGAAATGAGAACATTCAGTATCAAGTTCCTTTTCAAAATATTTGGTGAGTACAAACTGCAAATATTTAAAGTATATAGAATGATGATTTGATAAGTTATGTACACTGTGCAATAATTTCCAGTTGACTTAATTAACACATTGAAGACTGTCCATGCCTTCAACCCTCAGGTCTTGTTCATCTTATAACTAAAATAAACCTTTTCATCAATATCCCTCTATTCCCCTCCCTCTCTCCCATCTCCTTCCAACCAACATTCCACTATTGTTCCTATGAGTTTGACTTTCTAGACTTCACAGCTAAATAGCCCAGTCAGCACTTCTGTTTCTGAGTCTGACTTCTTTCTCTTAACACAAATGTCCTCCAGATCCATCCAAGCTCCCAACTATGGCAGAGCCTCATTCTTTTACATGGATAAGCAACATATAAATATGTATGTATAAATGCTTAAGATATTATGAACTTTTTATCCATTGATCTTGGGTTATGTCCTTATCTTGGCTTCTGTGAATAATATTGCAGTGAATACAGAGGTGTGACTATCCCTAAGATGTTTCCTTTGTTGACTGGACATACTCCCACAAATAGGATTACTAGATTGTATAGTAGCTCAACTTTTTAAGAAACTTCCATCTTGGTTTGTTTTGTTTCTCAATAATGCCTATCCTAACAGAAAAGTTCAATAGCTCATATTGGTTTCTCTTTGCACTTATTTCATGATTAGTGATTGATTACTGATGGTTACACCTTTTCAAATCTATCTGTAGGTGTGTCTATATTTTGTTTCAGGGAAAAGTATATTTTCAGTGGTTCCTTTGCTTTTTTAAAAATTGGGTTACCTGTGCTTTGATAATTTTGAAGTAACTAGATCAATATTATTAGTCATCACTCCATGTAGCAAAAAGTCCATATACTTCTTTCAAAGTAAAGTCTTTCAAGCACTCCTTAGAGCATGCAGTTTCTCTTAGGACTTTGTATTGTAGGTAGTGGTGTAGTTGTTGTTTACCATAAGAAGTAAACTTATTTTGACTCAGTGGAAAAATAATTCCCAGGAGTTGCCCTTATCAGCAGCATGGGGACCTCTTTCTGTAAGCTAACTAGTTGCTGGCATGCAAGACTCGCTGTACACAGATGGACTAAAAACCACCATATCTCACCACAGATGCTGTGTCTTACAGAATAGGAGTTGTAAGGGGTGACAAATGCTGGAATGCTCTGAAGTACCAATTACCAACTATTTAAAGACAATGCCACCTCCAAAAGGGAACACAGTTCACAAAGATGGCAAAGTTGGTTCTGCTGGAGGAGTCAAGGAACCCCACACTCCCTATGGCAAGCCTTTATAATCTATAATAATCACAAGTTTCTTTGAGAATTTCTTGTCTCTGGATGAGCTTAAAGTATTAATTAAGTCACTGTATATGTGTGTTGGAATTGCTTGTGTCTTGTTTGTAATACATAGTTGTCAAAGGGTCTGAATGAGAAGAACAGAATGCAAATGCCCAAGCTGCCTGCCCGTGAAAAACACAGCCTCTGGGGTGCCTCCCTGCCATTGGCTTAATTATTTTTCTCCAAAATTCCTATATTAAAGTCTTGTTTTAGTACCATTCATTATTATTATTACAAAATACCCAGAGCATCTACTCAGGAAGAGAAGAATCTTATTTAGGTTGGATTTTAGGAGGTTCACAGGACTCAGGCTTTGCTAAGCACTCTCCTGTCCTATATCACCGACTGATGCACTGCAACTCAAGACCATGAGATCTCTCTCAGAACCCTCCAGCCTTGGCTTCTCCAGGTCTCAAGGAACTGTTACTAATATCCTACTGTTAAAGCTTCCACAACTACCTCCCTGTAGTTCTTCTGTAAGAACCAAAGTTTTAAAGCATGATGGGACACAAGTCACATCTAAACCATAAAAAGTTGTCATCTGCAGTATCCCAGAAAGGGGCGGTACTGGAAAATGGTGCCTGTAAACCACATGGTGCCCATCTTTAGAATCTCAGAGTGGGACTGTGCTAGAAGATAGTATGTGAGGGGATGACAGATTCAAATAAGAACATTAGAGTGGAGCCTAACCTGATGGAACTGGTACAAAAGAGGCTCTAAATAGAGGAGACACAAGGAAAAACATGAATAGATGCAAAAGGTGGTTGACTTTGAGCATACGTGGTTGCTCATGATCGTAATCTAGGAACAGAAGACATCAAGACAGAGGATCACTCATATTTTGGTCATCTAAGCTGCATAGAAAGTTCCAGATAAGCCTAGCCTGGGCTCAGCTATACAGTGAGATCCTATCTCAAATTGCCCAACAAATAAAATCCCACAGACACTTACAATCCAAAAAGAGGGGACTCTCATGATTCGGAAGAAATGAAACTTGCCAACACTTGGATCCTGGCTTCCAGCCGTCAGAACTGATTTCACTTTGGATGACCCCACACTTAGTCTGTTTCTCATCCTTTATGTGAGAAGAATTCATGCAAGAAATTGTCTTCTGAAACATCAGAAATTCCTACAGCACAGGTCCCTCATGGCCCCATTCTGCATATGGGGGGGTAAAATGTGACTACCCAGTCCTATGTAGCTCCTCATATTTCCAATTTTCACATCTCTGATGGATCTACCCCTGCACTTGCTTCCAATATATGACCTCTGTATGCCTGTGAAACTGAGAGTCTGGGAGATAATCCGCACAGAATTAGGCTGCTGACGTCACAGTGCAAAGACATCGATCAAGCTGCCCAGGGAGACTTGGCAACAGCAGGCCCATTAAAAACATTTCCTCTAAAGCCAGCTAACATTGATTTTTTTTTTTTGGATACACCTTCCAAACCACAGAGCAGAGGAAGCAATAACTCTTCTGTAGCCACTGTGATTACTGAAGTAGAGTCACCTTGTATACACACAAGGTTGTAAATAGTGAGCACCCTCCAACTTCCAAATCCATTGCCACTTGCTCATTTAAAAATCATATGAGCTTGAGAGGAAGGTTGTTATGTTCCCAAAAGGTGACATTGTGATTTCATTTGGATCAGGGCTTTTTAGTCAAGCGCTTGAAAAAAAGTAATTTCAGATAAGGAAGGGGCAACAGTTGTCCTTTCTGATCTGTCACAGCAAACCACATTAGTCATCTGTGAATTTTAAGGAGTTGCAAATAATCAAAGACTATAGAGAATGCTCCCTCACCTCCTGGAGCCCAGACTCCACACATGAATGAGGAGGCTCACCATGGAGAAAGAACAAAGGTGTGGTAAGGGTGTTGGCCCTGCACAGAACTTGAGAGCAGATGTTCCTCTTGTTCCTTGCCTTTCCTTTGCTTTCTCTTCTCACCTTCTCCCCTCCTCATTCTAAGCTTGTTCATTCATTTCTCATAAAGCAACCTGAAAAGATTTTTTCAAAGGAAAATAGAGTCTCCACAATGTGAGAGCTGAAGAGAAGTGGGGTTGCTCTGGGGTCAGGCTTGTTGAATTTCACTAGATAGGCCCTATCTTGCCGTGATGGTTCTAAAGTAAGCAGCCAGCTTCTTGCCATTGATCTGAGCTTCTACATAAACTAAGGATAACAAAGATTTTATGTGTAATGGGAAGAAATTAGTTCAGGGGACTGAGTAGACAAAAGTTGAACCCATACTTTTCAGCAGTCACACACCTATGATTGCATGCATGCATGTGCACGCTCGAACGCGCACACACACCAATGCTAACCAGCCCCTCCCTTTGCTCTCCTTACCAACACATGTTCACTGACCCCCAGCTACTATCCATGTCTGTCCCCAGCTACAACCACATATACTAATAACAAGTACTCACACCCTCGGAAGCATCTTGGTTAAGGAGACCACAAGAAGATACTGTAGACCTCGAAGCTTAGACAACAGAACTTATCTCTCACATTTCCAGAGGCTGTGAAGTTCAAGGTGAGATTAGATATTAGCAGGAGGATCCCCGGTTGGAGGAGGATAGAGCCTAGGAACTCCAGCTATGTCAACTTATTCCCATGACATCACCTAAACTTAATTGCTTTCTGGGAGTTTCTACCACCTAAAACTGTCCACGAGGTGGGAAATTCTTGAAGGACATAAAGATATAGTGTACAGTACATGCCAACAAGTACAGCCCCCATGCAAAACACCTCCTACACACATCACTTCAAGTTAAATCTATTATAACAACCCACTAGAAAATGAAAGGAATCTAGAAAAATATCAATAAAACTAGCTCTAATCTCTGTCCTTTATTTATGATATCCACCTCTGATATAAAACTAATCCAAATTAGGGACATGCCTACCACATGTGAAATAGATTATTTTCTTTCCTTCTGTTTTGTGGCTTATGCCTCCTGAGCATGAGCCAGATTAGATTAGATGCAAAACTTGGATACTATGTAGCCAAAAAGCATTGCAGTTACATTTTGTGTGGGTACCAGATCACATTTTCACATCTTCTCTGTCTCTTGCCTAAAAACAATAAATACTTCTTTACTTACAAACCAATTCTATGTAAGGGAGTTAGGCAACTTAGGAACTGTAGGAAACTGTGTGTTATGGGTCTTTTGTAGTGTGATTATCTTCATCTGACTTACAAAGTTCAAGTCACGATTATAAACCAAACACTCTTCAAGATCATCTTCCACCTTCCCACCTCCCTTCTAACTGCTCTTCCCCTGCTTGACCACACACAATCTTCATTATGTGACTAGAGAAAAAGGTTGTTCATGGTGGTCTGAAAGGCAGCCTCTTCTGTTGTTCTGCAAAAGATTTGAAAGAATGAGCTTCAATACATTGAGTTCTTGGGATCCATTGGACTTGAAGTAAACCTTGACTTTGTACTTTAGAGTCCAATTTGCACAAATAATTTAGATTTTTGTGTAAAACTTTGTACAAAGAGCTACCCTTAGTTCACATTCCTTGGCTCAGTACAAAGAATGATCCAACAGCTTGGGAGATGGTTCACTCGGTAAACTGTGAACCACTTTTGCCACAAAAGAATGGGCAGCTAGGTTTGATCTCTAAAACCCACATATTTCTTTTTTTTTAATTAGATATTTTCTTTATTTATATTTCAAATGTTATCCCCTTTCCTGGTTTCCCCTCCGAAAACTACCTATTCCCTCCCCTCTTCCCCTTCTCACCAACCCACCTACTCCCGCTTCCTAGACCTGGCATTTCCATACACTGGGGCATAGAACCTTCACAGGACCAAGGACCTCTCCTCCCATTAATGACCAACTAGACCATCCTCTGCTACATATGCAGCTAGAGCCATGAGTCCCACCATGCGTTCTCTTTAGTGGGTGGTTTAGTCCCTGGAAGTTCTGGGGGTACTGGTTAGTTCATATTGTTGTTCCTCCTTCAGCTCCTTGGGTCCTTTCTCTAGCTCCCTCATTGGGGACCCTGTGCTCAGTCCAATGGTAGGCTGCGAGCATCCACCTCTATATTTGTCAGGATCTGGTGGAGTCTCTCAGGAGACAGCTATAAACAGGCTTCTGTCAGCAAGCACTTGCTGGCATCCACAAAGTTTCTGGTTTGGTGATTGTATATGGGATGGATCCCCACATATTTCAAGAGAAGAAGCCAGCCAGTAGTGTATACTTGCAATCCAGCCCTGAGAAGCTAGAAACAGACAGATCCTTAGGCAGATCTTCCCAGCCAGTCTAGTATGATAATGGAGTTCCAGGTGAATGTAAGCACCTGTCTCTTGATATGGTGCTGTATGCCTGAGTAAAAACACCAACACATATAAACCGATGGACAGACAGACAGACATGCACACACTGCTGGAACAAGCAGCTTAGTCAGTTAAAGTGAACAATAAGAGCTACTGAAAAGGCATATAAATATATACTAACAAGCACCAGATTGCCTATCAAATGCTAGGTCATCTTTACAGCAAAATTCTATAAACTTAATGGCTTGTGGGATTTGTTATGAAGTGGAATGACATTTGAAGTGTATATATGTCGCTGTAATTCTATAATTACATGTGAGGATTATTGTCTTTGGCAATGAATAGAACTTTGTTTGACATAAAGAAAGACTCTTAAATGCTATACATTTACAATAAACTCATCACCCACTTCCAAGTGGCATGATTTAGAAAGTCACTTAAATGCCATACATTTACAATAAACTTGCCATCCATCCTATGGTGGTGTGATTTAGAAAGTTACTCATATGCTATACATTTACAATAAACTCATTATCTGTCTTCTTAATGGTGTGATCCTTATTGTACATTTGTGCTTCCTCCCTGCTTAAGAAAAGTCTTAGCATTCTATTCTTGGGATTGATCTCATGGTAAATTATTAATATGAGCAACATAATAACCATTAACTATGAACAATCTATATTATATATTACATATACTTATATATTCTATTGTATATTATATAAAATACATTTAAATTATAAATGAGCAGAAAGAGATTAATTTTAATTGTGGATAATTTTCACTTATGTACTGAGACATTTCTTTGTTAGGTGAGGACACAATTGAGCTGTATTGCATAGAGTACACTGACAGCCGATTAACCTCTATAATTTTTATTCCATTGTTCAAATATAAAGCATTCAAGCTAATAACAACAGAATTTCCTAAGGCTGTATTCTTTGTTTCAATCAATATTTGCTTGTTCTCTGTTGCAATTCTTGGGAAATTCCATCAAACATGACCAAGTATATTGACTCTAATTAGCCTACAGATTTTTGAAAAAAACCAATATTTTATAATTTACTTAATATTGTGGAGCAACTATGTCATGAGCAATTGTTATTCCTGTTATTGTTATAATTGCACTTTAGTTGGTATGGAGAAAACAGCTGGGTTTTTTTTTTCTGACTAGAATACAAGTTGTTAGGAGATTAGAGTGTTAGGGGGATGTGGAAGGCAGTTTGCTGGTCTACACTCCTAAACCTGTGTTCTCATTCTTTAGTACTGGTAAAGAATTGAATAAGAGAGATTTGGCAGTTGGGCACAAAGTGTCTCCCCAGCTAAGAAGGGAATAGTTAATGCTAAGAGAGGCAGGTTAATTTTCTCTAAGGGGTTGTGTCTGGAGGTTAACCATGTACCAATGAAAGGTTACACATCCAAGAGTAATTGGCAGCACAAGTTGTACTCAGTAGGATTCCAAAAAAGAGAGGACACAAAGTTGTATGGGTAGAGAAGAGTGTAGACCTGGGTTAGAGAGGTTAAATATGATAAAAAAAATATTGTACAAAATCATCAAAATTTAAAACGAAATGTAACTGTGGAATTGATATGAATAGTTGCATGCAAAAAAAAAAATCAGTGCAAAAGGGCATGGTGAGGAAGAAAAGAACTGCTCCCATATTTCATTGGGTTAAAGACTAAATGCATTTCCAGGACAAAGGCACATCTCTGGAGACAGGGGTTTATCCCTCTTCTCATCATGTTTAACATCCACTCAAATAAGTTCCCCAACACCCTGAATAATTTATGATGATATTCTAGATCATTTATGATAGTCTAGATCACTAAAAAGAGAAATCCCCCCAAATGGCATTATGACAAGGTCTCCAGCACCTTGGTTGTACTGTTTCTTCTATGTGGAATGCCAATGATGCCCTCAAGTCCATTCTTTGAATCTACCCAGTCCATTCCTCAAATCCCCATCCCTCCATAGAGGACAAATACTTCTGCATTTCTCAAAACACTAACATAACAGACATGCCCCTGTGTACCCACATGTACCTGACCATACACAAGCATGCATGCACCCACACCCACATAAAAGACATTGCAAAAGGGTAGCCAAACGTGATGTAAAATCACCTTCTAGAAGCAAATGCCAGTTGGGAGATAGTCCTAAGTAATTCTGGCTTGGTCAAGGAAACAAAGAGTATCATGATAATCTTATTTTCATAGCCCCTGCATGACTCAAGTCACCCGACCTTTATTGATGACACTTCTGTACATACCCCAGTGTCACCATCATCGTTTCTGACACTCATGAGTTTTCAAAATATTGTAAACAGCCCATGACACACCTGTCCCTTAATATCACCAAACTCTTCTTTGCTATCAATTTCAAACTGCTAAGAAGTTATCTATGCCCCACCCTCCTAAAAATCAGAGCCCACCACTGGAAAGCTGTTTTGGATGGCTTCACCATGGACATTGGAGTTCAATAGCTATTCCAGATTCTAACCAACTGCGCCCATACATGTTTATGCTCCTCCCTCAACTGCCCTGATAGTAAATTCTGTGTTTGTTACAAACTTTCTAACTTTAGATCCATATGTAATTTTAAATTATTTGGCAGTACCCTCTTATTTAATACTGCCTAAGTCATACTAGTGTAGGTAGGGAAAGAGAACAGGAGGAGGCTGTTGTGTATGAGCCTGGTGCTGTTTATATGTTGATGCTAATTCCTCTCTCCTGGGAGGGGTTGCAGACAAGGAGTGAGTCATAGTCAGGTTACTTCTTGTGAACCAATCCCCTAATGAATAAAGGAGCCAATCACTGGGTGAGTAGGCAGGCCTTTCAGGGTGGAGAGGGGAAGAGAGAAAGCAGGGGAGAGTTAGGTCCTTTTGGACAGGGATAGTGTGAAACCAAGATGTAATCATGAGTGTCTCCCGGTTTCAATGGCAGATCCACCAGGATTCGCCACTGGAGGATTTAGATTTAATAAGGCTTAAAAGTTAGGATTTTAGTTGTTTTCGCCCAGCAATTGAGTTACTGTTGTTTCTGAACTAACTTTGTGTGGTGGTTTTCTTCTCGAAGAGACTGGTCTGGGTTCTCAGGAGAAAGGTACGGTTTGCTTGATGGGCATCACAAAAGCCCTGGGGGTATTGAAGCATGGAGCTGGCGTGGTAATGATCTAACAGTGGGAACTTATGGAGCTGGGTGAAGAGATTTCAGGAGCTCTGAGCCAGAGTCTCAAGATAAAAACAGGTCAGCCAATTTGCAAATTATATCTTGGGCATTCTAAGATTCTGGGCAAATATCCACTACTAACCAGTACCCCACACACACCCCCCACCCCCAGAGCTTGTGTCTCTAGTTGCATATGTAGCAGAGCATGGCCTAGTCGGCCATCAGTGGGATGAGAGGCCCTTGGTCTTGTGAAAAATTATATGTTCCAGTACAAGGGAATGCCAGGGCCAGGAAGCAGGAGTAGGTGGGTTGAGGAGCAGAGCAGGGGGAAGGTATAGGGGACTTTTGGGATAGCATTTGAAATGTAAATGAAGAAAATATCTAATAAAAAAATTTAAAAACATTAAAAAAAAAAAAAAAAAAAACAGGCTGGCCATTGCCTGCCAGTTGACAGCACATGTGCTGGAACATGCCAGTTTGTTTTTGTAATATTTCCTGAAACAGAGGCAATCTTCAAATCTATGTTCATACTAAGAAAGTCTTCAGATTGGAGCTCAGTGGTGGAGCTCCCAACTTACATGAGCAGGGTTCTATGTCTGACCACAGAACTGAAAAACAAAGCCATTGGAAAAGAAATCTCATAATAAACTCATTTAGCACATTCCATCAAGAACCAAGACTCATGAAGCCATCTTTAAACACACTGCTGTTTCTTGGACATAGCCTAGCTGTATTACAATATTGATTTTTTTTCTTGATGTTGTTATATGAAAGTAACTAACACCCACATTCATATATATCTTTCATCCACAGTACATCACTCAGTTCCAGCCTACATCAATTAGCTCTGCATTACTATGGAGTAGTAAACAAGGTAATGTATTGTCTTTTTAAAGTAATTTGAGGAAACACTGTAGATGGCTTTTCAATTCTTGGCTACTCAGTCTGCTGTTGCTATTTAATAAAAAGAAAAATGTATGAGTTAAAATGTTTTTTAATGAGTACAATTATTTTTGAAAGGAAACAAAGGAGAATGTAAAGGAAATCCATAGGATGAGAAGACATATTTATAAAACATAACTAGTACCCAGAATATATGAGGAATTCACATATCTCAACATCTAAAAGAATATAACCAATTACCTTTTACTTTTATTCTAATTAAAATAGAATTGCATCATTTCCCTCTTCCTTTCTTCCCTCCAGTCCCTCCCATATACTGTCCCTTCAATCCTTCTCAGGTCTCCCCCTTATTCCTTCTCAAATTCATTCATGTTTTTACTTATCATTATTATATATACATGTGTACATCATATATACATATATGCACAATATATATACATAGATATAAGTATACATAAATACATAGATATATACATATATAACATATAAACATGTATATACATGTACATACATGTATACATATATGTATATGCATACATATGTATATACATATGCACACACATATACATGTGTATATACATGCATGTATACACATGAGTATACATATACATAGATACATGCATATAATACATATATACCTATTTACATACATATAAACATATACACATATACATACATATACATACAGATATTACCAGCTGAGTCTATTTGGCATTGTTTGTATATATGTGATTTGTGCTGTCCACTAGTTATTAGATTACAAAATAGAGGGCTCATCCCTCAACAAAACTAATTCTCCATCTCTCAGCACTGTTTAGTTTTCAGTACATGTGTGTGGCACTATGGTATTTTCTTCTTGCACTTTAGAATGTCCACTGATTTTTGTCACTGTTTGGGTTTTAGTTAGGCAGCTGTCTTGTTACTGTAACATGGGTATAGCTTCCCTGTCATTTCTAGGTGACAATCACAGCAAACATCCTAGTTTATGGTACTGTTCCCTGAGCCTTAGGTACAGGAGTTGTCTCGTAGAGGTATCCTTTGGGGTTGTGTACCTCATGATCACTTAATTACCCTCTGTATCTTGACCAGTTACTCTTTTCTGTGATAACCACAGTCTGCTGTAAAGAAGATTCTTTGAGAGCTATACTTATTTGTGGATATAAAAATAAGTACCAAGAATACAATTATATGCTGGTCTAATAAAGTAGTGGCAGTGGGTAGATCTCACTAGTCTGAGGAAGTTGGCTAGGTGTCCTATACCTAGCATAATTTACCTCCTATTGAGTAAGCCTTGAGTCCAATTTGTCAGCACCAAGATATGAATGTTATTATTGCACTGTTAGGAATGTCTTGCCATGCTGGTCACTGTTGTGGCTCATAGACATCACAGCTGGTTATGACACTGATTGCTTCCTTCACTTATCAGTTTGTAGAGCACCATCTGGTACTATGAAAGCTAGTCTTCAGAGACAGGATTTTCAAGTTAGATCCAGCTCGACTCTTACAAATCCCATGTGTGAAGTGCATGTTATCTTCTGCAATAGGAACTTACCTTCAACCTCTGGGAGACAAGCCAGAGCAACAGCAATGGCCTGTATTGGTTTCAGAGTCTCTTGGATCTACTTAAGCAATAACCTGAAAAGCGATTTCTCATGCTTGGTGCTGAGTTTTTTATATTAATATTTCTGTATTCTTGAGAATTTTATATGGATATACAACTAAACAGGATCACAAACACCTATATTTACCACCTCCAACTCCTCCCAAACCCTAACCAATCCTAACCCAGCCCCCTCAAAATGGCACAGCCTCCTGTTTTTTTTTTATTTTGTGCTAATCATGTAACCACAGTCACTGTGAGATCACAAGTGTTAATCCTGAAGTTCAAATTTCACCATGATCCTATTCTCCAGCTTTTATATTTTTTCTGCCTCTTCTGAGATAATCTCTGAGCCTTGGGTAAGGAAAGTAAAACATACATCCCATTTAAGGCTAAGCTTATTCTCAGTGCTGCAAGAAGAAACTTATCCAATCAAGGTTGAGATTATCTCTATTCTCTGGATACAAACAAAACAGTTTGAGCAGGGTATGGTAATGCATGCCTTTAATCTCAGCATTTGGAAGGCAGAGGCAGGTGGATCTCTGTGAGTTCAAGGCCAGCCTGGTCTATAAAGCAAGTTCCAGGACTGCCAACAGAGAAATCCTGTCTCAAATAAAACAAACCATAACAAAACAAAAAGAAAGAACTAAGAAAGCAACAAAAGAAACAAAGATGCATATTTAGACAGTATGAGCATTTACTAAAATTTATAACAAAATCTTCTACACTAGGAGTTGTGCCCTCCTCAGCCATGGGCTTTTATTAGGATTATAAGGCCAGGCATAAAATTCCCTCCGTTGGAGCATGTTAAACTCAACCAAAATGATATTAGTTATTCCATAACAGCCCTGACACTATCTCATTGTGGGCATATCCTGCCTGGTGGGTCAGTATCCATCACTAGATATAAATAAGACTGAGTACTGGTATCTTTTCTCCCCCTGGAAGTCTGCATAACACCTCTGACATCATGAAAGCTAGATACTGGAGAGGAAGTTTCCTGGTCCTAAAACCTAATTCTCTGAATGGGAAAGATTAAAAAAAAAATCAGAAGCATAGGGGGAAATGTTGAGCTCTGTTCATCAGCCAGTAGGAAAATACAAATAAAAAGCAAAATGAGAGATCTCTTCCAGAGTGACTAAATAAAAAACAGACCAAAAAAAAAAAAAAAGTGTTGCCTGGGATATAGAAGAAAAATGAAACTTTCTTATATTGCTCTTAGGAATATAAAATTATAAAGTCATTTTAGAAAGCAATTTAGAAGTGTATTAAAATATTGAGACGGTCTCCTGCGATCTGGCAACTGGAGTTACTTATTTTATACAGGTGGTCCCCAACTTCCTGTGATTCTATGGCAGCCTTGACTATGTTGCAAAATGATTTATGCTCAGCAGAAATTGTACTTCTTGTTTTGAATTTAGTTATTCTCCTTGGCTAATGATGTGAATCACAAAACTATCTTGATACTTGAGACTGGCATTAACTGCCACATCCATGTATCCCAGCAAACATGGGTTAGACACCTGATAATCTACACTGACTGTATTGCTGAACTGTGGTGTTCATTAGGTTCAGTATCGATTTAAACTTATATGTTTATCAGGGTGTAGCCTATCTTAGATTGAGAAGTACCTATGTACCCAAGAAACATATGTCTATATAATTATTTACATAGGAATGTTCATAAAAACATTATCTATAAAAAAAAGCCATTCTACAAAATAGTTTTTCTATACACCAACAACAAAATCATTGCAAAAGAAATCAGGAAAACAATTTCATTCACAATTATCTCAAAAACCAATCACATTCATAAACTTAATCAAAGGTGTTTTTGAAAACTCTACAATAAAAATCATAAAATACTAAAGAAAGCAAAAGAAGAAAAGGGATGGTGAAAGACTTCAAATGCCTGTAAGATTTTATTCAAAATGGCTCTATTACCACAAGCAATCTACAGATAGCAATTAACAATAATAATAAGCTAGGCATGATGTTATACACTTGTAATCCCAGCGTTCAGGGGGTGAGGTAGAAGCATGATCAAGAGTTTGAAGCCAGTCTTGTGCTAACTTACGTATTCAAGGCCAGCCTGGGCTACATAAAAAGACCACATCTCAAGAAAAAGATTACAAAAATTGTAATAAACTCTTTATTCCCCTACCACCTTTAGATGACACTCTCCTTCCTTCTCCCCACAATTTGTTATAGAAATAACATTCAGTTAGGTCCGCAATGGTGTCCAATATAAAAAACCCAAATGATGTTTTCAGGCTCCATTTTACATAACTCACCAGCCATTCTAATACTAGTCCTACTAGATATGTCTGCAGCCATTAAACAGCAGAACTTTCCCCCACTGACTCTATCTTGTCCTCTCATTCTATGCTCATTTTTACCCTGTAGAAATGTACTCATCAACTGTAAGCTGACGACTTCTTCAGACAATTCACTCTTTTCTTCCACAAATATTTACCAGATGCCCACAATTTGTCAGCCAATAAGAGTAAGAGGAAATGATACAGATTTCCTGGGTTTGAACCTTTGTATTCAACTCCTTACTTTTTTCTACACTTGGATGACTCAAAAGCAATTTGCATGAGCATGTCTTAATGGAGCACATAGCTTCTCCTTCAAGCCCAACCCTCTATCCTCCTATGGTTGACACTGACAGCAGTGACTCAAACTTAAAACCTTCCAGTGACACTCAGTTATCTTTGCCCCTCCTGCCCAGCACATAACCCATCACTTTGCACATTTAATTGTTAACTCCAAACAATTTATTGAATCTCTCACTTGACCCCACCTTTCTCTCCAATCCATAATCCATCATCCCTTACCTCTACTGGTGTTATTTCCCACTCTGGGTCACCAGTTCTGGTCTCACACCTTCTGATGCTTTTTCATAGTGCAGAAGAGTCAAACTTTCAAAACACAAATCCTACAGCACTCTCTGCAAGCCCTTTCCACATACCAGTAGACACACTCACTCTCTATCTACATGTGCAAGCATACAGTGATCTATCTACTATATACTCTGTCATAACATCTCTCGATGTCCTTCCCAGCTCCTGCCCACAATCAAATTTCACTTCACTATTCAGTTCCTTGGGAAATTAAATCTAAGTCATGCCTATTACACATACTCACAGTAACCTTCCTTCTTACCATTTATTACAGTTATGATTTATCCCTCTCACTTGAGTGATTTTTATTTTATCATTAGTGTGTAATTTTATTAATATGCTTCCTCAGTTGGAAGCATACTACAGTAGAGAAAGTTTTCACTTTTTCTCCTCATAACTACATAACTACCAACATCGAGGTCCTATAAAGAAACCAACTTTTAATTGCTATATACTATAGCAACTTGAGTCTAGAACCCATTCTCCATCTTAACTGAGAGTTAAGCATTCTTCATTTGTACTGTTTCAGATAAGGCTTTGGTCTTTTGATACATTTGCCTTTACTACTGGTATCACAAAGTACATTATTGAAATGAGCAGGTTCATACCTAGAGTATAAAATAATGTAACATGTTTTAAGGATACATAATTATTAAGAAAATAATAGCAATTAATGATATCATAGGGTTGCATGGATCTATACTAAAGTGAACTACTCAGCTAGATTGCAAAGCAGATACAAAATAATCCCCATCCTTCTCCTTCATAGATTACTTCAGGACAATGTCCATAAAACAATTTGAAAGATAGATTTATATTTTAGAATTTTGTCCTGATAGTCTTAGAGAATTCCTTATAGGGAAAAAGAGAAGAAAGGAAGGGGGAAAAACAAAACCAAAGAAATAAAGCTACTCTGCCCTAGTTTGGAGACTTTTAGATTGTGCTTTCCTCTAGAATCTCTGACACAGATGACAGATCAGTAGAAACCATCACATGCTCCAAGAATAGCTATGGGATATTTCATAACATTAATAAAAATGCATTTTAAAGATAATGCTCACTGTGAATGCTTAAAGTCATTCTAAATATTTCTTTGGGTAAGTTAATTGAGGTTCTGTGTCCTGGGAAAGGCATGAGACCAATTAAAGCATTAAGGGCCAGAGCTCCAGAAGGAAGAAATTATACGGCATGTTGTACACCCCCTCTCTGATTTCACCAATTACAGGATTTCCCTCAGGGAGGTTTCCACACAAGGGTCTCAATTAGTAGAGTCTGCTAACCAAAACAAAGTCTTGTAGACGAGTGGTATTTCCAAGAATATTACATTCAAAACAACTATAGTAATATTTCCAATAAATATGTTTGCAATGTTTCTGATCATCTGTAGACATCCATGTCATCTGTTTTTCATTCATAAAAACTACATACGTAGGTATCATGCTCAGAAAGAAAATGTATGCACAGCATGACCTACTTTTAAAGCACTGGATATTTTTCTCAGAAAGAATTAAGAGCTATTATGAATAAAACAAAAAGATGTATACCAATAAAATAAGTGTAAAAATCACTTTTCAATGTAGTACAAATGAACTGTCTTTATTTTCAACCAATAATTTTAGGCATGTTGCTATTAATATATTATAGTATAATATATTATTTATTATATATTAAGTCTTTCAGTTCTTAAAATATATTTAAGCACATAGTTATATACTCAGTTGCCTATTCTAATGAACAAATTCTTTTGTAAAGGAAAAAGTAGCCTTCCTTAAAATAGGCTAAACTTTGATACTGTAACTACATATACTTTCCCTATACTATCATCAAATTTCCATTTGGCAATGCCAGAAATACTTTTTGCCTTATAGGAGATTTTTTTCGAAGATTTATTTAATTTTATAAGTGTTTTGCCTCCAAGTATATAAGTACACCATATGTGTACAGTGACTGTGGGGTCCAAAGAAACCACTGGATTTCCTAGGACTAGAGTTACAGACAACTGTGGGTTACTTGTAGCCACCTACAGCCATGTAGGTGCTAGATCCAAGGCCAGGTTCTCCACAATGGGATTAAGTAAGTATCTTTAACCACTTTGCCAGCTCTCCAGCCCAAAGTCTTATTTTTATTAATAAATTATACATAATTTTGTTGTGTGACGCATTTTAGAGTTATTTTTATTTACATTCACAAAGCGTCCAACTGTACACCCATTTTACATATGACCCTTGGGAGGCTCGCCCATGTCAGCTGCTTCATGTACCTGGAACAGACTGGGGCAGGATTTGAACCAAGTTCTCACGTGCTCTACGGTTCTAATGTTTCTATTACATCAGGGTGACAAGACACATAACCATGCTTCGCAGACTCCTAAGCATCGGATATTAACTAAACTTTGACCTATCAGTGGCATTCATTTGGTGGCACCCATTTACTGTGATAGTAATCATCATCTGATACTATAATTTAGCTCTACACATTCTTTTGCCACAGAAATACAACGTTTCCGGCTAGGGCATGCCCTTTTCCGGGACTACTCATCATTCACACCAATGCAGTGCAGAAAATTCCAACGGAAGCACCAAAGCTGTCCTTCAAATATATCTGTTAGAGCTCACAGGCCTCTCTGTGGGTAAGCGTACTTGTCATGAAAAAGCCTGACCACCTGAGTTCGATTCCTTGGAACCCGTACTGAAGAGGAAATCGATTCCTTAATGATGTCCTCTGACCTCCACCTGCACGCCAGAGCACACTTCCACATTCTCACACACAACCAAATGCATTGGTATGGCTAAATCTCCTCCTGTCTCGTTCCGTTCACAATCTCCCTCATGAAGTTTAGACTTCTCAATCTGACACTAAATCTCATTTTTATTCTCTCTTCCCTCACATGTTGAAGAATGTACGTGGTATGGCAGAGGCAGCACAAGGTTTTACAGCAGACATCTGTATTTGACTTCCAACACCCAACTCAACAGCTAAACAACTAGAGACAGTTTCCATGACTTCTCAGAGATGAACATCCTTCCCCTGTACTGAAAAGAACAGTGTGGTGTCTGTCTTTTGGGATTTTTGTAGCTTAGGGAAACTCACTTAGCAGGTACCTAGTATATTATTGTTGCAACCACAGGTCAATTCAGAATAGCCCCACCCCCTAATCCCCTGGAAAGAGTGATTGTACTCTACCACACATTTCCTGTGATTCTCTTCCCATCCTCTCATCATCTTCCTTATTCTTCAGCCTCATTGGGTGTTTTATTTTTTACATCTTCTAACCACAAGGTAAGTCTCCATTCAGAGCTTGCTCACTAGATCCACTGTGACTCGTTATCATCAAATGTTTATTTTTGTCTGGAGGCGGGAGGTCAAGGGACTGGATAACATCCTGCCATGCCTATTTCTCACATGGCGTGTCTCCTGATCTTGAACTTAACACTTGATAAATTAATGTGCACATTCATATATCCAGGTGATGAATATTTACAGAACCTGTGTGCACTTAATACTCTTCAAATCTCTTAAATGGGAAAGTGCTCCCATGTTAAGAATTTTATGGATCTGAGATGGTTCTAAAATGACTGAGTAAAGGGTTCTACTCTAGTCTCTTCTCCAAGAAAGATGAAGGTAAACTGGGATTTCCTGAGACACCAGTGGGTGCTGCAGCTTTGTGGCCTAGACAACAACAAACAGGACTATTTGTGGAGCTATGAGCTGACAATGACACAGAGTGGGCATATCATTTAGTCAGAAGTCCTTAATGTAATTCAAAGAAACCATCTGATTTGGAATGGTTATTGATCCTAGAGTTTAAAAGGATAATAGTTTGAGAAAGTCAGAAACTTCAGGAACCCACATTAGATTGGTTAATAATTCCTTACCCTGTCATTGAACATAGCCCTAAGCTTGCAGGCCACTCACTAAATAAAGGTGCTGGCCTAGGACCAAGGCAGAGACCTGTACAGCTGAGTTCTGCGCATGGAGCTGTGACAAGCTGGCTGGCCCTGAGGCTGCATGCACACCTGGGGGAAGGAGCGCTGTAACTGAGGACACAAAGGCTATTCCAGGTTACTTCCTAGGGCCTACAACAGCCTGCCAAAGCTTCTCAACGCCCCAATCAAGACTGCCTCTCTTCCCTAATGAGTGTGTCTCTTGAAATTGCTTACTTGTAAACCAAGACTGGAAATAGCAAATGGATCAAAAATATTCCATGTGGGTAGTAGACATTGCCTGCGCGTCACGATATGCAATTTATTTTTAGGACAGAAAGTTACTTTTGGCTTTTAACATACTAGTTCTTCAGTGAGTCCTTGAAGGTAGATGTGAGCTTTCAATCTATTATTGAAGAATAGCAGACTCTCTCTTAGCGGGGAATCCTACTACTCGACAAAAGACATTAGATGAAGACTTGTCACGGTGGCTCCAGAGAGAGAAAAGTTTGCTCCCACTCCTCCTCCCACTTTTCAAAAACATCCTCTCAAGCTGTTTCTTTAAAAGCTTTAGAGAGTACAGGGACAGAAAAGGACCGCGATGTCATCCTGTGCAACAGCTGCAACTTACAGTGAAACCTCTTCACTCCCCTCCCTACAGTGATTGCATCTGCAAGACAAACTGATTCTCCAGCCTGACCTCAGAGCCTTAACTCAAGAGACACAACTACAGGCTTGCTTCCATGCAAGCCATAAGGCAGCAGGAGCATGCAGCCTGAGGGGTGCACTGATCTGAGTGGGCAGAGGGGGACACACTAAAGAAAGGTCTTCCTTCAGATGCTTCGCTATTGTGGAACCAGGTGAGGTGGTAAGAGTGAAGCTGCCGCTCCCCCAGAAGCTGTAACATCATGTGATAATTAAACAGGTAGGAGTGCCAGACAGAAACAGGCCAGAGGGAACACTGGGTGTCATTCCTTCTGCCTGGGGTACCTTTCCTTGTCTCCTCCCCCCTGGGGACTCTATCTCTTCTTGAGGATCAGTTACATAATGATTCCTCCAGGAAGCCTTGCATAAGCTCTCCCTTCCTTCTCTTTCCTCTGTTTCTGTCTTTTCTAGAAGAGCATACTCAAAACAGCACCTGACTTCCTCTGTCATCTGTGTTCAGTGTCCTGCTGGTTCTCCATGCTTGTCTCCCACACAAGTCCCAGACAACTTCAAGGAGGAGGGCAAACACCCTTCTCTGTGGTGGTCCCTGTACGTCAGCAGACTAGGCACGGTGCCTATGGCGTGGCATAGGGAAGACTTCACACTCACTCTCCCACCTGCCCATGTATCTACCTGACCCTCCTTAATCTAATTCACCTCTACTTATTAAGACATACTCTTCACTGAATGATGCCCAGAGTGACCCTTACAGTTTTTTCTCTTCCTGTGCTTTTGGCTTCCATGCTAAGATAGGGAGGTCCTCTGACTAGAATGTTTGCCAGAAGAAATTAAGCATTTCCAGTCCAATCTTAGCCCGAAAGACAGCCTGCTAATATTTCAGCAGCCAGTCACAATTCAGATTTCCCTGACCACTGAAAATTGATTAATTGGCTTCTCATCCTCCCGCCCCCGACCCCATCCCATTGTGGGTGTACCCTTGTGGAAAATATTGCAAACATCATTTGACTTTTTCTCTGAACATGTTAGTTTATTTCCCTAGTAGAAAAACCCTTAGCTTTTAAATACTATTTAACACATAAGTTATTGTTTGTCCTAACGGCTTTGTATGTAAAGATATTTCTTCAGATTCAGTTCCATGGGATCGTGAGTGCTGCAGTCTGAATGTATACTGAAAACCCATTTGCTGTAAACCAAACCTCTCCAGCATTGATTTTGGAGATGGAGGCCTAACAGAGGTGCATAGCGCTTTAGGGCCACTGAAGCTCACTGCAGAGGATTCGATCTTACTTCCTTCTGCCAAGAGGGGGCACAGCGTCCTCCTCCCTAGGTGCTGCAGCACGGAGACACTATCCTAGAAAGAAACACCATGCCCGCCCACCAATGCCTTCATTTTTGATTTCCTGGTTTCCAGAAGGGCAGGCGAGGGAATACAATTCTCTCTTTAAGAATTACCTACTCCCGAATATTCTGTTACAGCAGCACACATCAGACTAAGAGAGAGACACTGTCTACTTTATCCCGGCTGCACACCTGGTGTGGAGCAGGTCCCAATACATCGAATTAAAGGGGCGGGATTTCAAAGGGAGAACACAGAAACCCATTTTCAAGCTGGAGACATGCCAGCATTCATGCATTCCCCTTCTTTTGGCAAAAAAAACATACAAAATTGTCCTCAACTCTCAGTGCCTATAATTCAAGAAAAGTAGCTTTTACTGCCAGCTCCGGGGGCATAAGAAATGGCCGCAGCCAGACAAATCAAAGCAGTGCGGCATATCACCAGTATAATTGACTTAGTGATGGACACAGACAGTCAAAGACACACAAAGAAACTTTCCGGACCATTGAAAAGAGGCCAGTACTCTATCCTATTGAATGTCAACCCTGAGAACAAGAGGCTAATATGGTGGCAAGGGCAGGTTGCATTTGAAAATGAATCTGACACAGAAAATAAGATAGAAAAGAAGGAAGAAATCAGGCCCTGAAAGGAAGCTGATTAGCTATTTTTCTCAAAGCTCTGACCAAATCCCCAGTGCAGCAGCTTAATGAGAGTGTTTGATTTTTGACCTAGAGTTTGAGGGCACAGTATTGGATTTGGACTCAGAGTTTGAGGTACAGAGAAGGCATGGCAGGAATGGCATCTGGACAAAGCCGTGGTAGCAGAAACATAAAGC
Organism: Mus musculus; assembly: GCF_000001635.26. Classification (NCBI taxonomy): domain Eukaryota; kingdom Metazoa; phylum Chordata; class Mammalia; order Rodentia; family Muridae; genus Mus; species Mus musculus. The sequence continues at coordinate 97,617,506 of NC_000067.6, forward strand.
CACTTGCTCCTATCAGCAGCACAAAGCAAGCCTAGGCTCTAAAACAGCACAGCCCACCCACCCTTAGTAACCTACTTCTAGGAAGGTGTGATCTTCTAAGGTTTGATGCCCCCTCCCAAAAGTGCCAGCAACTAAGAACCACGTGCCCAGTCACATGAGCCTGCACTGGGCATGTCCCACTGCAATCACAAGAGCACCTAAACACCTAAGCCAAACTCAGCTTTACAGTTTGATGTGGTACTCGGATTCCGCTGGGCAACTGAGATGGAAATGGACACTCTACTTTTTATTTAAAAATAAAATCTATGAAGTTTTAGTTATGTTACTCAGTAGATACCATTTTGGCTTAAACAATTTGGGGTTGCGTAGTCTAAGATTTTCACCAGAAAGATTCCTGTCTGATACACAGTGACTCAGGACTCGTGTGGCACTGCGAGGTTGTTACAAATTCAAGGACATCCTGGCCTACGAGGTGGGTTCCCGGCCAGATAGAGCCCTTTCTTGGAAGGAAGAACAGGAGAACAGGATAAAGAGGAGGAGGAGGCAGAAGAGGAAGAGGAGGAGACAGTAACAGTAATGGTGAACAACAACAACAACAACAAACTAGTTCAGAGAAATCCCCAAGCCACATGAATGATAATTAAAACCAAGTATTCCTCAACATCATTTTTGCTCTGTGTTTCCTAGTAGATCAAGCCTTCAGGCATCAGATGCCACATAAAAGATAGGGAACTGAGTGGCCTCTAAATCCCCTCTGGCTGAGACGTTCTAGGAGTTTAGAATTGAAAGCTGGGGCAGTGTTCTGATGGGTTTGATGAGGTGCTTGCTTGAAATACCGTGTGCACGCTGCCGCGTCTCCCTTTCTAGATTCATTAATTTTAAATCTGCTTTCCACATTCCTGGAAAAGAAGAGAACTTCCAGAATGAGAAAGACCTCTGCTCAGCACTTCTTTTTCAGCAGGAGCTATTCAGTAGGAAAGACTTTCTTCATCCAGTGTGGTTTAGGATTGTAATGTCAGCATTATAAAAGCACATGCAGATATTAGGCATGATAACAAGAAGCCAATGATAGGTGTTTCTATATGTTTCTCCTGCAGACTCTCTGCATTCTGCAAGAATCAGCTCACCCCAGCAGCTATGGTTTTTTTTCTTAAACACTCATGTGTTTTTATTTTAAGTGCCTCAGTTTTAGAACAGCATATATTAAAAAAAAAAAATCCTTCACTTGGTTGAAAGACAAATTGCATAATAATAACTTAAAAACAAAACAAACAAACAAACAAAAAGGACAAATGTATCACCATTCCACCTTTCTCCTACATGAGACTACAGGAGCTTTTGTAAAATCTCAAATATGGGGATCAGTAATATAATTTTTCTTAATTGCTAGAGTTGTGACAAAATGGATTAAAAAAAACCCACAGAAAACATCTTCTGTTGTGGGAAATATTATTTATGGGTTTCTACCCCACCTTTGCTCACTTAATTCCCAAATAAAAGACACAAAACCTTAATATTTATAATAAGCCTTAAAGCATTAGAGCAAGGCAGGTATCAACCCTCTATACTAGTTTGTCTACTTCCCCAAGGTATCACTTGCTCTGCTCTGCCTGGGCCATTCCTACTCCAATAGGCTGGCCCTCATGGCCATGGGCTCAGGTTCCACCTACCCTATGGCACCTTCTCAACCTCTGTCTCCTTTCTCCTTCCCTTCTTTACTGATCTCTGCCTCTGACCACAAGGCCCAGAACTCACGCCCCGCCTACCTCCCTTCTGCCCAGCTACAGGCTGTAGGCATCTTTATTTAACCAATAGCTTTAAATTAAGGAGTATGGTTTGCACAACAAAAGGTGACATACATGAGAATTCACTGTCTTGACACAACTAGACCTTGGGATACAGAATTTACCATTATAATACATAGCAACAGAGCAAACCTAAGCATTTTTACTCTCATATCTGGCATGAAGAAATGCAAGATCAAGATGAGGCCAAATTGGTTTCTTCTGAGGACTCTCTCCTAGGCTTAGAGATTATACTTCCTTGTTAAATCTGCATACAATTTCCCTTTATTATCATTCTAATCACCCACAAAAGGTGAGGATACCAGTCACATTCACTGAAGGCCCTTGAACCTAGTATCCATATCCCTCAAAATTCATGTTAAAGCCTTAACCATAACTGGATAACATTTGTGGCTAGACATTTTGGAGGTCATTATGCTTGCCCAGGGTCATGAAGGGTCACTCATCTGGAAAGTAGTGTCCTCATAAGAGGCCGGGGCACTCTTTCTACCCATTGTTCGACTTTTCCTGTAGCCATGAGAACAAATAGGACATTGACAACAGAACAAAAAAAGAATTCCATCCAATGAGTTTACTGGATTGCTTACAGGGGTAAATGTTGGCTTAGATGCTTCAACCTCCCTTCTAGCCCATCACCCACCAGATGTAGAAGAAAAGAAAGGTTAATAGGAAACGAGGGTTGTGGACCTCTTTAGAAATAGTTCTTTGGGTCAATTCCAATCTTTGTTGTCAGCAGTCCAGTCCTTTAGCAAAATACCGACACAAGTCAGCAGCTGCAGTCTGGTCCACTCAGCAGTCACCCCTCATGAATCAGCGATGGCAAGCCACTGGAATATCACGAGAAATTGTCTGGCAAGTTACTCTCTATGAAGTCACAAAGTCACGACAAGTGAAGATCAGCAACATGGTGCCAGGTGAAGCAATACAGACTAGCAAGGCGGTGCAAGGCAAATCAATGCCAGAGCCTCCTCCCACTGTCTATGGGGTCATATTTATATTCTTCCTAAACACCAAGCATCCTCTCGCGTGTCTGCTTCGGCAGAACATTCTTTCACCTGTTGACCCCAGGCAAAACATATGACACTACTGAGCTTCCAAAGAAACAAGAAAGTTCCATTTCACGTAAGAGTGATGTTCCAGTAGTATGGGGGACCCTAAGGCAGCTACATTACCAACAGCCCACCCAGCCTTGGTGAGACAGGAAAGAGAGATTAATCCCAGGGCTCCCTGTATAATCTGACATCGGCTCAACAGGTCTGGAGGGTCTCCTCTCCTCAGGGCTTATCTAACCTTGAGGAGGCAGGGTAGACCCCTGTGAACCTCCTTTCATTCCTTTCCTAAGGCTACTCTTGCTTGCTTCCAGAGGCTCGTAATCTTGGCTTAGGTTTGGAAAGGAAAGCTTCCCTGCAGAGTGGAATGTTTCAAGTGGAGAAACTGCTACTCAACACTACCAAGGGAGGGCTCAGCAAGAGGCAAGCCTTTGTAATCCAGAAGAAGGGACATCACCAGGAATAGAATCTGCTAGTTCCTTCTCTTTGGGCTTTACTGCCTCAGTTACTGTGAAACAGAAAATCTACTGGTAAATATTTCGTTGTTGATGTTTGTTTGTTTGTTTGTTTGTTTGTCTAATTTCAACTCATTCTGGAACACTGTCACAGTATGTAGCCCAGGCTAGCCTACAATCTTTTCCTTGTGCCTCAGCCTAAGTGTTGGGATCACAGGTTATGAGCCATTGTGCCACATCATCTCAGTATTATGTCATTACAGGAGAGAGAGAGAGAGAGAGAGAGAGAGAGAGAGAGAGAGAGAGAGACTATGTCTTTACCTATCTAACCAAAATGCCTGTAGAAGAGAATTTACACTCCAGTGTATTTACACTCTAAGGTAGTATATGATTCAGTATTTTAATATATGGTTATATGGGAGTTTCAGTTTCTTTGCGGTATATTATATACACTATACCTATAAGCATCTTATACTTTTAAGGATTTTTCAAGCCTAAACACAATTAGTTAAAAAAAATTTTGGTTTTGGTTTTGGTTTTCAAGACAGGGTTTCTCTGTATAGCCCTGGCTGTCCTGGAACTCACTTTGTAGACCAGGCTGGCCTCGAACTCATAAATCCACCTGCCTTTGCCTCCCGAGTGCTGGAATTAAAGGCGTGTGCCACCACACCCGGCTAATTTTTTTTTAAATAATAATGTTATAATTGCTACAATTCATGAAGCATGGGATATTTTCATATTATCACAATGGCTCTTCCTAACTTTTTAACATAAATAAAGCTATGGCTTTAAAACAACAATTAGACATTTAAACAATGAAAGAGCTAGGGGAACAAGATCCAACCTGCAAGAGCTTTCAGCTGCCAAAAGCAAAGCATTTGGAACAAGGAAAATCTGCATGAAATTACAACCCATAGTATAGAGTAAGTTCATGGATCCATACTGCATAAATAAATCATTGCATAAACTAATAAGCTGTATAGGAGACTTTAAGTCTTCCTCAAGGAGGAATTCTGGGTAGTGTATTTAGATAGCCCTGCCCTTCAATGAAGTGAAGTTTAATTACCACCCCAACCCAAGTGTTGAGTAAACATAAAGGACTTTCCCAAGGAATGGCAGAGAAAAGGAAAAGGCAACATTAGAAACTGGACAGATACACTTTACCCAAGTGGGGACAGTTGATACCATGATATTCAGTAATGTGGACATTGCAATCCCCAAACATTCATCCATCCAGTCTAATCATGAAGACACCAAATCAGACACACTCGGATTTGGGATGCTCTTCTTGATATCTGGTGAGCTTCCCTCAAAACTCTCAAAATCCTGAGAGAGAAAAGGAAAAAAAAATTTTTCCACAAAACAATAAATAAATAAGAAATTGGGAACCAGGGAGACAAATTCTCTGGCACAAAGAGAGATCACTGTTGGAAAAACTGGTGAGAGTTAATCAAACCTGCAGTTTAACCGTTAGATTTAGCCTCAGTCACTTAGAGAGACTTGTAGAGAAGCAAAAAAACTAACAAAATATGAATAAATGCCTTTTAAATTGGAAAAAAAAGCATGCAATGCTACAGTTCATAATCACACTGAGAGGTCTTGTAAATTCACAGAAATTAGCAAACTGACAGTCCTTCATCCCAGAGATACCACTGGAAATTCTGGTGAGTTGAAACTTCAAAGGGCTCCGTCAGGGAGACAGAAACTTTTAACAAACTCATTTTAAAGAGTCCATTCTACTCTGCTCAGATAATCCTGCGCCCTTATCACAATGCCAATCTCTCTCTCTCTCTCTCTCTCTTTTTTTTTCCTGAGCCAGCCCTTTCCAAATTCCTTAAATCTATCTTTTTCCTCCTTTGATAACCAAAGACATAATTAGAGGGCATGTGGCTCCACCTTTTATGGAAATAGCTATGTTCCTTATTTGCATATGTTTGCACCCATTGCCAGCTGTCCCGAAGAGCAAGAGAGCGACTATATCTCCTTGTTATCAAGGAGATTTCTGTTCAAAGCCAAAGATTAGAACAGCACTCATGGCACAAACTAACTTTTTTTCCTCCTCTTAAAAATACAAGAGCAGTGGTTTAAAGTGAATAGAAATTAGTGGATCGCTGAACTGGAAGAAAACATTATTGCCTCTGAAATAGCCTTGCTCCCCCAGCTTTGCATAACAATATCCAGATTGCTATTATGCCCCTTCCAGTCGGCTTCCCAGTCCTAAACACTCAAGTTCCCCTCTCTATGGTAAGGCCTGTGGGAATGAAATCCAGAGTATTGACAAAGTTAAGTCCTCAGAGAGGAGCTTTTCTTAATATTATTTCATCTAAACAATTATGTCTGCCATCAACAGGTATAAAATGCCTTCTAACAAAAGCAAAAAAACGTGCAAACTAGTAAATGTGCCTTTGAAGGATGCAACCCAAGTTGCATCTAAATAAGGCATACTAGGAGTCTGTCTGCTTCAGTTTTACAAAGCAGATGTCTGCTGTCCTAAGCAAATAGTTCAAGTTGTTTTCAAAATACGGAGGCAGAAAGCAATAGAGGTACCATTTACACTCTCATTAGTCAGAAAGGAAATGCATCTGCTTGGGGAGATTGCTACTCTCTAAAAAACAAGTTTCCCTGGCAACAGCCTCATTACACAAGTCTTAGGGCCACTTCTATCATGGGGATGGTGGTGGGGGAAATGGTGAAATACAGAAATAGAATTTTTAAGACAAGTTTTTAAAGATCTTTGCCATGAGAACATTTCCTTTAGTGGTGGTCTACAACCCTTTGACACTGAAATATGACATCTGTGGTATGCAAATGTGTTGGGCTACACCCTTACTGTTCTAAGAACTGCTTCACACACTTCCCCCCACATGTATACACCACAATGAAAAAAAAAAGGAAAAAAAAAAACCCTAGCCATATCTAACTACTCTTTGGTAAGGTCAAGTCATTGTCTCAAGGATGGGGAAAGCATTCATTCTATAACAGAAACAGAGGGAGAAACTAGCTTGAGAAGAAGAGAAGGAAAGAGGCAGTCTCCTGAGAGAGGGAAAGACAGGGGTTTTGATTTTGTTGTTGTTGCTCTCTCCCGCCCCCTGTCTCTGTGTGTGTGTGTGTGTGTGTGTGTGTGTGTGTGTCTGCCTCTCTGTCTCTTTCTTCTTTCTACCTTCCTTTCTGACTTTCTTTCTTCCTCCTCTTCCTCCCCTTCTTCCTCTTCTTCAAGGATGAAACCCCAATCTTAAATGGGCAGTCCTAGACCCATCCAAATCAGAGCAATATTATCCAACTCAGTAAGTATACACACTCACAAAAATAAATTAAAAATAAGTACAGAAGAGGCCCTGCATTTGAGGAGTGGTTGAACAGACAAGATTTGGAAATTCTCAAAATTATACAATGATCTTAAAATAAAAATAAAAACCAGGGAAATGGGCATGGGGGTATGGTATCCTCTTGGCGGGTTTTGTTTGGAAAATGGAGATTGTTTTCCTTAACTTCTTCCCATAATGTATTTTATCTTCTTCTGTGCCTTCTGGCTACCAGAAATGACATTCACAAAGGAGCTGAGCATTTCTTTTGCCATTCTTTCTAATAAAAGTATTCATTCTTCAAAAAGATATTGAGATTTCTTTCAAAGTTCACCCACATTCTGTGGGAAAATACTTTGATTTTTCCAGGAAAAAAAAAAGGCTATAAAATATGGTTGTTTTTCCCACGAGTACTGAAATGTGTCTAAAAATAAAATAGAACATCTGAGTTTGCCAGCATTCTGGATTGCTCTGGTATATATGTGAGCTTTAACTAAAACCTGTCTGGAAATACAGTACTTTTCCTCTTGGTGAATTGTTGACTGGTAATGGCGTGTATAAATGTATTTAATTGCTGAGTCACCCCTCAAGGCCATAAATAGCAGCCTGTTTGAAATGGCTCTTAATTGTACCTGGTGACAATCAATACACTTTAGCTTTTTGTAAATGATCCTTTTTAGCCCTGGGCCCCAGAGGGCAAGTATTCCAGAACTCAGAAAAGATGGCTAAGTCTTCAACCCCCATCACTCCCACGGTGCTCTGAACAAGGGAAACACACAATGATGACACAGACTTACATTCAAATGCAGCATCCTGAAACTAAGATGGTGTTTTATCAAAAGAAGGGAGCTGAGACTTTCTCAGTCCCTGCTATGTGCCCTTCTGGTTTTAGACCTCATATCAAACCTCTCAGGAATGTTGAAACATTTCTTAAAGTGTGTTTTGTGTGTGTGTGTGTGTGTGCGCGCGCGCGTGCATGTGTGTGTGTGAAATATTACCTGATACCAACATTTCTTAAAGTGTGTTTTGTGTGTGTGTGTGTGTGTGAAATATTACCTGATACCAACATTTCTTAAAGTGTGTTTTGTGTGTGTGTGTGTGTGTGTGTGTGTGTGTGTGTGTGTGTGTGTGAAATATTACCTGATACCAACATTTCTTAAAGTGTGTTTTGTGTGTGTGTTTTGTGTGTGTGTGTGTGTGTGTGTGTGTGTGTGTGTGTGTGAAATATTACCTGATACCAACAATCAATTTGAAAGCTTTCAAATAGCACATGCCTCAAACAACCCTGTATGGTTGAAGGCACATGACCTAGCTTCTCCGGCACTCTGACACTGCTTTCTACCTCTGACCCGGGCTCTGTGTACAGCATTGGGAGCCTGTCATTTCCAGCTCTAGGAAGTAACAATCTTTGCAAAGAAGTGGAGTGTAGGCAGCTATTTTCAGTGGAAACCCTCGAAAGGACTTCACTAAGTGGCCTGTCTTGCCATCCTCCTGGATCTTGTACTTTAGGAGCACGAAGCACAAGATGTGGGCAGATACACGATTCAAGTATTGTCACAGAGTTAAAGTGAGATAAGACACTGCAGGCGAGGGGGAAGGAAGCAGAAGGTAGAAATTACTCCCCAGGGAACTGTGAGATTTACAGAAATCCCCTGGAAAGCAAAGAGAGAAGGGGTAGGAAGCAGTATTAAGCAAGTGTTGGGTGCTGGGTACATTTTATTTAATCCCTAAAGCTTTTTAAGTAGGTATGGCTACTCCTGGTCATAATAGCAACAATGTATCTTGCCTTTTTTATGCACTTAGCACAAAGTGACTGGTAAGCACCCACAACACTGTGAGAAATGTTCTTTTATGACCACTGGGAGACTACAAAATTAAGACATTAAGAGAGATTTAGCAAATTCACCCCAAAACTCACAGGCAGACACTGTTCAGTAGGATTCTGGGGCATCTCTGTATACCCCACATCGATTCTTCCCTCTGTGTAGGAAGTCAGAGAACTCCTGTCAGGCTTCCCAATAACACTGATGGATCAGGGCCTGGTGTCTCCCCTGCCCAGCAGTCCCTCTCCCAGTATGTTACATTGTTCCAACTCCAGTCCCTAGTATACCTCCCAAGTCTTGAATTCACAACCCTCTACCCTGTGGGTTTGCTTTTAAGAACACAGAATACTCACACTCCCTGATGCCCCTCTGGGTGAGAGCAACACTGGCCCCAGAGAATTTAGTGTTTCCTCACCTACCAACGCAAACAAACATTTTTCAGAACAGGAATGACACGGTACTTGATTTTTTAAAAAGCAATTAATTAACCACTACGGAGCATCGAGAAAGAATTCCTGAACACGAGTGTAGAACTACCTGCTGGAGAATGTCCAACTTACCCAGCAGACATCAACTGGCAAGACCTCCTCAGCTGGGGAGTGGGGAGGTAGGAACTCCTACTTTGGCCTTGTCTAGGTCCTGTGGGGCAAACACAGCCACGGAGTTCATGAGAGCAGAGGCACTACCATATCTAGTAAGCACTTTCCCGGTAGTATTTTCTAACCTTTGGCATTTAGACTTCTTCCTCCACTTTTCCAAGATGGATATTTTCCCTGATTTTCCATTCGTTTCCCATGTTAAGTTCCCATGTAACTATCACAGATACCATTTCCAAAGACAAATGAAAAACCTCCAAAACCAAGTGAAGGGCAGAAACGGTTGTGTGCTGAGCAGACCCTCTGGGAGTCAGTGCCCACTGCCCAGCACTGGGCACCACACTATGTGCTTCACCTGGGCATCTCATTCCATCCCTCCTAACAGCCCAGCTCTCTAGATTTAGCTGCTGAGGTATGTATTAGTCTAAGGAACACAGCTAACAAGGCACAACCAACTTGCACGGCCTGAACTTGACAAAGCACACAGTGATTTGCATCATTTGAAACATCCTATTTCGGAGCTCTTCTTCCTTCTTTAAAGGTGATACAATACCTATAAAAAAACGCATGTAATGTAAAACAAGATCTTTTAAATATTTGTTTATTTAGGAGGCACGCACAAGTGGCAGCATGCATGCGGAGGTCAGAGGACAACAGAAGAGAGTTGGTCCTCCCCTTCCGGCATATGGATTTTGGAGATGAAGCGCAGCCATCAGGTTTTGCAGTAAGTGCCTTTCTGTTGAGCCACCGCACCGCCCTTCATGTGCTGGTTTCCCTAAGTCTGTAATGTTCTACTGAATGAAGTCAGTTGTCCAGAAGTACAGCCATCAAATACTTAAGAGTCACAGGCTCAGAGATTATGAGGGTACTTGGCAATAAATAATTAAGAGTGTCAACTCCATAAGCATGCTAAAAATCCAAAACCGTTGATCACATAATAAGGTACAGGTGACACATCCCCTTGACAATTGTCTGTTGGATGAATCAGTGAACTCTTACCTCTTAAAATTCCCATATTTATTTAGTCAACAAATACTTATTATATATCCAGCATTATTCTTGGTAATGGTGATACAACAAAGCAGACACAAATCCCTGTCCTTTATGAAGTTTACACTCTGTTAGAAAAAGAGAACAGATGTAAGACAATGACTGTGACAGCCATAAGAACTGAGGGAAAAATTAAGTAAACACAACAATTGGGAAGCTAGATGTGGTTTTCAATGGTAGGTAGGTAGATGGTAGGTAGGTAGGTAGGTAGGTAGGTAGGTAGGTAGGTAGGTAGGTAGGGGAGACAACCAGTGCTTTGCTTTCCAAGTACTTATCCTGGAAAACTTCATCACTAATAAGCATTTAGGAAAGTCAGGCAGGTACATCAATATTGTTGGACATTTCTTAATTTTCAGTATGAGATATGATTTTTTTCTAAACAGACTTTTTCCAGAATGAGTTATAGAGAATCAGAAGGCATGGTAGAAAAGGACAGAATATGCCTGGTAATTTGCTGCAGACGAACTAGACCACTAATGCTTTCCTTGTCTGTGTCACCGTGGGACATGGGCTACCATCTCAGACCTGCCTGCAATACCCAGTGCAATCTAAGCACATAACTAGATTCCCATCTGGAGCTGTCTTGGAAATCATCATGCTCTCAGATTCCTGCTGTCCTTGCATGACCCTGACACCGCCTGAGCAGCATCTGAGGTGGAGACTGTGTGACGCTGTCCGTCTCGCTCAGACGACAGCCCTTATTATGTACAAAGCAAATCACAATGCGGAGTGCTAATGGCCACCAAGCAGATGAGTTTGTCTTGATTGTCTTTTCTCTTTCTCTTTACAAAAGAGGAACAGTGGATGATAAAAAAAAAAATCATTCAGCTAAGATGAAATGACTTCACAATGTCAAGACCTTGAGAGGGGATTATGAGGAATGGGGGTTAGAATTCAAATAGTCACTCAAGACAACACCATCTGCACCTAACCTTGTACAATGCAAGCAAATCCTAGTTATCTTCTGCGTCGCTGCCTTGACGGTCCTGGGAAACGTGAAACTGCACCTGGGACTCAGCCAGAAAGAGTTAGCTCTTCTTTGTCCCGATTTTTTATTTCTCAGTTTATTTGTTCACAAGCTGTCATCAAGCTTCCCCCGCCCTCCATGAGCTTCTCATCATAGCTCTTAGTTTCTTAGACCATGCAAGCATTTGAAAATAAACGCTGACCTAGCTTTGCTTACGAACCTACTTAAGCACTTCTTATGCCTTATTTCAATTATTTCACTAATGTGCACACACAGTTATGGCTGCTTCCTGGGGAGTGTGCAATTTAGACATTTAAAAACACACCCTCAATGTACATATTTTGACCTCGAAGCCTTCCCAACCCACTTGAGATTTACTATTTAGGAAATCTATCTCCACTGCCTTTTATAGCACCAGAGTAACCACTGAGGACAGCTCTCAGGTTCGTAACTGTAATGAGTGCCAACGCATCAGCAGTGAGACCACTCGGGCATTCCGCCCTCACTCCCCAGCTCTGTACAAGATGCTTCAGTGCAGCTTACTAGGTAAATGTCACAGTTCCATGCCACATGCCTCAAGGACTTTTCCCAGCACTAATATGCCTACTTCAGGATGAGCAACACTTCAACCCCATCAGAATTAGCCATCCTCTAAATTCAATGTAATAAGACTGCGTTTTCCTCACTGTTCTGCCTTTGCGCATAATTTATTATCATTTCACATGAGAAGATAAAGCTCAGAGCACACATTCACGACGCCCTTACCCTTTGCAGTTTTAAATACTGGTAGCAACTCCAACTATAATTAGGTGTCTTCTCAGAGCACCTATCAGAATTCCCACTGAAGGGGAGGTCAGAGGCCAGATGTCAGTGTTTACTACCATAAGGTATCCTCAAATTCCCTTTTAGTCTTTCAGGAGATAAAAAGGGGGGGGGGGAGCCACAAACTCATACTCACAGTCCCTGCAGAATTCTTCGTGTCCTGGCAAAGCTAGGAAAACCAGGACTGCCCAGGGTCATTTCAAAGACTATAAATGTACTTAATATGTGTATATAAACTTGGTCTTTTTATTTTTTCCTTTCTTTCTTGTAGCTTCTGAACGTACCTGAAACATCACAGATACCATAGTATATATACAAATGGAAAAGAAAAGAAAGCAAGCTATGACTGCTAACTAGTATCTAATACCAAAATACAATGTCTGCTGAGTACGATGTCAGACAGCCCTCAGCATCATGGCAGCCTCTTGATGAAGGGAAATATTTTCATCTAGGACTTCCCGGGAAAGGTCTTAGCTACATGGAGATGAAACAAGAACAAAACCGTCCTGTTCAGAAGAGTCTCACAGGTGGGAAAAGGGAAGACCTAATTCATTGGATCTGTCTCTTGTCCTCACCTAAATATGTTGGCTGTGTACTAACCTGACAAACGGGCTCATGGTTCTTATTGCAAAAGTAGGTACCAACCTCAGAAGTCCCATTTTCTCAAAAGCAGAGCATCCCATCCCAGCACCCCATCAAGTCAGGTGCCAAGGACACTAACTGCATTACAGTTCCCACCCTACTCACACAGTTAAAGCACAGATGCATCACAAGATCACTGTCCCTCTCAGTTTAATGGGTCTTTGTTTTCGGAGAACAACAGGAATTATAGGAGCAGAGGTCTTGCATCATCCAACTATAAATAGCTGTTGTTAAATGTGGTTCTCTGTTGTTCGAGTTTCAAAATGAAGCTGATACTTGGAAGAGAACGTTCATCTATTGGACAGTTTACGGTTCCCAATGATGTCATCGTATCTAGGTGATTAAGGACCTATTTGGTTTTCCAATCACACAAATCAGCAGCTCTCAAAGGGAATTTTAATCAGAAGCCTTGCCTGCTGAGCTAAGACTGTCCCTGGGAACAAGGCATTACTAACCTTTCCTGCATAGCAAATTTAAATTTGAATCATTGGGCTGCTTAGGATTTCTGCCATTTCCCAGTGGAATAAGATTAGAGATGAACTTTCAGGTTCATCCATACATTACAAACACAAACGCAGAAGCTGTGAAGAGCCAGAAGCAGAGTGATGTCTTTCCCTGGACGCAAAGGTCACTGCTGTTTTCGTCCATTCATTCCAGCTGACCACGTCTCCCTACGCTGACTGTCCCATTTAGAGAACTCAAATTGGAAAATAGCTGTCCTTACGAGTTTGCAGCATGGTCTGCATTAAGATCATCTACTAAATTTAACTTTGTTCTCCTTTGTATGTCAAAGGGAAAGTAGTTTCCCTTGTGACAAAACAGACCTAAAATGCTTCATTTTTTTTAACGTGGAAAATAATGTTATATTTATCAAAATAGTACTATTTTTCCTTGTATGACTGAGGAGTAAAAAGAAAATAAAATCCCTAGGTAAATATTTTTAGAGAGATTTGTTTACTGTCAAAATAAGCATCTTAAGGCACAAACTCATGAAGCTGCTAGGTTATCAGGTATTCATTAGGCAGAATGAGGAATCACAGCAAACAGATCCCACAAGATAGGATGGAAATCACATAGCAAACAAATCCCTAACCACTGTGGAAGCAATGTATGAAAAACGTCAATGCTCATCACATGATCTCTGCCATGAGGTTCCAAACTGTTTTCCCATTTCTAAAGCTATAATCATAAAGGGTGTCTATCATGAAATAACATGCAGGATACTACACCATCCAAGTTAGTAACTGAAGACCCAGAAGACGGGACCTAGAAGAACTTAACCTACAGTTACACCAAAATATGAGGGAAACGAGCAGCTTAGGGCTTCTGATGCCCACTATAAAACATATTGTCTGAAAGAAAGGTCATTCTCTAAGGTCATTCTGCATTTTCCCCTAAACACATGTGGAGTGAGATGTTTTCATTTTAATCCCAGGTGTGGGGATATGGGGCTGCTTCACAACAGGCGACTATGATTTTCTCATGATCTAGCAGGGGCATGATTTTGCCAACTGTAAATATTTTCTGTAAATATGTGACATTTGAAATTCTTGGAACTTTCCAAAGGGTATATACATGCTAGGGCCCCAAGAGGCATGGCGGGTTGATGGTTGGTTGCAGTTTGTTAAGTAGTTGTGTACAAAGAAAGAGAAAAGGAGGAGGAGGAGGAAAAGAAATTAGGTATCCTGACAGCAAAGAGCAGACCTGCCCTAAGGAACTACATGCCCCTAATCAGCAGGAAGTGGTGTAACAATACCCTTGCCCCCTTTCTACCCCACTTTATTTGGGATTTCTTTCTCTCTCCTCTCTATCCTTCTTTCTCTCCTACCTAGTGTTAGGGGATTGAAAAAAGGAATCCACAAAGTAGTCAAAGACAGTTACATACCTGGCCTTGAAAGTTAACTGAAAGTTAATCTTCAGTCTAATTTAGGTAGCTACACAGTAATATTTAATTCCAAAATAAGTTAATTATCTCTACGTATCAGGAAACACTTAACAATTTTTACATTTGTGGGGAGGCGTGTGTGGGTGTGTATGTGTGAGAGAGGGGAGCAGGGGGGGAGAGATGGGGGAGGGAGAGAGTTACTTTTGAAGAACAACTTCGAGGAGTTGCTTCCCTCCTCCCACCATATTAAGTCTGTCAGGTCATCAGGATTGGCAAGAAGCATCTAAACCGGCCAAGTCATCTCCTCAGCCCGCTTACAAACATTTTAATAGTCTGGTTCTTCTAGGCCTAAAAGCAATTGGCTTCTGGAGGAAAGGAATGAGGAACTGTGGGAGGGCAGACTGTGGGGGTAGGCAACAACTGAATTGTAAAAATAACAAAAGTAATTTTAAAGAAAAGAGAGAGAAAGTTATCTTTCAGAAAGCAAAGCAATTGGCCTTTTAAACTGTAAAGTCAGAAACTCTGCAATTGGCAAGCCCTGAGGATCTGGGGCTTGGGACTGGGATTTTTGTTTTGCTTCGTTTCCACTGGTGGGCCATCAGCTATGTTACAATGACAGGCAGGTTTGGTTATCCACTATACTTAACAAATTGCCTGCACGGTTAAAATGAGGCATGGATATAAACGATGGTTTAGCTGGAAGGAAAGGCTAGACTGCTTGACATTCAGTTTGGAAAGGATACGGACATGGCACTTGTAGCGCAATATCAAACAGAAACCAGACCTTGTGGGTAAAAGAGATAGCTGCATCATTAAAGTGTGTGCCTTGCTATCACAAGGACCTGAGTGAGGTCCCCAGAGCACAGTTCAACCGCTATCCCAGCTCAGTTTTAAGTTTAGGGGCTGGTGAGATGGCTCAGTGGGTAAGAGCACCCGACTGCTCTTCCGAAGGTCAGGAGTTCAAATCCCAGCAACCACATGGTGGCTCACAACCATCCGTAAGGAGATCTGACTCCCTCTTCTGGAGTGTCTGAAGACAGCTACAGTGTACTTACGTATAATAAATGAATAAATCTTTAAGTTTAGTAGTGAGGAGGTGGAAACAGGTAGTAGATCCCTGGGGCTCACTAACCAGCCACCCCTGCCTATTTGGAGAGTAAGAGAACAGGGCAAAACCCTGCCTGAGGATCTAGAGCCAGTTTCCGCTTGCTGGGGAAGGTGTGGTTTTCTTCTGTGTGTAAACTGGCCACACTTCCTTAAATAGCCTCCGAGCCAGCTTGTGAAAACAACTCTAATTAAACCTACAAAAAATTAAATTTAATTCAAATGAAAGGAAAGGTGGGACTTGGGTTTCAGTGGGAAGGGGAGGGAGAAAAGTGGGAATGGAGGAGTGAGCAATTAAAAAAAGGGGCGGGGGAAAGAGTTTGCTCTAGAGCTAAATTTGAGTGACTGAGACCCAGCAAAAATTTGGAAGCAAATTCATGTAGCTTATCGTAGCATAAAAAGAGAGTTATGAACCAAGATATTTACAAATACATCGGTGACATCAGAGAGACAGCAGTTACAAATGGGGGAGTCCTCTCCCATGATCCTCAGATGTTATCTGACAGCATTCTGAGTTGGTGCAGGCTAGTGGTCTGTTAAGTTAGTAGATTTCAAACAGGTTTTATTAGTTACAGGACGTTAGTTCTTCAACTGGGATGAACAAGGAATTGGTTATTCAAGAGGCTACAACCAGCACAAAATAAAGTAGAATTAGACTCTGGACCTGCAATATTCCAGTCCTCTGTATCACTGCAATTCTCTCAGGCCATCAGTCTTTACAGCCCAGCTTCTTCTCAAGAATTCCTCTTTCCAGAGGTGAGTGGGGCTGGAAGAGCACCTGAGGCTGAATTCTGGCATGCACAAGCACACACATAGACATGGTGTGCACACACACATACACACACACACACACACACACACACACACACACACGCATGCATACACAACACCCACATACAAAGCACAGATGCATTGAGAAAGAATGTTATTTCTTAAACCAAATTAAATTTTTTTTTTAATTCAAAATTGTTTTTGTGGTCTTTGACATACTATGGTCTTATAAAAAAATAATGAAAAAGCAAAAACAAATAGTTGACAAATCATTACTATGTGTGAAGGGTGGGTGGATGTCCGCTCCTTCAGCCTGTATAAGCTAGGAAGAGTTAAGTAACCATGACACCAGACCTGGGCTAAGTAATTACATGTAAACTTAACCCATCCTCAATAAGAATTTAGTAACCTGAGCTCCAAGTAACAGCAGCTCACAGTTAGAGCAGGCAAAGTGACAGTCTCAGGGCTCAAGGTCAGAATTCAAAGCCAGAGCCAGCCTATGCCAAGGGCTGCCTTCTCTGGATTGGTCCTCCATCACGGGGTGAACCGCATTCTACCAGGCACGCGGATGTGATGGTCGACTATAGCAATGCTAAGAGCAGAGCTGAGAGCAGCAGACCCACCCCGTTTCCTAGAACCACACTATTCTTTTCTAAGAGGACTTCTCCCTCCGCTCTTGCTTAACAGTGGGAAGGATTTTCTAGTCCCACTCGGAATAGCTACAAGGATGCCGCCGACGCTAGAAAGTGTACCAAAGACATTGGAAAGCCATTCTCATGTGATTGTCCTAATCAATAAAAAACCGCCACAATGCAATCAAGCTTCTGCAATGATCTTAAGATAGAGACAGAGAAATTAAAGCCCAAGGTCAGGCTTTTATAGTGCTCCGCATCCTCCCACCTTGCTCTGATGTTTGCATATTTCAGTAGGCAGGCTTCTGCAATTCCCAGAAATAACAAGGTATTTAGCAATCTTCGGGTGGTCGTGACAGAACTGTTAACCAAAAATCCAGATAGAACCCACAGCTCTGAGGACATTGAAGTAAATAAACTTGAAAGTCAGCAACTGGAAAGGTATTTTTAAATCTGAGCCAGGGGATAACTGACAAAAGAAAAACCCTGAGTGTTCCCAAACCATCAACTTTTTCCACAGCCCCCAGGCTGTTTGCATTGTTCGCTTTGTGTCTTGTGCTACCAGTGATGGACAATGTCAAAACATTCAGAGCGGTTGTCCTCTGTACACAGCTGAATTAGACGCAGTGGGACTTTTATCCACATATTCCTTCATAGAGTATACTCATTTGGAAAGACTCTGTTCCTGCCTGTGTCTCTCTACCTCTCTGTATCTCTCTCTTTTTCTTACCCCACTCTCTAGCCCCCTCTCTCCTGGGCCTATTGGACCACAAGTTTATGTAGCCAGGAATGGGGTCATCACGAATTTCTGGTCCTCCACCCTTGTTCATGGATGCTGAGATGACAATCCTGTACCATCACACTAGGTTGACAGGTTGCTGGGAATTCTTCCTGCATACTAAGCAAACACTACCAGCTAAACTGCACTCTCAGCCCAAGACTATGTTGCTCTAGAATAACAATTTCAATGTTCTTTCATGGAGTCAGCATAGAGGACTATTAACAAGTTGTCAAATTCATGATAAAGTTGCCATGATGATCCAATTGCATAATATCATTGGTTCCTGGTACACAATGAAGAATATAGAATATTTAACTCAGGGAAAATCCACAAGCTTTTGATCACTAACTGCCATCCAGTCCCTAGTTTGGCACACAGTAGGTTTTCAAGATATTGCTAAACAAATATAGGGAGTTTGGTTGGTGGTGGTTGTTCTTTTGGTGGGGGGGGGGGGAAGGTGCTTTTCTTATTTTGTTTTGTTTTCAAAGGGAAGTTTGTCTTCCAAGAAATGAATTGGATCTCTGAAGACAAGTATTACTTCAGAGTCCGTGTCCCAAAACAGGGGCCCCAAACTAGACTGGGCCTTTTAAATCTACATTACAGTCACAGATACAAGAAATGTCTACAGAAAAGTAGGATTTCAAAACTAAACACAGACGGATTAAGAAAGAGTTCATGGCACCTACCACCAGCAAGGCTTCAGGGAACCCAGCTCCTCCAGGTATGCTGCACACATATTCTGTGAGCAGACCAGGGCCTATTGCACAGCAGAGGGAAGCCTGTTAGTGTAGGTTTTTGATGGGGGGACCAACACTGCATAGATGCAATCACATGAATGAAATATTACGTGGAAAAGCTTTCAGGTGCAAATGTCTTGTAGAAATTTCTATAATTCAAGAAAGGTCCAATCACACCCCAAGTCCTCCTCCATTGCAACTTTTAATCACTGAGTTGATTAAAGCTGGCACTCAGATAGCAGAGACTACAGTGTTAAACCAGACAGGCATTTTGCCTCTTGGATTCGCCACCAAATAAATGCCGATCTTTTGCTGTCTGTCCATCTTCGAGATACATCATGAAGAATTAATATAGTTTTGAAACTTCTGAAAGAAGGGGTATATAAAAAAGAAATTTAAGTTTGCTTCAGAAGCCATGAAAATCTAGGCTACCCCCCACCCCCACACCCCCACCCCCCGTGATGGCTTTCTTTGGGGGAGAGAAAACCAAACAGAACAGTTAATAAGTCTCTATAAGACTGAGTGAATGGCTGCTGACAGATAGCAAGGGCATCGTTAGCAGATCTGGAAAACTACAGTAAACATCCTAAAGAATACACCCTCTGAATTCTAAATGTATACAAAGTAAAGCAAAAACAGCCCTAAAGGCAAAACAAACTAAACCACACAAAACCTAGACTCATTATTGAAATGACAAGGAAAGTATTCTCAAGAGATGTAGGTAATGCAGGTCATGAACCCAGAAGTTACTGTGCACAGACCAAAAGATAGGAATAGCTTCTTCTTCCTAAAAAAAAGCAGGGAATGGTGAGGATAAAGCCCTTTCCTCCAGCAACATAGACCTGGCAAAGCTACAGCTAACTACCAAAGCCAACCGCGGCAAATGATGTTGAAGTTATCTTGTACCATGTGAGCAGGCTGGTGCTAAAGAAACACTGCAGGGTTCCCAGAAGGAAGCTCCCTGGACCCCACAGCACCTAATGCACTGTGTGCAAGGACCAGCCTGGATCTAGATCACATTTAGATTCACTGTGTCTCAGGAAGAGGCAACGCTGACGCTAGACCTATTCTTAAAGTCCTTCATGCCGGTTAGCTTTTTAAGCGTCAAACGTTTGCCAACATTGTGATCAGAGAAGCCTCTGGTATTGCTGCCCCTGCCCACAGTAAGTACAGCACAGTTTAGTATTTACGAGGACCTTAAGTGTCCCTGCAAGAGTCCCTAAGTCAGGAGAAACAAATTCCGTGCTGGGGTCACAGGCGCACAAATAGGAACTGTGCTAATGCTCCAGAAGGGGTAAAAATGCTCAAATGATTCAGGATGGCTGCCTAAAATAACCGCAAAACTCAGAGTAGAAAGCTCTGCCGAGTAGACTTGGCATATTTTTAATAGACGCCACTAAAACTCTTGTCAAAGAACACAGCTCATTCAAGGAACAAATAACATAGTCTGCAAACAGGAATTTCAGCAAGTGGTTCCTTACAGCCCAGACGTACACAGACAGGAATTACAGATGTCCATAAAACATCGAAAAATGATCATACCTTGATGTTGAACAGCTTACATTTTATTTTAGATCCCTTTAGATCCAACTCTAGGGTTTTAAGCCAGACTCAGTAAGAGGTAATTTTCACAATAAAGCACCCCAGATGATATGTCATAAAGGGTCACTTACATCAGTGTTAGCCAAACTCTAATGGTCACCTGAACTTTTAAGATGTTTTCATTGTATACGATCAATAGTTCACATTTATATTTTCTATACTTACTAGCCTAATAGCAAACCACAACAATGTATAGCACAAATAAACACCTTAGGTAATCAAATAAAACCTTATAACCAGCTCAAATATTCTCCTCCCATCTCCCAGAGACCTGTCTCTATATACACGGGGCTACCTGTACAGAAAACATAACTTTAGTTCATTAACTGGGAGTAAGGGACACCACATGTTCACATTGCATCTACATACGTTAAGATTTAAATGCAGTGATGATCAATTATGTTAAAGTAGCTGCAGGGAGGGAAGCCAAGTCCCTTCAGGAGTCCTGTCCTTTTCCTTCTTCTCCAGGGCTGCAGCTTATTCAGCAACTGCTCTGGAGCCGGCATTTTACAGTCCATACATTATACCTAATTCTAACAAGTGCTTTAAATTAGAAGTCATTTTCCCCATTTTGCAAAGAAGTTAAAGGTCAGATCGATCGGCCATCTCACACAAAAGTGTATTAATCCAGGGTGGGAGTGGTTTTCTCCTCCAAAGCACAAGTCAGTGTGGTTGTAGCCACTGAGTGTTCAGATGCAGGTGTCATAGCTCCTTCAATGTCTTCTTTGTCATTGAGTCCTTAAGGCAAGGAGAAGCTGAGAAATAAGCTGGTGGCCTTTAAAATTACCTTTGATGGAAAGACCCGAAACAACCTTCAGGCCATTTCACCTGCTCCTTCCTCCTCCCTTAGCGAATAATCCTTCTCAATCCTAAATCCTAGAAAGAGGTCACAGGAGGGAATTCTGAGAATAATCACAGGGGTCAAAGTAGTCTTAAGGGGAGGCTCCTCCAATGGGGGGGGGGGGGTCATCAGAGAGCCTGCAGTTCATCCTCACAAAACATAATCGACTTTTCTATTTTTAATTTTTTTCTTTTTTGGTTTTTTTCCGAGACAGGGTTTCTCTGCATAGCCCTGGCTGTCCTGGAACTCACTCTGTAGACCAGGCTGGCCTCGAACTCAGAAATCCGCCTGCCTCTGCCTCCCGAGTGCTGGGATTAAAAGTGTGCACCACCACATCTGGCTAATTTTATGTGCATGGGTGTTTTCCCTGCATGCATGTAAGTGTACCATGAACATGCCTGTTGCCTAACAGGACCAGAAAAGGACACTGGATCCCTTGGAACTTAGATACAGTAATTTCTGGGCTGCCATGTGAGCATCAGGAACTCAAAGTGGGTCCTTGAAAAAAGCAGGCAGTGTTCTTAACTGCTAAGCCATCTGTCTGACTCCAAAATCCTGTTTTTAAAGGAAACCAATGAGGATCCAGATGTATCTTAGTTACAGAGATGATTCTCCTAGCTTGGTTGAAGACTAGGTTCAATCCCCAACGTAAGAAACACAAAACACACAAAACCAGAATTCGCGCATTGGCACTTGCGCGAGGCCACTTACCTGCTTGTAGACAAAGGATGCCAGATGAGAAGAGTGCTGACAGAAAACTAGATGTGGCAATTTAAAATATCAGAAAGTTCACTGCTGAACTTTCTACCAGAAAATGTGGGTCAGCCGTCGATGGTAGCATCAGCATAATTTTCTTTCCTGGAGTTCTAGGGATGTGCAGAGCACACTGCTGTCCAGACAGGTGAGGACACTAGAAAGAGTGGAATAGATGAGCCCCCTCCCACCTTGGTATCATTCCCTCCTGGGCATCCTCATCTCCTTCTCTCACTTGAATGCCTGGAGAGCTCCTTTTTAATCTCCAAGCTCAGTGTAGTTTCATCTTTGAGGTTCTATTTAAAAAAACAAAAACAAAAAAACCATACATACGTACATACATATGTACAGATAGACACATATATATGCTCACACACACACACACACAGCTCTGTTTGTCACCCCCAGTGCATTACGTAACTACTTGTGTGCACACACAGAGCATCATTCTCTCATCTCTCATCGGCTCTCCATGGAGGCATCTCTCCCAAACTCCCAGTTTGCAGAGTAAGAGCCACAATCGTCTGCAGTATTTCAAATGATTTCTACAGTCACCTGACCCTGGGAAGGGAAAGCAGGCTTTAAGAGACTTGTTTTCTAACCTAGTCAGAAAGTCTCTAGGGGGAAAAAAAAGAAGAAGAAGAAGAAAAAAAAAAAACTCAAGGAAATGGAGGATATGTGGGAGGAGCTGGGTGATAGAAATGGTGTGAATGTAGTGCTCATGTACAAATACACACACATATGTATATACCTACATATATACACACACCATATACAAACATGTATACATACATATATACATAGATATATACACACATATATACATACACACACATATATGTATACATATACATATATATAAAGTCAAAGAATTCATATAACTTAAAAGCAACCACAAGCACTATCATTTCACTTTAGTAACCTGCCCCAAGCACACACTGTTCGTACAGTCATGTAGATAACACAGCACCAAATGTATTTCTCATGTTTAATGACTGAGAATATTTTTGACCCACAGATAGCTTTATATGCCCAGCAAGTAAACAGTATTTCACTCCTGCGGATAACCTAATCCTTTACAAAAAAATTCCTACAATGACAACAGAACTATATGAGACAAACATGACGCTAAGATATATGTGAAAGATTATGGAAATATTAGCAGAGATGATTAGACACTAAAATACAAACAATACCAACTAACTCAGTATTCTAGAAGGTATTAGGGAGTTTTTACAGGAAAATGCTTTCCTTATCATTTTATGTCTTAGAGAAGCTTGTTAAGAAGGAGTACTTTTCAGTATGGGTTCTGACCTTACATGACTGAGTTAAGTTACCATTCTGGGTTCTTTCCATCCCACTTTGCACTGGGATAAAGGTAAAGCACAAAGTAGAAAGAAAAAAAATAAGTAAAATATTACTTTTCAAATGATCATCTCATTGCCCAGCTTGAAAATTTCAGTTCATCTCCCTTCCTCCTGAACCCTTCTAGAAAGTAGGTCAGTTCACTTCACCACACAGCTGTGGACACAGACAGAGGAAACACTAGAACTGTTTGGCATACCCTGATATATAAATGCCAATTACTAAGATTTCTGCAAATCTCCCCTAGATTTTTCTATGAAGGCACTTTTGATAAAAAAGTATCTTTACATTTCAACTTTTGCACAGATCAGCAATAAGAACACACCCAACAAGATCACTACACCACTGAGAAAAAAACTGAGCAAGAAGTCTCAGATTTCACTCCCAGAAGGCTCAAGTCCTCCTATCTTAGACTGCTGCCCATTCTATAAACACCTTAACCACCTATCCCTGTGTCAGACAGGTCTTCATCCTCCCTAATGCCTTGACCCTTTAACACCGTTCCCCATGTGAGGGAACCTCAAGCCATAAGATTATTTTGTTGCTACTTCAACCTAATTTTGCTACTGTTATGAACCACAGTGTAAATACATCATATCCAGGACATCTGCTATGCAACCTCCAAAGGGGCCGAGACCCACAGGTTGAGAACCCCTGCCTTATACTCTTCTGGCCCCAGAGCCCAGGCAGATGGTAAGGACGGCATCCATCTTTGCTCCTCATCTGAGATTTTGAGGTCCCGAGTGGACTCTGCCTCTTCACAGGAGTATATCCAAGTGCGAGAAAACATCTTCTGCCTCATGATGGCCAAAGATCACAGATGCCCAATGACTGGCCTAAAAAATGACGAGATCACATCTGGATTGTAGGAACGACTCCTCAGAAGCATCCCACCTGTCTGCCACATGCAGCCCCCGGGAGCCTGAAGATAAGCATACTCAATGTCTGCTGCTCCATCTCCAACCTCATGAAACCTGAGTTTCAGTAAGTTCACATACTTCATGATGCCTGCGTTATTTCCCCTTCTTGAAGCCCTGGGCAGAGGTAGAAGAGTCAAAGACTTTTCTAAATATATATTTCCGTGAGTGACACTCAGAAGGACGGCGAAGCATATTCCTCCTGATGAGCAAGGCCAGGGGTGAACACGGAGCCACGTTCCCACCCCTTCACCAGCACACAGCAAGAATCCTCTCAAGAGCATCCAACAGGACTTTGAAAGAACTGCTATTTTTCCACAAAAGCAAAAAGTTCAAAGCTCTTCCTCCAGCGTAGGCCAGCCATGAGCCCTAAAGGAGTTCACTGACTGCATAGGTACCCTCTTCCATCCCAGCTATTGTTTCCTTCTTCACCTGAGCTCGCCTATAGACCCATACATCAAACACAGCAGCCAGATAGAAGGTAGCAACATTCCAACCTGCCTTTGGACATCTAAAACCTTTAAAGAAAACCTTATACAAAGTAACTTTACAATGGCAAAATACAAACTCACTGTGGACGCAAACACAATGTGCACATGTGCGTGTGCACACACACACACACACACACACACACACACAGCCAGAACAGAGCTGTGAACTTAACATGTGAAAGAAGAAACAAATTCAAACCCATTCTTTTAATTTTTTTTTTTAGTGTCCTCAGCTAGACAAAAAGAAAAAAGAAAAGCTTTCTTCTTTTCTGATAAAACACATCAGAGAAGTCCATTTCAGAATTCTTACCCAGAGAATGATATTGCCAAGACATTATCACCATTCAGTATTGACAGTCCCCATGTCCAGCTTTGTGATCACATTTTATTAACTTTCCAAAGCGATCTCCCACCTCAATTGCTGTCTCCCTAATCAAATAGCACTGTTTAAAAAGGCCACGTGACTGACTTACCCCTTGCTGCACTCTGCAGTGTGGAAGCATACAACCTTCCTCCCATCCCCACCTGTCTCCTTGGGAGCATGGATACCATTTATGAACTGCGACAGCCTCTCCTCCTTGCTCTGATTGAGAACAAACCACTTAGGCCAGAACCATTTAAAAGCATCATTACAGAAAGCCCAACCACTGTAATGGAATAAAAGCCTTTCCAAGACAAAAGTACATTAGGACGGAACAAAAATAAGTAAAACTAGGCTGCTTTTCTCAGGATTTAAGATGTTCTCCTTCCTTGGTGAGAACTCAGTCTGCCTGAAAAGTTAACTCAAGACACTTCTAGAAGTTTCCCAAAATAAAAATGCTGAATCCATTAAGTAAATCTGAGGCAAGAAAAAGACATTGCAGCCCACGGACAAGCATTTAAACACAGGGAGAGAAGGACTCTCTTGGGGCTGGAGAGATGGCTCAGCATTTAAAAGCACTGACTGCTCCTCCAGAGGCCCTGAGTTCGATTCTCAGCAACCACGTGGTGGCTCAAAACCATCTGTAATGGGATCCAATGCCCTCTTCTGGTGTGTCTAAAGACAGCTACAGTGTACTCATATAAATAAATCTTTTTTTAAAAAAGGGAGGGAGGGAGGGGGGGGAGGGAGGGAGGGGGGGAAGGAGGGGGGGAGGGAGGGAAGGAGGGGGGGAGGGAGGGAGGGCGGGCGGGCGGGCAAAGAAGGGCCTCTCTTGGATGTACCTGGAACAGACTCTCCACTACATAGTAGTCCAAAGGATCTAGGGCTCTCAGACCATGAGGTCCCCACGTTCTCGATCCTTGCCTCCCTGGCAGCTGAAATGAGCAGCCCTGTAGGCATCCACGGCTGTAAACTGAGCCACTTATTTTAACAAAATATCTTCCCCCTCTGACTTCCTCGCCTCCTCTGGTAACACACTCCTACCATAGGATCGCTATTCTGTGAAAACGGCTGGCCTAGAATGCCTATGTTTTGTATCTAAGAAACTGGTTCTTAGGTTACCTAAGGCTATGTAACAAACCACAGCAACTATGTCAGATCAAACATTTTACACCATTCATTTTTTTGCCAAAGACAAATGAAAAATTTTTAAAGCAATGTATTTGTATCTGGCTTAAGAAATGTAGGCAGAGAGGACAATCTCCCAGGCACATACTTCATCAGTGAGGAGGCTGGGTCCACACCATGGCAGGGGATACATCCTTCATCTGGAAGACACGATGACTCTGTTTGCTAAAACTAGGCCTTAAGAGAAATGCTTGTGTAGAATCCATCCATACATGTACTTACTCACTTGTGTGTGTTAACATGTGTACATGTGCACTGATGTGCCAAGGCACAGATGTGGATGTTGGGGGAAAACTTATAGCAGTTGGTTCTCCCCTTCTACCATGGGAGTCCTGGGAATCAAACTCGGGTGGTCAGGCAACTGCCTTTACCAGCCGAGCCATCTCCCCAACCCCTTGGGTGGAGTCCTTAGCTAGCCTAGTGATGGTCTGTTTGATTTAAAACACCACGAAACAATGGATGTTGACATCACCCTTTTATTTCAGTTAGAAATAATACAGTTCCAGAGGGAAAATCATCAATAAATAACGGTGTTTAATCATTAAATGTAAAAATCCCAACTCTTTGGCATCTGACAGGATTCTATTACTTGTCAAACTAATGACTGTATAGATATAGTTAATCTTAGTGATCATTCATCAATATGTTACAAAGGTGCAGTTTACTTTAAAATAGACAACAGCAGAAACTTTCCAGCCATTGAAAACTCTAATCGATTCAGTAAGATGGAAGCCAGCATCTCCAAAGCTCTTTCCTACATGTTGCCAACACGGTTGTCTCTCTATGAAGAGTTTCTGAGGTTTCTAAGACTTATTCTGCTCTAATAAAGCTTGCCATTCATTCTGGACAGAGGGAAAAATCACGATTGTTCCAGGAATGGCCCATCCGCCAATTAAAAAGTGTTCTTATTTTTAAAAGCAAGACTGCTAACCCCTTAGAAACTCACAGTGCCCCCAAAGAAAACATAAACTACGTAGTTCTATATAGCCAGAAATGCCAAATCAGTAATAAATTGCACCTTTAAGACTGAGTAAAAGAAATAGAAATGTTTACAAAAGGAAAGTTACATACATTTATGGTCAAGAATAGTTGAGCTGCTTCTGTTACTAAAGGCAAGGAATTATTTCTTTAGCAACAAATCAAACCAGTGTGATGGACGTAAACTCTTAGGTAATCCAGGATTAGCCCATTAAAACTGTAGGAGTATGTTGGGCTCCTACGCTAATCCCGAACTAAAGTTTTGATGAGTGCCTCGCTGCAGAGAACTGAGCCTGGAAAGACCCAACCCTGGGCTGAGCGGTATCACTTCATACTCAGTTTAAGCCTTTGATAGTCAAAATCAGGAGCTCCTCTGCTAGAGCTGCAGTCACTTACAAGAAGTAAAGATGCAAGCAGCACTATACTGACAACCCAGTGCTGAGAATCCTCCCTGTCTTCAAGTTCCATGTGGAATTTAAATTGATAATAAGCACTAAGGAAATGTTTCCAACTGACGAAAACTTCATATTGGAAACATTCTGAAAAGCGCCCCACCCGCTACCCATCGTAAAATAAATACTTTGTATCCCAAATTTAATTTTATTAAGACACACTTTAATAATGCTAGAAAGGAATATTTTACAGCCATAAAGATCAGTAACTTTCCATGCGGAAATTAAAAAAAAAAATCCATTGCTCAATATCATTATTGAGGCAAGTGAAGAAAGATTATTCTCTTAATTATCTGAAATGTTAATTGTTTTCAGTGCAAAACCAGTTATAAAATATTTAAACTCAATATTTAAAAATAAAAAGTGGTCCAGTTCAGCCGTGTTCAAGCTTTAAATTTCATAAGACAAATCATTACATACATTTTATAGTAAAATACAGAGATCCAAGAAGCACTGGGTACTTCGGTATAAATTTCTAATGAATCATACCAAGTTAGCAACAACCAAGCAGGTAACATTCCCAATTTGGGTGTCAGACTCATAAAGGTGAAATTACTGCACCAAAGCCTTTTCCTAGCTAAAAAGCTATGCAAACTAACAGTCAACATTCGGTTTTCTTTGCAATTGCGTGCTCTAGAATGATATCCCCCCGCCCCGCCCCAAGTACCTGTGATTTCATTCCTGTATCCAAAACTTGATCCAAACAATTTTTATGTTCCAGGAACACTTAGCTGATATAACCATCTCTAACGTGAAGGGTCATGTACAGAGTACGACAGTAGATTTTTCTCTAGCCGAGCATAGGCTGACCTAAAGTGGTTTAAACTCTGCCCACGCCACTCATGTATTGTTTCTAGCAAACACTCGGTCCCCTCGGAGGGTCAGGTGCTGAAGCTGGTACTGTAGCACTTCCGTGTCAGCTGGCTCCTTGATGTTCATTTTATCTAGATTGAGGTAGTCCAGAGATTTGGAGTGAGCCCTCTTACCTTTAAGAAGACATAGAGGCAAGGGCCCATGGAGGGCCTTATAAGGTTCATAAGGTAAGGGTTTGGTGCACTTGTCTCCTGAGCTGGGCATCCGCCTTCGCCTCCTGCCATTAACCGCTGGGATCTCATATGGCTGATAGTACCTACTTCTAGTTTTATACAGACGAGAGGAACGCGCGAGTCCCGTGTCCAGCTGTTTAGCGCGCAAGGCGGGCATGGCTTCTCCCTTGCTGTCTTCCCCTCCTGTGCACTTCTGGGCTAACTTCAGGAGTTCCTCACCAGTGGTGAAGCCAACCAAGTAGTTAGAGTCCATGTGGAGGATCTGATAACCAGACACAGTCCGGCGCATGGGCGAGCAGGGTGTGCTAGAGCAGCGGGGTTTCTCTGCCTCTGCTTTTCCTGGAGAGCTTCCCTCAGCCACAGGCAAGGGCAGGGTGGTCAGGGTACTTCTGGAATCCCCATTTATATCTACTTCCATCTTAGGCACCAGGCTGCACACGCCTGAAAGGAAACAGACTCAGATTAGAAGTTGGTAACACGCAGCTCTGGGCAGAGCCCGAGCTGTCAGAACACACAGAGCATGAACAACACTGTCTTGAAGACAGACACTGTACAGCACACAGATCCCCGCCTCTGTCTATGAGACACATCAGAGCAGGTAACAAATGAGCGCTGCCATCCTGTGCTCAGGAACGCACAGGCAGCTCAATGACCATTGGAAGCTTTATGGAGATGATGAGACAGGGAAGAAATGAGAATGGGCTACGTCTCCAAGTTGGCACAAATGAGCGCTGCCATCCTGTGCTCAGGAACGCACAGGCAGCTCAATGACCATTGGAAGCTTTATGGAGATGATGAGACAGGGAAGAAATGAGAATGGGCTACGTCTCCAAGCGCCAGTTTACTCCTTGGTATGCTTAGAAACTGAGTACAAATCCCAACAGTAGGCAAACATAGGTAAACACACAGGTTTTCACAAAGTGGTTTCAAAATGATTTGATGTGTAAGCTAAATTTCCTCTCCTTTAACTTAGATGTATAACTACTCCACCCTTCACACCTGTGAGGCTTTGCAACTGTGCGTGAGGACTCCTGTACAATCTCCTGACTGACCGGTTCACCTGGTAGCTATCCTAACAATATGACTGAGCATTTAGAGGTGGGAAGGAAGCCTTGCAAAAAAAACTCATCCTCTGAAATCTCCAATGAGTTAAAGACAATCGTGCTGTAGTTAAAAAGCTAACCCTAAAACTAATACTAAGCATATGTAAATGGCCCTGGAGAGAGAGATCAGATGGGAAAGGCACTGGTTGCTCTTGCAGCAGACCCACACAGCAGCTAACCACCAACTGAACTCCTCCAGATGACCCACTGCCCTCTACCTGCCTGTGAAGGTACTGCATGCACATGCTGCACAGGCACACATGTAGACTAATCACCTATAAGCATATCATAAAAATAGATGAATTTTTCAAAATACATGGAGACTACAGAATGCCATTTTATATGACTCTTTAATCATAAAACATCAGAAGCACACAGTTATTTTATTTTACAATGCCTGAGACAGTCTTGAACAGCTTCCTAAAAAGAATGATTCACAATGAATAATAGGATTGTTCGCTGCAATTATCACTTTATGTAGTTTTGAAAACCTAATGACACCCAGTGTCATGAAAAATGGCTAGGTTCCTAGAAAACAGCAGATAATACAAATTTTGGGAAACAAAATAATAGAGAAAACAGAGATAATGTCTTCTGAGAAAGTTTAATTTTAGTTGAGTTTCTATTGGCTTTTTTTTTTAAGGAAGTCTCCAAGAATATTAATCAAAATGTCAAGTGACTGAGTTTACTATGAGGAATTTCTTGAGGAAGTGTATTATGTCACACAATTCTCAAAAGAGCTTTAATAAAACAAGGAGCTACTTTCCTAAGGTTTCAGTACTTACTTCAATTTCAGGCAACCAGAAAACTAAAACCAAACGAAACAGGAAGTGTGTGAAGCTTTTTCCTACGTTCCTTCATTAGGAGACGAAGAAACACAAGACGCACCTGTCCTTACCACAGTGCAGCAGCAGAGTCAAGGGCAGCAGCCTGTGTTCAGGGGTCCCAGCTCACTGCAAGCTTTAGACTACTCTCCTGGCTTTCTGGATTTAAATTAACTGGTTCTGTTATATTTTGTTACTATCCTAGGACAAAACCCACTTGTCTGCTGGCAGGATCTAAATAGTAACTGCCCGTCTGTCGAGACCTGTTGGATACCTCAGCCCAGGAGCCTCACAGAACCATACCCAGTTACAACTAATCGCTATGCTAAAGGAACTTGGTCCTAAGCCAAGCAACAAAGGAACCTGCCCTCGATTACTAACTATGTAACCTTGGAGAGGACAAATCTAAGGCCTTCAACCTTCGCTATCTGACAGGTAGATCTGCAGGTAGCAATTCAACCTGATACTTACTTCATCCTGCAAGGCCAGGAACAAAAGACCTGGTGAGGTCCAAACAACTAGGGCCAAGGAGGAAAAAAACAGGAAAAAAGAAAACACACACACACACACACACACACACACACACATACACACACACACACACACACACACACACACACACACAAACACACGCACGCAGGCCTGGAACAGCCACCAGACATTAACACTACAGACATCAGCCCTCATTGAGTGAGTATGGACTTCTATTTCTTTCCAGTCTGGCACTCCATGACAACTATGGGTTTCCACCAACCTGGTTTGTTTGTTTGTTTGTTTTCACTTGTTACATAACGTCTACGGTTCTGATCCTACACATTGTGAACGTCCACGGTTCTGACCCTATGCACTATGAAAGCCCACGGTTCTGATCCTATGCATTGTGACCTGGGGGACAATCAAACATCCACTGTGCTGAGGCTCACCTTTTTGCCTTGAGTGGGGAAAACCACTAAGCAGGTTGCAGTCATAAAGCACACTCTCTATGTGTACGCTTAAACATAAAGTCTGCACTCCTTAGCATCTGTACTTTTATCCCAAGCAACAACAGTGAGTGTACACTCAGAGCAGCTCATTGGCTGGTTTCCTCCATCTCTCTGGGATATAAGCCAGGCTCTCACAAACAGCTTACAGTTCCTATCAGTACTAATGGCATCACTGACCCTCTCACATGTGCATGCAAGGTTCTTTACCCTATACCCCACCTGACTGTCTGCACGTACCTCTGTCTGCTTCCCAGGCCCCCTTCTCCTTCCTCGCCCCTCCGCAAATAAGAGACTCAAGGTGACAATTAGCTAACTTGTGCTCCTTAACATGGAGACTTCTAGAGCCTTTTTCCTTCTTCTTTTATTGGTTATCTTATTTGTTTACATTTCAAATGTTATTCCCCACCACAAGTCCCCTATTCCCATTCCCCCTGCTTCTTTGAGGGTGTTCCCCCACCCACTCTTTCCTCACTGCCCTAGCATTTCCCTACACTGGGGCATGGAGTCTCTACAGGACCAAGGGCCTCTCCTCCCACTGATGCCAAACAAGGCCATCCTCTCTGCTACATATACAGCTGGAGTCTTGGGTCTGTCCATGTGTACTCTTTGGTTGGTGGTTTAATCCCTGGGAGCTCTGGGGGGGGGGGTCTGGTAGGTTGATATTGTTGTTCTTCCTGTAGGGTTGTAAACCCCTTCAGCTCCGTCAGCCCTTTCTCTAGCTCCTCCACTGGGGTCCCCCTGCTAGAGCCTTTTCTGGTACCCCACTCTTCTAATGAATGCCTACTGTGCAGCTCTACACAAGCAGCCTAGAGCCACAGTTCAGGGAGAAAACAGCAAAGGGTAATAAGCACCTTGTTTCTCTCACACAGGACCAACTAAGTAGCTCCTTGCAGCTCCCATTCTGCAGTGTGGTTAGAAGGGAAACATTCTGCAGTGTTGAGTTCCTGAGAATTTCCTGAATGAGTTTAAATGCTAGGTAAACTCTGCAGAAATAATGGAGTCAATTTTCTCAGAGCCTCTGCTAAAGATGACTGTCCCAGCTGAAGGAAAGCCCTAGGTGCTTTTCTAGATCCAGAATTCCACTTTGAAAATACTGACCAGACACCTACATCTCTCTCACACACACACACACACACACACACACACACACACACACACACACACACACACACACACGGTGTAAGCTGAAGACACTTCGTGTACACCAGCACACCTGAAGGCACATCTTAGACACAGATCCTTCCACAGGAAGTATTTTTCATGTGGTTTGTGGATGTTGACTGAACTCAGGGCCTCATGAATACTAAAGACACTGACCTACACCTCAGCCTTCAAGTTTCTTATTTTAAAAGCCTCTAACAGAAAAGTCAGCGCTGTGACTGTAACTGGAGATGGCTGACGTGTCACAGCAGTCTTCAAGCTGTTCCATAAACGCTCTCCTATGGGCTCACTGTGAGCACAGCAGCCTATTCATGACTCAGCATTTAGCCTCATATTCTAAAACGGCCTCAATTTCAAACAGCTTAAGGTTGAGACAGAATCACAACTATTTTCCTGAGCATCATCGCACGTGTATGCAAAGAACACCACTTCTACAGACATAATAAACAGTAAATCAAGATATCAGCCCCAAGGGTAGGGAGACAGCACAGTGCAAGAGCCAAGACCTGACTTCAGATCCACAACACCCACTCTGAACCAAAAGCAGGAAGGTGGACAGTACCTGAGGAACAATACCTGAAGATGTCTGCTGTCCACACACACACACACACACACACACACACACACACACACACT
Organism: Mus musculus; assembly: GCF_000001635.26. Lineage (NCBI taxonomy): Eukaryota > Metazoa > Chordata > Mammalia > Rodentia > Muridae > Mus > Mus musculus. The sequence continues at coordinate 97,650,628 of NC_000067.6, forward strand.
CACACACACACACACACACACACACACACACACGGGGGTGTGGGGTCCAGAGAGAGAGAGGTGCAGAGAGGGAGAGAGAGGCAGAGAGAGAGAGACTCAGAGTGAGAGAGAGAGAGACTCAGAGTGAGAGAGAGAGAGATGCAGAGAGAGACAGAGGCAGAGCGAGACAGAAAAAGACAGATAAAAACTAGTTTTGCAAGAAGTTCCAAAACTAAAATGCTGAGTCAAAGAACATATGCTTTGTAATTTTTTTTAGCAACAGCCACAAGTTTTATATAAAATGTTCCCATTTTCTCTACAAAGAGAATGCACTATTTTATATAACCCAATGCTAAAGTAAATACTTCTACAAAATGCCATCTAGACATTCACCAGGAGAGTGTCCTGTTTCTACTCTCACGGCACAGAAATAGGTATTGCTGAAGAAGGAAGAATGTGAGCCCAAAGGGTAATGTGTTTGCCTTTTCCAAGGGAAAAGTTGGGGCAGACAAGGCTTCCATTCTTGACCTTAACCCTGAGATTTTCGTGTCTAACAGATGTATCATGCACAGGTTATAAACAAAGTATCCAATTTCCTTTGACAAATGGTAAAAATATTATGTATTCTAGAGAAATATGAAGAGTGTACATTTTTAAGGTAGTGGATACAGTATGGCTTACCCTAATGTGAGTCCTGGCTGAGACTAAACCAGAGTACAACCACAACAGATGCACAGGAGGTTCTTCATGCACCAGCACTGGCAGCCAGAAGACCACCAAGTATACAGTTCTAACACTCTCCAGGAAGCCTTATTTCCTATACATTTGGCAAAAAGAGCAACACTTTGAAGCTATAGCACAAATGCCCTAGCTTCTTACACAGCTCAGAAAATAGCTTTTTTTCACAAAGGCTATACAAAATTATAAGTGTGTGTGTGTGTGTGTGTGTGTGTGTGTGTGTGTAAGAGAGGGAGGGGGAGTAGAAAGCTTTATTCACATGTGGGATACACATATAAATGTATACTCGTGCATGTGAAAACTAGGAGGACAAATCTATGGTGTTGTTTCTAAGAGCCATTTTCCTCGTGGGTTTGTTTTGTTTTGTTTTATTGGTTGGTTGGTTTTTACAAACTCCCAGACTCCCATATCCCTGGTATACCCAAGGTTGGCTAGATGAACAGATAAGGAGCCCTAGCTCTAACGTGCCTCTGCCCTCCCAAAGCAAGATCACAAATGTGGGGTTGGATTCAGGTTCACATGTGTGTACAACAAGCACTTCACTGACACCATTTCCCACACCTCACAATTATTTTTCTTAAAAAAGTTTTTTTTTCCCTGAAAATTTTTTTTCTGATTTGTAATTAACTGAAAAAAAATAAAAAAATAGAAATAAGTCACCTGGTTAATCAAAACACTGCTTCATATGCCACTGTTTAGCAACATGTAGCAGTATATAAATGAAAGTAGACGTAGCCATCTTAAATACACAAAACAAATGTTAACAGGTTACATCCTTTTCAAGAGGAGCCTGACATGAAGTTCGCCTGCCTGATGTGTACTGTAGGAAGGACAGAACCCAGCACCTTGAAGCTCGTCTCAGCACCCACACGGCCGTTCACAAGCATCGTCAACGCTGCTTCTAGGAGGTCAGATGCCTTCCTCAGCACTCTAGGCAAGCATATGGAAAGGACACCTACGGACACTCACAAAACACTCCAACACATAAAACAGAAATAAACCAATCCTTTTAAAAAATATTTTAAGACAAATAAACAACAACAAAACTGCCAGGCAATTTTACCCTGCATAAATGTTTCAAAGCTTGCTAGACTGTGTCTGCTAGAACTGCTGTCTTCTAATGCCTGCCTCTTTTCAGTCACTCAGGTAGACGTAATTTGTCTCTTACAGTCACTGTCCTGAAGGCCCTCAAATTTACTCACTCCAGTTCACTTAAGGTTGAAAACATCTGCCAACAACACTTGCTAAAATTGGATACAAAATGAAACAAATCTATGCCGCATGAGATCTGAGTTCCCGTGAATGACTCTGGTATGTGAGCTACTTCGGGGGAAGCTGAGCAACAGTTCAACATTGCTTACAGAGGTGAATAAATGTTTACTACATAAACCAACTACCTGACTCTTAGGCATGAATCAAAACAATGCAAGAAGAAATATTCACACCAAGACTTGAACATAAATATTCATAACAGTATCATTCATAATGATCAAAGCCTGGCAAGAGTCCAAATATCACAGGAGGCGTGCATACAATGTAATACCATTCAGCAAGAAACAGCATAAAGTTGGAAGGCAACAAGTGAAGGAAGTTGACAGAAAAGCTATATACAATGATTTCATTTGTATGGCCTTCTAGAAAATGCAAAATAGTGAGGGCAGAAACTAGCCCATGGCTGGTAAAACTTAGGAGGGGAGAGGGAACGCATTACAAAGGAACACGAGGAAACTCTTCAAACTACACTCAAACGTTATCATGTACAAGCTATCCTGCCATAAACCTTACATTAAAAGTAAGAGGGTTTGGTGATGTACTGCCAAGTTTTAAAACATTCTCCAGAACATAATGTACTGGCTACAGAGTCTCAGAGCCCAAAAGAAACCCAACGGTCATCCTGTGGGTGCAGCATCGCCTTCAGCAATCACACACCTCTCAAACTGAACCACTTCATCTCTCGGAGCTCTTCGAGAATCCTGCTTTATTAAGAAATACAACATGCACACAAACATTATGAATGTATGCTTATACACAACCCGACAGATACAGAGAGCTATGCAAATATGCATATATCCCTGTGGCCTCCCGTTCATCTCTTCTAGTTAACTTTAGTTGGGTGGGTTAGTGTCCCAGATATATTCTTTTCAAGTGTGCTGTAAGTTTCTGAACTACTTCTCTTCCTAAAATCTAGGGTAAAAATTTTGGTGGTGTTTTCAGGTTTTTAGAATGCATCAGCTCGAGAGATATCTCAGCAGTTAAAAGCATGTCCCTCAAGTTTGCGCCCAGCATCCATGCTGGCTCACAACCACCTCCAACTCCAGCTCCAGGACATTCAGTACACTCTTTTGGCCTCTGGAAGTTCTCACACACACAAACCCATGCCCTCACACAAACAGACACAAAATGGAAAACAAAATCCTTATTGTATGCTAAATAAATTAGATATGGCACACCTACTTACAATTAGCATGCGCCCCCATTATCCTTTTAACACATTCTCCAGTTCACTGACCATTCATGAGATGTCTGATTACAAAAATAGCTTTCCCCAAAGACAAGGACCTCTAAGTTAGTCAAAGCAAGAGCCTACAGAATTTAAAGAGCAGCCACTCACATTAATATAGCCCTGAAAATGCTAAAGAGCGATAAAGCTATTTTAAATTATTCACCCCATCAAAGACATGAAGCCACACAAACAACTATGTGAGCATACACAAAGGCATGGGGGGAGGGAGGGGACAACTAAAAGATGACAAAGTACTGCATACTTGTAAGTATCAATTCATAGTATGAGAAAATAAAGGAAGGCCACATAGGCAGCAAATGACAATTACATGAACTTCAGCCTCTGTATTTATAGACATACGTCACCATATTTACATATGTAAACCATATGTAAAACAAACCAGTTGTTTTGTGAATTACTTCAGCAGCTTTGAAAATAATATTTTTATTATACTATCCCTCAAATTTGATCAACTACTTCTATCATAGATTCTGAAACGCTATTCGCTGAGAAGTCCCATGTCTTACAGGAACTTCGGAAAAAGAAAAACACACAAAGGCATAAAACATTTCAAATAAATTTAAAATGCTGCTATCAAATCTCAATTGCAGTCATTAGAATCTCATGATTGTGACGCACACAACTGTAATAATACATCATTTTTTACCTGTTCATGTATGAGTCTTTAACACGCACTATGATGTGATGTCCATATAATGATTAACTAAAAGAAACAACAAAATACAACTTACCAGACTAAATCCCAGATGATGTCACTGTGCAAGTTCCAAAGTGTCCCAAGGGAGCACAGGCATAATAAGTTTTCTGTTCTAGTCCAGATACTAAACATGAAACACAAAAATAAGCCTGTAATTTAACGAGTAGCAGTTTATAAAGCAATTATAACAATTCTAACTGCAAAACAGAATGAAAGCCGCAGGAGGTACTAATGCCGGGCAGAGGTTATATGGGACACAGTAACTAATTAATTCAATTAAAAGGGTGGCTTTGAGTTAGTCTGGCTAAATGAGTCTTCAAAACATCTTACTGCGCTTGTTCCCATGCTATGTAGATGCTACCTAGAAACTGAGACTATTTAACTTAGTCTAAATAAAAACACAAGAAATAGTGAAGGCTTAACAGATGCTTTTATCATTGTACTCTTATGGATGTGTTTAGAAGATTGTATGGGGGTGGGGGAGGAGAAATGCTGAGACAAGCACAAAAAGAACTGGCCTTGGCTATGGCCATGCTAAGAACTTTCCTTTCTAACCTTACATAAACAACAATCTCTAAAATGAGGGCATTCACGCCACTGTCCCTTCCCTAACACAAGTTATTCAGATCCAGGGAACTCAGGTAGATGAATGGGTTTTGCATGGTGCAGTCAAGTCCTGTACAGATGTGTGATCTTATTATTATGAAATTAATTTTGGTGTCTACTCGTATGAACTCCAAAATAGCAGCAATAAAAATCATTAAGTAGATTGCTTGTGGCAAAGGACTGTAAAGCTCTTGAAAGATTTGTGTTTTGTGTGTGTGCGTGTGTGTGTGTGTGTGTGTGTATTTGAGAGAGAGAATGAGTGTGTGTTGCCTAAGTATGAGTGTGAGAGTGTGTGTGTGTATGTGTGTGTGTGTATACATGTTCATTCAAGCATACATACATGTGGAAACCAGAGGTCAACAACAGGCCATGTCTTCTTCTTCCTTTATCTTGGTACTAAAGAATGAAGACAGTACCTTGAACATCCTAGTGAGACCTCTGCCGCTGCCTCTGAGCCATACCCTTAATTCTCAACTTTAGGGACCCCAACTCAACTGACTGATCGTCAAATTTAGCCCAGCTACTGGCCAAGGAGTCGCTGGGATCCTCCTATCTCTGTCAGGAAGCTCTGGGGTTTTAAAAGTGTACTGCCCTGTCTAGCTTTCAGGTAGACACTAGGAACAAACTCCGGTCATAGTCATTCCTGCAGGAGAGGCGTTACATCCACTGAAGCATCATCCCAACTCAGAAAACACTTAAAATTACAGAAAAGCCAAACTACTCATGTCTCTAGCATCCCCTCCACGTCATCTCCTCTTACCATGGGAATTAAAGAATCTATCTTTATCTCCTGCATCCCCAGGTAACTGGATTAATTTGTTAAGACACACACACACACCACTCTCCCCAAAGACATTGGCTGCTAAATTCTCAATGTTGTACTCAACCTAAGGGGGGAGGTGGGGGCTGTGCTCATAAGAGTGGAGAGCATTCATTTTATCTGCACAGGAGTGTGGAGCCTGGAAACATATAAGTATCCTTTAAACATGTTCTAAGACTAAAGACCAACAGCAAAAGAAAAAGCCACGAGTTGCTGGCTGGTTACTCTCCTCCCAGCACAGAGGACTTTCAGCCAAAGATAAGTGACTGAATCCAAGCTATTTTGCTTGGTAACTAGAAGCACTCAGTACACTGGCCCATCATGAACCCTGGTGCTATCACCCACGGGCACTTCTCCCAATGCTGACAACAGACATGTTTTATTTAATTTATTTTTACAGCCAACTATGTTTAAATTTAGCAAACAAGCAATCCACATAATTAAGGCTTGGGCCTCCCTCACCAATGAGGCTTGTGGTCTTGAGAGAAACTGAAGCACAGTGAAACAAAATCTGTTCCCTAGGGATGCAAGTATTCACTTCATATAATTACCCCCGCCCCCAAGAATTTTATAGAACATTGTTAGGAAATTCACATTTGTAGTAGGGAATTGAAGGAAAAAGAAACAATTTTTCAGCATCTTTTACATGCCAAAGGACATAATTTAAGTGATATCTTTACTCCTTGAAGAAAATATTATTAACCTCACTTTGAAGTATTCAGTTAAACTACCACCACTTGAGAACAGTGAAGGAACCTGCACACCTGCCAGCCAGGCTCCACGGCCCACTCTCCTAGCCTCAAACTTGTATAGAAGTGCAACCTTTGGCAGGATAATAACGCTAGCAAAAACATGCATCCACTAATTTCTATGAGTGGAATCCTACTCTAGTGTTTCAGGGGGTTATTTCATATAAAAGGTTTTATTGCCTTGTTTGTGAAATGACTGGAGGGGCAGTTTTTATTACTAGTTGCAAGGTGATTGCAAACTTTTAAAATGTTAACAAAGCACAAGTATGGAGAAGACCTGTGTTCAAACTCCAGAACACACACACACATATACACACACACACCATAATACACAGGCACACCACAGACACATATACACACACATGAATACCACATAACACACTCATACACATGCATAAACACACCACATACACCCACACACCCCAGACAAACAGATAAATATTTTAAAGTGTAAATAACACAAGTGCTATAGAAAAGCCCATAGGGCATTTTCTTATTTACTGTCTGATGGTTCTGAAATCTACCTTAAAAAGCAGGCTGAACAATCCATGAACAGGAAGGCCATAAGCAGCATCCCTCCATGGCCTCCGCATCATTTCCTGCCTCCAGGTTCCAGCCCTGCTTGAGTTCCTGTCCTGACCTCTTTCAATGATTGACTAAGATGTGGAAGTGTAAGCCAAATCAACCCTTTCCTCCCCACCTTGCTCTGGTCACGGTGTTTCATCACAGCAACAGTAACCTTAAGACAAACAGAATGGCAGGAAATATCTCCAACAATATTTGCAGGCTACTGGCTGTTTTCCAACTGGATGCCAGGTTTTCAGTCATAAAGTGAGACAAATTTAATCCACACTCTTAGAAACTTAGACTGCAAACCAAAAACAAACAATAGAAAAATGTGAATGCCTTACTTCTGAATAAAAACAACCCTGAAAGTCTTAAATTTCATTTCTTTCTCATAATTTGTACCAGGGATTTGGTGGCATCTTCTTTCCATGCTTTTAGATGCACTATTTTTTTTTTCCATCAATAGAAAGACACAGACCTGGTTAAATCCTCAGTCTAAATTTAAAAGCAGAGGAGCCTTACAGCAATTACCACACAGCACGGAGTTGATGAAGGAGTCAACACTCCATGGTTTCATAATGAGCAAAAGTGTAGTGACTGATTTATCCCTGGTTTACACTGTGGAGTCAAAAATAGAGCAGATCCCACAGCCAAGTGCAGGGGCATCCTCCTGGTCCTCCTTCTCACTCCTGACATTGCTGCTTGTGTGTAACTGAGCACCATCCAGCCACAGGCACCAGGAAGACCCAGGTCATCACATAGTGAAAAAGGAGACAGAAGGAAGACAGCAGACAGGAGACAGCAGAGCCAAGAAACAGTGTAGCTGTACACCTCCTAAAACACTGCCCGGACAGCAATCTACTGCAAAGTTATAGGAAAGCTTTCCCTACCATCTCCTAAAATAAAAATTAAAAGCTGTAATAAAGTCATCCCAAAACACAACTTTCAAATAAAGCTATCTAACTTTAAAATCTGGAACTCCCTAACAATATTGTTTTATCCTAGCATTTGAAGACTTAAGACAGTGAATGGGAAAGACCGATGTCCAATTCTTTGGACAGAAAGAAAAAAAATTACGTAGGAAAACATACTAAGGTGAATGGAACTAAAGCTTTAAGATACAATGTTTCCAAAACAGAGAGCTGAAACAAACAGCTCCATGGCATTACTCTGTAAATAATGTGGACAGGAAACTTAAACACTGCCAAGGGCAGCTAACTGTGTCTGGACAGGCAAGCCACAGGTAAGGAAGGGAAGACATCTAACAGAGACTGCAAGGAGACTCTACAAGTAGAAAAGTTTAAAGCATAAACTGGTAAGTGATATATAGCATTACAGTTAATAAACTCCTTCTAAAATAGTATCTCATTCATGTATTCCCTGGCATAATTATCTGTGGAGCCTCTTGAATGCTCAAGTATCTTTGGATGACAAACATGTTGTTACCTTATCCCAATGTATAAAACAGCAAAGAGATGTGAGGTTTGGAACAGAAAATAAATCTTCCTACTTCTGTACTTTGGGAGGCACATCCACCAAGCCATTGGCTCCATGGTGTATCCAGCTATTCAACACTCTCTCTCAGTGTGGAAAAGCAGGGGGGCAGGTTTAAAGGCCTACCACCATGTCAGATGAAATCCTCCAACGTGGAACAGCAAACTGGAACACCATATGACACCAGTTTTCTGTTTTCCCACAAAACAAAGAACGCCTCACATGGAAATTTTCAGTTCTAAACAAACTCTTTCCTCTTAAATACCTAAATCTGTGTATTTCAGGCATCACCCCAGATCCACTAATTTAAAAATAGAAAAATACCAAATTTTATCACTATATAAGTGGCTATATAAGCATATATAGGGGGCAGGGGCCACAGGCAAGGGAAATTCCATTTCAACTGGTGAAAATGTTTTGTAATCAAAATATTTTCTGCTCTCAAAGGCTATTCTAAAATAAATAAATGAGGGACTAACGCATTCCTCAAGTAGAAAAACACTGAACAGAACTAAAACGGTTCAGCGGCCAGACAGATTAGAACACCGAATGGAAAACAAAATGCTTTGCTGAACCCATGCGCTCTCACCATGGTGACCACTTGCAACCTTCTTACCTTTCTGCGGCTTGTAAAAAAACCAAATCACTAAGGGCTTGGAAAAGCAGTTATCACGTGTAGTGTGACTTTTTAAAAACCTCCTTTGACCTTACCAACAAACCGCCAACCTTCCCAGCATGGTAAGGCAACCCATAATTGGTTCAGAAAGACACAAGTGTGTGTGTTCCTCTTTCTAGTATCAGTTCCCTTAATAGCAGGACCCTTAAAGAGCCCAGCATTCACTTGGTTTCCATCTCTGCTAATTAAAATCAAGCCCACGTTACTATATCACATTCAGCTTCACTCCAAACATGTCTGACAACAGCTGAAACCACAAAGTCTACTCGCAGTCTTTATAAGAAACCTGCCTCTTCTGGAAACCTAACCACGAAGACACGGGTATCTTTGGTGGTGATTCACCTTCCGGAAGGAAAGCTAAAAACTGAGTATCCACTGGGAAAATAACTGAGGCCTCAAATCAGGAAACAAAAACTTAAACGGTGTTTAGAAACTAATGTCCTCATCACACCCATTACTTTTTAAGACAAAGTGTTAAGTTTCTCTTCGAAACTATGGTAATACATAGATGGAAGCTAATCGGCTGTTAGTACTGTCAGTGATCCCTCACACCTGGGAGACTTGGTGCTAACAGTTCTATCTACAACTAAACATCAAAACACATTTTATGCACCAAGTCTTACCAAAGTTGAGTAGTCTCGGTGCTCATGAACGCTAACATGTCATCCTGTCCGTTTTGTTTTTAATCCAAGGTCTCATAATAAAAACACCCAAATCATTAAAATAACCCACGCATACACTGTAGCCCAAAGCTTCTGGGAGAATAACCACATATGGAACTAATTGGGAAAATAAATTTTGTGAAAGAGTCGTTTCCAATCCTTAGTGTCTAGCTTGTTGCACTACAGTAAAAGACCCCGGCACCTGAAATTATATAGTGGCATTTCGAGGAAAAACAACATAAAGTAAAGTTTAGAAACCTCGGAGATCTTGTGCGACTTCTGCTCTTTCAGCTAGGAGCCTCTAATAGGGTACAGTGTTGCTGTGTCCATAATTACTCCTCTTGGAAGGATGAAAAAGTTCAGCGCCAGTGTCTCCCAGTGTTTCCAGCCCCACTTACACACACACACACACACACACACACACACACAGAGAGAGAGAGAGAGAGAGAGAGAGAGAGAGAGAGAGAGAGAGAGAGAGAGAGAGAACACAAAACAAAAACAAAACCCTGGTTCTGAAGAAATCCTCAGCCCACTCTAAGCAAAGCGGCGTGGGCAGAGAGCCCGGGAGTCTCTAGCGAGCCAGACACTTGCCAGGGGGAAAGCACGCGGCTGTCCTTCCCTTCGCGAACTGGGTTCCTTCCTGGCCGAGATTTGCAGATTCCACCACTAGAGCGACTTTGGCAGCTTCACAATGGGCCGCTTCTCAAGGTCTGAGCGCCGGCCGCTGCCAGGCGCCCTTTCCTAGGCTTCCCACCCGCCCCAAAGTCCACCAGCGACAGGTGGGGCGAGGGTGGCGGTGCCCGAGACATCTGCCGCCTTAGTTTCTGGCCAGCGCCCGGCCGCGATTCCCCAGTCCACAGGCGCTCCTCCGCCACCGCCGGTCCGTCTGTCCGTCACCAGCCGCCGCACCGGCCTCGGCCTCGCCCGCGGGGTGCAGCGCGCACTGGTGGCCGAGATAAGGTCGCCAGGGGCTGTCTCCCGCCGCTATCTGTAGCCCGCAGCCGCGGCTTGTACACCGTTGGGGCCAGAGGCGCGGCAAGCCGGGCGAGCGTTACTTCTCAATGGGCCTCCGCCGGGCCTGCCGCCTGGCGCTGCGGGTAGGGCGAGCCGCCTAGCTGGCGCGCGCCGACGCGCTCAGACTTCCGCACCTTGGCACCGCGGGAGCGTCGCTCCGGGTCGCAGAGTCCCCGCACCGCATGTCGGCGGCGAGCGCACGCCCGCCCGCCCGCCGGTCCGTCCGCTCGCTCGCTCGCTCGCCGCGCGCGCACGGGGCGCACGCCCCCGCACACTCACCCGCGCCGCACACTCCCGCGTCGCCGGCCCCACCCCTGTGCCAGGAAGCTGCGGGCTCTCGCACCCCGCTCGGGCCCCACCCCAGGCTCCAGTCCCCCCACCACCACGCCAGCCATTCGCACCAAGGCTCAGGGACCAGCGCCGCTCGCAGCCCCGGTGTCACCGAGCCATCAGCCATCGCGGAGGCCGGCGCGGCCCGGGGCTTCCCTGCGCTGCGCACACACCGCGCGCCCGGCCGGGACACGAGGCGAGGAGGAAGGGGCGGCGCCGTGCCTGGGGCTGGCACAGTGGCTCGCTGACTGGGGCACCCACACTCACGCGCGTACCCCACCCATCCCCGCCACCACCTCTGCAGCACAAAAGGTTGCAGGAGGAGTGGCGCTCCCCGTCCAACGTACCGGTCGTCCAGGGTTCCGCCGGTTCCTCTATGGCCGGCAGCCGCAGACCCCGAAGCCAAGGGCGGGCGAGGCGCGGGGCTGCGGCGCCGAGGTGTGGGCAGAGGCCGCCAGCGGAGCCAGCCGGGTACCCGCTGCTCTCCCACCGCGCTCGGCGCCAGCTACGGCCCGCCGTAGTCCCGCCTCCTCCCCCGCCTCCGCCCGCCTTCCCGCCTCCTCCCGCGGGCTGCGGAGGCGAGGCCGGGAAGCGCAGAGCCCGCCTCCTGCGCCAGGCTCGCACGCTCGGCTGGGCGGGCGGCTGGGCCGGCGGCGTGAGAGCGCAGAACCGGAGGCTGTTGCGGGGACGGGAGGCGGCGGCGTGATGCCACACTGCTCCCGGACCAAAGTCCGCCGCACCCTCCGGGGAGCCGCAGCTCACAGGCCTGACAATGCGGGCCGCTCCCACAGAGCGGTGTGCTAAACTCTGTGGGGATGGCTGTGATTTTTGAGTTTCTGCTGATCAGAAGTTGAGAAGAGCAGAAGCCCATGAAGTTAAAATTATACTATAATAATAAATAATAATAATAATAAATGTCAACAACTAAATATGGGGGCGGGGTGAAGACTAAATTCTGAGTCACTTGTTTCTCTTCTCTTTTCCTTTCTAGCTTCCTTCCTGTTCTGTCTTTACAAGGTCTCACTCTGTACCCAAGGCCGGACTTAAGCTCCGGAGAACCGTTCTGCCTTAGTCTCCAGAGCGCTGGGATTACAGGGATGAGGTGCCATCCCAACAAGATTTTCTTTTCTCAGTCCATATGCCACTCCCCTGCCGAAGTGGTCAATGCAGCATTACAAATATTTGCTGATATTTATTTAGCTCTAGGTGCCAACCCTTTTGACGCACATTCCCAAGTTTGCAGCTCTCAACTGTGCTAGTCCACATTTTTAAGACAGAAAACATGAGTTACATCCTTGAAGTCACAGACCTTTCATATAGCTGAGCTGTTTGTGTATTTATAAATTTAAATTCAGGTTCCTGCATTGTGTGGCCTTTTAAACGGTGCTTTATCTGAACATAAAGTCATACATTTCATCTAGACTAATACAAACTTAAAGCAAATAGTTCATGTTCCAGAGTCTATATATGTCCCCCAAATTACCAAGGTTAATAAATACACTCTGGCTCCAAGATGTGGCTTCTGGTTTCTCTGCAACTGAAGGACACTTACTCAATTGCTTCTCATATGCTCTGATGTAAGTATCAGAAAAAGGAAGGAAGAGGCCAGATTCATGAATGTTCTCAGTTACTCTTCCCCAACATGATATTCATGTAACTTATCAAATATAGATAGACCCTAGTACACTGTACAGGTATTGAATGCTCAAGTGATTAAATTTTGTTTTATATTTATTTGTTCAGTTGTTTTGTGCCCCCCCCTCCCCGCCCCACCACCATGGGTACCTTAGTAGAAGATGCTCCAAGTATTTTCAGATTTGAACATTTATCACAGCAGTGTATTCTGATGTTCGTTCTTATAAAACTACCTCGGAAACATTACAAATTATTTCAAGAAGCTTAGTTTCATTTTGTCTGAACTCATAATTTTTTTAAGAGAACACCTTGTAACTTGGCCTTTGTTCTGAAATTTTAGCAATGTTCTTTGGCCAGAAGCAATAAAGTTCCGACTAGTCTCTCCGTTCATTAGGCTGAAAGCTAGCCTTGTCTCCAGCTGTCTCCCACTCTAGGTTCCCACCTCTGAGACTCTTCATCCAATCAAAAGTTAGGTTAGTTCTCCAGTGTCACAATGAATACCTAAACTAATTCACTAGGCCAGCATGGTTTTATATGTGGTTCATGATGGTTATGTCTAGAGACTATCATATTTAGAATATGTGGGGCCGCTCAGGATGGTAGCTGTGTGCCTATGAAAGAAGAAAGCAAGATGGAAACACTTTGCGAGCTTTCTGGATGTTCCATTAAGAAAAAGTTAATCCAGGAAGGAAGGAAGGAAGGAAGGGAGGGAGGGAGGGAGGGAGGGAGGGAGGGAGGGAGGGAGGGAGGGAGGAGAGAGAGAGAGAGAGAGAGAGAGAGAGAGAGAGAGAGAGAGAGGAAAGAAGAAAGAAGAAAGAAAGAAAGAAAGAAAGAAAGAAAGAAAGAAAGAAAGAAAGAAAGAAAGAAAGAAAAGAGAGAGAGAAAGAAAAGGAAAAAAGGGGGAGAGAGAGCAAGAGAGAGGACAGACAAACATGCTTGAAAAAGAGTGGCCCCAAATGTTAACTTGAACTTCTAATCCACAAGGCCTTTCAGAACCTAGAGCTCAGGTGCTCTATCTCAAATGTCACCTCTGTGGTTATATCTTGGCCTTGAAATATCCTTCCTCCCCCCCCACCCCCCCAAAAAAATAAAATCACTTCTCAAATGTCACTTGTCTGGGAAGAATTATTCATTGATGGATTACCACTTAGCAAACAGCCAGATTGAAAGAACAGGATAAGTGAACTTAAAAAAAAAAAAAAGATCACACCTGAAACTACAATGGTAGGTATGCAAGAAATAACACATCGACTTTTTTAAAAAAACAGAAAACCAAAAACCTTGTTTCCAGCAGGGTGCCATAAAAAAGTACAGGCCATGGCTATGTCTACCAACACCTTAACTGAATGCAGCAGAGATCTCAGATGCCAAGTAGAGGTCTCCCACAGTGAAGGGGCTGAGATACCACTCCACAGTCCCTACCTGGAAAATGAAGGTGGAGGCTCCTGGGATCAGGGGGCAAAACCAGTCTTGTGGAAGCAGGCTCCACGGCAGCAGAAGATAACTGCAGAGGAGGCATCTGTGGCAAGGAGAAAGGGAAGTGTACCACAGAATCTGCTCTCCTCCTGCCCCGATGCTCACAGGCATCCCTTATCAATCACTCATTTCCCTGGTCCTTTCCAGAACTGCCACTTACAGCCATGTATCACAGTGTGCATGTCCATAAATGGGATGGCCCTGCCTTAAATATATGATCCCTTCCTTTCAGGTCCTTTCCACTCTTCATTTCTTTGTTTAGTTTGTTGTTGTTGTTGTTGTTGTTGTTGTTGTTGTTGTTGTTGTTGTTGTTGTTTGAGACAGGGTCTCTTTATTTAGTCCTGGCTGGCCTGGAGCTCGTTATGTAGAACAGGCTGCCTTCCAACTAGCTTACAGAGACCCTTTTGTCTCTGCCTCCCAACTGCTGAGATTAAAGATGTGTGCCACCGTGCCTGGCTCTTTCCTTCTCTTCACTACTTAAAGCCAAAGCAATATTGAGATGTGGGGCCATTTTGCTGAGCATTTCACATCCTCAGTAATTCATCTTTAGGACCCTGAGGTGTCCTTAGAGCTGGGCCTCAGGCTGCAGCATCCCGGAACTGCTGCTCTCATGTCCTCCATTCCAGCTACAGGGAAACCTCTCAGGAAAGACCTTCTTCTTCTTCTTTCTGTCTTTCCAGTTGCTCTGCCAACCTACTCTTTGGTTTCTGGGATACAGGCTTTGGGCAACTACAGACCATAAGAAGAAATATCCTGAAGGCAATGCCTCTATTCACTGTCACATGAGGATAAGTCCAAAGTGTATGTTGGGGGCAGGGACTAAGGCTTCAACATATTATCCATATTGTAATTAAATTGGACATAGTACTACCGGAGGATTCAGCAATACCTCTCCTGGGCATATATCAAGAAGATGTCCCAACCAGTATGAAGGACACATGCTCCACTATGTTCATAGCAGCCTTATTTATAATAGCCAGAAGCTGGAAAGAACCCAGATGCCCCTCAACAGAGGAATGGATACAGAAAATGTGGTACATTTACACAATGGAGTACTACTCAGCTATTAAAAAGAATGAATTTATGAAATTCCTAGGCAAATGGATGGACCTGGAGGGCATCATCATGAGTGAGGTAACCCAATCACAAAGGAACTCACCCAATATGTACTCACTGATAAGTGGATATTAGCCCAAAACTTAGGATGCCCAAGATATAAGATACAATTTGCTAAACGCATAAAACTCTAGAAGAATGAAGACCAAAGTGTGGACACTGTGCCCCTTCTTAGAATTGGGAACAAAACACCCATGGAAGGAGTTACAGAGACAAAGTTTGGAGCTGTGACAAAAGGATGGACCATCTAGAGTCTGCCATATCCAGGGATCCACCCCATAATCAGCTTCCAAATGCTGACACCATTGCATACACTAGCAAGATTTTGCTGAAAGGACCCAGATATAGCTGTCTCTTGTGAGACTATGCCGGGGCCTAGCAAACACAGAAGTGGATGCTCACAGTCAGCTAATGGATGGATCACAGGGCTCCCAATGGAGGAGCTAGAGAAAGTACCCAAGGAGCTAAAGGGATCTGCAACCCTATAGGTGGAACAACATTATGAACTAACCAGTACCCAGGAGCTCTTGACTCTAGCTACATATGTATCAAAACATGGCCTAGTCGGCCATCACTGGAAAGAGAGGCCCATTGGACACACAAACTTTATATGCCCCAGTACAGGGGAACGCCAGGGCCAAAAAAAAAAAAATGGGAATGGGTGGGTAGGGGAGTGGAGGGGGAGGGTATGGGGGCTTTTGGGATAGCATTGAAAATGTAATTGAGGAAAATACGTAATAAATAAATTTAAAAAAAAAAGAAGTGACAATTGTCATGGACCATGTTGAGTTGGGAAGCACAGGGAAGTTACATGGAATATATCTGAATTGTTGACCAAAGCTTTCAGGCATAAGGCAGGAAATGTGGGTGCAAGCTTATGAGAGATTACAGGCTGCCCTTCAGCTCCATTTAGACAATACATGGGTCACACTTGTATCTGACCTCTTGTCACTGCAGTATGGGAACAGTCACCTTCTACAGAGAGCATTCTTTACTATTGCCTCTCAGCCAGACTTATCCCTTGAGGTTGTTAGTGTCACCAAAGGAGTTGTCCTGACTCCTGGCACTGTGTGCTCTTTCACCGTCAAACCTCTCCACAGGTGCAGGCAGAGACTGCCTATTTCTCTATGCTGGATGGTCCTGGGACTTACATTGTAGTGTTTAGTCAGAGTTAGCTTATTTTTAACAGATGGGGACCTCCTGGAGTTTTGAGCCAACTCAGAACTTTGTATTGTTTTTCCAAAGCCAGTTCCTAAGACATCGGTGGTTTGTAATCAGCCATGGTGAGGACATTTGCAGGAAGGAGGTTGGTAAATACTGTAAGCAAGACCTCAGGGCTTCCCACCACTCTCTAGTATCCCTAGATGCCAAGAAGCTGTTTATGAGCCAACCTCTGGATAAAGATCCAAAGGTTCCTCCTGTGACCTAACAGTAGGTCAGATAATTAAAACCGGTGACAGAAAGATACAGAACCTTATGGTTTGCATAGGAAAATCTAATTCTTAATTTTGTTATAAAAAAAGGGATAGAAAGCCAGGCTCTAGAGGCACATACCTTTAATCCTAGCACTTAGAAGGCAGAGGCAGGTGGATCTCTGGGAGTTCCAGGCCAGGCTGGTCTACAGAATGAGTTCCAGGTCAGCCAGGGCTGTTACACCAAGAAACCCTGTGTAAACAACAACAATAAAGACAGAAAAGTGTAGCAGAATTTTCCCTGTCTAATCAATACAACAAGAAGCATGTGATTGGACAGGGAAAGGGGAAGCGGAACTAAGAGTTTCAGGGGCAGAGACATAGACAGGTAGAGAAGGAAGATGGAGGAGGAACAATACAATCCAGATTCTGAGTGGCTTTAAATAGCCTCAGGTAGTTATGAATATCTTACAAGGGATGGATAATTACAGGACAATTTGTCTTATCTAGGTGGGCAATTTATATCATTATCAATTGGCTCTGGAATTATTGTTTGGGCATCTTGAGAATTGAGAATTTACTGATATATAAATCTGACTATAAACTTCTAGAGTTTTGATTTACTGGGTTAAGGGGATTTGTGACCTCCGACTACAGGGGGTGGATGGCTGAGAAAGTATGTTCTGAGGCAAGCAAACCGGAGAAAGGAAGACTGCCAACTGGGGCTAGCCAAGAGGCAGCAATACTGTGGGGCAGAAAGTAGCTGGGTGTAGCAAGGGAACTTTTTTTTTTTTTTAACATTTCCTACTACAGAAAAGAGAAGAAAAAAAAAGGAAACAAAAATAAATGAGAGAAACTCTTGTAAACAACAAGAGAAGTCCCTTCTGCTCTGACAGAAGTTTGCTGTGGGACTTCAAGTTGACTACCATGATATACAATCAATAGGAGATAAGATATGTGCTGAAGTCTCCTCATTGGATTTAAAAGGAATCTTCATAGAAGATTTTTAACAATTACAAATATGCTTGAAATGGCTGGAAAACACAACCTGTGGTGTTTCTGATGTGCACTGGCAGAGTGTCTGGGGAAGGGAGTATTCAAGCCCAGGGTTTGGTGCCAATCTGAGCAGTAGAGGAAAAAATCCATACTTACCAAAGAGGAGGAGGAGGAGAATGGGGAAGAGGAAGACAGTGGGAAAAATAAAAGAAGAAACAATCAGCAAAGGAATAGAAGATAGAAGGAGAAATGAAAAGATGTTAGGAATTGAAAAGGTATCATGGTAAACAAAAAGTTTCAGTTGTTGAGCTTGATAGCACGGCAGAGATGACTGAGGAAATCATTAGAAATTAGAATAATTTGGAATTAGAAACAGTGGGAATGGGGCAACCTAAATGGCAGAGACACTAGACTAAAAAATAAGTGGAATCCTAGAGACCTGTGGAACTATGACAAGACATGTAACATCTCTGTCACCAGAGTCTTAGCAAAGCAGAGGGAGGCCCAGTACTGAAAGAGATGGCTTTTTTCTTAAGGACTGAAGACTTCCCAGATCAGACAGACACACAACCCTGGAGTGTCTAGAAGCTGAGAGAAGTCCCGAGGAAAAGCCTAAGAAAAACTGGAAAGGATATATTAGAAACCAACTTCTGAGGAAACAAGGGTCCAGGAAGCCTTGCAACAGGAAGGAACGTTTGTTTCATTGTAGAAAAAAAAAAAAATCACTTGTGTGACAGGAACCCTCTCAGGGGAAGCCATGCCTCAGGGAGGGCAGCAGCACATTTCTCACACCCTGAAAGAACAGAGCTGCCATCCCCAAAAACTGTGTCCAGCCAGAATATGCTTCAGGAGTGATGAGAAAATCAAGATGTTCACAGCTAATATAAACTGAAAGATACTGTTACTGTGGACCTCTGCCTCCTCAATAATAGTTTGAAGGGAAATGTAAACAGAAATAAAACAACAGGAGGAACACTGGCACACCAGACAAAGCAGGGGAGGGGAGGGGAGGATTTCGTGAGAAAACCGTGGGCATTAGCACTCAGATTTATTTTCCCTCCTTTTGGCATTTTCTAAATCATCCTCCACAAGTGGAGAAAATATTATAACATCTGATATTATCCTGATATACATGCACTATAGATACTTTAGACTTTAAAAGAAGGAAGGGAAATGGAAAAGTTCCTAAATTATGTTTTAGCTAATAAAATGGTCAGACCACATGTACACACATCAGCATTGCACATCAACAGTGTATATGGAAAGCAACCCCTCAAATCTCTCCAAAGGGAATTAACTTTAAAAGCACCGTAGATAAATCAAAACGGAATGCTAAAATATCCACAAGTTATGCAGCAGAAAACAAAAAGAAAAAGAAACACCAAAGAGATCATATTAAAAGTTAAGATAACATGATCAAACCCTAAGATATCAAAAATAATATTAGGTTTAGTTTTTATATTCATTCTACAGTATGCTATCCATAAGACAATAGCAATTGTAAGATGCAGGTGGCTTAA
This sequence comes from Mus musculus, assembly GCF_000001635.26. Lineage (NCBI taxonomy): Eukaryota > Metazoa > Chordata > Mammalia > Rodentia > Muridae > Mus > Mus musculus. Next base: position 97,669,639 of record NC_000067.6, read on the forward strand.
AGGTAAAGGATGGAAGATAGATACATCATCATACAAACTGTTGAAGAAAAAGTAAGAGTAGATAAATTAATCTTAGATAATGTCAGCACACACACACACACGCCAGAAATGGTAGGGATGTCAGTAGAATCAGAAAGCCAATATATGTGCATTAATTAACTTAGCACATGTAGTATAAAACATAAAGAACTGGAGAAAGAAAATGCAACTGTACAATGACTGACAGCTTCAAAACTTTTAACAGATGATAGAACAACTAGATATATCAGCAAGAATCAATCATATCACCAACCAACAGACTCTAATGAAATATCTGTGGAGCATCACCTAAGAACAAAAAAATGCCCACTATTTATAATGACCCTGCAATGGAGAGCAACACATCTTTCACCCTGCGTCACAGAAAAAAACTTCAGCAAATACAAAAGAAAAGAAATGGCACAGATACATATCACACACACACACACACACACACACACACACACACACACACACACACACACACTTTATCCATTAACATTAGTTTCTCCCAGAAAGGAAGAAAGGCATGACTCTATTGGAAACATTAGAATTAGAACTTAACATTTGAAATGCCAAAGCCCATTCCATCTCGGCTACCATTTGCTAAAGTCCCTTGATCTTGTTCAGAGAGTTCAACTACATATAGATACATGGCTGAAGTGTGTTTCATTTTATCGATTGCACTTTTTGAAGAGATAAACGAAAACTAGGGCAAGATGAGTTCCTGTGGGGGTGGGCAATAGAGTTTTACTAAAAAAGAGCTAAGTAAATGTTGGAGACAAGGGGACAATATTGGGAAAGGAGAGCAAGACATGGAGAGTGTATTCTTGTGAGAACCCATCAAGGGCTTAACTCCTCTCTCTTTTTGCCATCTTCTAATCGACCAGGAAACAGTCATACTGAAGAAGCAATTTTAGAGTTCATTTCTTCCCTAAGTTGTAATTAATTTTCTTGAATTACTCACAAGTCTTCAACGACTGCTTGTGCTCTGAGAAGTTAAGGTGAATAGCAACTTAGGCAAGTGTGGAGTCGCTACATCACAGTCAGCTAGAGTCCAGCCCAGCATCCTTAGTATGGAGGACAGAAGCCTATGGCAGAACTGGCAGAGCACTACCACACTCAGATCTCAAGACTAGATGTGAAATGTACCTTCTCCTTTGCAAATCCTGTAGAAGAAACAACATGCTGACCTGTGGGAGGCTGCCACAGAGGTGGTGAGAAGCAAAACGTAGGCCATTAAATTGCCCTTAATGACAATAACTGCTGCCACTCTCTCTTCTTTCTCTGGGTGCTTTCCTTCAGTAGGAACAACATCCAAAGTAAAGCAATTGTCATCTGGGTACTTACCTAACTAAAGGAGATAACAAATCAACCTGAAGCCATTTTAACAGGATAACCCTTATTAAATGTGTAGATCCTTACTGAACAGTGACATTGTATTGTGCCTGCATCTTCATCCACTGTAATTGAACAAAGCCTTTGATAGATATATAAGACTTAAACTATGTCAAACCGAACTTAGGCAAAGCACACTTCCTTATTTCCACACTGCTTTAACAGCCTCATGCATTAAATTCTCTCCAAAATGATGTAGGAAAATCAGAAAGGATACATTTTAACTTTTACTTATGTGACTTATTTTTTAACTATTTTTTATTAGATAATTTCTTCCTTTACATTTCAAATGTGATCCTGAAAGTCCCCTATACCTTCCCCCCTCCTTTTTAGTGTGCACTTCCATGTGCAAATGTGTGTGTGTGTGTTATGTGACTATAGAGGATAAAAAGAGGTCAGACTCCCTGAAGCTGGTGTCACAGGTAATTATGAGCACCAGAGATGGGTGCTGGGATTGAACTCCTGACTTTTACAAGAGTAACTAGTGCCCTTAATTACTGAGCCATCTCTTCAGCCCCTCGCCCCCAGAATAGGTTTTCAAAATAAAATTTTCACATAAGTTTCCACTTGCTATCATGAGGTCCACACAACAACATATAATTCCATCTTTCCAGTCACAAAGTATTCTGTGTTTGTCAGTGCACAATTTGCATTCACTAAGTTCTTTTTTTTTATTAGACATTTTCTTTATTTACATTTCAAAAGTTATCCCCTTTCCTAGTTTCCCCTCCGAAAAATCCCCTATCCCCTTCCCCCTCCCCCTGCTCCTCAACCCACCCACTCCCATTCCTAGTCCTGGCATTCTCCTATACTGGAGCCTAGAGCCTTCATAGGACCAAGGGCCTCTCCTCCCATTGATGACCAACTAGGCCATCCTCTGCTACATATATAGCTAGACCCACAAGTTCCCCCATGTGTTTTCTTTGATTGGTGGTTTAGTTCCAAGGAGCTCTCGGGGTACTGATTAGTTCATATTGATGTTCCTCCTAGGGGGCTTCAGACACCTTCAGCTCCCTGGGTACTTTCTCTGGCTCCTTCATTGGGGACCTTGTGCTCCGTCCAATAGATGACTGTGAGCATCCACTTCTGTATTTGCCAGACACTGGCAGAGCCTCCCAGGAGACAGCTCTATCAGGAGTAAACGAAGCATTGTAATATTATGAGCCAGCTTCCTTAGCATCAGAAAGTGTGCGAGCCTTGGAAGCTGGAGACTTCAGAACTATTCATGTTGACGCATTCCTGGAAAATACAGAAAAGCCCCAAGTATTCCCAAGTAAATAGGATCAGTTCCTTAACTATCCTTTCTTGTCCTTTTCACAAATAAGTGCTCAGTTTAAAAGGCTCTCTTTCCAGGGAGAACCTCTCTGCTTGATCTTTCTCCTAGCATCTTCCAACTGGGGCCTTTTAAGGAAGGGAGGTTGCCACCACAAGCTAGCAAGCTTAATCAACAACTTATCTCATCAAGAACTATTACCAAGTAGTAAGAGGGCCATGCCTTCCTTATAAGGTGCCACAGTTTTGCACCATCGCTTTATTACTTGGGAAATTTAGATGCATTCTACTGACTCAGTTCCACAAGTCATAAATCTGCTCTTTGGTTCACATACTGTTCAGTAACAACCATCTCAGAGATGCTGTTTTGAAACCTTTGCAGAGGCACATGGAAAACTTTGTTCCTCAGTGCTAAATCATCGGAGGGTCACAGAAGTCACAAATAGTGTATGTAGTTCAGGTGGACCCTTGACTGAAGTGTGTTGAAAGACAGAGATAAGATAAGAAATATGCCACACAGAGTCTCCATTCTGGAGTCTTCCTCTGGCCTTTCTCTTCCTATATACCCTGGACTTTCCTCATCCTCACATCTGCTAACAAATAAACAGGTTCTTTGCACGCTCCAATCTCCTAGCCCATCCCTTTGCCCCAGCGTGCTTAGCACAAACATGTCAAGCATTGCACAATGGCTCAGCAGTCTCCTAGGTCTTCTTGTAAGTGACTAAGCATTTCCTGTTGGCTCCCTGCAAGTACTTCTTTTCCTGTTGAAGGAAGAAGAGAGGAAGTAGAGAAGGGAAGTAGGAAGGGAAGGAGGAAGATTCTGTAATTGATCTGTGACACCTGCTTTATTGTTTATTATATCAAGATTCATACATGATCAAATTTCTTAACAACTGTGTGTTACTTAAGTCAGGATGAACTATGATGTATAACATATTTATTAATGTAGAAAGACATTTATATAAAAAGACAGGTTTCCAAGTACAATATTCATTAAACTCAATTTATTCAAATGAAAATATAAAATGCTTATAAGGGAAGGTCTGTGCAAAGATGTGCACTAAAATGATTGGAGATTTTCCTCTGCTTGATGAAATTGTGTGTTATTTGAATTTCTGGTATCTTTGCCTTAATATCTTGGAATTTTGTTTAACATTTTCATGCTAAGCTATGAAAGAAACTTTTAAATTAAAACAGGAACACTAAATATCTTTGAAAGGAAAAGAAAAATCTGAGCACTTGACATTTTTCATTATTTAATGTGGAGAAAGAGGAACACTTCTCCATTGTTGGTGGAATTGCAAGCTTATACAACCACTCTGGAAATCAGTCTGCCAGTTCCTCAGAAAATTAATCATAGTACTACCGGAGGATCCCGCAATACCTCTCCTGGGCATATATCCAGAAGATGTTCCAACTGGTAAGAAGGACACATGCTCCACTATGTTCATAGCAGCCTTATTTATAATAGCCAGAAGCTAGAAAGAACCCAGATGCCCCTCAACAGAGGAATGGATACAGAAAATGTGGTACATTTACACAATGGAGTACTACTCAGCTATTAAAAAGAATGAATTTATGAAATTCCTAGGCAAATGGATGGACCTGGAGGGCATCATCCTGAGTGAGGTAACCCAATCACAAAAGAACTCAAATGATATGTACTCACTGATAAGTGGATATTAGCCCAGAAACTTAGAATACCAAAGATACAAGATACAATTTGCAAAACATGAAACTCAAGAAGAACGAAGACCAAAGTGTGGACACTTTGCCCCTTCTTAGAATTGGGAACAAAAACCCCATGAAAAGAGTTACTGAGACAAAGTTTGGAACTGAGACAAAAGGATGGACCTTCTAGAGACTGCCATACCCGGGGATCCATCCCATAATCAGCCTCTAAACGCTGACACCATTGCGTACACTAGCAAGATTTTGCTGAAAGGACCCTGATATAGCTGTCTCTTGTGAGGCTATGCCGATGCCTGGCAAACACAGAAGTGGCTCACAGTCAGCTAAAGGATGGATCACAGGGCCCCCAGTGGAGGAGCTAGAGAAAGGACCCAAGGAGCTAAAGGGATCTGCAACCCTATAGGTGGAACAACAATATGAAGTAACCAGTACCCCCCCCCCCCCAGAGCTTGTGTCTCTAGCTACATATGTATCAGAAGATGGCCTAGTCAGCCATCACTGGAAAGAGAGACCCATTGGTCGTGCAAACTTTATATGCCTCAGTACAGGGGAACACCATGGCCAAGAAGTGGGAGTGGGTGGGTAAGGGAGTAGGGGAGGTGTATGGGGGACTTTGGGGGTAGCATTGGAAATGTAAATGAAGAAAATACCTAATAAAATTTTTTTAAAAAAGAAAATACAATGCAAGAGAAAAAAAGGAATTAAAATACAAAATAATGTGTTTCGATTCAAGCATTTTTACTTATGCTCCGTTTACATTGATCTGCTTCCCCTCTGCTCCGAAACCTCCACCACCTCCTGCTCCTCCTCAGGGCACCACCTCACAGTAACTCCCTTCTGTTTCCCTTCTCACGAGGGTTCTATCAGGCTCCTTGCTCACCACAGGGTTTCATCCCCGCCTCACTGGCCCCTTTCCAGTTTATTGAGCCTGTATTCACACTCAGTCCACACAGGTACTCACACGTACAAAACCAAACTCTCCATTCCACATAGGAGAGAAAACATCTTTTCTTTTGGTTTGTTTTTCTGACTCGGGGTTACTTTGGTTCACATAATTTCTACCTTCACACATTTCCTGAAAGTGTCAGGATTTTGCTTTCTGGCTGAATAAGTTCTACTGTGCATGTGAACCATACTTTTTAATTTTTTTTTTTTTAGTGTTAAATGAGATCTAGGGTTTCCCTATTTTCTTGGTGTTGAGTACTCCATATGATGTGCACGTGCATGTGCGAAGGCAGACAGACAGCGACAGAGGCAGAGAGAGAGATGAGACAGAGAAGCCCTCGTTACAAAGCTGATGATGAGTGTGAAGAGAATGGTGATACTGAGTGTCGATGACAATTCTTGTTTCACACCAACTGGTTTGACCTGGATGGCCAATGAAAGAAGTCAGGAAAACCTGTATTTCTGCAACTATCTGCATGAACTGCTGCTGCCAAAGCCAGCCTCTGCAGTAGTAGCGTGTCCCTTGTAAATGTGTTCCACGAAATTCAGTTTCCAGCTGTGTGCTGTTTTTCTTTTATACCTCTTTTCTTGAAAATTTAAGAATCTCTAATCATATTTCTCATAGATTTCAAAGTCTCTCTATATACTTATAGATAATAAATATTAAGTATTTAAAGTATAAGCTCAAAGCTAAACAGTGATGGTAGAAATTGCATGTTTGCTCTGTGTATTCCATGACCTTTCACTCCTAAATATTTGGAATCCTCTGCTTCTGACCTCTTTCCTCTTCAACTGCTTTCTTCCAAACATTTTCATGTCAACATATTAAATTCCCACTGGCCACTGGCCTTTGATCAACCAGAGTTTATCAGTAGTAATAACATGAACACATGCAAAAACAGACCAGAAGAAAGTTTACTTTATGTTTCGTATTATTAGAACATTGAGTGACTAACTATTTCTAAGTGTCTCTAATTAGGGCTACACAAATAGTGATCATTTCAATGCCAAAATAATTGGCAAGAAAATTATTTTATGTAAAATTTTCAACTAGGAACTCTGTACAAACAGTGGTGTGTTTTTAGGACTACAGGACCAAAAATAAATACATTCATGAATTTTGAATAAATATATAAACAATAATTGAGAATCAAGATGTCTCATTAATTCATATGAAATTTTATGGTGCACCATGCTTCAACATGTTGTTAAAAATTTTGCTTTGAGATATGCTCTGTAAGTGTCAATGAGCAAATTTTAAATGTTGGGTATTTTTTTCTGATAAAACGGAGGAAAGCAAATCATTCAGACTTGTGCACACACACACACACACACACACACACACACACACATGCACGCACTTCCTTAAAAGACAGGCTTTACTTAACTTTTAAGGAAGCTGTGAAACTCTATTCCAAAGTAGTTTCTCCATTTTACCCCTCAACAGCAGTGTAAAAGGTTCTAGGGTGTTGTTGTTATTGTCAATAGCTTAATTAGTCATGGTTCTAATCCTGGGGTTAGAATGATTCTTAGTATCAATAGTTTTCATCACTCTAACCCTTTTGCAGGAGTTTGCTTTTCCCAAGGAGCAGCCCTGCTACAGTTTTTTAATTACATCTCTTTGATAAGACATAAAGAGAAATACTTTTATTCTTTTGTAATTGGATTTTTTTTTCTGATTTTTCTCTTGAGAATTTGGGGGAAGATGATAGGTTCTGGCAGCAGGTATTTCCTATGTGGTGTGTGATCTCTGTCATGACTTCTCTTTTTTTTCTTAGCTGTGTCTTTTAAGAGCTAAAGCTCTAAGTTTGAAGAAGTCTAATTTAAATTTCAGAACGATTTAATTCCTAAACACAACATTTTTACTGTGAACTGAACACAGCCCATACACCTCTTGGCTCTACCTTGGTGCTGATGCGAAGTACCCTTAATTCTTCCCAGAAGCACTCTCAGCCCTGCATCCATCCGGTCTAGCCCATCTCTGTTCCTGTGCGTCAGCTACTGATCCACAGAGATGCTATCTACCAGGGACCCCCAGTGGCCTCATTGGGCAATGATGCAGGTAGGTGACATCATTACTATCCTTCTTGTCCTCCATTCCAGTCTCTTCAGAATTATTCTTAGTCCCTCAGCAGACTGCATGCAGACACTCCTCCTCTCACCTCCCTCCACTTCCTGGAAACTCCATCTCTTGGTGTAACTGGTCTCCCTAGCTCTTTTCCACTGTCCCTCTTAACCTTTCCTCCTAGACTATTTCCATTCATTTCTATCACCTGAAAATGTGGTACATTTACACAATGGAGTACTACTCAGCTATTAAAAAGAATGAATTTATGAAATTCCTAGGCAAATGGATGGACCTGGAGGGCATCATCATGAGTGAGGTAACCCAATCACAAAAGAACTCACATAATATGTACTCACTGATAAGTGGATATTAGCCCAGAAACTTAGAATACCCAAGATACAAGATACAATTTGCTAAACGCATGAAACTCTAGAAGAATGAAGACCAAAGTGTGGAAAAGCTGTCACCTGGAGGGATGATGCCCTCCAGGTCCATCCATTTGCCTAGGAATTTCATAAATTCATTCTTTTTAATAGCTGAGTAGTACTCCATTGTGTAAATGTACCACATTTTCTGTATCCATTCCTCTGTTGAGGGGCATCTGGGTTCTTTCTAGCTTCTGGCTATTATAAATAAGACTGCTATGAACATAGTGGAGCATGTGTCCTTCTTACCAGTTGGAACATCTTCTGGATATATGCCCAGGAGAGGTATTGCAGGATCCTCCAGTGGTACTATGTCCAATTTTCTGAGGAACCGCCAGACTGATTTCCAGAGCGGTTGTACAAGCTTGCAATTCCACCAACAATGGAGGAGTGTTCCTCTTTCTACACATCCTCGCCAGCATCTGCTGTCACCTGAATTTTTGATCTTAGCCATTCTGACTGGTATGAGGTGGAATCTCAGGGTTGTTTTGATTTGCATTTCCCTGATGATTAAGGATGCTGAACATTTTTTAAGGTGCTTATCAGGCATTCAGTATTCCTCAGGTGAGAATACTTTGTTTAGCTCTGAGCTCCATTTTTTAATGGGGTTATTTGATTCTCTGGAGTACACATTCTTGAGTTCTTTATATATATTGGATATTAGTCCCCTATCTGATTTAGGATAGGTAAAGATCCTTTCCCAATCTGTTGGTGGCCTTTTTGTCTTATTGACGGTGTCTTTTGCCTTACAGAAGCTTTGCAATTTTATGAGGTCCCATTTGTCAATTCTTGATCTTACAGCACAAGCCATTGCTGTTCTATTCATGAATTTTTCCCTTGTGCCCATATCTTCGAGGCTTTTCCCCACTTTCTCCTCTATAAGTTTCACTGTCTCTGGTTTTATGTGGAGTTCCTTGATCCACTTAGATTTTACCTTAGTACAAGGAGATAGGAATGGGTCAGTTTGCATTCTTCTACATAATAACCACCAGTAGTGCCAGCACCATTTGTTGAAAATGCTGTCTTTTTTCCACTGGATGGTTTTAGCTCCCTTGTCAAAGATCAAGTGACCATAGATGTGTGGGTTCATTTCTGGGTCTTCAATTCTATTCCATTGGTCTAGTTTTCTATCTCTATACCAGTACCATGCAGTGTTTATCACTATTGCTCTGTAGTACAGCTTTAGGTCAGGCATGGTGATTCTACCAGAGGTTCTTTTATCCTTGAGGAGAGTTTTTGCTATCCTAGGTATTTTGTTATTCCAGATGAATTTGCAGATTGTCCTTTGTAATTCGTTGAAGAATTGAGTTGGAATTTTGATGGGGATTGCATTGAATCTGTAGATTGCTTTTGGCAAGATAGCAATTTTTACTATATTGATCCTGCCCATCCATGAGCATGGGAGATCTTTCCATCTTCTGAGATCTTCTTTAATTTCTTTCTTCAGAGACTTGAAGTTTTTATCTACAGATCTTTCACTTCCTTAGTTAGAGTCATGCCAATGTGTTTTATATTATTTGTGACTATTGAAAAGGGTGTCGTTTCCCTAATTTCTCTCTCAGCCTGTTTATCCTTTGTGTAGAGAAAGGCCATTGACTTGTTTAAGTTAATTTTATATCCAGCTACTTCACTGAAGCTGTTTATCAGGTTTAGGAGTTCTCTGGTGGAACTTTTAGGGTCATTTATATATACTATCTTATCATCTGCAAAAAGTGATATTTTGACTTCTTCCTTTCCAATTTGTATCCCCTTGATCTCCTTTTGTTGTTGAATTGCTCTGGCTAGGACTTCAAGAACAATATTGAATAGGTAGGGACAAAGGTAGGGAGAAAGGCCTTGTCTAGTCCCTGATTTTAGTGGGATTGCTTCCAGCTTCTCATCATTTACTTGGATGATGGCTACTGGTTTGCTGTAGATTGCTTTTATCATACTTAGGTATGGGCCTTGAATTCCTGATCTTTCCAAGACTTTTATCATGAATGGATGTTGGATTTTGTCAAATGCTTTCTCCACATCTAAGGAGATGATCATGTGGTTTTTGTCTTTGAGTTTGTTTATATACTGGATTACGTTGATGGATTTCCATCTGCATCCCTGGAATGAATCAGGATGGATGATTGTTTTGATGTATTTTTGGATTTGGTTAGCGAGAATTGTATTGAGTATTTTTGCATCGATATTCATAAGGGAAATTGGTCTGAAGTTCTTTATCTTTGTTGGGTCTTTCTGTGGTTTAGGTATCAGAGTAATTGTGGCTTCATAGAATGAGTTGGGTAGAGTACCTTCTGTTTCTATTTTGTGGAATAGTTTCTGAAGAACTGGAATTAGATCTTCTTTGAAGGTCTGATAGAACTCTGCACTGAACCCATCTGGTCCTGGGCTTTTTTTGGTTGGGAGACTATTAATGACTGCTTCTATTTCTTTATGGGATATAGGACTGTTTAGATCATTAACCTGATCCTAATTTAACTTTGGTACCTGGTGTCTGTCTAGAAACTTGTCCATTTCATCCAGGTTTTTCAGTTTTGTTAAGTATAGCCTTTGTAGAAGGATCTGATGGCGTTTTAGATTTCTTCAGGATCTGTTGTTATGTCTCCCTTTTCATTCCCGATTTTGTTAATTAGGATGCTGTCCCTGTGCCCTCTAGTGAGTCTGTCTAAGGGCTTATCTATCTTGTTAATTTTCTCAAAGAACCAGCTCCTTGTTTGGTTTATTCTTTGAGTAGTTCTTATTTCCACTTGGTTGATTTCGCCCCTGAGTTTGATTATTTCCTGCTGTCTACTCCTCTTGGGTGAATTTGCTTCCGTTTGTTCTAGAGCTTTTAGATGTGTTGTCAAGCTGCTAGTGTGTGCTCTCTCTAGTTTCTTTTTGGAGGCACTCAGAGCTATGAGTTTTCCTCTTAGAAATGCTTTCATTGTGTCCCATAAATTGGGGTACATTGTGGCTTCATTTTCATTAAACTCTAAAAGTCTTTAATTTCTTTCTTTATTTCTTCCTTGACCAAAGTATCATTGAGAAGAGTGTTGTTCAGTTTCTACATGAATGTTGGCTTTCTATTATTTATTTTGTTATTGAAAATCAGCTTTAGTCCATGGTGATCTGATAGGACGCATGGGACAATTTCAATAATTTTGTATCTGTTGAGCTTGTTTTGTGACCAATTATATGGTCAATTTTGGAGAAGGGACCATGAGGTGCTGAGAAGAAGGTACATCCTTTTGTTTTAGGATAAAATGATCTGTAGATATCTGATAAATCCATTTGTTTCATAACTTCTGTTAGTTTCTGTTTCCAGGACCTGTCCATTGATGAGAGTGGTGTGTTGAAGTCTCCCACTATTATTGTGTGAGGTGCAATTTGTGCTTTGAGCTTTACTAAAGTCTCTTTAATGAATGTGGCTGCCCTTGCATTTGGAGCATAGATATTCAGAATTGAGAGTTCCTCTTGGAGGATTTTACCTTTGATGAGTATGAAGTGCCCCTCCGTGTCTTTTTGGATAACTTTGGGTTGGAAGTAGATTTTATTCGATATTAGAATGGCTACTCCAGCTTGTTTCTTCAGACCATTTGCTTGGAAAATTGTTTTCCAGCCTTTCACTCTGAGGTAGTGTCTGTCTTTTTCCCTGAGATGGGTTTCCTGTAAGCAGCAGAATGTTGGGTCCTGTTTGTGTAGCCAGTCTGTTAGTCTATGTCTTTTTATTGGGGAATTGAGTCCATTGATATTAAGAGATATTAAGGAAAAGTAATTTTTGCTTCCTATTATTTTTGTTCTTAGAATTGGCATTCTGTTCTTGTGGCTATCTTCTTTTAGGTTTGTTGAAGGATTACTTTCTTGCTTTTGCTAGGGTGTAGTTTCTGTTTGTTTGTTGGTGTTTTCCTTTTATTATCCTTTGAAGGGCTGGATTCGTGGAAAGATATTGTGTGAATTTGGTTTTATCATGAAATACTTTGGTTTCTCCATCTATGGTAATTGAGACTTTTGCTGGATATAGAGCCTGGGCTGGCATTTGTGTTCTCTTAGGGTCTGCATAACATCTGTCCAGGATTTTCTGGCTTTCATAGTCTATGGTGAAAAGTCTGGTGTAATTCTGATAGGCCTGCCTTTATATGTTACTTGACCTTTTTCCCTTACTGCTTTTAATATTCTATCTTTATTTAGTGCATTTGTTGTTCTGATTATTATGTGTCAGAAGGAATTTCTTTTCTGGTCCAGTCTATTTGGAGTTCTGTAGGCTTCTTGTTTGTTCATGGGCATCTCTTTCTTTAGGTTTGGGAAGTTTTCTTCTATAATTTTGCTGAAGATATTTGCTGGCCCTTTAAGTTGAAAATCTTCATTCTTTTTTTTTTTTTTTTTTTTAAAAAGATGTTATCATTTTTTTTTTTTAAGATTTATTTATTTATTATATGTAAGTACATTGTAGCTGTCTTCAGACACTCCAGAAGAGGGCATCAGATCTTGTTACAGATGGTTGTGAGCCACCATGTGGTTGCTGGGATTTGAACTCCGGACCTTCGGAAGAGCAGTCGGGTGCTCTTACCCACTGAGCCATCTCACCAGCCCCAAATCTTCATTCTTATCTGCTCCTATTATCCATAGGTTTGGTCTTCTCATTGTGTCCAGGATTTCCTGGATGTTTTGTGTTAGGATCTTTTTGCATTTTGCATTTTCTTTGATTGTTGTACCGATGTTCTCTATGTAATCTTCTGCACCTGAGATTCTCTCTTCCATCTCTTGTATTCTGTTGCTGATGCTTGCATCTATGGTTCCAGATTTCTTTCCTAGGATTTCTATCTCCAGCATTGCCTCACTTTTTTTTTTTTTATTGTGTCTACTTCCTTTTTCAGGTCTAGTATGGTTTTGTTCATTTCCATCACCTGTTTGGATGTTTTTTCCTGTTTTTCTTTAAGGACATGTAACTCTTTAGCAGTGATCTCCTGTATTTCTTTAAGTGAGTTATTAAAGTCCTTCTTGATGTCCTCTACCATCATCATGAGATATGCTTTTAAATCTGGGTCTAGCTTTTTGGGTGTGTTGGGGTACCAAGGTTTGGCTGAGGTGGGAATGCTGGGTTCTGATGATGGTGAGTGGTCTTGGTTTCTGTTAGTACGAGTCTTTCGTTTGCCTTTCGCCATCTGGTAATCTCTGGAGTTAGTTGTTATAGTTGTCTCTGTTTAGAGATTGTTCCTCTGGTGATTCTGTTAGCCTCTATCAGCAAACCTGGAACTCTATCTCTCTCCTGAGTTTCAGTGGTTAGACTCTCTGCAGGCAAGTTCTCCTCTTGCAGGGAAGGTGGACAGATGTCTGGCTTTCGGACCTGCCTCCTGGCAGAAAATGAAGGCCTGAAACAGGGCTTGTCCCAGAATCTGTGTAGCTTCGGTAGTCCACACTCTCACCTGTGCAGAGTAGTCTAGGCAGGATCTGGGAACCAAGATGTCTCCCCCAGATGCTGTGGCAATGCCCTCCTGGGCGGGGTGAACACCTCTCCTCTGGCAGGGAAGGAGCCCGGATGTCTGGCACCTGAAACATGGTCTTCTCCAAAAGCTCTGTGACTTCTGCCTGTCCCAGAAGCTGTTAGCCTCTGCAGTCCACACTCTCACCTGCACAGACCAGTCTTGGCAGAATCCGGGAATCCAAGATGTCTCCCCAGATGCTGTGGCAATACCCTCCTGGGGGCGGGGGGGGGGGGGGGAGGGTGGACACCTCTCCTCTGGCAGGGAAGGAGCCAGGATGTCTGGAGCCTGGAACGAGGTCTGCCCCAGAAGCTCTGTGGCTTCTGCCTGACCCAGAAGCTGTTAGCTTCTGCAGTCCACACTCTCCCCTGTGCAGAGTAGTCTAGGCGGAATCCCAGAACCAAAGGCAGTATTTTAAATTTACCTTTCCTAGTATGATGTTACCAGAACACTGGCGAGTGGGAGGTGGACATGTGCGCTGAACAAAGTGGTGGTCAGGTGATAAAATGTCAAGAAATATCCTGGATTTATTTGTGATTTTCAAAACCATAATATGTTCATGCATACACCCTGTAGATGTAGTGGGTGATTACAGCATTTCTCAAGCTTCTTTGACAAGTAGGAACTTCTTTTCTGATCTCTATATTACTACCAGTACTTGGGAAGTTGAGAGAGCAGCACTGAACATATGGGAAGTTCTGTGGTGGAAACGTTGGGGTTGGGGGTTGGGGGTTGGGGGATGGATCCTGAAGTCATTATTGGGGCTGCCCAGTTAGTTTTTTGGAAGCCTGGACAGCTTCCCATCACAATCCCAGATATTACCCAGCCTCTGTCACCCAGCTACAGCTTCATGCACAAGACTTAACTCACTCAGTGAAAACTCAGCATGGCCAAGGACTGGAAAATTGAGCACCCAGCTTCAGTAGTTATTTGAGACTATAGTCTTACCCAACAGAGTCCCCTAATCTAGGGACTCTGGGCTGAGGACTGGAAAACCACTCAGCTATTTGACTTCAAAATTCCCCCTCCCAACTTTTGGTCCCTTCGGGATCTATCTAGCCTCACGTGTGTATGGCATGAAGGACAAAAGATCAGAATGACTTTTGTTGGTGTGTTTTGACATCCCTAAGAGCTTCATGTACTCCACAGAATATGAGCTGTGTGATTCAGAGCCCAGCTAGTTGCAAGCACAGATTAAAATCATGAATAAAGTAGAAAAGCATTTATAGACTACGCTAAGTGCTTTATATATGTTAAACCTACTTATATTTTACCTAAGTATTTTCAATCCCTGGATGGAATCTGAATGCAAACCCATAACAAGTTTTGTATTCTGAGCAATAGCCTCATCTGAAGCTGAGCCGGCCAGGGGGAAATGATCCCAGCACACTGTACTCTGCAACAAGGTGTGTGGTCTCCTTGGTGGTCTTACTATTCAGTTTGACAGGTTACCCAATGGCAAAGGCTATAACCTGTACTCTTTGGGGGTCTTTGGAGCTTTTTCTGGCCAATAAATCCTAGAGAGTTATCCCACACCTGTTTCTGGGAGGATTATTGTTTACTTGGCTTTTGGGACTGGCATCACCAATTCCATGCACTGTATCTCCATTTCAAGTTTTTTTTTTCATGTTTTAAAATAAAGTATTGGATTTCCACGTGGCTTCTTTGTATATCTTTAATTTTCATTAACCCTCTAGTGTACCTCATCTTCTCTACTGTTTCCGCATCCTCCCTGCTTAAGCATTGCTGCCCCGAGTAATCCCTTCCTCTGTCTTCAAAGCACATATGTCCTTCTGTCTCCGCCCTATCAAGTCCTCTGCTCCCCTCCAAGGCTACTTTATTGTTTCTAATCTCTACAGACTTTCCAACTGAAACAAACGAATCTAAAAAGTCAAAACCGTGATCCACATACGAGAGAGAAGAGGCAGCATTTTTCTTGGGCCCTGGGTGACCTCACTCCATATAAATTCTTCTGGTTCCGTTCATTTTCCTGCAAATGTCATTTGTTTGACAGCTGAATAAAATTCCAACTGTGTATGTGTAACATATTTTCATATTTAGTCATCTGTAGATTGGCATTCAGGCTGATTCTACTTCTACTTCTTAGCTATTGTGAATAGAATACTAATGAATACAATTAGCAAATATCCCTCTAATAGGATACAGAATCCTCTGGGTATACATCCATGAGTGGTGTAGGTGGGTGTTATGGTCATTTCTAGTTGGGGTTTTTTTTTTTTTTTTGAGAAAACTTAAGGCTGATTTCCAAAGTGGCTATACTATTTTGCATTTTCACCCATAGTTTGTGAGGGTGACCTCTATTCATTTGTAGTATATATTCCTGATTGTAGCCACCCTGACTAACAATGAATTCTTTAATTAGCATTTCACTGATGACTAAAGATGTTTGAACATGTGTGTTCTGAGAACTCTGATCAATTCCAAATCCTGTTTTTAAAGTGGGTTGTTTGTTTTCTTGATGTTTAGCTTTTGGGCATTTTTCATAGTAATTCTAGATACTAATCTTCTATCTGATGCATAGCAGACAAAAATTTTCCCATTCTTTACGCCATCTCTTTATTTGATGGATAGGTCCCTCACCTTCTCATGACATGCTGTTTATCATTTATTGGTACTCTTTCCTGTTCTACTAACATCTTATTCAGAAAGTCCTTACCAGTGCCTACATGTTGACGCAAACTTCCTACTTTTTCATCTGGAAATTTATAGTATTTTGTATCCTATGTTGGTATCCTTGATCCATTTGGAGTTTATTTTTGTACAAGGTAAGAGATAGAGAATGTTCTATTGTTTTACAGATTGATTTACAATTTTTACAGCATCATTTATTGAAGATACTGTCATTTTGGCAATGCATAGTTTTGGTAATTACATTTACATGGATGCAGTGGTCTACCCTAGATTTAGTCCTTGCACACAAAATTACAAACTAGCCTAGAAAGGTATCTGTATCTGTAACAGTGGCACAGCTGTTATGAAGGTAACTAGATGGTTTCTGATTATATCTGATACCTCCTCTATAGAAGTCCATCCCTTGGGAGGTCATAGGCACTAGGGATGAATCTTATTACATTTGTTTTTTATACTAAATGAATATGTCAAAATTCCCTTTAAATAGTTATACTCAAAGACTGTTGGGGTGATTTTTTTTTTTCTGCACGGTCTTATGGCTTGCATCATATTTTGTAAACACTCCCTCCAACACCTTCTGATTGGCTTAGTAAAGACCTGAATGGCCTGTAGCAAAGAAGGAGAGGAGAGGCAGGACTTCCAGGCACAGTTAGGAACTCTGGGAAAGAGCCTGAGGTGGGAGATTCGCCAGTCAGACATGGAGAGAGGGATTCACCAGCCAGATATTGAGGAAGAAGCAAGTGCTGGTACTCGGAGGTAATGAGTCATGTAGCAGGTTGTAGATTAGAGTGAATGGGTTAGTTAAGTTATAACAGCTATGGGGGAGAAGCCTAACCTAAGGCCAAGCTTTCCTACTTAATAAAAGGTCTCCATGTCATTAATCTGGACCATGTTAGGGCATGGCCATGGTATTCATGAGCTCACAATAGCAGCAGGTACCCGGCTAGGTCCTCATAAGGCTGAGCCAATTATAGTCATAACATAATCATAGGGAAGGAGCTCTGAGATCACTTCCTGCCCTGGTTCATAGTAGTTAATGGCAGTGCAGGGTAACTGGAGGAGAGAAAGCCACTGTCTTTAATGATATGGCTACTGAAGAGATTTTTGCACTCCAGTGGATAACCTCACACCTGTACCCATACAAATGACCCAGGTTAAATCCAGTGGGGGGTCACAAAGCATGCACACACACACACACAGACACACACACACACACACACACACACACTCATGTGTACACACATAAACATAGAATGGGAACTTGTTTAGAAGAAAGTAGAATTCGTGGAAGTGGGATTATGATAAGAGAGAGTAGAAGGATGAATGGGAATATGTATATTCATATATAATATGAAATTATTAAATAACTAATTTTTAAAAGTAGCATCCATGTGATAATCTCTTCTTGATACAAGAATATTCCCCCTTTTAATAAATAATATGTTTAGTGCAGTGTTTTTGTGTTCCAAATTCTCTTCAGATCAAGACTCCTTGCAAACCCCAGCATAGATCCTCTCTGGGCTGTAAAGACCCATGGAGAAGAATGGCAGATGAGAAAGAGCGTTCATCATTCTCTTTCCTTGTATCCTCTGTCTATAGTTCCTGATGCTCTCCATCTAGATGTGGAGTTGGAATGAGTTGGGTAGAAAAGTAATGGACAGGAAAGTTCTCCTTGCCAGGATGAGACAACCTCTGGACTACCTGGGCTGATGATCCTCAGTATTTTTTTTTTTTTTTATGTAGCAGGTGTGTGTGTGTGTGCTCGCATGCCTGCATGCACGGCACATTTGAACCACACATGTTTAACTGCACAAGTCACCTTCCTTCTTTGACAAAGTCTTGGTTTATCAGTCTCTGTGTACATCAGACTAGCTTACTGTGAGCTCCCAGCCATCTTCTGCGTCCTCCTCCCATTCCTCTACAGAAGCACTGGGATTACAGCTATTCCTAGCAGTACATGGGTTCTAGAGATTAAAACACAGATCCGCATGCTTACCAAGCACTTGCTTTGATTACCAGGTCATCTCCTCAGCCACAGCGTGTTGTCCTTTAAGATACTTCTGAGGCTTTCAGACTGGGACATTACTAATGCCTGACTCAAAAGTTCCTGCTGGGTATCCGGTGCTTCTCTGTAGAATATCAGTGTCCTTCTACAAAGGGATTCCTAGCGCCTTTGGAGCTCTCATCCAGTCCACAGGAAACTAGTGCTTTGTCAGTGATAGGCATGCACTTTTTAGTGTAGCTGTCTTTCTGTCCCTCGTGCACTGCAGGCTATAGTGGTACACTCACACCAACTTCATGTGCTTCAGGTCTATAAGCTCAGGTCAGTGATGCTTCTGAAGGTGCTCATTAAGGTGATAAAGAGCATTGCTTGTCCTTCAACTTGATGTGGATGTGCACTTCTCTGCAAAATCTCTCCTTGTAAAATTTGCCTTTTTCAAACCATTTGAAATTCCAACCCATCCGTACACCCTCATATGCCTGCATTACAGATATAGCCAAACGGCTGTTTGACAGTCAATTTGAGAGCACACCAATGCTGGACTTCTGTAAGCCTTGCTATAGAAACCATTTTTCTTTTGGGACTTTTGAATTTCAGTGAAAATTGGAATAGCAAATGACACTTCAGCATCCTGGTACCAACTTGGATCTGACGGCAAGTGATAGAGCTGTTCACTAGGCTCTAGGACCTAGAATATGAAATTCATTGAGTGCCAAGGTTTCTGGCCTTTTTTCACTTTTAATATACATTGATGTGCAATGTAACAAATATGTGTATGTTCCTATATATGTGTATGATATACTTTGTGCATAGTCACACATTCTATTACACCTTTTTATGTTGTATCCATTCTACTTCTCTAATAACCCCCTTTTAATTTTATGTCTTTGGTCCCCTAAATTCCCCCAAGGGTAAAAAATATACAATACTTATTTTTAATATATTGTGAGTCAATGCCTGGCATAAAATAGTGCAAAAAAAAAGTTGTCAAACATTGTTAAACATAGCTCAGCGGTGAGAATACTTAACATGTGCATGGTCCTGGGTCCTGGCACCAGAAAAAAAATTGAAAATTATATGATTGTAATAGTTTTCAGGTTAGAAAGTTGAGGTTTATAAAAATAAAAATAAAAATAAAAAAAATAATAATAGTAGGCATCTTGCCCTTGGCTATTTGGTCAGCAAATCATGAAATCATGATTTGAAAAATTCATGACAGAAAGCATCTAACATATTCAAATCTATCTTAAGCTATTCTCTTACATAGGCTCCTGTGCTCTAGTATAAAATTGTTTGCACACAGATTTTAAATTCACTTTATTTCCGTACAGATCTAGACAGCTGTTAGTTCTCAGACACTAGCTAGCTCATGACTGAGTACCAGGACTGGGCAGCCATGCTGCCACCTGGCGTTTAATATGTGAATTGCAAGTTCAACAAACCCATACTATAATACTGTGATCATTGTTTTCTAAATCTCCCACATGTTTACTTCTTTACTCCTCATGCCAGCCCTAAGAAGAGGCATCCATTGAATACCTAGTTTATATATGATTTGTACAACAGCGTGATCAGGACTTGACTGCAGGCTATCAGCACCAAACTTTACTTTGAACTATTATATTCTACTCTAAGGCAGAATTCCAGAGAATCCATTTGCAAGTAAGTCACGTAAACTTTTACTAGATAACAGTGGCATACAGAAAGGTAAGCTCAACTACAGAGAACCAAACACACGTGGACAGAGGAGTTGTTCATATTTTCCTTTGTCTTGAAGTCTTAATAATGCTATGGTTGGTTCCCCTATGTAGTTTCACAGAAAATAAGCTTTAAAAAAAATTAAATATTTCATTACTGTGTCTGTTTCCCTTGGGTTTCCATAACGAAATAGGAGAGTCGCTTGTTTAAACAACAGCAATTCATTTTCTCGTGCTTCTGGGAATAGAAATTCCAAGCTCAAGGTTACTTCTGAGGTTTCTGTCCTAACTTCAAAACGGGTTCAGTCTAGCTATGTTCACGTGGGGTTGTTCCTTAATTTGCGTGTGATTCCTAGTTTAATCTCTTCCACAGAAACTCGTCATGCAATGAGGGCTCTTCTGTATACCTGCATTGCACATAGGTTATCTTCTCTCTAGATACAGTTATATTCCAAGATACGGGGAGACGGTCATGATGTCAGCTTGTATATAGGAGAGATGGAGATGACTTATAACAACTCCATATCCTTAACCTGAAGTCACTTGATAGTGGGCTCTGAAGCCTCTAGGACTGGGAGGGAATAAATTTCTGTTTGTTATACATTATTCAGTCTTGGGTTTTAGTATAGCACTAAAAATCAGACTAACCTACTTGTGTGTGTGTGTGTGTGTGTGTGTGTGTGTGTGTGTGTGTGTGTGTGTGGTTTTCAGGCTTTTATTCTCACTGGTAGCCATGAAGTTAAGACTATAAAGGAGGGTAAAACTCAAAATCCTTAAATTTTTTAGCTCATTTCTTAGCGTTTTTATTCCTAACCCAAGTGAGAAGCATGACACTGTGCTATTTCACACGCAATGAAATCCTTAACATGAGTCCTTTCTAATACAAGAATCCAGACATGAACTGGCTGTATACAATGATATATTTCTTGGGTAGTTGATAACTTCAGAGCTGTGACTCCTAATGTTACTACTTTACAACTTCAGTGTCTTAAAAAAAGAACAACTCTGGTGGAATCAAGGGGTCTAGAGCCCCAGGCTAAAGTCAACAGAGGAATCAGTCGGTCTCCAGGCCAGGTGGGATGGTACGCAGCTTCAGTTCCTGCCCTCCAGAGGGAGAGGGTGGGATGGGCTCCAGGCCAGTCTGTTCTACATAGTGAGTTCCAAAGGCCTACATGGTGAAGCCCTTTCTGAAAATTAAAAAAAAAAAAAAAGTAACTTAAGACTTTAAAGCGCAAATGAAATAAATAGGTCAAATGTTGCTAGTGAGACCAGTGTTTAAGAGGGAGATCCGTTATGTTCCTAATACGTTATGCCTGTATAATTAAAATACATTGCAATTCTACAGGAAATTTTAATAGAATTTTTGATTTCAAAAATATCAATTCTTACAGTTGGCATTCTTATTCTCATCTTGCAGCTGAAGAAAATGAGTCTCAGAAAGGTGCAGGCACCATCACCACGGACAGTACATATCAACACCCGAGCTACAGTTCCATTTAATTTTTAAAAAGCTTTTCTAAATGTCCATGTTAATCTCAGCTTCTACATTTTTCTTTCCCAAGGGGACACATTTGGGAGAAAAGAATACATGGTCAAATAAACTTGGAAGGAACACTACTTATCGCCTTTCCTGTAGGGTCAATAGTGTATCTGTTTTAAATGCTCAGAAGAATCGTTAGTGGAGAGTTTGAAAACTCTTGTTTAGTGGATTCCTGTTCCAAAATCCAATTGTTTATTAAATATTCTATACCAAATAATTTCTCCTAATGTCCGTTGGACAATCAACAAAATCCTGGATATCCTAACACTATTGGGGCAGGCAATATTCCTCAGAAGAAAGATCAGAGATAGAAAGTGACTAAGTGGAAAGAGAGGCCCATTGGTCTTGCAAACTTTGTATGCCTCAGTACAGGGTCGGGGCCAAGAAGTGGGAGTGGGTGGGTAGGGGAGTGGGGGGAGGGCATGGGGGACTTTTGAGATAGCATTGGAAATGTAAATGAAGAAAATACCTAATTTTAAAAAAATAAAAAAGAAAGTGACTGTAAGATAATCAAAGTGTATGCTTTTGTTTTGCAGTCAAATGACCATCTCTACAATAAATAAATGAATGGATATGCCCATAAATAAGTACTATGAAAGTAAGAACTGATTTCTAAATTTTTACCTGACACATAATCCTCATGGACAAAAATACACTAGCTCCATCCAATTACCTGTGAATTTTGTTATTTTATTTTTAAAAACAGGTGAGTAACACTCCACTGTTTAAATGTGTCACATGTTCTTTATTCATTCATCTGTTGAAGGGCATCTAGCTTACTTCCAATTTCTGGCTATTATAAATAGAGAGCAATAGCAATAACTGAACACGTTTCTCTTCAGTAGGATGAAGCTTTCTTTGGTGATATGCCCAAGTGTAGCATAGCTTGATCTTAGGTAGATGGAGCCCAGCTTTCTAAGGAAACTCCACTCTGATTTCTATACTGAGTGTAGCAATTTGCACTTGCATCAGCAAAGTGTTCTCCTTGCTCCACATCCTCAGCAGCATGAGCCATCACTTGTGTTATTGACCTCAGCCATTCTAATAGCTGTAGACAAGATTTCAAAGCACTTTTGATTTGTATGTCCCTGATGACGAAGGATGTTGAACTTTTTAAAAATATATATATTTCTCAACTATTTTAGGGTTTTTTTTCTTTTGAGAACTCTCTGATTAGTACCCCAATTTCAATAGTTTTTTTTTTATTTATTTGACATCAGTTCCTTGATATATTTTGAATATTCTCTCTATATTTTGGATAGCCTCTATCAAAAAGAGACTTGGTAAAAACAAAACAAAAAACAAAGCATTTTTTTATTCAGTAGGCTGCCACTGTCCGAATGACCGTGTCCTTTCCCATGTACCAGCTTTGAAGTTTCATGAGATCCCACTTCTGCTGCTGCTGCTGCTGCTGCTGATGGTGATGGTGATGATGATGGTGATGGTGATGATGGTGATGGTGATGATGATGGTGATGATGATGGTGATGGTGATGATGATGGTGATGGTGATGATGGTGATGGTGATGGTGATGGTGGTGATGATGGTAATGATGAGATCGTAGTGCTTGTGCTAACAGTGTTGCATTCAGAAGGTCTTTTTCTGTGCCAGTGAGATCAATCTTCTATCAAACTTGTATCATGTTCAATGGGTCTTGTTTTAGGTTGAGATCTTTAATACATTTAGAGTTAATCTTTGTATAGGGTGATAATTATTAATCTAGTTGGATTGTTCTACATGCAGCTATTCAGTTTAGCTAGCACCATTTGTTGAAAATGTCTTTTTTCCAGTGTGTATTTTCCCCTGTTTTTATAAAAATTTAGGTGATTTATGTCTGGGTCTTCAATCTGATTTCATTGATCAACATGTCTGCTTTTGTGCTGATAGCATACTGTCATAGTACAATTTGATATCAAGGACGGTGATACCTTCATCGGTTATTTATTTATTTATTTATTTATTTATTATTGTTTTTTTTTTTAAATTTCAAGATTGTGTTAGCAATTCTGGGGTTTCTTTTGGTTTGTTTTTGTTGTTGTTGTTTTGGCTTTGTTTTTTTTTCCCTCTGTCTTTCCATATGCATCTGCAAATTGTCCTTTTTTTTTTTTTACTGAAAATAGATTTTTCTCTCATACAATATACCCCCACTACAGTTTGCCATCCCTCCTCTCCTCCTAGTTCCCCCACTTTCCCTCTCCATCAGATCCACCTTCTCCCCTCTGTTTTCTCTTCAGAAAAGAGCAAGTCTCTAAGAGGTGACATGACAGCCAGGCAGGACAAAAAAAGATACAATAAGATAACACTAGCAACACAGGCCCTAAGATCAACAATTAATAAATGGGACCCTATACAGTACTACCAAAGGCTGATGACTACTAGACAGGCACCTATCTGTGAGTATAGCAGAATATCATTAGGGATCATTTTATATTATTATTATTGTTATTATTATTATTACTTTGCCAGCTGTGCTTGGTTCTACCCTAAGTCTCTGAGCTACTCTTGTCTCCTATTCCTGACCATCTAGGTAGTATAGGGCATGGGTTCCCTCTCGCAGGGTGGCCCTCAAGTTAAACTAAACATCAGTTGGCCACTGCCACATGTTCTGTGCCACCATTGCCCCAGCACATCATAAAGGCAGGACAGGTTATAAGTCAAGGGGTTTGTGGCTGGGTTGGTGTCCAGGTTTCTCTTTATATAGGCTTCAGAGTACCTTTGCATGCCAAGGAGACTGGAACATACAGGTGAAGGCCTGCACCAGTTTGAATTCTCTGTGTTCAATGATCTGAGTATACATTGTTCTTGGCAATCAGGCTCTGTTGTCCATTTTCAGAAGTCAATCTTCTGTCCTAGCATCAGCCTGGGACGTTCAAGGATCTCTATAGGACATCCTTGGCCAACCACTCAATCAACTGTAGTCATCAGAAGCCTTGCCTGCTTACAAAAGATGGCCAGTTCAGACTCCATACCCTCCATGAGTAGGAGTCCTCAGTAGGGTCACCCTCACAGACTCCAGGAAGTTTCACTGTACTAGGTTTCCACAATCTACTCCAAATGCCCCCCCACCTTCCAGCTGTCTCTCCCAGGAACTCTTTCCCTCCATCTCTCCATCCCCCATCCCTCCCCCTGCAACCCAATACCTCCTTCTGCTGTCCCCACCCACCACCAGTCCACCCACAGAATCTAATCTAGTTTCCTTCCCCAGACCTCAACAGAAAGCCAGACACACTGAACCTGATAGAAAAGAAAATGGGGAACAGCCTGGAATGCATGGTCATGACACAGGGGACAGCTTTCTGAACACAATACCAACAGCACAGGCCCTAAGATCAACCATTAGTAAATGGGACCTCTTGAAACTGAAAACCTTCCCCTTGAAACTGAAAACCTTGTGTAAGGCAAAGGACACCTTCAGACAAAGAATGGGAATAGATTTTTTTTTCCAATTCCACATCCAATAGAGGACTAATATCCTAACTATTTAAAGAAATCAAGAAACTTGACATCAAGAAACAAAATAATCCAATTTTAAAATGGGAGACAGGGGGCTGGAGGGATGGCTCAATGGTTAAGAGCGCCAGCTGCTCTTCCAGAGGTCCTGAGTTCAATTCTCAGCAACCACATGGTGGCTCGCTACCATCTGTAACAGGATCTTCTGATGTGTCTGAAGACACTGACAGTGTATTCACATATATAAAATAAATAAAATCTTTTAAAAATGGGATATAGATATAAGGAGAGAATTCTTAATAGAGAGAATCTCTGAGAAACATTTAAAGAAATATTCAACACGTTTAGCCATCAGGGAAATGAAAATCAAAGCTACTTTAATATTCTATCTTACACCTGTCGGAATGGCTAAGATTTAGTAACACACATGACAGCTTATGCTGGTGAAGATGTGGAGGAAGAAGAACACTCCACCATTGCCAGTGGAAGTGCAAAATTGAATAGCCATTAAAAAATCAATATGGAGGTTCCTCAGAAAATTGGGAATTCTACCTCAAGACCCACCGAGAGAACTCTTGGGCATATACACAAAGGACACTCCATCCTTCTACAAGGGCACTTGCTCAACTATTATTGTGGTAGATTTATTCATAAGAGACAGAAACTGGAAACAACCTAGATGTCCCTAAACTAAAGAAAAGAATCATCCTGAAGTAACATAAAACGAGGAAGAGAAATATAGTGTGTATTCATTAGAAGTGGATACTAGCTGTTGAATAAGTGATAATCAAACTACAATCCACAGACCCAGACAGGTTAGAAAAATTCCAAGATCTCTGAAGAATTGTATTGGGGTTTTGGTGTGGATTTCATTGAATCTGTAGATAGCTTTCTGTAGGATGGTCACGTTTACTAAATTGATCCTACTAATCCATAAACATGAGGGATCTTTTCTTCTGATAGCTTCTTCAGTTTCTTCCTTTGATTTCTTAAAGTTTTTAATCAGACAAATCTTTTGCTTGCTTGACAAGCGTTACCCCCAAGGTATTTTATATTATTTGGGGACTATTGTGAAAGGTGTTGTTTTCCTGATTTTCTTTTCTTTGTCATTTGTATTTAAAAAGGCTACTGGGTTTTGTGAGTTAATTTTGTATTCAGCTACTTTTCTGAAAGTGTTTATCAGCTGTAGGTGTTTCTCAGTGGAATATTTAGAGTCACTTATCTATGCTATCACATCATCTACAAATAAAGATACGTTGACTTCTTTCTCTCTAATTTGTAGTTCCTTGATCTCCTTCAGTTGTCTTATTGCTCTAGCTAGAACCTCAAGTACTGTACTGAACAGGTCTGGAGCGAGTGGACTGCTTTGTCTTACCCTGATGTTAATGGAATTACTTTAGGTTTCTCTCTATTTTAGTTAATGTTGGCTATGGGCTTGCTGTAAGCTGCCTTTATGATGTTGAAATATACATACAGGATTTCCAGTTTATCACTTTTAAATACTTGATTAAATGTCATAATATATTTTGTATTTATTTGTCCCCCTTTGGACTATAAATGTGCCCTAGATACCTTAAAATAGAATTTTATGAATTTATCATTAATTTTGAATTCTTAGCAAAACTCATATATAGTGAGAGGACACTGGATTTATTTCTGAATATCTGCTGTTTTTCTCTTGTTTTCCAGGCCAAAATCTAAAAACAAGAAACAGAAAGAAAATATTCATGGAGAACAATGAATCTAATTAGTCATGTTGAATGTGAAACATATTAACTGAGTGAGAAACAATGATACACTAAGCTGAAACAAATGTTATTCGAGGAATCATCAAACTGCTGGGCTTAGAATGAATAATACATAGCCCCTCTGTAAAGCTCTGACTAATGACTCAACAATAGCACACCACTGGGACAAGAGTGGGGTTTAGAAAGTTAAATATTCTCAGTAAAATGAGAAGTCAATATACACTAGCAAAATCAATAAATCAAAACATAAGCTTACACAACTAGTATATAAAAACGTGAAGGCAAATTATCTGGAGAAAAGCTAGAGGACTTGGAATTGTCTTTGAAAACTCAGAGCCGGGCGAGGCAGGGAATGACCTGATGGGACAGTGTCTGTAATGTGCAAGGTAACTACAAACACTGTTTTGTCATGGGCAATGATTGCTCTGAGTGTGTGGTTCCCATACCAGATTATAAGTTCCTTTCTAAATGGAAACAAGTCTTTTTATGTTCATAGGCTCATCAATTAGCATAGATAATGAATACTCACTTAGCATAGATTAGTCTTTTTCTTTTTAGAGCCTGTTCTTGGACTACCATGGGAATTGCTTCCAATTATGGTATTACTGGCCTTTAAAGTAAAGGTGGCCATTAAGGTAAAGTCCAAGGACATTGTGTGTTTGAAAAGGTCACCTTTATATTTAGCACAGGAAGATCACTGTGTTTTTGTACTCTATTGTTTGGTTTCGTTTGGTAGGAATTTCAGATCCTAGATCAAGCAACCCTTTCCACACTATACTTGATGTTGTGGTTTGAATGGGAATGTCCTTCATTTGAAATGCTTAGTCCCCAGTTAGTGGAACTGTTTGGGAAGGATTAGGGGGTATGGTCTTGTTGGAGAAGGTGTATCATGGGCTTTGAGGTTTTGGAAGGACTATAACAGACACTGTCTGTCTCTGTCTCTGTCCCTCTCTCCCTTCCTCCCTCCCCACACCCCACCTCCACCTCTCTCTCTGCTCCTGTACCATGCCTGCCTGCCTCCATGATCCTTTCCACAATGATCATGGACTCCCCTAAAGCTGTAATCAAGCCCCCCCCCAATTAAATGATTTCTTCTCAGAATTGTTTTCGTTCATGGTGTCTCTTCATAGGCAATCAGACTAGGCTAATCCATCACACATGGTTGGAATACTGAACACATCATGAACACTAAAAGTGTACATCTGTGTTTAGGTTATACGAATATACCGCCTACAAAGCCTAACTCTGGACATATTTGTTGGTGGTGCTGCAGTGGAAACATTTCCATACCTAGGTTTTATTTGAGCTAATATAAAAACTAGTTTGTACTCATGATACCCAGAACTATGCATATTCTATGTAATAACAGGAAGCTATCATCTAAATAAATTCTTTTCTGTCCTGGTGATAATCCTTAGAACATCTCTCAGAACAGTGCTAAGGAACAAGAGGAAGTGATAACAGGAATGGGAACCATCCACTTTCAGGTTGTGTTTTTAAGCAAATGCTCAAAACCATGCTAATCATGATGACAGAGGGAGGCAGTAATAACAGAAGGACCAGAAATGTCCCAGAATCCTAAGGAAGAGAGAACGGAAAAACAAGCCATATGAACTTTGAGGTTACAGAGCTTCAGGCAAACCTGTGGATCAGGTAAGAAAATCAAGACCTGGCAGACTGTGGAGCTCTCAGGGTTTCTCAGGTAAACAGAGGGAGAGTCGAGAAGACAACTGAGATTTGCTTTCTCCATATGCCTGGAATGACTCAGAGAACACACCACCCAACATCACCACCATCGAACAGCATACGTCCATTTGTGGCTGGTGCTCTACTCTCCTGCCAAGCCTGCAGACAAGCCTGCACGCTTAAACCAGATGCTTTCCTTTCTTGTAGGAGTCTGAAAGGGTTCCATGTTTTTCTTGAGTTTTGAGTCTATGAATTTTAACTTTCCAAATTGCATTTCTCCGGCTAAAGGGGGTTGTGTCTGTATCATAGCAGGACCAAGGACATGGCTCCCCTCTAGAGGAATCTTTCATGTACATATGGAAAGTGACTTACAAAATGTTTCTAGATATTCTGAAGCACACAAGTGTCATTTTTTCAACATGGGAAGGAGCTACAAGACAAGTCTGCATTTTGGTGTGGAGTGAAAAGACAAACGTTAAATCGTATGGCTTCTGACTTCTCTCCTAATAGCAAGAAAGCTTTTTGGCAATATAATTGTGGATCATTCTGCCTTACCCAACCCTCGCTTTCTCTTTTTCCCTTTTCTGTCAATCTATTCATCTACCCTCTTCTCTTGAGCTTTCTCTTAAGCACTGACTTGCTTAAAAAACAAACAAACAAACAAACAAACAAACAAATAACCCGGGCTTTTAAAAGCAGCCAAAACATTTCCAGAAGACATTTCTATTTTTTTTTTTTCAAAAAAACAACCACATCAACAACAATAAAAACCCTTTCCATATAGTAAGTGCTCCTGAACCACCATGCACAGAATGACAAAGCCAGGCCCTGCTGTCCTCAGTCACATCTTTATAAACTGTGCTTCCATCTGTGGGGCAATGTGCTATGCACAGACAGTCTGGTCTCCAGTCCAGCTGAGGTCTGAACCTCGGTGGTGATAATTCCCACCTACATGGGCCAGAAGGTGTTCCCTCATGTCTCCTGGACCCCTGGCTCCTGTTGAAGTTACTGCTCCCACAGCCCCCAATAGAGAAGCATGTGGCTAGTAGTCACATACACAATGTCCCAAACTTCTGACCTTCAGGCTAGACTCCTCCCAGTTACCTAGCAACAGCAAGATAACACAACCCACTATAAGAGGGGCTGCTTGGCCCCTCCTCGATCTCTTAAGCTGTTACTTTCCTTACTCTCTCTCTCTAAGCTTTTACCTCTCTCTCTCTTTCTCTAAGCCTTCACCTTTCTTACTCTCTTTCTTTCTTCCCCTTCCCCCTTCTCTCCTCTTGGCCATGGCCAGTCTCTCTTTATCTTTTCTCTTCCCCCCTGCCTTTCTACAATAAAGCTCTAAAACCATAGACTGTCTCTGCTCATCAAGGCCCCCTATGCTTGGACGATGGGATAGGCTTTCTCCTAATGAGCCATGCCTAATCTCCCTAATCTCCCGTCAGAAGGCATTCCTACACTCCAGCCACGGACCAGACAAAGGACTCTCACCTGTGTGGGAACCTCTCTCCCTCTGCCCTCTTCTTGTATCTCTGGGGCTGAGTATCATCCCAGAGCCCCTGGTAACGGGGGCTGCCCCTTGTCCACCCCCCTGCCGTGTGGGTTCAGTGGCTTCACTCAGCCAGATGCCCACCTGGGGCCGTGTGGAAAGCGTCTGGCAGTCCTCCCGGGTCTGTCTGCCCAGAGCACAGGAACTCTAGCCAGACCCGGGCTCTCTCCCTCCCTCCTCTTCCCCTACACCTGACAGCCCCACATCCATCAACACCTCCACTCAGGATAACACACTGGGTACAGTACGAAGTTCATGCATGGTGGCCTCACTTTGTTAAACAGTAAACATGGAGATTTGTGAGGATTGTTCTTCTTTCCTTCAATACCGCTCTGAGATGCTCTGTTTCATTTTAAAGATTTTTTTAAAAATAACCTTGATCTTTTTTGGGGGGTAGGGTATCTATTAGATTGTTACTACACAGGCTGTTCCCTTGGCAACACATACATTCCTAATAAGAGTTTCAGAAGTGAGCAGAGCATCCTTGGCTCTAAGAAATGTTGAAATGCAATCAAAACCAGAGGCCTGGCTGACATTTGTACAAGATATAAAACCCCAATAGAGCAGAAGACTCAGTGTCTCAGATCTTCTAGTGTACTAAAGGCCATTTTGTTTGATTCTGCCAGTAGACTACTCTAGGTGGGACGCTATCATTCATCAAAATTTGTTATGGGGGAGGGGGGGGAAAGGATGCCTAGTTGAAAAATGGACAAAAAAAAATCAGCTTTCAACAATAAACAAACATCAGATACAAAAACAGAAACAAAAACTATCCTCAAAAACAATTAAAAGGAGTTTTAGCCTCAGTCCTGAGGAGCCGGGGTTGCTAAGTGAAGTTCAAATAGGAAGGTGCATGGAAATGATGCTGAGCCCTTGATCCAGCAAGGGATAAGTTTCCAATGCTGATGGCTAACATGAGGGGGGAAGACCAGCTCCTTGTCTAAATAACATAGGCGGGATAAGTGTGTGCACAGAGCATTTCCATTCACCATGCGGTACCAGAAGCAAGCCTGCGGAGGAAACACCAGGAGCCACTCAAACGCAGGGACACAACTGAGAAACACATCCTTGGGAAGACTTATCACTGTGTGGATATTATAGAAGAGACTTCCATTAATCCGAATGTGGAGACTGTTAGAAGAATGTGCAAAATACCATAGTTTTGAAAACTCACAGAATAACTGGGCATGATGAATTTCAGAGAGTAACCTTCCAGGAATTTGAAGACACCGAGAAATTTTGTATAAGTTTGTTTTTGTTTTCTTCCTTGCTGTATATTGTAATTCTAAAAATTACAGGAACATATTTTTATTTATTTATTTATTTGTTTGTTTGTTTGTTTATTTATTTATTGGTTTTTTGGTGCAGTGATGCACCCCTTTAGCCCTGGCATTCAGAGGTTGAAATGGGAGGGTCATGAGTTCCAACGCCACACTGGTCTACACAGCGACACCCTGTGTATAAAGAAATGAACAACAAACATCTCGAGAAGAAATAAATCTGAGAAACATGGGATCGCCACCTGAGTAACACAGCCTGTTTAGTGTTAAGGACTGATAATAAGTAGCTCTTCTGTAAAATAGCAAAAACATACATTAATAAGAGCTGTATCACTATTATCATGTATTATCTCTATTAAGTCATATGTGCTATTTACAGTTGTGTGTGCAGTGTTTTTATACAACTGGCACCTCAGTAGGTTTGTTTACATCAGCATCACAAAAAAAAAAATGTGTGTACTGGATCACAAAGTGTACGGATGTTTCAGGTCCTTTACAGTTTTATGGCTCTACCATCATACATGTGTCAGGTTGCAGAGCAAAACACTATTATGTGGTAGATGCCTTACAGCCATGCCAAATAGGAGGCAGCGGCCTGCATGTAGCTGAGGGAGAGAGGAGGGAAGGGGCTCTAAAGCTGAATATTCCTGCAGCTCTGATTCCTTGCTGCCTGAAAGAAAATAAAAGCTGTCAGATCCTTCAGGCTCACAATCCTTTTGTAAGGAGAGGATTGTGTTAGCTCCAAGTGGTACCCCACAAACTGTACAGAATAGATGAAAACACACTTACTACCTAAGGATAAGTAGTAATTAAGAATGAAGATGCAGTACTTATGCAAAATCATCCAAGAAAAGGGGGAGACAAACAGAAGAAACGGTAGCATTTATTCTGTAGGGGAAAGCCAACTCGGCAGAGAAAACTGATCCACTGAAGGCATGGAAACTGTGACCACATATGCAATCATCCGCCACAGTATGTATGAAAATGAAGGGCACACGCAGGCCGAGGTAAGCAGGAACACCGTGGCGAAGCCACAAAAAGAACTGCAGCATCAGCCGAGTTCCTAAAAGAAATGGAGAGAAGAAAATAAAGCCAGGCTGACTACCCGTCTGGGAAAGAAACAGAGTGGGTGAAGGAAAGGGGCGCAGGGCGCCCAGGTAGAATCATTTCATCAGTTTGTTTATCCAGGAGCTCTGGTGTAACACGTCAAATGATAAACTTATGTGTGGGCACAGAGGTCAGTAACGGAAGCTGCGAGTGAAGAAGACAACATAACTAACACAGCGGTTGAATAGAAGCGCAGGCATTCCAGTTGGATGCCAGTTACAGCAGTGAGCCCACAGACAGTGCACGGATGAAATGTGTAGCTTTGTTTGTAGTTAAGGTGACAGCCATCACTGGGATAAGCCAACAGCAGCAAACACAGTGCATACAGACATGGCTGGCATTCACCCATTACCTGTCCCCTTCCCATTTCTATCAGAATAGTATTCGGGTTATGTTCTTCTCTCTCCCAAGTAGGGTTGTATGGATAACAGCAGTTGTTTCTAACTAGGGTGTATTTGATAACATGGATAGGCTTTTGACTGACATTCTTGGTGGGTGGGAGGGGTTACTGGCATGTAGGGTACAGAGCAGGGCGAGTCAGCTCCAGCTCCAAGTCCTATGTGATCTTACAGGCTTACTCGCTGGAAATTAGTCCTGGTATAGTACACTTCAAGAGGGAACACTTAAGATCAGAGCACAAATCTCTGCAGAGAACTATAGTCGGCCGGGACCCTCTGAGATGGGCCCACACCCAGCTTTATCCCAGGCAGGCACTCATTTATTTCAAGGCCTTGACTGGGGTTTTCTCCACACAAGTTGTTTTCTCCTACTTCAGGGCACAACGTGGTAAGGCATTGTTCATTGCACGTCAGTGAATTTCTCCTGCCTGGATAGCAACAGATCACCACCCCTCATCCCTGTCCACTGGAGGGAGATGGGACAGGAGCCTAGGGTACTCTGTTTTGTAACCCCATCTTGGGTCCTTATCTTAAATGACTACTGTGGCACCTCAGTTTCTCACAGACGTTG
The DNA here is from genome assembly GCF_000001635.26 of Mus musculus. Classification (NCBI taxonomy): domain Eukaryota; kingdom Metazoa; phylum Chordata; class Mammalia; order Rodentia; family Muridae; genus Mus; species Mus musculus. Next base: position 97,702,587 of record NC_000067.6, read on the forward strand.
CTCAGTATCTTTAAACACAGATCAATTATCTGGTTCAAAGTGTCAACGCTGAGTGGTCATCAGCTCCAGTTCATGGAATTTTCCATGAATGCTATTAACATGGGAGTGGACAGAGAGGTGGTCAACCAAGTTGTTCTGACTATACTAAATGAACAGCTATTTCATCACTGTGGTAGAATTGCCATGAATTTTTGCTAGGCTAGCTATGAATAAGGAAGGATGTAGCCCTAATTGCCATTGAAAGCCATCTGATGAGCATGAGGTGAAACACTGTTGAGATAAAGTTTGCGTTATGTCAATGGAGAGAGCAAGACAAATGAGGTCACTGATGACATAATTGCAGATAGCAAGATGGCTGGGGCCAACTCTGCTTTTAGACCTTAAGAAATATATAATGACTGTCATAGCAGTTTAAGCCAGTTTTAATTGGTATTTTCTTCTCCACAATGAAAAGTATGGTTACAGAAAGATGAAAAGTGTAAAGACAACAGTAGCAGAAAGTATTGCCTCCAAAGGTACATTACAGATCAATGAACTATACAAACCTTTTGCAAGAGATCTTGATATTAGTTTTAAAGCAAAGCCCATTGTAAATAATATGCCAACTCCTACAAAAGATTCCAACTAATAGAACATATGAATACAAAGTAATAGGCCATAAACTCAACTACATAACTACTTAGTGTCCAAAACATGCAATAGGGTAAAGTGATATTTTAGGATAAAAGTCAAATGTAAAGTGGCCATAAATAATTTATATGTGCTAGGAAACAGCCACAAAGAAAGAGTAAGGAAAAACCAGAGATTAAAACGATGGAGAGAAATTCCTAAGTGGAGATTTTAATTTTGCTATTTCTATCTGTAACATAGTGCAAAGGTCAAAGGGGAAGTAACTAGTGCATCTCACTGATATATATACGAACAGTGATTCATTAAAAATATATAGCATACATTAAGGAATGTATTTTATAATCTTATATTCTAAAGAGAGAAATTGGATCTTCCATAAACATGAATAGAAATATGATGGAGCTTTGAGTGATAACATTTTGGTACCCAGCTTTCTAGAAAAAGGGAAACCAGAGGCATACATTTCAGTAGGTATGGCAGCATGAGAGAGGGGCTAGAGCTGGGGCTACTGCAGTGGGGGTCCCACCACCCGTACAATAACAGGGTACTCCATGCTGTTCAAACAATGAAAGGAGAATGGTGTTAATAAAGCAGCTTGACCAGTTCCCCGGAGAGACAGAGAGCCTTCTAGGGAAGCTTGAACAGCAAACAAGTGAAATCTTGGCTCTACTCTAGCATGAAACTACATTAACAGTAGGCAGTAAAAACTATAGAGAAACCTGGAGAGTCCTGGTCAAAACACTTTCTCATTAGCTAATGAGGTTGGTTTTTTAAATTAAAAAGGTGAGAATTTCATAGCTGATTATTGTATTTACATTTCTTCCACTCTCAATTCCCCCCACGTCCTTAAAATCCCCATTCCCTCAAATCCATGACCTCTCATGATTGTCCCATGCTTCTGTCCATCTATCCATCGATTGAACTTGCTAAGTCCAGTTAGTATCGCTTGCGTATACATGTGTTTTGGGCCTGGATCAGGAGGCTCATCCATTTATTCTGGAGAACATGTATTCTCTATGTACCCAATGATTGCCTGTAGCCCTTCGAGAGGTGAGGCCTTGTGAAACTTTCCCCACGCATGTCACCATGTCAACGGATGTAGTCATTATTCAAGTCTTGTTTAGGCCACAGTATTGCTGAATCTTCATGTTCCCTGGTCAGGCTTCCTGCTCTTCCAGTCTTTCTGCCCTCTCTTCTGCAATGTCCCCTCAACCTCAGGCGTGTAGGGGGTTGCATTGTTAACTTAATGCTTATTAATTGGCATCTGGCACTCCACAGTCAGTTGTTCTCTGCATTAGGACCCGATGTAGATTTCCGTAACAATCTCCATATACTACAATAAGAATCTGCTGATGAGGTAAGAGAGCTGTACTTATCTGTTGGGAAAATGATAAATATTTAGACTGTATTTATAAAGGGGCCCATGACATCTGCAGTCACAGGTAGGTAACTTGGTTCCTAGTACTAGGCAGGACTTCCCTTCAGTGAGTGGAGCCTCAAGTCCAACTACACAGCTATTGGTTTCTCCCAAGATAGAAGTACTACTGTTGTACTTGCTGGGGTAGTCACTGTTGTGATTCATGAGTTTATAGCTGGTGAGGACTAACATCTTACCTACCTTGGCAGCTTTTGTAGAACCTTTGGATACTGTTATCTCTAGTCCCCAGGGTGATTCCCTCAAGTCCTATGTCCAACATGTGTGCTATCTTCAGCAATAGATCCTTCAGGTTCTGGGAGGCAACCTAGGGCAATAGTAATGCTTTGGCAATCTCTTGGTCTACTCGGACCAACAACTTGAGAATAAGCTTTCCATTCCTGGAACTGTTTGTTTGTTTGTTTGTTTTGTTGTTGTTGTAGTTAGACAGGCTATGGCTTTTGGAGGAAGTATTATTACCCCAGGTGGCATAAGGCATAATTCAATTTAAGTTTTTTATACATATTTATACTTAAACAGAAAATAATGGCTTCCTATGGCCTTTTCAAACATCCTTACTGCTATTTACGCTCCCCTCTCCTTCTCCCTCTGTACAAGTCCGGCCTCCAGTTAAGGGCTCCCAACAGTCCTGAGTTTTACATCAGATTCCTCTTGAAACTTTAAACTTTCTTCATTGCTGTCACCTATCGTGTTTTTTGAGCTGTACAAATATCGAGCACAGGGCCACGTGCTCTGCCACATCACAGTTTCCTTTCTGTCTCAATTTTCTGTTTGTCTTAAAATGTCCAGTATACTTCTTTTTAATACATGATAGCTGTGTATTAACAAATTCCCTCTTGAGTTTATTAGTCATACAGAATGGACTATGTACCTCATTAAAAGCAGGCCAGCAGGGCCTGCCAACAGGCTATTAGGCCTGAGATATAGGATTCCTGAGGGTTAAGGAATGAATGATAAATTATCAAGACTAACAAACAGCTCAGGGTGACTTGACAATTCCTCAAGCTTGACTTCCTCATTTCTTTGCTGGCTGGAAAAGTGGGCAGCAAAAAATAAAACCAAACAAACCCAACCCCAAAATAAATAAACAAATAAAAAATAAACATGTTTTAGCACTTAAAAAACTCTCAAACCCCACATCTCCTGAGTACTGGTAGAAACAGCTATTTCAGACAAACTTCCATAAATGGTGGTGATGTTATTTTGCTGTTATGAAATTGACTCTCTGATAGTGTGTTTTAAAAAACAATTCTATGATTCTTGCAAAGAGATGAGCATACAAAGCAACAGTATTGATTGGGGTGAATAAGGTAAAGCCGAAATTACTGATTAATACTGAGGAAAGCGAGTGCTAACATACTTCATAAGGCAGAGGACAATACACTGCTATGTGTATGCTCACTCATGAGTTTTATTGAATAGTACTTAATGTAAAATGCTGCTGGGGATTTTCTATTTCAAAACATAAAAGAAAGAACACAAATAAAATGCTTTAAATTCAAGTCACTCTTATTCTAAAAAGAATTTTAATTCATTCCACTTAAAAAATAAAAGTAGTCTCCTCACCCCCCATGAGTACATTAATCACATATTCACACACAGAGAACATACATACATTCGATTGTTTACAAGATTTACCACCATATAATCCATTTACATTCAAGTGAAGTATATATGTACTTATTTATTTGTATATATTTGGAGCTTCTGTATCTCATCCCTTTTTAAACAACCAAGATAATATAATACGCCTATTCTCTAGAAGTCAGTTCATGTAAGATTATTTAAGGTTAGAAGTCTCTTTTGAAGAATTACACTAACTATACAATAAGGGTCCAGTACTTCTAAACATAAGCTTGAAGCTACAGCTTACTACCTTAAGTTGCATTATAGCCAATGTTTGAGATTTTTATTTAGCAGGTTGTTTAGTTTGTGAGTAATTTAAAATATTTCAAACAATTACTTGTGCATCAGGGAGAAAGAGCACCAAGGAGAATGATGTCCTTTTATTTAAATATTAGACGAAATTACAATAGTCATCTCCATCTTTCTTCCAAATCTCATCATTTGTAAACACCATTTACTTACTACAAATGTTCAATCTTTTGAGTTTTCTTGGTGAAATCATCAAATACACTGGACATAAGAATGGAAACACAAGAACTATACCCTGGATGACACTTATGAACAGCAGAACTCGCATCATAGACCTGAGTCCATAGGTCTCAAGAAAAACTCAGAAAATCACGTGTAAGATTTACAAATTTAGCAGTTACAGTTCATAAAAAGAAACTCTAAAAAATTGCCTCTCTTGCTAATACAAAAAAAAAAAAAAACCTTTTCTTGGTGAACCAAGAAATTTTTCTTGATGGTAAAGATATGTATAAAGAAAATATTTTCTACAGATTAACTTGTAAATTTATGTGTATAAAGGTATAGTTCTCCCACCTGCATTTGTAATATTTTAAATAATTCACAATAAAAAATTCAAAGCACAAATTGAAAAAATAATTCATGGTCTATATAATCCAGTCAATAAATATTGCAGCATATGTTACTGTAGCAATGACAAAAACATTGTAATGTAAATGGTCAACGAGATCTCTTTGGAAATGTACTTTTTAAAAAAAGTCATCAACACATGATCTTTGCCTGTCCAATCCCACTCGCTAAGTGTAATTCTGTAGAAATGCATGTGTGTAGAGGCACCTGAAGAGAGTGCACTTTGGTACCAGTCAGCCGGGTTCCTGTGTCCTTTGTCTCTGCCACAGGCACATGGGAATCATCACAGTGACAGCAATAGCAGTTGTCATGAATTTCCTTACACAAAGCGGACAGACATTCTTTTGAACATTTCTAGATCCTGCCAGAGCTCCTTGTTTGAATAAAAACAGGAGGTCCTCTAGCTTTCGAGGTGTTTAAAGAAATACACAGATGTATAAAGTAAAGCATGATAACACATGAATCACTGGCTCTGACCAGCTTCAGTCAAGGTTTCTTAGACATTCTTTTTGCTAAGCAACAAGTCCCTTTATAAGCATGGAAACTTTCGGTTCTGGTGTGTGCTCATCTTTTCTTCCCAGTGCTTTTCTTGGGTTCATGCCCCTCGGTTTTGCTATTTATGCTCTTCTTCCGAGATGAGGTATGGGGAGCCATTGCCTGAGATGGTCCGCCGGCTGCTATACAAACAGAAGAAAGAACCAGTGCCGTTGGGATTTGCACCAATCAACAGGGTTAAGAGAACGCTGGTGGGCGATGTGGCTGTATGCGCTACAGTTATGATAAAACATTGCAGGCTTTCAATATGACACTAATGTTTTACAAGTCAACACAAATACAGAAAAGTAACGACAAACAGGCTGTGTTCCTAAAACCAGCTTTTTATAGTTCACTCTATATTCTTCATAGCAAATATTCATTTCCATCATAAGTACAATCCATTCTATTAATCTCATTCATCCTTGTTGCCAGGTCTTTCCCCTTAGCTCCAGATATAGAAATACAACTGCCAATTAGAACTGTCTCTGCTTATATTTGAAAGGAAATTTAAATGAAACTTGCTTAAAACTGGATGTAATTCCCTCTCTAGGAACCATATCCTCTTATGCCTTCCATCTCATTCCTATGCCAAGATGGAAGGCTGGAAGGCCAGAAGCCCTCCCTCTCAACTCAGAACCAACATCAGAGTCAGGCCTAGTCAGAGAGCTAATCTCAGTGTAGTTACAGCTCTACTTTACTGTACAGGCACATGTCTGTCAGGCTGACATTTCTTCATATGACCCACAATTGCTTGGCCACAGACAGAAAGAACAACCTTAACGATGGTGTTATCAGGATAGCAGAAAGTGACAGAATCGGACAGTTACTGGAGCAGAATCAACTTGTGTGAGGAGAAAGCAGCACAGCGTGGTCCTCCATCACTCCTTCCTAACACCTTTTATCTGAGAATCGTTCTCAAGGTCCATCACAGAACTTGGCTAAATCTCCAGCATAACAGTGAGTCTTACTAGTATAAAGAAACAGATGACAACTACATCTGACAGGAAGGGTGAGACTAACTCACCCTTGAACTGTGATTAATCTATTGCATGCACAGAAAGCCTCAGGTAGCACAGACAACAAGAAAAGAATTTAATACATGAGCTGTCAGCCACTTCAGGGACATCATCTTAAAATCTGAGTTTGGCAAATTTACCTCTTTACTTTTAAAATAAAACAATATGCTTTGGAGACATATTATTGAAATAGCAGAGTCCAAAGCTTCTATAACATAACATTTATAATGTCTAGGATTTAAAAGTTACTTAACACACAAGATTAATGTACAGTATTATAAATATTTAATGTAGAAAGGAATAGAAAAACATCTTTCTTGTAAAGGATAAAACTGACAGACTATCAGAAAATGAATAATTTAAAAACAATTTTTAAAGCAGTAATTTCATGATCTATGTTGAAATAAATCATTATGTTTAATAAATAAAAACTGAGAAAGAAAAATTAAGAAGAATCAAATAGAATGCTTTAAATTTAAGAGTAAAAAAGAAAATAACCGAAATAAAAGCTGGTTGGATTTAAAAGCAACTTGAGGGCATCAGAAGAATAAAGAGCAGTGAGAATCACCACGCAAACACAATGGAGAAGGAAAGCGGGCAGAGGAAGAGGCAGCCACAGTCACTGCTGAAAGTCAGTCACAGGCACAGACGGGCATGGCACAGGCAGAGCAGGCTGAATGTGTGCTGTGCGCAGGGCACACTTCAAATTAGCCAGAGCTCACAGAAACAGTGGGAACCAAAGAGACGGAGCCATCGGTATGACTGCCAAATGCTTCCTCCTATGCACTGTTTTGGATGATATACAGTTAGACCATGAAATGCTAAGAACATGTATTTAAAGAAATCAATAAAATCCTGAGGAAAAAAATCAAAAAGGCAACACACATATCTAAGTGAAATTCTGTAGATTATTGAATTAGTTCAAAATAAAGCATAAAAGAATAAGCATGAGATAGAATGAAAAAACAAAACCAAAAAACCAACAACAAATAAGGAAAGTTTGTGAATAATTACACTGAGGGTCAATGGAAACCAAGAGAAGAAAGCATTCAATAAAGCAAGCAGAGTAACAAGTGGAAGAAAGTCTTTTATAAAGTCCAAAAACTGGAAACAAAAAGGCAGAAGACAACTGCTAGTACCTGAGCTACTAAGACAGTTATGAAGAACGAGCAAAGCAGACATCTTAAGACAAAGGGAATAATTTCCTGACAAATGCGAGGTATCAAATCTGCCATAAAAATAAAACATAAAATTCATTCTACCAAGGATATCAGGTAGAAATTAAAATCTTTTAGAACATATTTAGACACAAAAGGAGAAACATTTTTCAGGTGCTCATGAAAAAGGACACCCTAACCAAACTCCAGAGTAAAGCCTCCTTCCTGTACGTAACACAGACACGCACACACTTGGGTGCTGCCCACTGTGTTCCTGTGGCTGTGTGTATCACACATCATGAACAAGTAGCATTCGCCTGGAATGCAAGAGGGCCACAAAACATGTTCAACTCCATTTTAAGTTTGTTACTTAAAAATGTTCACACCCTGCATTTATGGGACAATTAACTCGGAAAGATCAGCCACAGGTCCTGCAATCCCGAGAGCATCCAAACCTCTGGTCACCTGATTCATTCGTGGCTATGCTGACTGAAACAAGCTACACCCCTTCTGCTGTTTTCTTTATTGCCATGGACATAAACAGTATTAATATCGTAGGAAAAGGAACTGTACAAATGTCAGTTTTGTATTGTATAAAAGACTGCATCAAAACTTTATTTAAGAAAACTGCAGTTTTGAACCCTGTATCTTTATAGCCTTATTGGACTGTACAACGTTCAAATCTACTTAAAATACTGACTGATTCATAAGGTAAGAACTCCAGGAGGATTTATCTGGCAGAAATGGAGGTTATTTAGCTATGGCAAAAGAGCAGCAAAGGAAGCTACCGCCCACCGAATGTTTACAATGTAGCCAAGTACTTTACACAGCCAGCTTTGCCTCTGCCAACTCTGTAGGAGAATCATTACCCAGATTGATTTTCCTGGAGACTGAGGATTTGTGTGAGGCAGGTCACATGATTAACAAGTAGCAGAGCTGAGATCTTAATAAGTATGTCCTTCTGATGTCCAACTTTAAATTCATAATAAAAAGAATATCTAAAAACATTAAAACCTTGAAAAAAACCAAGACCCCTCTACCATGAGTTTTTATAGTGAAAGCCTGGAGCACTGAGGTAAGCTCCGAGGCGTCTAGGAGCAATAGGGAACAGGCAGAAACTGCATCAGAGCCGGGCATGGTGGCGCACGCCTTTAATCCCAGCACTTGGAAGGCAGAGGCAGGCGGATTTCTGAGTTCGAGGCCAGCCTGGTCTGCAGAGTGAGTTCCATGACAGCCAGGGCTATACAGAGAAACCCTGTCTCAAAAATAAAAAAAAAAGAAAAAAGAAAAGAAAAGAAGAGAAGAGAAGAGAAGAGAAGAGAAGAGAAGAGAAGAGAAGAGAAGAGAAGAGAAGAGAAGAGAAAAGAAAAGAAACCACATCAGACCAGACAGCAGAGGTAGACAACAGGGAAACCACAGACATAAAGTAACCCGTCAGCAGCCAGGGATGGAGTATCGATACACAATCACCCTGGCTAGAAGAACAAAGATGCTGGCAAAAGAGATGAATTTGGCAGTCACATCGCCAGACTACAAATGGAAGATAAAAAAAACTCTGGGCAACAGAATTGTTTTATTTAAATATGAAATGATTCCTTAGGCCCAACAGAGCAAAACAGAGGAGTTCAGAAAAAAAGAATTGGAAACCTATCTTATTAAGAGATTTAGGAGAGACCATGAAGGCAAGAGAGGCAAGCAAGAGGACATAGATAAAGATGTGTATAAGTGAGTCAGGACAATAGATTTTGAATTCAGCAACACTACGGGAAAGCAGGGTTACGACTTTACATCACTGGACAAGCGGCTGCCCCTGCTATCATTGTTGTATGGCATTCACAAACTCAGACAACATCTCTAACCTGCTTTGCTGCTTGCTTTGCTGCTCTTTAAAGCAGCAGGTGGTGTTGGGAGGATCTTTGTAGGTGTATACGTATTTAAGGAAATTTTTCTTCTCATTCCTGGACTGGAACGTGTGGCCATAGAGGCTGAAAAGAAATAAATAAAATTGAATAACTTCGTACCAAGTCTCTTCTCTTAGTAGGACAAAACCTTGTTTTTACTATCATTTTACAATACTGGAAGTTGAACCTATAACTCTAAGCCATATCCCTTGTCCTCTTTCTACTTTGTATTTGAAGACAATCCTAAGATGTTCAGGCTGGCCCTACATTAACTCTGTTGCCCAGGCTAGCCTTGAACTTGTAATTCTTCAGCTTCAGTCTCCTTAGAGAATAAAATCTAAAATGATCACCTACTTCCCAAGGGATCTCCAGAGGGAAATAGTTTAGAGGCATCCTCATTACCAAACACTATTGGCTGACAGCTGCCTCTGGTACCAGAAGCAGAAGAAATGGCAAAGGGTAGCTAGTATAGCTACTGTGTCCAACCTGGAAACTCCAATATGCTGAGGGATACCAGGGAGCTAAAAACAAGCGCTACAAAAAGAAAAATCTTTTTTTTTTTTAACCCTAACAACAAAAAATATTGCAGAAAATCTGGATTATTTATAGAGCTTTCCGCTTTTACACACTAATGTAACTCTTACTTATCCATGGACTCTCTTCTTAACACACATGGATAGCTTCAGAATGGTTTTTCTAGGAAATATAGTTTCAAAGCCTGTGGTTCTAATTTGGTATCTTTTAGAAAAGATCTTTCTAAAGCTAGATGTGGTGGCAGATAGTTGTAATCTCAGCTCCTGGGGAGTCAAGAAAGGAGGATTACTGTGAGTTTCAGGAGAGCTGGGGTTACACAGAAAAGCCCCATGCCAATAAACGAAACAAAACAACAGTGACAACCAAGTATCTCTAATCTGTTAGCAAAAATGTGTTAAGTCCATGTGAACCATTCTGTAATTATAAAAGATGAATGTGAGCTTTCAGACGAGTATAGCTTTTAAAGAAAGTGATACTAACTCTACATAATACTGTTTACTTTTACTGTTAGAAAAACAATGTTTAGATAAAATGAAGAAAAATGGTATATCACACAAAGGAGTTACTAATATTATTCCCTTACATCTGACTCTCTTAAAAATTCTATTCACAAATATCACTGCGTTTACATCTTTAAAATTGAGGTTATAATTGAAAAGAATTTATTGTCCAATAATTAAGTAACAATGAAGGTGAATTCCATACACATTTCGGGGACCTTGCGCAGAACCTCCGTTGATGGAGAAGCAATGGAAGCCAGAAAGTCATCCACTTGCTTTAAAAACAGGGCATTGTGAAGTGTTTCTAGAGGACAGATGGATGGTACCATGGAATACAGCTCGAAGCCTACAAGAGAAGAAATAAAGGACAGAGAGTAAGATTGGCTGTTTCGCAACTCAGTCATTACAAAGGGAGGCGACTTACTTAGGGCTGGAACGTTCAGGTTTTACATGCATTCACACATCTTTCAAGTCATGACACCAGATGCTATGCGACATGGAACCAAAACAAGGTATGACCCATGATCACGTTAAATGTAATCAGACAGCACAGCATGCACACAGTCCTTCAAGGCTGCTAAAGCCTAAGAATAACAAAGAAGAAAACCTGGGGAAGGGAGAGATACACTTTCAGATTTAAATCTTTTAATGTTAGAGTTATTTAACAGATGAACAAGCTGATGCCATATTTTCCTGATACCAGAATCTTACAGTATCAAGATAATATCAACTTCAACAATTAAATAATAATGAAGATAAATGCTGACACAAACTTCTTCAGGAGTTAATTACATAGTTAATTGTGGAGCACAGATTGCTATTTTTCTCTAAGGCCCAGAACACCCTACCATGGTCCTTGAGCAACACTTCCTCAATCAGGCAGAATTGAACCTTCTGAAACATTACTTTCCTGAACACCAGTGAGTCCTTGCTTGGCAATCCCTGGCTGAGCAGTTAGATGGAACATTCAGCATTATGAAGGGCAAGGAGCTCCATGTTTAACAACTGCACAGGCACACAAAACTTCATGGTGAGTCATGCAGCAATGTGCTAACAGAATCAGTGACACAAAAGCACATATACATACAAATTATGTTTCTAAGACAAAAATATTAGTTTTTCATTTATTAAGAATAAAATGACCCATTCATTTAAGCTTTATTTAACTGAATGGCTTTAAAAATTGTTTTCATTTCTTTTAAAATCACAAAGTTTCCCAGAATTCAAACTAAGTCTTCTGTGGAAAATACCTCCAACACTCAAATTCAGGTAGAAACAGAGTATTACAGGTAAAAAAGAAAAATTATCTAAACTCAGACTGCAAAACAGACACTTTTCAACATACATATGCTCATTATGAGATTACACGCTGTCAGATTTATTCAAAATTTGGGAGGAACTCTAGAATTGCTGGAATTCTCAGTTGGAACAGGGGAACTTTTAAAAAGGGAACTGAATGTTGTTATGAAAATAATTAAGGATTAATAAAATTAATGCTGGATTTCCAGGTGCAAACCAAAGCATGACAGACCGTTTGTTTCATGTAATGTAAAACAAAACCAAACAGAAGGAACAATCCAATATCCCAGCAGCAGTTAAAGCCACCTCACTCGGTTCACACTGAGGAACAAAACTTTGCAATTCCCTCTCTTCTTAAACACAAGCGGCTCGTGCACATAAGCACACTCTGCACAATATGCCTCTCTCCTTTCTCGGGGTGCTCACCCTCATTTGTGACGGCTCCTTTCATTTGCCTGCTGGATTTCAAAGCAGCAAATGAGGTCTGATGGAACTGTTCCAGAATCTACAGACCCTTGCCATTTATCTCATCAGCTCACAGCGGACAATGAAGGGTTAGTGCGGCCATCTCACAAGCCACCCTGCCAGCACGTTGGAAGCCATGAAAACATACCACTGGAGCCTAGAAACTCCCAGAGGACACGGACCAGCACCTAGAGGGGACAGGTGTTCTGCACAGAGGCCCAGAGAATAAGGGAAGGTGCTGTCAGAAGACATTTTTCACCACGATCCTCCCAACTAAAGACGAAGGGAGGGAAGTCCATGACACCATGGGTTAAGGTGGAAACAACATGGGAAGTCATTGGAAATAGAAAGTGAAAGGGTCACATGACAGTTCACAGGACAGATTAGAAAGAACAGCAGTAAAGAAAAGGAAGTATGGAATCCCTCCAAAAAAATGTTCCTAGAATTGAAGGAAACATGCTTCAATGTATCAGGCTGTTTAGTGTAGAAAAGCCTCATGTAAAAGAAAAAGCCTAAACCAAAGGAATATAAAATTACTCTTAGTTTCTATTAAATTGAAGTACCTACTACTACTACTACTACTACCACCACCACCACCACCACCACCACCACCACCACCACCACCACCACCACCACAACTAATCCTAACACCTCAGTTAAACATAGAACTTTTCAGTAAACCCACAGTGCTCCTGAGAAAGCATTACACAAAGGTGACCCCTCCTTCCTTATGGGTTTCTGTGAGCCTGGCGTCCTGAGGACTCCTGGTTGTCTTCTAGGAGGTTACTAAGCATGTGTTACCTTTAGAAGTTGCAGCTGAATCAAATCAGAATGAGCTTTTTCCAAAAAAGTAACATTTAAACAGCCCTGGGGTGGGGAGGGAATGTAGGTTGAATTCTTAAGCTTCATAAAAGTGAGTTTTTGAAAGACCTATTTGCCGTTAAAAATTTAAAAATTAAAAACAAACCACTCTTTCTAGGAATAAAAGTATGTTCATTATAAGTGAAAGCAAAAGCCTATGTGGGATTTGAAAATGGTTAGTAAGCCAAGCACGGTGGCTTACGTCTACTGCAAGCAGTGGGGAAGTCTAAAGCTGGATGACTCCAAGTCTGAAGGCAACCTGCTCTGCACAGGAAGCTAAGCTAGCCGCACTACAATATCACACCCTATCTCAAGCAAAACAAAAGCATCCCTAACACATACACAAAAACCAGTAAATACTCCCAAAACGCTCTAATACTGCCACGACTTCATCTGTAACAAACACTCCTATCCAGCCTCACTCTGACGGAACCTGGGTATAAACAAATCGAGTCTCTGCACCTTAACTTCAGTTTTCTTTCTATCAGAATTCTCCGATTTTTAAGGAAAAACAAAGGCAACAGAAGGAAATGACTGCTGGGCCAGCAGTAAACCAGCCAGCCCCCGAGGAGGAGCTGATCCTGGAAGTCTCTTAAGCCGTCCACGCCACATCCAGTTGTGTTTCAGCCAGAGGGCCAGACTGCTGCTGTACAGTGTGACCCTGGCTCCCAAGACCTTTAAAAGTCTCAGTGGGGTCTTTGTTGTGGATTGCTTTGTATTGTCATCGACTATCTCAATAAAATAATGTGGTCAGAAAAATTAGAAAAAAATTGTTAAGAATTAAGAACCAATTAAGAAACTAATTGTATTTTTAAAAAAAATAATTGTATAAACTGATCACTTAAGGAATCAGAATTTTCAGCTGTTAATTTAGAATTAAACTAATCATTACTGTGGTCATTAGACGATCTGACAAGTAATGTTCAATTATTGTGGAAATTACGGCAGAAAAGGGATCAAGACAGTATCAGTGGTTTGGTACATTAGTTGGAATTGTATGCCAACTAAAATTAAAGATTGGTAAGTTAGGTGATACTGTGTACCCCACATTTTGAAATAAAAAAAAATTAAAAAGGGATGAAGCAGGGAGTATCTTTTAAAATAAAAAGCAAACGTACCATTGGTTGGGTGTCGAGCAAATGAGATAGAAAACCTTTTAACAGCAGACCCGCGTGTGGCGTCTGAGAAAGAGAAAAACAGGTTCCTGAAGTTCACAGCTGCCAAAAGAGGAACACTTAAAACAGAGTGGGAACCAAATACGTGAGGACGGCAGGACTAGGTGACATGCAGAGGGGACAATGGAAGGAAGCCAAGGACTGGTTAAAAGCAGTAAACTGGCTTGATGGTACAGGCAAAACGTTTAATGAAATACACAACAGAAAGGAAAGCAAGATGGCCTGGCAATTCCAGTAAATCTGTGTTTTCCTGCCTACGGTCAATTTGTCCACCTAAGAGCAAACAGTGCTGACTGTGAAAGGGCTGAAAGCGCCCTCTGTCACGAGGGGCACATTTTCAGGACTCTCAAGCATTCTCAGCACCAGAATATTAACCCTGACGTCAGTCACATCAAGAGGAATCTTAAGAATGGTCACATTGCACTCTACGTTTATAAAATGTCTACCGATATATTTTCTCTTACTAGCAAACCTTCCACTCATTTCTATGCTAAATAGTTTTTCAATATTAATAAATAAAATAAGTGTTAACTGTGGACAAGAGTTTAAAAGAAATTTATTCTTCATAATCTAGAGTCTCCATCAGCTGAAATAATAATGAAGTTTTACATTCTCTTTTTTGACAAGCCACTTACTGTACATGTACTCTCTAGTTAACTGCTCTGGACTGACAGAACCTGAACCTGAATCCCAGGACGCACTGACAGGCGTCTGGGAAGGCGATAGGACTCCACGATGGGACTCCACGGCAGTCTGTGGCCTTAGACTTGCTTTTGAGAAACACCACTCGTGAGCATATGCATGTGTGCAGGTATGAATCTGTGTGTGCGTGTGAGCACATACCATCTATGCAGCCAGAAGAAGTCAGCTTTTTACGATGAGTACGGGCATAATCCTGTAGGTTAGGTGCACTTGAAGAACCCCCGAGCACTGAGGTGCTAAACAGGCCCGCACAGTGAGACCCTGATGGGAGTTAGAGAAGACACATACAGCAGGTGTTCTTCCATTCACATTGGGAATGCATGCAGCATGCAATCGACTTGGCTCTTACCAATGCACAGGCAACCTTGGCAGTGCCTTGGAGAGAGTCACAATAGGCTTGTAACAGTCTAGTGACA
Organism: Mus musculus; assembly: GCF_000001635.26. NCBI lineage: Eukaryota > Metazoa > Chordata > Mammalia > Rodentia > Muridae > Mus > Mus musculus. Next base: position 97,717,717 of record NC_000067.6, read on the forward strand.
CCTATTTGAGTACAGAGCTTCTAATAGCCAGCACTATTCACCACAGGTACAAATGGAATAATTCAGTACTGAAGAAAATGCCTTCTATGAAAAATAATATGCCAATATACTAATCATCAACATGTACATGCTAAAATTATTGAAAATATCACCATAAAAGTTAATTAGGAACAGAATAGAGTCATAGCAAATCATAATGAGTTTATATGTATATTTATCATATGTATTTTATCACATACATATGATCATATGTTGTATTATATATCATGTACATATGATTATATGTATGATATATATACCTTTTAGCAAAAATTAAGTCATATTAGACATTTTTAATATACACTTAAGAAATGAATGGTTTTTCCTGATGCCCCTGAACTAAGAGTTGTACTCTAATGAAAAAAGCATTTTTATTAATGAAAATAGACAAAAATCATTCCTTTTCAGTCACTTAACAAGGGACTTAAAACAGGAAACTTTTAATGTAGGCCTCCAAGGAAATACATCATTGACACATAAAACACAGCCAGTATACATCAATGTCTTATTTGTAGTAAAAGTTCAGACTTAAAAATGTTCACCAAAGAGGAAAGTATAAATAATTCCTGTCAAATAAATATATAATTGTGATCATTCAGTGAAAAGGAGTCATGTATGTTCACATAAAGATATCATAGGACGATCAAAAGCTCTCAAGACAAAGCGGGAAGTTAACTACAGAGAGTCATTTACCCAGACAGGTACCAACACAGTTAGGACACTGCAGACCGTAGCACACAGTGACACCGAATCATCCTTTGTGTCAAGCCCACTTAGATAACCAATTAGAGGAAAGACTATGCCACTGAGCCGCAGCTTAGCATCAAGGAGCGTAAGGTCAGCGGGTGGAGAGGGGGACCCATCTGACAACGCTGTTCTCAATGTGCCCAAGGCGTATTGAGCAAGACTGCACTGACTTCACTTTCATTTCCCAAAGAGCTGCTCCTTGGGAAATCTAGCTCACCCCAAGAGGGCCCTCAAACGCTTCACTTTATTTCCTCATTTGTCTTCTCATTTTCTTTTTTATCTGCATTTGAAGGTATCACCTTTTGCTAAATTCGTTGGTCATCATCAGCTGATATTTTTGCACTTTCTGTGGAATGTGTGATCAATTCATTTTAAGTGGATATTATTACTTGTCCTAAGTAAGGAGTTTCATGTCAGCACTCCACATACAGAACTGGATCCTGTGACAGCGCTCTGGGTGAAGCCTCACTAGAAAGTCAGACTGCTAAGCAGTGTCGCCTCCCAATGTTTCTTTTGCCACTACTTAAAACTGCTAAATTAGCTTTGACCTTTCTGGCTGAGCATGGTGGTATCTTTAATACCAGCTCCAGAGGCAGGTAGATTTCTTTAAGTTTGAGGCAAGGCCTGAACTACATAGCAAGTCCCAGGACAGCCAGGAATGTATCAAGAGACTGACCTCAACAACAACAACAACAACAACAAGGATTAAAATTTTTAAAAATAAAATGGCATATTTTTATCCTTACCCGACTAACAGATTTACAGTGTCAAATATGGGACAAGGAAATACACACATACATGGTAGACAAGTGCTCTGCTACTGACCGTAAGCCCAGCCCTCTTATGACTACTAATCTCTAAAGTAAAGTTTTAAAAAATACATTTAGAGTAGCATTGGAAAGTCTTGTGTCTGTAACCCCAACACTAGAGAAGCTGAAATGAAGGGTTTCCATAAATTCAAGGACAAGCGAGACTATAGAATTCACACTACAACAGGACCCCTCCCTCAGAAGAAAGGATGGAAGAAGCAAACGAGCAAACAAACAAAAGCCAACACTGGCAGTTAGTCACCACAGAGTAGTCATTCAAATGATTAAACAAAAATACTAAACACCACTTGTTTTGAAAATTATAGTATGAAATTTATATCTTGTAGTATGAAAATTATATCTTATATTTTGAATTTATGGTTCAACAATTCTGAACTAATGCACACTAAATACAAAGTAAAGCATAGCATTTGGTCATGATTTCACCACTGTAGAGTTTTACCTGTGCCTAACAGGGAGTTTCTGGAGGGTATAAAATACAATTTCCTTTACATCACATACCTACTGTAGGGTTCTGCTTCTGTTCCACAAGATTTCTTGGTGTTCGGAGATAGTTGGCATTCTCAGACACAACCTGCATAGAGAAAGTGGAGACTGAAATATACTAACAAAATGAATTCAAAAATGCATATTTCATATGCACCCTGTTCCAGACAGACAAAGGTTAATAAGCTGTATGATAAATATTAGTAGAAATACTTAAAACATGAAAGTTCATGCAAGATCCCCTCTGAAGGGAGTCCATTTCATATGAGGTCCTCGCAATGAAGGGGTGCAAAGCAGGCATTCATGATGAAACATGGCAGATGAGAAGAAACAATTCACAGATTGATGTAATTTCACTTTCTCTTAAAGGAAGCCCATTGCCCACTGTTAAACAGCGCCTGTATTTAGAGGAAAAACAACCACAAACAAAAGAAATGACTGACAGACAGACAGTGTTGAAGTCACCATACAGTTTCTGATCCATGCATGGGCTTTATCAGAGTAACCTTTAAGTATTCAGCCTTAGTGGATACCATAATCCCTTTTCCTACAATCAAATGCATTAAATTTCCAAGAGGAAATAGCTGAAGTTATCAGAGAAGTCATGTGGTGGTAGGCCTTCCATTAGACAACCAGAGAGTTTTAGTTTCGAATGTCATCAAAGAAAGTCCTTCTGAAGTTACTTTAGTGAAAAACATTTTACAACTTTGCACATGCCTATTGTTGTGTTTGGAGAACAAGTTGCATATTTCCCTTATGGTAATATTTCCAAATAAAGGGATCACAGAGAGACCAATCAATGTTTAGATATCTGTCACTAATTAAGACCAGGCCACATTAATTTTTGGTATTTTCAAAAATTTCATATTCACAGCAAATTCTAAATAGAATGAAGCTTTTCAAATAATGAGGGGATAGCAAATATTCTTAACCATCAAAGTGTGTTAAGTATGTTTCTTGAAGTTTATAGGACAACTAAGGTCTAAGAAAGATTTTTTTCCTTTCTAATTTATTTTTGTTAGCATGGCTACAAACCCAGGAGAGTTAGGATTTTTAAAATCTCCTGTATATTTAAAAGCTCCCCAGTGAAAAATCGAAATGCATGCCACATAGATGGTTTCTTTCCATGAAATATTGAACAATATCAGAAGTATCTTGAGGTACTAAATTTAAGACAGAAGGATTTCCTCTGATGTAAACGACAAGGGATTAGATGTCCTCAAAAATAGCTGTTTGTTGCTCTGAATGCAAGAATGGAAAATATTTAATGAAATAAAGTTTAAAAACCTGTTGCCATGAGCCAAAAATACTGGATGTGAAAGCCAATGATTTGGGGGAGACAGGGGAAGAGGTGATTTGTTCCCCTGATCTGCGTCTTCGACGCCCAGTACCCACACCACTGGTATAATGCAGCCAGGTGCCAGTGCCCTCTGGGCTAGACACACTCAGGGGGGTCTCTTCCTGGAAGTAAAAAAAAAAAAAAAAAGGCAAAAAAAAAAAAAAAGCAGAGCATGCAAAGTTAGATACATTAGAGCCAAATGATCAGGAAGAAAAAAAAATACAGTTTATTTGCATTTGCTTATCCCTCAAAGGCAAATTATTAGATATTCATTTGTGAGCCAAATAGGTAAATCCCTAAGAAATTAAATAATTGGCATATAGCATTAACAATCATAGAAAGACCTTATTATCTTTAAAGACATAAGCTATATTTTCTACTAGTTGTCCCATCTTCCTTAAAATTAGAAAATTATAGTCTTTCTCTTAAATGAAAATATTTAAGAATAAAAGGAATTTGAGTTTATTTTATATTAGATATTAAAAAGATTTTGTGCAAATTTTTGGTTGGAAATTTTAGTCTAAAGCATAAGCAGGTAAAACAAATTCAGTGTGTAACCTAGAAAGGGAACTGGGTTGACCACAGCTGCAAAATTCAGAGGCAATCAAATGGACAGATTTGCTCTAAGTGTTTGTGCTTGCCCTGCATGAGAGAGCCAATAGGTGCAGGAGACCAAGCCTGCAGCAAACATTCTCATTGTGCACACTGTGCAGGTTCAGACAGTGAGTTCAGACTGAGATCTCCTTGTAGATAATGAAGGGAATGCCTTTCTCTGTGTGTCTCTTCAAAGTATAAACTGACACCTATGGATTTGGAGGATGCTGGAAAAAGTCTTCAACTTTTACTTGAATAATTTATCTTACAAAGTAAAAGCTTGGCACATCACAATGGAATAATCTCTTGGAAGCAACTACTTAAACATCCACAAGAAAAAGATTTGAAAATGTGTACTCTGTTTTAGTAGTTACCCACGGCAGTGGTTCTATTTGCCATGCTAGCAACACACACACACACACACACGCACACGCACACGCACACGCACACGCACACGCACACACACACACACACACACACACACACACACACAGACAGATCCTGTAGAGGGCACAGGAAAGGGTTTAACTGAGAAATTCTGAAAAACTTAATAGAAAATTATTTGTTTCTCACTATATCAAAAACACTGCTTTCACACAAATGGCGGATTAGACTATATTAGTTTAAATAATTTCTGTCTTGTTTGTTTGTTTTCCTGAAGTTAGGATATCTGGACAAAGTTTCAGATTTCTCAATTTCTGTTTACGTTTTAATAGAACAAATGATCACAAGTAGCTAGAGTCTCTCTTCTTTTTAAATTAACCTTCTATAACTAAGTAGAAATAGCATATGAGAGGAACATTAACATATAATTTCTTTTATAAAGTTATGGTGATCTACTTTATGATTAGTTTTCCCCCAATATGTAATTCAGAACTTGTATTATTGTTATAAGTGGGGTAGTGGTAATTCTTTTTGTTTTTTACGTTATTATCAAATAATGTTAAACATAATTCTATATACTTTTTATATTTAAACATCAATTAAAAGTAGACGATCTAAGAGTTTTCTCTTGGGAGCTTAACTTCTTACTTCATATGAAATATTTAGAAAAGACTTAGAAGCACTGGTCTCAAGCAATGCAAGGAACAGAAAGAAGGTAACTCCAAGTATTAAAAATACTTAGACACTAAAAACAATTCTAAGCTACCTTCTAAACAGTCGACTTGTATATTATTTAAATCTTATTCCTTAACTGAGAATAACTGGTTTAACTTAATTATAGATCTTAATATGCCATTATAAATTTCAATTATATCATCAAGCTTTCAAATTCCTATGTAGGTTTCTGCAATCTGGCTAAGAAAACCTGCAGTGTTACTAGTATCAGGCATCATTTAAGTATCTCAGGCAATTTTTATCTACTTTTATACAAAAATAATTGCTGATATATTAGGCTTTTAATTGAGGTACTTACTGAAGAATAGTTAAAGTGAGAAGACAAAAGAAAAGTGGGTAAGTTCAGCAAGTTCTTAGACAAGCCTCTCTCTCTTCCCGAGCCACCACAGCCCATGCCAGGCTGAGAGCTGCACACAGAGCTCTGGTCTCAACACTCATCGCTGTATCTCTGGGCATGCTGTTTGTTCCTTTGTTCTGCAGTCTCATGTAATCCAAGCTGGCCTCATATTCCCTAAGTAGCCAAGGGTGACACTGGATGTCTGAATCCCTATGCTTCCTGTCTACTTCCAAAGTGCTGGGCTTACAGGTAGATGATGCTAGGCCTGGTTTATCTGCTGTGTTGATTTTAACAGCATCTATGTTTTGTTTTTGTTTTTAAATATTTGTTTGAAAAATAAAAAGTGTTGATAACTAAAACTGTTCCTATTCCTAGCCGTACAATTTAAGCTGTATTTTCTTTTCCTTTGAATGACTATGGTTAGCTTGCCCTGTACAGGACACACTCTCCATAGATACTCACCTCATTTGCAGTAATCTTCCTGGACCTCGGAAGCGGTGATTTCCTGTGTATATGAATTGGCTCAGACACCAATGGTTTAAACAACATCACGGCCCGGTCAACTTCATCTCGTTTAGAAGTGTGAGGCTCATCATCGTCAGTTTTAAGAGACCTTCTGCCTTCATTCTGTGAGGAAAGAATATGATGCACTTAAAACTAAGATTAAAACGCCTCTCCTGAGCTGGGTGACAGGACATGCCAGGATTCCCAGCAGCGCCCCAAAATCAAGTTTGTAAAGCCACAGAGAAAGAACTTGTCAACTCTCACAAGCAAACAAACTCTAAACGTCAATAAAATGCTTCTGATAACTAACAGCCAGCTGCTATAGCTATTATATAAAAGTTTTTCCTCAAGTGAATTAATATTAATTTAATTCCTTATTAATCTTATACCTTCTTAGTATACCAGGTATTGTGAGAGACAAACTGCTTCAAGAAATATACATATTCTGGGGAAAAGTTAGGGCTAAAATGGCAATTATAATCATATAAAGCAAGTCTTTAGCCAAAGTTCATCAAACAGATGAACAATTCTAACAAATAACTGTTGAATTAAAAATCTTTAGAATAGTTAAACGCTACAGTAAATATTTCCAATAAGTATGAGAATATATGAAAAATAATCACTTTATGACCCCTTTGATATTTTACTGTGTGACATATGCCAAGAACTTAGATGAACTGAATATAGCCAGGTTATAGACAAGCTACAATACATTATACCAACATTACATCATTATATATTAGAATATAAAATTATTAAACAAACTTAAAACCAAATGAGCCATTGTCGAGTTGACAATAATGTTATTAGTTACAAACAATAATAAAGGTTATTAAAACTGAGGCTCAGCTGAGAATTAGAACTTATAAAAAGAAACAAAGGAAAAGGGTTGTGTTGAAAACAACTAAAGCCTATTGTCAATTTGTAATAATACTACTAAGTAGAGTTCAACAGAAAATTGAAAAATACTACTGATCAAATTAGTGAGCTGGAAGAGAAGGGCAGAGAAATGTTGCATCTTAAATTGAGAGAAAAGTAATTAAAATATACAGAAGAGTATTATTCAAAATGCTATTCTAAATATTTATTTATTCTAGTTATCATTTAATTAATTTGTTGATTTTTAACTAATTAAAAATTATTTAAAATTTATTTTGACATTTATTAAGTGCCTCAAGCAAGTGTTAAAAAGCAAACAAACAAACAAACTAAACCACAGTGTCAGTCATAAACAACACATAAAAATCAATTAACTGCTTACAAAGATAATGTAAGAATCCTGTCAACATGGTGAAAGAATTAAAAGGCAGGAAGAGAAGGCAGTAAAGAGATAAAAGGCTACAAATACCATTTAAGAATATTTATCCTAAATATGTCAATAATCACAGTAATTGTTCATGACAAATCAAAGAATAAGATTAACCATACAGATCTCTCTCTCTCTCACACACACACACAAAACATTAAACAGACTCTAAGTTTTATTTATATATTTATGTATTCATACATGTTTGTAACAATAAAAAAGGACAGAATTTGAGAGAAGGTGGGGAACATGGGAGGGGCTGGGGAGATGGGAGGGGCTGGAGAGATGGGACATGAGAGGGGTTAAAGTAGAGAAAGGGAGGTGGAAATGATGCAACTATATTTTTAATTAAAAACAAACAAAAAACAAACCAGAAAATGGATACAGTGTAGTGGCACAGGCTTTTAATCCTAGCACTGGGAAGCAAAAGCAGAGACAGGCAGATTTCTGTGAGCTTGAGACTAGCTTGATCTACATGGGGAAGTTCAGGCCAGGTAGGGCAACATAATGAAGACTCTGTCTCAAACTGTTTAAAAGATATATACACTAAAAACAACAATAACAACAACAAAAAATCAAAATCCTTACTGCTTAGAAGTCTGACAGAACTAATGAAAACTGTCAGAATACTTCATAATCTTGGTGAGATACTTTTGCACATTAAGTAGCAGAAAAAACAATCAGACCAAAAAGACTCTTTGAGGGATATAAACCATCCAAGCAACACTGCTAATAAGTTTTACCTGACTTATACTTAAGACTTGTATTGAACAGAGACCAAGAGAATGAATGAAACACACGCACACATGCGCGCGCACACACACACACACACACACACACACACACACACACACAGGACAATAAGGCAGATCCTTATACACTGAAGATAAAGCACACTCAATACATTCTCTGACAATGCCATTAAGGCAGTGGCTACTAGGAAAAGCCCAGTGTATTTTCTGTGAGGTTGGAATTAGACCATATGCCTCAAATATAGAAACCAAAGAAAAAAAGTGAACCGACTAATAAAATATTTCCACGTAATGCAGCTCCATGTGCAAACACCAGCAAAGGCAAACTTCAAAACAGATGGTCTAGGAGTGGATTGGACAGAAACGGAGCACGAGAGCAGGTTGAATAAAAACATGTATACAGACGAAGCCAAAGGAGAACCTGCTGCTTCCTGAAAACAGGAGGATGCCAAAACTTCCTTCTAGGGCTCATTAAATAGCAAATACAGATAAGAAAAGGTACTGGTAAAATCCATAAAAGCAGCACCACTCACTTTATAAAAAATAAAAAGATAATCCAAGAATATTGACAACTATAGATCCTCAATTTTAAAATTTAAATAAAGCCAAAATACAAATTACCTAAAAAAATATAAAAGACATGTAAACACGAAATTATATACTCAATAAGTTGATCATATGATTAGAATATTACTAAATAAGTTTTAAAAATTATACATGCAGCTTCCCAAACAACAAAATTTAATAATAGAAAAATCAGAAATGAATAATGCTAGTTTTCTAAAACATGTTCCAGAAAGCACTTAGTCCTAAATACAGTACCGGTGAGAACTGAAGAAGCCATGCTGGGCACAATGCTCAGTATAAAGTAAGTACTCAACAGACAAAAGAACCGAAAACTACAACTATACTTACATGTTCTAAACACAGCTTAGAACCCAAACTATCTAAAGAGATCAAACTCTCAATGGTGTAATAGACATCAACTTGTTATTTGCTCTGGTATAATATATATTTAAAATTTTAATATATATTGAAAATAAGATTCATTTATTCTTATTTAATGTGTAATTTGTTATGTGTTTTGCCTGCATGCATGTCTGGGTACCATGTTATGTGCCAGGTGCTCACGGTGGCCAGCAGAGGGCCTGAAACGAGCTCTAGACTGTTGTGAGCATCAGGGCACTGGGAGTTGTACCTGCATTCTCAACAGGTCACTTGTAACACTGGGGCTGCCTGACAGAACAGTCAATGCTTGAGTGCTGAGCCAGCCCCAGGTCCATCAGATTATACTGTTAAATGGTAAAGCCTTTTTTCCTACTAGCTGCCATGGAAATGATTTATAGAGTAATGGAAAAGCTTGTGGATACATCATGAAAATCTGAAGCGGAGTAGCTATGCACTGAACGTCTGCATTACCTCCCTGGATGCTGGCCTATACCCATAGCCAGATGGCAAATTCTTATCTTCTTCACAGCCTTTGGCTCCAGGACTAAAATGTAACTCAACATGAAAGCGTTCCTCTGAGGAAAGGTCCTGAAATACACAAAAGAACACGTCTCCAGTGAGGAATTTCAAGTATTTGCTTACCTCCGGTCACATGTGCAAAGCAAGAGCTCCGTTACCTTGTTGGGATCCTCATAGAGCATGATAACAATCTGCGTCATGTAGTTGAGCTCATTGACGACGTTTAGATAATCCATAGCTCGTTTCCACTGCTCATCCTTTGAGTCCTGAACAAAGGGTCTCTGGTAAGTATTCTTCATACCATTGCACATGGAAGTCACTTTCTTACCATCATGACAGCTTACTTAATGTGTTATCACATACATCCGGTGAATAGAAAAAATATTTGCAATGTTTACCACATATGACAATACTTCTAAGTTTTGTCAAGACAATTTACAAGATGTAGAAAAAAAATCTCTTGAAATATAACACATGCTATTGAATTCTAAGGGTAAGAATAGCTTTTGAATCTTATAAATCTGAAAGTGCCTAGCAGAGTCCTATGCCTCATGGCACAGAACGTTATCTTCAAAGATGACTGCTTCTCTCTGTAGCATAAGTCTATCAAAAATGCCACTACTTAACACTACAGTGACTGTAAAATAATCAGTATAACGAGACATACAAAAATCCAACTGATCTTATCATATCCCTCATCATTAGATATGACTTTAGAAAAAGTCAGTCATCTTCACATGTGTAATCAGTGCACCAGAGATGAAAGGAATTATAAGAGAATGAGGACATCTAAGACAGAAAGCTCTACTTGTAAAAACAAAAACAAAAACAAAAACAAAAACAAAAAAGAACCCAGAAACTACTGTAAGCACGAGGTAAAGTCAGCAAGGTCTATAGTAACTGGAACATCACAGGAACGGTTTCTTCATTGTCCATGTATAACAAAGCATTACAAATATGTAAAAATCCACCAGTGTTACAGTATATAATGAGGGTAAATAATAGAATGAACTTTAGCTTAGCATGACTCCTATTCTACAAGAACACAATTATGAAACTACATGCTGACTGGTCTATTTTAAAATTCAGTATATATTTCCTTTTTACTTCAGAAAAGATTTATCTCAAACTTAAGGCGATGGAAGTTGCAGAGTAAGAAAGCACATTTACATGTGTGCACACTGAGGAAGTAAGATTGGCAAAGGTCGCCAGGCGTGGTGGCGCACACCTTTAATCCCAGCACTTGGGAGGCAGGTGAATTTCTGAGTTCGAGGCCAGCCTGGTCTACAGAGTGAGTTCCAGGACAGCCAGGGCTACACAGAGAAACCCTGTCTCAAAAAACTAAAACCAAAACAAAACAAAACAATTAGAAATCTTTCCAAGTCTGCTCCCACGAACACATAAAATAAAAAAATACCTAGAATATCTTCTGAAACATAATTTAGTGTTGTTAAGGCCCCGAGATGATTATAATAATTTTATTTCCATAACAAATCTTTTTAAATGTCCATGTTGGCCTTAGTCACCCGTAGCCACCCCGTCGTCCCTCTGAGCTTGGGACAGAGTTCAGGTGCATTGCTTCCCAACGTTGCCTGACAGTCAGGCCTAAGGTTTGGATGGTGAATTACCCAACAAGCCCCATGCCCACTGCTGTCAGTTACATGGAGTAACCCGAACTTACATCGCATAAGGCGCCATACCGAAGAATGGATAGTAAAGAATGCACATGACTCTCACTGGTAAAATATAATCTGGTGCGGACGTGCCGCTCAGGAGACAGAACACCTCTAGAATACCTGAAGTTAGAAGCAGAGGGTGTGAAAATATAACCACATAATCAAAAGCATATCAAACATGGAAACAATTTTATAAAATGGAATTCAATCTTATTAGAAGAAAAGCCCCATAAATCAATCTATCATTCTGCAACTGAGAGTCTCTGATAGATACTCTTCTAACTAAAACAAACTAAGCCCTCTGAGAATAGTAAAAACAAAACAAAACGAAACAAAACAAAACAACAACAACAAAAAAAAAAACCCAGCAAAAACCCAAACCAAACCAAACAAACAAAAAACCCAGAAATAAAAAACCAAACATACAAATAAACAAAATGCACACAAAACCCTCCCCAAAACACAAAGAAAACATAAAACAGCATTACTTAACTTCACTGGAAAAAGATGAACTTAGTTCCTCTAGTAGCAATAACAGAGGAACTCAGAGGAAATAATGCTGCCCAATGGGGTTCACAGTGGTTAGGACAGATAACTGATAAAAAATATCTTCCTACCCCTTTCTCATACAGGCACCAAACAAAACCTTGCTTGAGCCTGGCACAGGGAATGTGACATAAAGCCAAAACGTGGGTAAAGGCTAGATTGTGATATGACATCAGCCAGCACAACAGACAGAAAGAAGCACTGTCTCTCTCAGGGATGTATGTCATCTCAGGGATGTAGGTCCTGACAGGGTGTGCCTATGGCATGCTTAAGTCTCAACCTCCCTCGAACCCCCGCCACACCCTAAGAGGACAAGTTAATAGGAATATCTAGATTACATAATTTATCAAGTGACACACTCTTGATTTCTACATAAAACCAGGAAGTTCTTTAGATGTGAAATGCACAAAACTAGGTGCATATAAATGTGAACAGCTGCGACAGTCTCTTACACAGGATGGAGTTTATTGACAGTATCATCATCTTGTGTCCTCTGAAGATCTGATCGGATTTTTCTAACTAGTGGAGTACAGTAGCCTTTGGCAATCTCCAGTTTTTCAGCTTTAGTTATACCATATTCCTGAGCAGAAAAAAAGTTAAGTTAGGAAACAAAGCTATAATAAGTAGTGTTAGCAAATGCACTCCTGAAGTGAAGAACTATTGTGAGGCGCAAATATTACATAAAGGCTTTTAAAGCAGGCAACTTTTAGTTTTCATTTTTGGCAACTCCAAGTATATTTCTTTTCAAGCCTGTGTGTGTGATTGGAAGAATGGAAGGGAGGGACTGAAAGTCTGCTGACTACTGAAAGGGGTATGTTGAATGTATTAACGCACGTTCTATGACCAGTCCTCCTTTTTATCAAAAGAATTAAAATATGAAAGACACAAACCTGAGCTCTGAAACTTTTAAACCAAGCACACAGGTAATTACCATTAAAAGAAGTACAACCAAAATCATTCTAACATCAATGTTCAAAAAGCCTAACAGATTTTTCGAAAAGGCTTTTGTCTAGTTAGTTGTAGTAGTGAATTGTTTATAATCCCAGCACTTGGGAGGCAGAGGCAGGTGGCAGATCTCTGTTGAATATGAGGCTAGGCTGGACCAACTAAGATCACAACGCAATGAGACCCAGTCTCAGAAAAGAAAGAAAGAAAGAAAGGAGAGAGGGAGGGAGGGAGGGAGGGAGGGAGGGAGGGAGGGAGGGAGGGAAAGGAAGAAAGCCTTTGTCTAACATTCTTAAAGTTTTTAACTAGCTATAAGCATAATAATAATAAAAAATTGACAACTATAATAACTGTGAGTTAATTAGATTTATAAAGAATTAGAACAATGTAAAATGTAAGAAAACAAGGTCATTGCAATATGGCTCCCTTCAATGGACCAGACAAATCCTTTCCTCCCCAAGTTGTTTTTAGTCAGGGTTTCATGCTATCATATCTGCACACTAAGACAAGACTTAAAGTTTCCTAAATTCAGTCACTAAATCTTGTTAATCTAGATTAAGTGTAAACTAGTTACAGAAAGGTATGTATACAAAAATGAATAAGCAAATAAAAGAAAAATGTTGAAATAAAAAATAATAAGAGAAAGTTGTTCTGAAATTTGATTTAGCAAGTAATAAGTAAATAGAAAATTTCATACAATGTTAAACACGTAAAAAGATAGTAAAAGAAATAAAAAGAAATTAGTTTTTCTTCTTTTTTCTTTTTTTGTTTTGTTTTGAAGACAGGGTTTCTCTGTAGCCCTGGCTGTCCTGGAACTCACTCTGTAGACCAAGCTGGCCTTGAACTCAGAAATCCGCCTCCCTCTGCCTCCCACGTGCTGGGATTAAAGGCGTGCGCGACCACTGCCCAGCTAGAAATTAGTTTTTCAAATAAATTACCAATAATCTAATCAGAATAACTAATAATGTCAATGGTGATTATTGATAGTTAGACAGCTTCATTGATGTGGAAAGAAGTTCCTGATGCTAAATAAAAAAGAAAAACAGTATGCTTTTCTTGACTCCATATTTGTAATGAAATTATAAATAAATGCAAATATACATGTGTAAATATACATATGTACATGCACTTGTCAGAAAAATACATGCATGTGAATTTAAGGAAAGAAGACTGAAAATTCCAAACACTAACATTCTTTTCTATTAGTTGCAAAGTTAGAGCAACTATTCTGTCTCTATGTTTTCTAGATTTACAACTATGATATAGATGTCTACCTCTCTACGTGCATGCTATTTATTATTATACATTCTTTTTCAAGACAGCTAAATTTCTGTTCAGTTGCCATCCTTTTGTTGAAATTAAGTAAAATAATCATTAGCTTTCTGCTACAAAGAGAGCCAATTAAGACACCACATGAGCCTACTTAAAGCTGTCCTGTGGCAATCTCCACAAGATTGCCACTAGAATCTCAATGGCAAGATCTTAGGAACCCCATTCATAATCCATAGTTAACAACACCAACACCAGAACTTACTATAATTTAAACTACTAGACTCTGATGAGAAGTTTCTTCAGCTGCATATGGAAGATACTGAAGTATATACACAGTGCAGGATCACACCATTGAGCATGAAGAGCTGGCTTAGTGGTGAAGCACTACTGCCTGTTCTTCCAGAGGACCTGCATTCAATTCCCAGCACCCACACAGTAGATAACAACTGTATGAAACTCTAGTTCCAAAGAATCTGATGCCCTCTTCTGGGACAGTGCATGCACAGATATACACAGAGGCAAGACACTATACAAGTGAAATAAGAAACAACTAAATACATTTCAGATTATCTTTAGATTCCATTAACACATGAGCATTCTTTTTTGGTCCAAACTCTTAGAAAATAACTGTAATCCTCAACCTTAAAATATATTGTATATGTAACAGAAAGAGGTAAAATTTAAGTTAAACAATGATGCAGACTGTACTTCCATATAAAGCATTTACATGTACATGAGACCATTAAGTGATACATGTATATGAATTGCAAGCCTATTCTAAAAAATGCACATAAGCCACTATCTAGAATAGAGTGTTCTATCTTACATTTATAAGGTTCAAAAACTTTAAATAATCTTCATCTTTAGCATATATTTCTGATCAAACAAGCACACAGCTATTCCTCTGTGATGAAGAGCACCGTCAAATGTGCACAGCATCTACAGAGGGTGTACCTGGCTGAGGTTCACTTTACAAAGTCTCAGTCATTTAGACTTTGACTATCAGGAAAGAAATACTGGTATTCTTTGAATAATTCTTTATACGTGCATTTACAAACAAGGCAAACTAAATTATTCCTCATAACCTTTATCCTATTCACGTATTTCAAGGCAACTGGAATCTCATATCCACTCTAGCTTCTACTTCAAACAGCCAAGTCATTTAAAAGTAGCTACATTAGAGAAAAAGATCCTAAAATGGCAACTGGAACTTAATTCTTCTATCATAGTCATAACTTCTGCATCAATGGGGTTCATCCTTTAATCCTTCATTAATTTAGTCTCTATAAAATTACATTCAGTTATGCAAAATCTGGTTATAACTTTACTCTTATTCTCCTATAATAAGAAAATCAATATCTCTTGAAAGAATTACTTATCCTGATCTCTAAGTACTTTCAAAATATTTATACATAAAGTAAAAAGACTATTTGGTTTGTCTGCTTTTTTGCTGAATGAGACTTTCAGAGATGGACCCAAAAGTCTATGTAACTTAGGGAAGCTGTTACCCCTGAGCCCTATGCCAGCCTGTGAAAATACTTACATAGGGCCACAATTAATGTTTTCTTTCCCTTCCCACACACTACCCCAGCACAGTGTGGCAGGTACACAAGTTGTGTGCAACAAAAAGTTGCTAATTCATTTATTCCACACTGCTTTGCTTTGTTTGTCAGAGTATTATTATTCAACTAAAAAAAATCACATCCTTATGTCACCAAAACTAGTCTGTAACACACATATTATAATAAACTTGGCTTAAAAAAAAAAAAAGAAAATCACAGAATATACGGCACTAGCATAAATCCTAACATACACTGTGAACTCTGGGTGACCATGATATGTCAGCATGGCTTTAGTAAATATGCTACTTCAGTGGGTAACTTCATGGAGGAAGAAGAAAGCAAGCTCCATTTGTGAACGGACAGATGTCAACGGGAACTCTTTAGATCTGCTACTTAATTTTCCAGTAAAACTAAAAATGCTTTAGTAAGTAAAGCCTACTTTTAAAAAGTCAATATCATCAGATGGCTAGCTAATCAGACAATGAGACTAATATTACCAATAATACGCTTATAATACCTCAAATTTACCTAATATAAAAGTTAAGGGGTATTTCTAGGATCTTGCAAACTATCTTTATCCAACAGTGAGTACATGAAAGTGCTTTTTACATAATAGTATAAGGAAATTAACTCCCAAGGGTAACTTACCTGAGGGATAACAATATCTGCTAATGCCTTTGAAAGCCTATATAGTTCCATTGTGTTTTCTAACTTCAAGGAACCGTTATGCTGAACGTCATATTTGATGCAGTCATATATGTCAGGGATCTTGCTAATATCATATCTTCCATTCTTTGTTTTAAAATCCTTCTCCAA
This sequence comes from Mus musculus, assembly GCF_000001635.26. Classification (NCBI taxonomy): domain Eukaryota; kingdom Metazoa; phylum Chordata; class Mammalia; order Rodentia; family Muridae; genus Mus; species Mus musculus. The sequence continues at coordinate 97,734,054 of NC_000067.6, forward strand.
CTTGGACCATCTACGCAGCATAAGTTCCAGGGTCTCACTGTGGTAAAGCTGAATATCTAAAACAATAGACACTTGTTAGTATATACAGCTTAAAAATCTGAATAGGAATAGATCTGAAATTTACTTGTATTCTATTGTAGCTCTCCCTGGCCTGGAAATCCCTATTTTTCTGGCTCACCCTCTGTTGCTGTCATTACAGCCACGTGATTCCATAACTGGCTTCCTATGAGTAAAAAACTTTAAAGAGAAAAAAGTAAAGCCCTAAGAAGCTAGGAAGTACTACTATCTACATGAATCATTAGTAATTAGATGGCTTTAGGCTTGGATAAGTACTTAGCACAAGTACTTGGATTAGAAGTCTGATATTTATGAGACCTTTTCCATATATTGCAGATTTTGATAACAATTATTTTGATAACAATATATTACAGATTTTGATAACAATGAAAACACCAAGAAATACGGCAAAACTCTCAATTAAAATGCTTTCTATGCAAAAATTTAAATACTTTACTTTCCTAAATTCCTGTAACCAAACAGAAGAAGCAGACTATATTTTGCAGAAAGTAACTCTTAATATTAAAGAGTTCAAATGACTCATTTTTATCACAAAGAAATCTAAGATGTCAACCATCGATTTCAAACTAAACTTGGAACCAGCGCTTTCTGCTTCTTTGTACGATGCCTATCTCCTGCTTATCTATTTGGAAATGCTACATACTCAATGATGAAGTAAGATGCTGCTGTCTTTTTCTTACAGTCATAGATAAATGGCTATAACCTAGCTCATACTATTTATACTCATATTTCAAAGCAAGGCTTGATATCATAAGATTCATATACTTTATTTAACATGTTTAACAAAAAGGACAGAAACTTCTATTCTAAATTCTAAAAAAATATATATATTTACCAGCTGATTTGGGATCTTCCATCCGATATCTAATTTGGGAAGTCAAACTTTGAATCAAGGAATACACTTTGTCACAGGTTTTCACTGGATTTTTAATCAAATGCATTGATTTGATAACAGAAATGCTTCCAGATGGAGTAAGCTACAAATGAACAGGATAAGTGTTTTATTTTGGGTTATGTCCCATTATCCAAGAGGAAAAACACAAAATTTTCCATAGCAGGGAAAATAATTATATTCTATGTATTAAGATATTTAACATACATAATACCATCAACAGGGATGTGAAAGTCTCCGGCGTTCATTCTAAAACAACATTAAACTTTAACTACAATTAGATTACCTAAAGAAGGTGAAGAACCAAGCCTTTGAAGGAAGAGGACTCAATCACAGGAACGATGGTTGCAGAACTCAAACTGTCAACCACTATCTATTATACTTTGTTAATGAGTTTTTTCCTATTTAACAAGAGCTATTAACGTTTCAGATTATACACTGAACTTTTAAAACTTACATTGGCAAGATATGTAGCAAGATGAAATAGGTTTCTACAAATACAACAAAATGCAAAGAGGAATTGTACTTCCAGTTATAGTGAACTTGGTATTTTGGACCAATGTTACTGCTGGAGGTAGTGGAACTTCAGGGAGAATAGCATTTTATTCTTTAAAGCATCTAAGAGACATCAAGGTCACAAAGAATTATAAAAGAAAAACAAAATGGTCAGGGATCAAGAACATGAACCTGATGTTAAAAGACAGCTTTGTTTGTTTTAGAGAAGTTTGTTGATTCTACAGAAATGTTGGGAAGAAATCTAATATTGTTGAACTAAGAGCACCAAGTTCAAAATGAAATCTGGGATTCACCAAGGTAAAAAATGGTAAATAGCTTGTATATAGGATTCAAACAGAAAGGGTGCATCAAAAGGAACCAAGCCAAGCAACAAACTACCGACCATCAATTAATCAGCTTGTTGGCCAAGAAAGATGTATTGGTGAAGCTGATCTAAGACAATACCAGAATGACCTGCCCACAGGTATGGTAGACACAATTAAAAATCTGAGCTAACAGTAATGTGTATGGCCATCACACAGAGAAGGACTGTGCACGATACCTCTGCAACAGTCATGCAGGTATGCAGAACACATGCTGGGCTAGTGGGACTCACTGTATGTGCCATTCCATAAGCGAGAAAGAGAACATTGTACTAGAGATTCCTGATGCTTGATCACATCATTAAAATGTTTCATAGAAAATATAGGACAGACCTCAAATGAGTAGCTCGTATGGTTAATGCAGACCAGATGTGAAAACCTTACCAAATCTATTAATTTTTGGTTGTAAAAAAAGAAAAAAAAAAGATTCATATAGAAACAAGTCTCCCAACTACACAATCATCATTAGAAAGTGTCACTGCTCAATTCTATCTAAACTTAAAAACTAACGCCAATTTATCTCCAACTATCCCGCAAAAAATGAAAAGGAAGGAAACACTGCAAATTCATCCCACAAGATCAGCATTTACCTGGGATGAAGAGCAGACACAGAAGGAAAGGCCCGAGGAAAGGAAGGCAGCGCAGGAAGAGGGAGATTATAGATCTGTGCTGCCATAAATAAATGTAAAATACTGGCAAGCCAAGCACAACAGAACATCAAAAAATGATATACCATTAGTACCTTCTCAGGTTTACGATGGGTCACTATATGTAAAAAGTAAACAGCAGAGTGCACTAGCCTCAGGAGCTCACTCCTGTAGAGGAAGAAAAAGCATCCAAGCAAGGAGGAGGGTTTGGGGAGAAGAGAGAGGAAAATGATATAATTATAAGATAATCTCAAAAAAGAAAAAAGGGAAACAATACAAACTATATAGCCCTTAACAGTAAAATCTCCCTGACTTTGGTACTGGAGGCACTTATTTTAATATACCAAAGGCTGTGCAGAGTAACTCAGCCAGCACCACACTGGCCAGGGGAAGCTCAGTTTTTTCTGAGACCAGAAGAGGGAAATAACTACCATTTTTACCACGGTCAGCACAGTTCTACTAGACTTACTTAGCCAGAACAATCAGGTAAGAGAAAAAAACAAAGCATGAGCTCCAAATAGGTAAGGGAAGAGGGAACGTTATCCTTCTTGTGGACTGCATAATTCTAGAAGCAGAAAAGCCCAAGACACCATCCACTAAGCCAGCTAATGACTTATGACAGCAAGCGCAGCTACTCTTCCAGCTGGAGGAGGAGATTCCCAAGTGAAAGGAGAGCTGGAGCGATGAAGTAAATCCTCCTCTTAAAAACAGAAAGGAGGGAGGCCACCACGCCACAGAGACTGAAAAGAACGCTGGACCTGATAAACCCAGCAAAGCGCAGGACAAGCTCACAGTACACTTGTCACTAGTGTTGTGTGCTATAATTAATGATGTGGCTAAGACTCAAACTAAGAAGGCAATCACATTCAGAGAAACAGACATGTAAATAATAACTCAGAGGGCTGATGATGTACAACAGTGACAACTCCACAGAATCCACATACAGCACAAAAAACTCAGATGGAGTCAGAAAACCTCCTGTAAGTACAGAACAATAGAGACGCAGACCTAACAGACACGTGCTGAACCATTCTTAGTTTTGCTAATTACACAGGGCCCCCAATGGAGGAACTAGAGAAAGCACCCAAGGAACTAAAGGGAGCTGCAACCCTATAGGTGGAACAACAATATGAACTAAGCAGTACCCTGGAGCTCTTGTCTCTAGCTGCATATGTATCAAAAGATGGCCTAGTCGGCCATCACTGGAAAGAGAGGTCCATTGGACTTGCAAACTTTATATGCCCCAGTACAGGGGAACGCCAGGGCCAAAAAGGAGGAGTGGGTGGGTAGGGGAGTGGGGGTGGGGTGGGTATGGGGGACTTTTGGTATAGCATTGGGAATGTAAATGAGCTAAATACCTAATAAAAAATGGAAAAAAAAAAAAAAAACAAAGTTCACACAAGAAGTTTCCACGGGGCTTAGTAGTACTCATTATTTAATAGTATTTCTTATTTAGTAGTAACTCCACAGTGTTTAGAGCAGAAATGAAGTAGCTGTTTATGAATCCTTCTCCCCAAGTAGGGAAGGATTTCCTTGCTATTTTTTTCCTTCAGCATATTACTGACAAGGAAATGAAGACAGAAAGGCTGGCGAATCCATGACTATAGATGCCAAACTCCAAACCATATCATTTGTAAGCTCAAATTAATACCGTATAAAAAAAGTTGACGTTATTCTAGGAGCAAAGCATTTTCATGACATTAACTTAGTAAAAAAATTTTTAAAAGACCATATATAATTGCATAGTTTGTTAAAAGGTGATTTCAAAAATAGAACAACAACAAAAACAGAGAAAAAGTCAAGTCTAACAGACAAGTATTAAATCTTCCTCTGGGAAAATGTGACCAGAAAAACAAGTGCTATTTTAAGGAAGGGGTGGTGCTGTAACCCTCCAGTCCCAGAATCAGGGGGCTCAGGCAGGAAGACTGCATGCTCTTTAAGACCACCAATAACAAACTATAAAGACTGGAAAATAGCTCAGATTAACTTTACATTAATATTAAAGACTATACTTCTACATCAAAACAATCAAAGAACAGCAAACATTTTCAAGGAGTGCCAAAACCAACTGCATTAAAAATACCATTTACTTCACCTCAAGTCTAACAGGAATAGGATATACTGACTATCACTGAAAATGTTATTCAAAATTTTAAGGAATCTAAATAAATGTGCTATCAAATTTTTACATGTTGAAAGGCTGAATGTAAACTGGTACAAGACATGGAAACAGGATTTCATGCAAGCTTAATAAAAATCCCAATAATATTTTTAATAAGCTTATTGTAAAGCTTACATGGCAATTTGAGACATGCCAAAAAACGAAGAGAAAGAGTTTGTGTAGAAAGCATAAGATTTTATTCATTATTACTACACAATGATCAGCAAACAGTGCAGAGGAAGAAACATAAACAATGTTCCAGGAGAGTGGAAGAGACGCTTCAGCTAGTGCTAAATGTACATAGAGTTAAAGATAAAAACTGATTTTCACATATTAATCTCATAACCTACAGAAAAAAATCAACTTTTGTATCAAGATTGATAAAATTTTATCTGTAACAGAGCATAAATAACACAGAGAGTAAGAAAAAAAGCAGGCACCAAGCAGAAAAAAAAGGATAAGATATTTAAAAACTCATGACAAAGGACATCTGAGCAGTAAACTGGAAAGAAATGAAAAGGTATATCATAGGCTTATGTTCCAAAATGAGCATCAGAGATAACCTGAGAAATGCCCAAGTGAAGAATGTACGGAGCAATGGCAGCTTTCAGACTTTGAGTCTTAACTGGCCCACACTTTGAAAAACAGTCAGACTTTACCCAGTAACACTAAATATAAGCATACCCAATTTACATCTTCACTCTTAGAATACATTGAAGAGAAACAGGGTCTCCTAGGAACCAAGAGATATGCAAGGATGTTCATGTCAGCAATAATCTTTTTTTTTAATTAGATATTTTCTTCATTTACATTTCCAATGCTATCCCAAAAGTTCCCTATCCCCCCCTCCACACACACACACACACACCCACCCACTCCCACTCCTTGGCCCTGGCATTACCCTGTACTGAGGCATATAAAGTTTGCAAGACCAAGGGGCCTCTTGTCCCAATGATGGCTGACTAGGCCATCTTCTGCTACATATGCAGCTAGAGACACGAGCTCTAATCTTAACAGCCTTATACTGCAACCAGTTGATCACATCATAAACAACAGAATCTTCATAAAATAAAATAAGGTACAGCAAAGTAAGTTCTGCAGGCCAAGCAGGGTTGGTAACATAAGCCTGTAAGGTATGTGTGGTTTTAACATTTTTCAAAGGGCACCAAACCAACCAACCAACCAACCAAAGGAAAAAGAACCCCAAACACCACCACCAAAAGCACATGCACACACACAGACACACATACATACACATGAGAGAGAAGAGAGAGAGAGAGAGAGAGAGAGAGAGAGAACAGGGCTACAGAGGCTACAGAGACCATAGTTCCTGTCAACTTGATGAGACCAATATCCCTTGTGTTCATGTGTTTCCGAGCAGGTCTGTAGGCAATTATCTTAGTTGAGTTACCTGAGGTAAGACAACCATTATAGAAGTGGGCTTTACCATTCCTGGCCTATATAAAAAGGAAAGAAGTTGCGGACTGTGCCCAGCTACCTCAAACTCGGCTACGGTGTCATCTTTGAGACAAGGGGCTGGAACCAAGTCAAACCTTTCCTTCCTTATTTTTGTTGTATTTGATCACAGCAACAGGAAAAGTAACCTCAACAGGCCCACAAAACACAATATTTATTACGTGATTCTTTTAACAACATAGCAAAGATTATTAATGACCTGGGTGAAAATGGAAATACCAAGAGTCCAGCTGACCTTGGCAGGCACAAGCTGAGGGAAGAAGTGCTCAGGCCTACCTTCTCGTAGTCCTCAGCTGTGAAATCCCTGTCTTTCTGAAGTATTTCATGAAGCCTCGCTTTCACACGCTGCTGACAGCTACTCAAAGAGTCACTATCACTATCCAAAAGGCCGTTCATGTTTGCACTTTTCACCATCTGAACAAGAATGGGGGTAAGCTCTCCTTCTAGAGCCAAGAGACCCTAAGTACAAAGATAAGCGTCAGTGTTTTACACATATGCAAAATCACAGGCCATTTTACAAGATGCTAAACGTTACAATGCATAAGCTACTCATCATAGATCCACTTTACTACTACTATGACATCTTTGTCAGCAATGGCTTGATTTGGGATTCATAGCAATTATAAAGCTGCACGTACCTTTGCGAAAGCAGCCGCCGTCATCTGGACCCGCCCTTCATCAGAGGCATATATTTTGAGGTCATGCCTGTAGGTGCTATGTAGTCGGAGTAAACCACAACCAGGAAATCCTGCATAATCTCCTGAAAACAAATGCTCACATCACTTAAGCTATATTTCTGCTTTGTGGTGCCTCTACAAATGCTTAAGAATATCACAAGGTAAAGTAAAGTGTACAGATACGGTCAAGTGATACATAGCACTTACCTTGACCTCCAGGGTACATACACCGAAAAGCTCTTCCCAGCTCTTCAGCCTGAACCCTGCCCGCAGGGGTCAGTTCTCCTCCCCATTTTAGAACCAAAAGTAAGGACGGCTCCTCTCTTCGGTTATCTAAGACAGATGTGAGTGATAAAACAAATGTTATATCATGCATAATAACATTTAAACTAGTGTCTAAACACATCTCAGTATTAATCTTTAACCTAAAGATTGGCTTGTTAGCCTAAATCCTGATTTTTATTATTACATCTCTCACAGATCATTTTTGATCATAAGCACCAATAGATATAAGAAATAAACCCCTATTGTTCTTCATCACGGAGCGATGACTGGAAATGTTAAACACGTAAAGTGAAACATTCAAACTTGTATTTCTATTTAAGATGGGCAGAGCTTCAACACAGGCTGGTATAATGAAGTACCATGATAGCTCAGTCTTGCTTACCTGAGGGGAAAGACTCTTGAACTCAGAACTAAGGTCAGAGCACAAGGCAGGCACTGAAGTTTTCAATATGCATTGTGAACTACTCTTAACAGGTGTGTCTATTTACAACTTCCAGCAGACCAAGAAGCTAACACTGTATGTGCTCACTCTTGATTACCAGTTTAAAAAGGCAACTCCGAAGAAAGCATTGTGCCAGTATGATGGCAAGAGAAACCAGAACATACCTGATCCAAACACAAGGCTCTAGCGAGTTTGAAAAACTAACATGATGCAGCAAGTTCAAATTCCTCACAAGGAAACTTTTCCCATGTACATGTATGTACAGTCACATGTAAGGTACATATGAGCCCTACCTAACACACACACATGCACACATGCAGGCACAAACACAAAAGTTCTATACTAAAAATACAAAGTTGTACCAATGAGTCTAGAGCTTTAAGATACTCAGCATGTATTATTAATATCATGCATGAAAGAGCTGCTCTAAAACCTGCCTGGTTTTCTTTCAGGACTTTATGCTATTAGGAGACCAACCTTATTTAGGTAAATACTGGACTTAAATTTAAATTTTAGAAAAATAATATCAAGATATTTCAGAAATGCATTGGCTATGTGTACTTTCAAAGGTTTTTTTTTTTCATACGTTTCGAGTTTTTCCCTGTCTGTGCTGTCATCTCCTACCTAAAATGGACAAAATGGGATCTACTAGGTTATCAGTAAAAGGCTTTCTGAAATAACTCTGGAGAAAAAAGAAGTCCTGCTGAGTTTAAAAAAATAACAAAATTCATTTTTTACTTAAAATTGAAAAAAAAAAAAACCTATTTTTCTCAGATTACTTGTAGGGAAATGTGAGATGGTGGGTCTCATAGGGAGGGAAGGAAGGTAGATACAGAATGAGGTTGGAGGACAGTGAGGGAACAGCAGGGTACAAGAGACCTGATGGGAAATGGGGCTCCTTAATGAGGGAGGTGGGCAAAATAACACAGGGTATCTGAAAATGCCACTCATTCCATTAACTATTTATACATACTGCTCCTCCTCAAAAACCTATCATGCATGTAACTCCATGTAAATTCCATGTAAACAAACATATATATCTTTATGGAAATTTTCTCATCTGGGCTGATGGTGCTCCCTCCAAGCGCCAAAGACCACCTAACGAAAGTCTCTATTAGACATGAGAAGCCCTCTTTTGATCAGTTGGCCAAGGCTGTCTGACAGATTCCCAAAACACAGTCTATTGTTGTTGCCTGTGGTTACCGCCCCCCCCCTCAGGGGGGTTGCGGGGGGGGGGGGGGGGGTACTGTTGAAAACAGCAAGACACAGGGCCTAGAGACTACTAGGCTGGAACCAACCTGAAAGATCCATCCTTAGGAACTAGCTTTCATAATATAAGAAGGTCATGAAAGCTTCCAAAGGAGTGAGGCAACCAACAGTCCAACCAGGCATGACACCTATGAACCACACTGGTAAGTGGCAATAGCCCTATGGGTACAGTAACGGTCGCAATAACCCTATGGATGCAGGGTGCAGTAGTGGCATGCTACCCTGGCAGGAACCAACAGCTCTCTAACTGTACCTAAGGCTTCCTCAACTTGAGGGATAACAAGCCTACTACTAGAAATAAGCTAACTATTCTGTGCTAGTGAAGTCCGGGCTATTAAAGGAGAATCTACAACCACTAATCTATTAACCAGCATAAACCCCAACAACAATCTATAAACATCTGTCCTTCTATCCACAGATAAGTGGAGTCCTCACCCCCAATCAAGTAATCTCTTCTTTGCAGAAGATGGTGACCACTACAGAAAACCACAACCAATCAAAATGCAGTTATGGAGCCCAGTCTTCAAAATAAGTTCTCAAAACACTCCCACATCTAAGAGAACACTGTAGAAGAAGAAGCAAACAGATTGTAAGAGCTAGAGGCTCCAGGAGTCTGCTGTGAAATTGTGTCTCCTAGTAACTGCAGAAACTAACCTTCAAAGTCTCACTAACATGATTGTCCACATCTAAGCTGAACATATATGTGCTATGACACACACACAGCAAGCTGGACATGAAAAAGCCGAGGAGGCTTCAACCCTACACAAAGCACTCCAGGCAACTGAGCGGACCTGGGAGTGGAGAGGGGGTCCTCTCCAGGGAAGAACACACCAATTGGCTGTCCAGCGCCAAATGGTCAGCCCTGAAAACATACACGTAACATTATATGGGCCGAATAGTTTATATTTAGTGAAAAAAAAAGAGGCCATGAATTTGAAGGAGAGTGGGGAGAGGTATTTTGGAAGATTTGGAGGGAGGGAAGGGAGAAATGTAACTAAATCATAATCTCAAAAGTAAACAAAACAAAGAGTCTCTTTATTAAAAGGATAGAAGCATAGTTAACAAAATACTGATTTTAGTTGTTTTGTTTTGTTTTGTTTTTAAGCAGCACACCAATCCCAAAACCTACTGAACAGGAAATGATAAAGTTACTACTATAGTATACACATAATTGCAATAGGAATTAAAAATGATATACCTTCCTCCTCACTGGATGTTTTCGGACAGCCATGAGGAAGATAGGTTAATTGGACCTTACGGTTTATTCCTGAAAAATGACCATACCTGAAAAATAAAATGCCAATTAGATCGTAAAATATGAATGAAGTATAGACTGAATTCCTAGAGAAAAACTAAGCTATATGGATAAAAACCAGTTCTCTTCTACTGCCTTGGTGGGTTCTTCAAAAGTAACCTAGCAAAACCAAATCAGTACTAATAGGCGATCATTTGTGAACTGTTTGATAAAAGTTAGACAAGTCTGAAAACACTGTACAGATAGGCACAGACACACATGCGAGCTGGGGTATGGGAAGGAGTTCCGGGAGAAGTTGTCATTTGAGCAGAGCTTGGTGACTGCATTCATGAACTCACAAAAGCCATGGCTGCTGGCACAAGATGAAGCCAGAGAAAATTCTGGTCTGTGTGTGTGTGTGTGTGTGTGTGTGTGTGTATGGGGTTGGGGGTTGGGGGGTACTCTGCAGGACCCACCATTACTGAGGCTATTGGTAGATGAGAGCTTCTGGGGACAATCACTCTTTCTGCAGAATACAACCATGGATAGGTCTCCCAATCGCCTGTGGATGCCCCATACCCACACATGATAATCAGTACGAGTTGGCTTTCACGAAGAATCCCAGTTAGGAAGAAGATGTGTTGGGGGAGGAGGAGGAAGTTAGAGGGGGATGAGAAGCAGCTATGATAACACTTATTGTATGCATATAGGAAATCCTTAAAAATGAAAGAAAAATGTTTTAAAACAAAGAACAATTTAAGTATTGTTACAAGATATAAGAACAGAAGTGGTAATCCATGTAAACCTCACAACAGAAATACTAACAGGTATTAATTTTTGAATGGACACTTCAAAATTGTTTAGCTAAGCAGGGCTGAATGTCAGATTCAGTTAGCTATGTGATCTTCATCCTAAGTATTCAAGAAGGTCCAAGTGAAAGGCTGCTTTCTTTCTCCTCATTGAAATTAATAGTGGAAACTAAAGCAGTAATTCAGTATAATAGTATATTTTGTCATATAAACCAAACAGAAGAATTGTATTGTAAGGAAGAGGTCCAAAGAGGTACTCACATCTCTAACACAGTCTTAAGTTGTTCAAGTTTTGACTTGTTTTCTTCAATTTCAGAGTCATTATTTTGCCCCAGCTCCATAAGAAGCTGCCTTGCAATATCCAGGACTTCCTATGCAAGTTAATATAAAAAGAGTTTAAATTTTTATATAGTTTCACCATTAAAAATTAAGCTCAGCATTCATTTAAAAAATATCACTAAACAAACAACGACAAAAACCCCAACAAACTTGCCTGTAATTGTTTTGGCTTCTTGAGCTTTAACTTCCCTGATTTATATCCATCACACTTTTCAAAAAGGTCAAAAAACCTTATAAAAGGATAGAAGACAGTTAGTCATTTGCAATCACTAGTGTTACAACTATGAAGCTGGGCATGCTGTGCACACTGATAATCATAGCGTTCAGAAAGCTGAACCAGGAGCACCATGAGTTCAAGGTCAGCCCGGGCAACATAGTAAGATTTTACTAAAGAACAAAAACAGCAAACAAAGCCCTCACCAAATAGTCAACCAAATAAAATAAGAGGTATGGGAATAAAATCTATGAACACAAATGTGTTTCTTCATTTAATTCAACTTTGCGTTTCCTCCACCTTGTCTCCCTGGCAAAGAATCTTGTTACATATTTCCCAGTTGGTATCTTATCTCCTTGGCTCAAGTGATCCTCCTGCTTCCACTTCTGAGACTCGAGTGCATGTGCTTTGTGGTACCCACTGCACTTAGCATCTGCTCCTCTTTTCCTGATATCACTCAACGTAGGTCTAAAGCACAGCAAACCAATACCTACTATAGTACTTTCAAAATGTGTGCACAACGCAAGCAGCATCCCATTAAGAAAAAAATAGTTTCTGTTGTCAATGCATCAGATGTCAATACATATTTAATGGCTCAGGTTTCCATATCAAACATATCAAACACTGAACAGAAATAATGAGACCTTTCTACAGATTTACTTCTGGAATGCTGAGATGTTGTTTCTTATAGTACAATGTAAAAAAACAATAAACTAAGAATAAGTAGAATATATTTATGATGATGAATGAAGGGCAAATAGACTGACAGTTACAGATAAACCCACAATAAAATTTAGATGCTTACACACCTTTAATGAGTTTGTACACATTCAGTGGATTAAATATTTTCATGATCAAAAAAATAGTTAAGTAAGTAAAACTACTGTGATCTATCACTCAGAAGAGCTAAGGCTAGCAGATGTCTCAAACCCCACACAAACAGAGCGTTCGCCTCAGACTCACTTCTGATGCCTCACTTCCATTTTCATTTTCTGTTTCGGTGTTCGATCCCCATGTCGTATCACAGCGATGACACATCGAAGTTCCATCCTGAAGTGACAAAAAAACAGAAAAACCAAAAAACCCCTCTGGTCTCAATTCCCTAACATCAAAGGTTTCTTTTGACCTAATTTTAGAAGACCAAATCCTAGAGCAGGTTAAGAAGCCAGAGAAGAGTGGTGGTCATTTTTACACAGTAGTCCTTCTTCTTCAGGTGATGACCATAACCTGGGAGAAAGTACATGGACTCCTAACCTGAGCTTTATTGTTCACTAAACATCCGCCCTGAAGAATTATCAGGAGAGACGCCATTAAATCAAAGCAAAAATGAACTGTTCTATGATGGCTGTGGTATCTGTATGATTATATCTTGCTTTCTAAGAAAAGCATTATTATAATTCAACTTAAAAACTTGTTTAGCAGCATGCTAGAGTTAAAAGGTAATATTTCAATTTTCAAAGTACAAACCATTGAACACATGCCTGAAAGACATTAACAGTCCAAAATAGTCTATGTTGAATTAATTTGAAAATGCTGCCTCAAAAATATACTTAAGTACTTTCCATCTATCTATCTATCTATCTATCTATCTATCTATCTATCCATCCATCCATCTATCTCATACACTTTCCTCCCAAATAGGACTTTTC